>NC_089862.1:14882844-16082844 GCF_036373705.1 Amia ocellicauda | reverse complement strand
TGACAGTTATTGTTAAAAAACTTAACATAAATTACTTCAAATCCTGATATAAATACACTAGGCTCCAGATTTATCCTTACCCTTGTTGAAGTTCAAATATAATTATAATAATGAATATATTCTGTATTATATGTGTTACTCCATTTTACAAATTAAACCTATTGTAAATACCCACAGAAATCAATTAAATACTGGACACGACATGTAGTTAATGGACATATCTATTTATCTATATCTATATCTATTTAGGTTAAATTATATATATATCACTTTGAGACATACAGTGGCTCTCAAAAGTATTCACCCCCATGGACTTTTCAACATTTCATTGTGTTACAACATGAAATCAGAATTGATTTAAACAGTTTTTGCCACTGATCAACACAGAAAATGTCCATAATGTCAAAGTGAAAGTGAAAAATGTTCTAAATTAATTAATTAAATTATTTACAAATACAAAACAGAAAATACTTGAATGCATAAGTAATCACCCCCTTCAGTCAATATTTGGTAGCTCCTTTACACATTCTCACCATTCCCCCTTCTCCCGGTGGTCCTGGAGAAGGTCAGGAAAGAACGAGCAACAGTTCTGCTGATAACCCCACGGTGGCCTCACAGATTCTGGTTTGCAGACCTGATCGCCCTCCTCAATGGAGAGCCTTGGAAACTCCCAGTGAGAGCGGAGTTGTTGTCCCAGGTGCAGGGCACACTTTGGCACCCCAACCCGGGCCTCTTCCAGCTCTGGGCCTGGCCCCTGAGCAGGACCGACTGATTGCCTGGGGTCTGTCAGATGCGGTAGTTGCCACTATTCAGTGGGCGAGAGCTCCCTCTACGAGGTCGCAGTATTCCTACCACTGGTGGACGTTTAGCACCTGGTGCCAAGATGGCGGTCAGGACCCAATTAATTGGCCCATTGGGATCATATTGCAATTTCTACAAGAGCTGTTGGTCCCTGCAGGGCAAGTCCCCATCCACGCTCATAGTGTATCTGGTGGCCATCTCCGCATGTCATGTCCAGATTGATGGCGAGCCTCCTGGGTCTCATTTCCATGGCTGCGCAGTTTCTAAAGGGAGCTCGACGGCTGCGGCCTCCTCTCACCCCTTCACTGCCCGCATGGCACCTTGATGTAGTGCTGGACATACTTTCTCAAGCCCCATTTGAGCCACTGAACTCAGCTGAGCTGAAGATGGTGTCACTTAAGACTGCGTTTTTGGCAATCACCTCCCTGTCACACGCCCTGTCCGTACACCCTTCATGTGTGTGCATTTTGTGGGAGATGGTTCCAGGGCAGGGCTTTATTTTTGCTAGACATAAAGCTCTACTGGGGCACAGGCCCCCCATTACTCATATCGCTTTTTTTCCTTGAAAACCTGCTGCGTGCAAGAAGTGTGCAACACAATGCACTATACAAACTTCCCTAGCTTAACCCACTATTCCTACACTGCAACAAGTACTGGGAAAGGTAAACATGTAGAGATATTAATCTTTATGAAAATATGTATTTAAGTATCTTCAACATAATGTACATGAACATTCTAAACATGTTTTATGGCATAAAAGGCATACACTGTATATGCAAATAACAAAACCTACCTCAATTCTGACTGGCGTGCCAACACTGGGACACTGTGTGCGTGCTACAGTGGCTATTATAGCAGCACACAGGCGTGCATGCATCAGTTTGTGTTTTCAGCTAAACTGCGTTGCTTACGAGTCCACCGGGACCCCGGTGCCTGAACACCTGGTGGCCCACTCGAGTGTGCGGCAGCAGCTTGGACTTCGCTGCTTACATTTGTCCGGTTCTACAGGTTGGATGTGACGGGATCGGTCCCTTCCATTGGGAACCTGGTGTTGGCTGCAGTCGAGCCCCAGTAGCCTACGGGCTCTGGCTCCGTCCTTTCCTCTCCCAGTCTGCCCCTGTTAAGTGTATCCTGATGGAGCTATTTGAACCATGTTTTTTCCTTCCTCCGGACTATGCCTTCTAGTCGAGCACCCACACAAGCTGCTCCTGGACTTGCTGACAGCCCTGTTGATGTGTTCCCAGGGTGTGTCATGTGGTCTCCAGGTACGTTGCCTTACAAGGCCGCCCTGTATATAGTTTGTTCATAATGTATTGTGTTGCGGTGGTGCATACGTCTGGCCTGTACCCCGCTATGTATATATAACATGTGTAAACAGCAGGACTGTGACTTCTAGCTTGTGTAGACTGGAGCTCACTGCCGCTGTTCCCAGCTGATGGTTCTCGAGTTGTTCTCGCTGCCTCGCTGTGTATATACACTGCTCAAAAAAATTAAGGGAACACTTAAATCACACATCAGATCTCAATGAACTAATTATATTAATAACTGTGTTAATTTGTCAGCACAGTAGAGCTAATGTTGCACTGTGTTAGCTGGTCTAATCAGCAGGCGTCAACTGCTCCTGTGTTCCACGGGTGACGCATAAGTCGGTTTCTGCGCCCCGTGGTGAATATAGTTAGTTTGTATGTCATTTTAAGTTGTCAGGACAGTGGAGCTCTCCACTCAGTACTGTTCAGTTGAATTGGATGCTTCTGTGCTGCTTTCTAGGCAGCATGAATGTTCCTGCTGCCACGCTATACATTTGGTTGGTTTTCAGCTCAGCTAGCCGGCTGTGTATTATGTTGTTTTTCAGTGAGTACGTGGCCCCACTCCTGTTGGATCAGGGGTCCACTGCCATGATAATGTGTGGAGGCCCCACTAGTTGCTTTGATTGCCTGCACCAAATATTGTGAAAGTAGATTCAGCCTCGCTCCTAGTTGCACTAGTAGAGCAGCCAGCCTTGCTATTGTAAGCAGAGGGCGTTAGAGTTAACCTCTGTAGCCCTGCTTTGTATATGCTGATTATAGACAGTTCCTGGTAATAGTGTGACTGTGGTCCTCACTCCTGGGAATCCCAGGTGTGGCCCTACAGGGCCCCTGGGATTACTGTCTGGAGTTGTGTTGCCAAGGCTCCCTAGCGGTCACTTCGGGGCAGGCTCCCTTATCAGCTCGCTGCCTCCTCCCTTGCGACGGTTTTGTTATACAGTAACCCCTCTCCCTTGGGCACTGCTTCCGACTTGAAAGATAACAATAGGTTGTGAATGCCTGTTGTTTCCCATCACAGGCTTCACACCTATGGAACCAGTTTCTGATAACTCCTTTTAGCTATATGTATTTTTCATTACTAACACACAAACAGAAGTTGGCTTAAATGTTGGTCAGCTGTTGGCATTACTCTTCAGTTATTTGAATAAAGTTCTTATCCCTTTAACTTGTTTAAACTGAAACCTTGATGAATATATTACAAATAAAGGTAAAGGTGAATAATTCTTTTTCAGTTATAGAATTGTCACAGATGGTGTTAATGAGCTCCTTAATCACCATTTGTTATTAGATTTATATTTCACTCCACTTTATGTAATATGGTTTTGTGTATTTTGTTTGGTAATTATATTGCCTTTACTTTGTGTCACCGCTGCACAGCTCACCTGGGTCCACCTGCATTCCATCACCACGCGTCCTCACTTAATCAACCTGCCCTGTGAGAGGATTAAAGGAAAGCGTCTGATACAAGGAGGAGAGATCTCCCCACATTGGAAAGCGGACAGCACAGGAGTACACGTGGAGTACAGGCAGACAGGAGGGGAGGTGGCAGAACGGGGCAGCAGGAACCAGACAAACACGGCACGGAGGGGCAGAAGGAAAGACGTATGCATAGCAGAGAGAGACGAATTCCTCTAGAGGTTACAGTGAGTGCACCTTCGGTTTTGTTATGTGTGGAAACACAGAGAAGCTTAAGATGCCAAGCTGCGGGTTGATTTCCTGCTTTTTTCCCCGTCTCCCCTCCCTGGATTACAACTTATTGAGGAAAGACATTGAACATTACAGTGTTTGTTTACATACGGGACTTACTAACCTGGAGGCTGTGTTGCTGTGGGGTGTTTCTCCGTGCAGTCGGCAGGGCAGCTGGGAACCTGCAAACAGAGAAACCAGAAAGAAGGTTAACCTGGTATTCCTCCATGTACAGCTAATCTAAGAACCTTTCCACTTACCTGACGAGAGCTCCTTCTACAGCATCTATATGAAGGAGGACAAAGACAGTTATTCTAGTTTACACTGTTGGTTATGTCTCCTCAAACAAAGTATTATTATAGTGATTAGATAAATACTTACTGTTGTTGTATATTTGGTTTCTTTTGTCTGTGGAAAGATATTGAGATCTTTAATATTTATGGAGTAACAGTGTGGTATATAGTTAGTTTTATTGACATTCATTAGCATTTGTTTTTCTTTTCATGTATTTCATTTTCATTAGGTTAGGGTTTTAGTTTCTTTTATCGACCCTTTTTATTAAAGGCGATTTTCGGTTTAAGTGATTTACCAATTTACACACTGTTTCATGACTGCAGACTTCATGCCCTGCTTTCATTCCTGTTCACTATAATAATATTTGTTACTTAACTGGGTCTATTGTGGTGTTCTGGGGTCCTGGTCCAAACCTGCGCACGGGGTGTGGTTGGTGGCATGAGTTCCCTCCCTCGTTAAAACAGAGGGTGGCGTGGTCGATATGGTGCTCCAGCTAGGTTGGCCACCCCTAGCTGTGACACCTTTTTGGCGTAGTCGTGGAAGGATCTCAGAACACTCAATATGGAGGAGCAGGCATCCCCAGTAGGTGTGCCTCGTTTGGTTGGGGCCATGCCATAGTGCATGGGAGCACATGGATCCCTAAATTTAAAGGGGGAGAGAAAGAGAATGATTATGAGGAATGGAAAGGGCAATTACACGCCATGTTAAGGGCGCAGGTTTTGAACGAATCTCAAAGTAGATTTCTTGTCTGGGGCATTGGAGGGAGATGCAAAATGGGAGATCTTGCTGTTGGAAGCAGGGGATAGGGCCACCAGTCAACAGGTTTGGGGAGTGTTGGATTCACTATACCAACTCAGGCAGTCTAAAGCAGGGCTGAGGGCAACATTTTTCCAGTGTAAACAACAAGGAGGGGAGACCTGTGGGGGCATTCACTCTTCGGCTTTGTGAGTTGTTTTCCAGGTGGTGCCGGGAGGAGCCCCGGGGGTCAGCCCAGGAAGAAGAGACTCTGAGAGACCAGTAATCCCAGGATTACTGATGGGCCCCTTGAGGCAGGAGCTGTTGTGCCAGGTGCGAGTACGAGTAGCGCATGGCAGACATCGGCCTCGAAGTGAGCTCCGGTGGGCCAAACAAAGGCAGCCCGTCTGTTTGCAGTGTGAGCAGGGTGAAAGCAGGAAGAAGGTTAACCTGGTTAACCTTGTATTCCTCCATCGACACATTCACCGAAATTGTCCCCAGTGGCATCCAGACGAGACGGCTTTAAACTCCTTTCCCCGACCATGGTAGGGCTCGTGGGAGGGGGCTCGGTAGGGGTCTCCCCCACCGTCCAAAGGCCCGATCTGGTTGGGGAGTGTCCAGGAGTGGAAGTCACGGTGGAGGGGGTAAGTCTGCCGTGCGTATTGGACATTGGGTCCCAAGTGACACTCTTAAGTGAGTCATTTTTTTAGAAATATTTGGGACAGTTAAAAATTAATGATCACTCAGATATCTCCTGGCTAAAGCTTAAAGCTGCAAAAAGTTTGCAAATCCCCTATGTAGAACACATTGTCTTGGATTTTGATGTTGGGGGAGTTGCTGTCCACCAGAAAGGTGTGGTAATTATGGCCGGTGGAGCCTTGGGCCCAAATTAAGGGATTTAGGGGATGAACGTTATCGGGGCAGTGTGGAAACAGCTTTTTGAGGGCAGAATACCCAATGGGCTAAATTCCCAGGGCAGCTGGGGGGTCTTTACCCTGAAAGCGGGGGTTTTCTGTCTGAAGGATGGAGATGGAGGCAGCACATCCTGTTTTGTGTGGTATGGCGAGGCTGACACAGCAGTCCCCTGTCCAGATTCCGCACTGCAGTGAGATGGTGCTGTGGGCACAGGCACCAGAGTTCCCCTACAAAGTGGAATCCTGTGTCCTGACTGAGGCTTGGGATGAGGAGCGAGAATGGTAGGAGGCTCAGATCATCACGTGGGTACGCCAGGGTAGGGTTCTGTTGCGAGTGTTAAATCTTTCCCCCTACCCTGTAGATGTGCCCCAATGCCGCCTGCTGGCTAGACTCTCCCATATAGAACTGGAATGAAGCCACATTCCAGTTCTGGTATCCGGACGTGGTTGAAGTGGGGGTCCATCCAGTCCAGACGCAGGGGGTGACGGGGCACGTGGACTGGAGAGGGTGCTTGTGAAGAAAAAAGATGGAACCTTCCGGTTCTGTGTTGATTACCATAGGTTAAACTCGGTAACGCATAAAGATGCCTACCCTATCCCCCGTATTGAGGAGTCTCTTACCAGTCTGACCGGGGCTGAATGGTACCCTTGATTTGGCGAGTAGGTATTGGCAGGTGGCGGTAAATCTGCTCTCTGCTGATATATCTAGACAACATTATAGTTTATTCGTTATTAGTTTATATAGTTTATTTAACTTTGAGCAACACCTAGGCCATTTGGAGACGATCTTTCGTACCTTCTATGGTTACAGTTTGAATTTACAGCCTAAGAAGTGCCGTCTTTTTCAGCGGGAAATGGGTTACTTGGGGCACCGAGTGAGCAAGGCCGGGTGGCATCAGATCCTGAGAAAGTGGCTGCAGTAAGGGGGGGGCCTGTGCCTTCGACTGTCCGGCAGGTAAGGGCATTTCTGGGCTTGCAGGTAATTACCTCTGTTTTGTTCCTGCTTTTTCTAAGGTGGCGGTTCCCCTACATGGGCTGCTGGTGGGAACTGCACAATCAAGGAAAACCGCTGAAATAGTTTGGACTCCTCAGTGCCAGGCTGCATTCGAACAACTCCAGGACAGGTCGGTGAGTGCCCCCACATTGGCTTACGCTGACTTCTCATTGCCTTTCAAGCTTTATACAGATGCTAGTTTGGAGGGGCTGGGAGCAGTATTAGCCCAGGAACAGGATGGGAGGGAGAGGGTTATTGCTTATGCCAGCCGGAGCTTACATCCTCCCGAGAAGAATGATAAAAACTATAGTTCCTTTAAACTAGAGTTGTTGGCCCTGAAATGGGCCATTACTGAGACGTTTAAGGATTACGTATGGAGTATGAAATGTATGGTGTTTACAGATGATAACCCGTTGGTACACCTTAGCACAACCCGGTTAGGGGCCACGGAGCAGCGGTGGGCGGCTCAGCTGGCCAATTTTACCTTTGAGATTAAGTATCATAGAGGGGGTGGCAGGGCCGGTGGTTGCCGAGGAACAGGAAGAGTGTCCGTTGGCGGACTGGCAGGCCGAAGATCCAGCCTTGCGGTTGGTACATGAGTGGGTAGGCAAGCGTAAGCACCCCTTGAGAGAAGTATGCCGTGCTTGGCCCCCCGGGGCCCGGAGGATTGTTCCGGAATGGCCACAGTTGGCCCTTCATGAGGGCATTCTAGTTCGCCGCAAAGAGGTGGCTCCTGGTGTGGCAGTGTACTACAGGTGGTCATTTCTTGCGCTAAAGGCAAGGTCTGGGTGGAGTACCACGAGGCAGCTGGTCATGCTGGGAGTACTCGGACGTTGTCATTACTGCGAGAGAGGTATTTTTGGCATGGAATGGCGGAAGATTCAAACAGTGGGCAGCAGAGTGCCTGCGTTGCTCCTGAGCAAAAGCGTGGCCAGAGAGAGGAGCCCCCATGATCTCCACCGTAATGTCTTACCCCTTGGAGATAGTGGCCTTGGACCATTTGTCCTTAGGACATCCTGGAGATTACTATCCTTATGTTCTTGTTATGATTGACTTGTTTTTCCGATTTGCCTGGGCCATCCCAGTAAGGGACCAGACAGCCCAGACCACAGTAAAGGCCCTATGGAAGGCAGTGATTCAGCCTTTTGGCTGTTTGGGAACTCATCCATACATAGAGGGGCGAGCTTCGAGTTGCAGTTAATGTCTGACCTGAGTCGCACTACTCCCTATCATCCGCAGGGGAATGGGTCCTATGAGAGGATGAACCAGGCTCTGCTCTCCCTGCTGGCTGCCCTGGGCGAGGAAGACCAGAATAGGTGGCCTGAGAAGCTTCCAGATCTAATTAATGCATATAATAATATGGCTCCCAGTGAATGTGGCTACAGGGGCCATTCCAACTGCAGTGCCACAGACACTGGAAGGGTGGGTATCACTATCAGCGCCTGATGGCTGCATATGATAGCGCTGCCATAAAGGCTCGGCGGCAGCAGGCCCAGGACAGCCAGCGCGCAAAATCATGGGGCAATGAGTGCTCCCTTCTTGCCAGGAGAGCGGGTTCTGGTGAAGAATTTCCGTTGCAGGGCCCAGGGTAAACTGGCCCCAGGACAGTTTGTAGTAGTAGCCATAGTGGGGGAAAAGGCCCAGTATATAGGATTCGACCAGAGGGTGGAGAAGGGCCAGAGAGAACTATACACCACCGTCATCTATGTTCTGCTCAGATTGTGGGGGGAGAGGGAGAACCAACTGGGGTCCCATTAGTAAAGGAGGAAGTAGTCCCTCATGCCCACCCAACCCCTGAGCTGGCCTGGTGGCCTTTCCCAATGCGAATGGTTTGCCCTGCGTTACCTGAGCCCGTACCAGGGCCTGCCCCTCAACTGGACCCGGAGGTAAGGATAGAGGAACCTGCAGGTTTGGAGGGGGTAGGGGAGGAGGAAGGGCCAGGTCCCACTGAAGAAAGTGGGGGAAACTTGTGCCCCTCACAGAGGGCTAATCTGGGGGTTAGACTTAATTGACTACTGGTGTGGGATTGTCAAGACGACAATGGGTCCCGGGGGGGGAGTGTCACGGACGGTGTTAATGAGCTCCTTAATCACCAATTGTTATTATACTTATATTTCATTTCACTTTATGTAATATATTCTTTTGTATTTTGTTTGGTAATTATATTGCCTTTACTTTGTGTTTTGATTTATCCTTCACTTTATTGTTACCATTTTTATTCACTATTATTATTATTATTTAGATTGTGCTTTATTATTACTTGTGTTTTGTTTTTTTGAGCAAATCACCGCCGCACAACTGACCTGGGTCCACTTGCATTCCATCACCACGCATCCTCACTTAATCAACCTGCCCTGAGAGAGGAAATAAAGAGAGTGTCTGATATGAGGAGGAGAGATCTCCCCGCATCGGAAAGTGGAGTACGGTCAGACAGGAGGGGAGGTGGCAGAACGGGGCAGCAGGAACCAGACAAACACGGCACGGAGGGGCAGAAGGAAAGACGTATGCATAGCAGAGAGAGATGAATTCCTCTAGAGGTTACAGTGAGTGCACCTTCGGTTTTGTTATGTGTGGAAACACAGAGAAGCTTAAGATGCCAAGCTGCGGGTTGATTTCCTGCTTTTTTCCCCGTCTCCCCTCCCTGGATTACAACTTATTGAGGAAAGACATTGAACATTACAGTGTTTGTTTACATACGGGACTTACTAACCTGGAGGCTGTGTTGCTGTGGGGTGTTTCTCCGTGCAGTCGGCAGGGCAGCTGGGAACCTGCAAACAGAGAAACCAGAAAGAAGGTTAACCTGGTATTCCTCCATGTACAGCTAATCTAAGAACCTTTCCACTTACCTGACGAGAGCTCCTTCTACAGCATCTATATGAAGGAGGACAAAGACAGTTATTCTAGTTTACACTGTTGGTTATGTCTCCTCAAACAAAGTATTATTATAGTGATTAGATAAATACTTACTGTTGTTGTATATTTGGTTTCTTTTGTCTGTGGAAAGATATTGAGATCTTTAATATTTATGGAGTAACAGTGTGGTATATAGTTAGTTTTATTGACATTCATTAGCATTTGTTTTTCTTTTCATGTATTTCATTTTCATTAGGTTAGGGTTTTAGTTTCTTTTATCGACCCTTTTTATTAAAGGCGATTATGGTTTAAGTGATTTGCCAATTTACACACTGTTTCATGACTGCAGTCTTCATGCCCTGCTTTCATTCCTGTTCACTGTAATACATATTTGCCTGGGTCTATTGTGGTGTTCTGGGGTCCTGGTCCAAACCTGTGCACAGTGTGTGGTTGGTAGCATGAGTTCCCTCCCTCGTTAAAACAGAGGGTGGCGTGGTCGATACAGTGCTCCAGCTAGGTTGGCCACCCTTAGCTGTAACAGAATAACTGGCACATATGTTGAGGTTTGACTGTAGATGGCAATATATATGTAACAATCCTGAGCCTGGGTATACTTTTGTAAAATATTTTGAAAAATGCTTGCATCTTACTTTTATGGAACATAAAATTGTATTGTAATTGATTTTATCTCTAAATCAGATTGAAATCATTCTAGGGAGAGGCAAGTATTTATGCAAGAAACTCTGAAACATGCCTCCATGATTGGAAGAAGTGTCTGTCAATATCCATGAAATATGTCTCATGTTACATCACCAACTCTTAGGGATTCTCTCACCTTTACTCTAAAAGTGAGTGAGCTCCAACTTGCTGGAAACACCAGAAACATTGTACCTCTTCTGAAAGGTGTCATTCAGAGTAATCTTAGAGATTAGAGTTTTTATTGCAGCACATCATAAGGGGGAATGGGTTTGCCTAGAATTATCTAACAGCAGTGGCTATAGTATCATGCTCTAATGAGGTTGTACAAAGTCATAACACTCACAGATTTTTCTCTCTCCACTTCATATATAAATGTTTGGAATATGCCATTTAACTGCTTTTTCAAAACCATGTTACAATCTTAAGGTGGAGATCGTCATTACAAGATGTTATGTACTTGTATAAGAGTACTAAATAACGTATCTGATGGATTTGTTTCATATTACCTATGGTGCCCCTGAGGTGCAAAACACAACAACAAAAAGAAAAATCAATTTACAAAAGAAAAACACAATGACAAAAAATAAAATAACGCAACGAAAAAAGGAAAACACAACAGTAAATCAGAAAACAACATTATCACTAAACCGGAAAGGGGGTTACATAGGCAACACTGTACCATTCCACTGATTGGAACATGTCAATCATTGTGGTGCAGAACTGTGGACAGAACATTTGGAAGCTTACTGGGAGTAATATTTATCTTCTTTGAAGATGTGAATTATGTGTCAAGTCATTTCAGCTTGTGAAATTTCATTCATTAATGCAGATAATGTATTTATAATCACTATCTAACACAATTTTTGTTCCTGGGTAGTAAGTGTTATTTCCTAATTGCGTATGCCTCAAAAGAACAGAAAATGGCTATTATTCCCCACAAACTTTGTTGTTACACGGTGTTATTAGAGTGCAGGGTGAGGCGAATTTAAAGAAATTAACAAGTAAACAAAGGCAGTTTGCAATGTGAAATTATGAACAGAAACAAATGAAAACAAACTATATGGCAAATCACTTTTCCTAATTTACATTGCCCTTCTCCTACACCTTCCACTGCCATGCTGAAAAAAACTCCTCTGTGGGTCTGAGAAATGGGAAATATGGTAGGAGATAGAGAAGTGTAAACCCAGGATGGTCATGAAACCAGCTGTTCGATGGAACGTCACATTGTCCCAAATGAGAACCTACATGGACAGCTCACGATCACCTGACCCTCTTTACTCTGGCTGAAAGAGATTTTTATATACTGTGTTCAGGAAATTAAGGACTGTGGAATGGCCCAAGGGTGGCATGGTGGCGAACGACCCCTTTGTGTCTCATAGAGCTTTTATTTTGTGAAGGTTGTATAATCTATCAGAAACAAGGGCTGCACTCAAGAAAACTTATCAGAAGTTGTACATTTTAATACTTCATAAACATACTGCGGTCATTAGCAACAAGTAACAACAAACATGTTTTGCCCATAGGCTTCATCAGTGTTGATCGTTAGACAAAGAAACCATTTTAAATATTACAAAAACACGTGGGAATTCATTGATCACAATACATTACTTTTTTGCCATGATCAATTAAGGTCATGCTAGACAAATTGTATCAATTCAAACATAGTATTAAATAATAAATGTTCATTAATGAGAGAGACTAAAGTTAACAACCATGATCAATTGTATTAAAAATAGCAAGAAGAAACAAAACTGACAATTAGGTGCATAACAAAGGTCTTCCGATCATACGTCACAAAGGACTAATCTGTATTCCAATCAACTAAACAGCACTTAACACAGCAAAACTTCACAGATAATAAAAATTATAAATACATAAGTAAATACATACATTAATATATAAATATCAGTATCAACAAATTATCATACAAAAATTGCAAACAAAAGTTGCATTACACAAAAACAATAAAATTGAAGAATTAGTAACTAAAGAAAAGGCGAGAACTCGAGTCCTTTTGTCTTCAAGTTGTTCAAATTAAATATCCCAAAAGTTTATCTTTTCAATAATTTAACTGCAACATCCTCTTCTACCAATAGTGATGATCTCTATTCCTATGCATTTCAAGGAGTTGACGATATGAGAAAAGTCTTTAAAATATCTAGCCACTAGTCATTGAGTCTTATTGCACTTTTGTGTTCTCCATGTCAATTTTTAGAAGTGCGTATATCTGACCAATGTTTTAATGGAGTAGGAATTTTATTTTTCGTGCCGTCAGCCACAGAGCTATAGATTGTAATGTATCTAAAATACCTCTTGATTCTAACCAACACAAATAATTTCCCTGTACCTCACTGGGCGTGGTTGTGTGCCGTTCCCTTGCTGATGCCAGTGTTAGCCCTGGTGTTCGGCACAGTTTTCCCGTCCAGCCGAGCCCGTCTCTGGCACACACTTCCACAGCAGACCCAAACCTATGACACAGAGGCACCACCAGCACACTTGCTGCCCCACTCAGGAAATGTTTACCACCACAATACCTTGACACCTGTTTTTCCTGACCATATGCTTTCAAAGGATGTTGTTGTTTACCACTAAGGGTAAATAGATACAACAAAATACAAAAATCATTTTGGAGGCTCAGCCAGAGGGCTTCACGGAGGCGATGGAGATCTTGACCTCAAGGGTGTGGCAGAAGCACATGGCCTCTCAGATTGACTCCCAGTGTTCAACTTTTAGTTTAGACACTCGCTTTTCCTTTTTCAACCTTGCCTATTGGATTACCTTTCTTGTGTAGTTTGTCAACCTCCTGCTAGTCTCTTGACCTCGATTTACAGATTACCTTTGAAATAGTGATTGCTGGCCCCAGACCCTCCACCTGTTTTTTGACCTCGTCTTCCACTCCGCTATTGGATACTTCACCCCTGTCCACCCTGGCATAACAGCCTGTTTGGGGCAGTAAACAGAAAAAGCTTTTTTGGATGTTTGTGTGATTTCTGCTCCCATTGTTAAATTACTTTTTAGGAATATCTTCCTAAACAAATCTCTAATAAAAAATGAATATATATATATATATATATATATATATATATATATATATATATATATATATATATATATACACTCACCTAAAGGATTATTAGGAACACCATACTAATACTGTGTTTGACCCCCTTTCACCTTCAGAACTGCCTTAATTCTACGTGGCATTGATTCAACAAGGTGCTGAAAGCATTCTTTAGAAATGTTGGCCCATATTGATAGGATAGCATCTTGCAGTTGATGGAGATTTGTGGGATGCACATCCAGGGCACGAAGCTCCCGTTCCACCACATCCCAAAGATGCTCTATTGGGTTGAGATCTGGTGACTGTGGGGGCCAGTTTAGTACAGTGAACTCATTGTCATGTTCAAGAAACCAATTTGAAATGATTCCACCTTTGTGACATGGTGCATTATCCTGCTGGAAGTAGCCATCAGAGGATGGGTACATGGTGGTCATAAAGGGATGGACATGGTCAGAAACAATGCTCAGGTAGGCCGTGGCATTTAAACGATGCCCAATTGGCACTAAGGGGCCTAAAGTGTGCCAAGAAAACATCCCCCACACCATTACACCACCACCACCAGCCTGCACAGTGGTAACAAGGCATGATGGATCCATGTTCTCATTCTGTTTACGCCAAATTCTGACTCTACCATCTGAATGTCTCAACAGAAATCGAGACTCATCAGACCAGGCAACATTTTTCCAGTCTTCAACTGTCCAATTTGGGTGAGCTTGTGCAAATTGTAGCCTCTTTTTCCTATTTGTAGTGGAGATGAGTGGTACCCGGTGGGGTCTTCTGCTGTTGTAGCCCATCCGCCTCAAGGTTGTACGTGTTGTGGCTTCACAAATGCTTTGCTGCATACCTCGGTTGTAACGAGTGCTTATTTCAGTCAAAGTTGCTCTTCTATCAGCTTGAATCAGTCGGCCCATTCTCCTCTGACCTCTAGCATCAACAAGGCATTTTCGCCCACAGGACTGCCGCATACTGGATGTTTTTCCCTTTTCACACCATTCTTTGTAAACCCTAGAAATGGTTGTGCGTGAAAATCCCAGTAACTGAGCAGATTATGAAATACTCAGACCGGCCCGTCTGGCACCAACAACCATGCCACGCTCAAAATTGCTTAAATCACCTTTCTTTCCCATTCAGACATTCAGTTTGGAGTTCAGGAGATTGTCTTGACCAGGACCACACCCCTAAATGCATTGAAGCAACTGCCATGTGATTGGTTGGTTAGATAATTGCATTAATGAGAAATTGAACAGGTGTTCCTAATAATCCTTTAGGTGAGTGTATATATATATATATATATATATATATAGTGGATGTTGTTTTCCATCTTTGTCATTTCATTTTCTTGAACTGGTTTGATTCCAAATGCATCCAACTATGTGTCTACAACCTGATTTTTAAAGTGGAATTTCAAAAGGTTTGTATTTTAAAATGTTTACAGTTTATTACACACCTTGCATTTTATTTGCATGCATGTGGGGAGGTTGGGGACTGAACTGAACTAGCCTGTATTTACAAACATCTCTTATATACTTTTTATGCCTTCCTAGGGCATCCCACCCCAATTAATGTAAATTGTTGTTCCGTATTTGTAGTAAACATTTAAGTTAATGTAGCACTAATTATGTTGTCCTGGGTGGTACTTTGACCCCCTGTCCGATATTTTTGGAAGATGTCCAGTTATGTTAAGCACTTTAATCTATTGGGCATGTCGTTAAAAATGTTATCAGTGTACATTTTTTCCTAAACCCTACCCCCCTGTCATGGTCTGATCACCAGCACAACACCCCCTGTGGTCATAAATTTGACAGCACCCCTCCTCAATTAACGTTTCACCAGCGCCCGTCCCCCCCCAGGTGGCATTTTCTAGCATCTCAAAAGTGGCAACCCTAGTTGCAATCAAAGTGCAGGGGCATGATTCCAGCATGTGACCTTAACTCAGGCTCAGTTCAATGGGCCCCCCCAGTTTTGGCATACAAAAATTACTAATAAAATTTAAGTAAAGCACAATAATCTTTTAAAAAATCCACATTTGCTTCTGTAAAATTAAATGGAAATATTACCGGAAATATTGTGTTTCTAAACCAGGGTTTCCAGGTTTGGTTCCCAAAATAAGCGACCCCTACAACAACCAATCAAAGAGATGCCAGGAATGTTTTTTGACTGGGCCCATGGATTACAAGGATGGCACAAGCTTTTCAGTAATTCAGTTACTAACACAATAATATTGTCCATTACAAGTGACAGTATTAAGCACTTCTATATGAAAACAGTAAATCACCTACAGGTGCGGATCTCAAAGTAAACAGGCAGTGCTACAGTACTAAGTTTAAACTATTATCCATAACTTCAAGTGCACACTAACAGTTTTTAATGCTAAAACACACAGAGCCTAGAGGACAGGAGATTAGTGTTCTTTGAAACCGTTAACCACTATGCAACATTTACATCTGACAATTCTACCTGAACATAATGATCAAAATCACCTCAACACGTTTGTCACAAACAATAAACGTCATGCTAACAACTCATAACTTCAAATACAGTAATAGCTATCTCATTCATTTATGTTAACACCTCCTTTGTCTCTGGACATCATCGATGCTCCATCAAAGCCGACACATAATTCAGGGTCTAATTCAAGCACTTCCAGTACATTAATTATTAATCATCTGTATCAACAAAATCCCTCAGCTTTTTCTTTTATTGCACTGTTGTGTATATATTTGATGCACACTGCAACGAGCTCTCGTTTTGACAGATCTTTATATTCATCACCAAGAATTGCATACTATGCATTTGAAGCCTACGTTGAGTCCCGATTTAACTGCTTTAAAATGTTTCCCTGACCCCAAGACAGGTGACTTTGTCTGTAACCTTCGGAGTGTGCCTTGCTTGCTTCCTGTTTTGAATGGCTCTCATTCAAATGTTTCCAATCTTTAAAACCATGTTTAGTGAACATTTCTTCAGTGTGGGAATATTTTACAGAAAATTGCACTTCAGGGCCACTGTAGTATTCTATCCAGCGATACTTCTCATTCCACTGGTGTGATGAAAAACATCGGAATTTACCACAAATTAAAGGGAATGCCTATAATTTTGCTATATTAACACAACTAGATATTTTTGTTATGTATCCTTTGTAATTCCGGAACCGAAGAACAGCCGGACCTCTGGTGTGCGGACAGTACAGAAACGGGATTAGTTCAAATAATAACTAATACAAATACACAAGACACACACACAATAAACATTCTGTAGCTGAACGGAGATGTACAGCAATATAAGTGCAGCCAGCCAACTGAAAAACTCAAGTTTTTTATATCAACAACAGCTCACGTTCTTGAGTCCACGTGAAGAGGCCAAAGAGGAAGTTTCTGTGCAGACATCACCTTTTATACAAACATGAAGTGAGATGGGACATGTTTGAATGACTGACACAGGGGCCAATGGCAGCTTTGATAGAGTGACATTTCAATCGGGTTCCAACAGAATTGCGTAGAAACCCCTCCCCCTTGGGCAGTGCTTCCGACTTGAAAGATAACTGTTCATGTCTTCAAGCACCTTTTTTGTACTTGAAATTTGAAATTTTGCTTCACTGGAGAGAGTTCTGCTGTTGTATACACACACGTGTAATTATGTATGCTAAGAGAGAAAAGTCTGCTGTCATATTATCAGTTATTCAAAATTGAGATATAGATTGATGTGGTTTAAATAATACATTTGTCCTTGTACTAAATCATGGTGACCTCTAAAATGTGTCCAAATTAAACTGGAAGTGAACAAGGAAGTTGGCAAAGAAGATCTGTTTACCACACAAAATATGTACTACATTCTGAGTTCTATATCTAGTATAGTTGGGTTAGGGTTATAATTGGCATTTTCATACTCATAGTTTAAAGTCTGAACTTAAAACAATAAATAATACGTCATATTTTCAGGCTCAAGAATGTTAAATACAATAGGAAGTCGCTAAAAATTTCACAATTTTGGTATAACAATTCAACTGACTATTGTATAACCAATAAGTACATAATTCATTGACTGCATTTCTGGTATTTTCTTATCTTTACTCAACTGCAGTTCAACATTATCAGGGTGGTGTCTGTGTAAGCACATAAAGATACTGATTAGCTTATAGAAGCTATATAGGAGACTAATGACTTCATACATCCAATTAATATAGCCATTTGGGTTCAGATTGTATCCCTTGAACCTGACGTTAAATCAGGTAACACAAGATATAGTAGAAATTATGCAGCATATACTCACATACTGTACTGTCTTTGAGAGCACATACAGTGTGCACTCACTTAATTTGCTCAGAGTGATAGCTGAACCATGCACACTTTTGTGACATTTGTTTGTAATAATAGTATCACTGTGATGGTGATGGATTGTTGTATTTGGCAGGGAGCAATTTGCCAGGGGTGATTTATTTTTCCATTCAAACTGCAAGCTCAGCACACCCACAGCACAGCTGGTTTGTACCCACATGACCCTGAAAACACTTGTACAACTGTAGGCTGGCCCCTGGGAACTCCTGACCAATACCAAAGATGGAATCAATATAGACTATAAGACTATCCTACATGTTGTACCAGATGGGAGTTTCTAGCCCGTGATAAGTTTACCACCTTTTCTACTGATATACAGAAATGCAGTCATTTTTTGAAATATATTATTTATTGGATTGACAATTGCCAATCCTCATATATGTTGTTTAGCTTTTTTAAACTATTACATTGTACAATTATATTGAATAAAGTTATTTGTGTTTAATTAAAATGTGTTTAGCATTGCAAAAAGCCGTGGATCCTAGTGATATTCAATTGTTTGGCAAAGGAATACATGCATCACTGTGGACCTTGATCATTCAAAACTGTTACTATAATAGACAATAGTTATCTATCAATGTAGTTTCAAGGACAGAAATTATGAGTAATATCTCCTAAGGGTCAATAGTATTGAACAGACATAGTCCAGTGATTTTTCAGTTAGACACCACTAAATAGTATACTTTTCTATCTTTCTTTTTTGGGCATGTATTAAAATTCTTTCACTCAGAAATCCATTTTATAGATTTTATACCAAGTTATAAGGTGGAATATTCAATATTAAGTGTGTGTGTGTTATATAATAAAACACTGTGCATGAATGCACACTACACTTCACCAGACTGACACTGTGGGTGTCACTTAGCAAACCGGGAAGTCTAACGCATCCTCCTCAAACTAGCAGTTTTAGCCATATATAGACTGCAGAAGAGGGAGATAGGTTGTTAGTCTACAGTTTAAATTGGTGAGTTTTCAGGAGGAGCCACTAGGTGGTCAGAGATTGAACTTTCCAATATCCTGTGTCACACCAGAATGCTAGCTAACACTGGTCCTGTATCTTCACAAAGCTACACAGCTACACAGCTATCAATTACATTAGAGCAGAGACTGGGGACCGTTAAAGAGTGTAGGCAATTATCTACAGATTAATCAGCAAAAAGATACAGAATTGTTTCAACAGGGTACAATCACAGGTTACGGACAGGCTGTCATAGTCATTTGAACAGTGGACATTTTTTATTTTATCATGGAACAAAACATTGGTGTTGGATTCTTTATACAGAGGAGACCAATCACAAATTTGACACCACTTCTGACAGAGCAGAAGAATAAAATATTCAGCTAACAAAGAGATATCAACTTTAGCGTATGCACCTACATCAAGCCACTCTGATGAGATAATTACATGAAAAAGGATGAGCAAACTTTAAAATCATCATGGGAGGCTTCAATGCAAAAATTGGAAAACATCAACTTGATAAGGTAAACATGAAAGAGGTGATTTGGCAGAAAATGCTAATCTTTTTATAACAAATTCTCTCTTTAAGAAAAAGCCAACAAGAAAATTGACCTGGAGAAGTCCTAATGGAGGAAAGAGTGAAATAGACTTCATCTTAACAAACCGTAATAGAATGTAGAAGACTGCAATCTTAAATAGATTCAATACTGGAAGTGACCACAGAATGATTCGGTGTTCAACTGAATACCAAAGTGGAAAAACTAATGAAAAACAATCAACATCAAGTCAATCAACATCATAAAACTCAGAAACTGCGAAGCAGAGTACAAATTAGAATTGAAGAACTGATTTAGTGTACTTCATGACCAACAATAACATCTAGATTAATTAAAGTTGTGTGATAAAATTATGATTGACACCATGGAAATTTCAAGAGTTCAAGAGTTTTGGAGGACTCAAACCATCACAACAAAATAAAAATATGTCACAAGAAACAAGAGAACATTAGAAATGCAAAATAATGCCTCCGAATAGGAAAACCGAAATGCGATTATCAGTAGAGTGGACGAATTCTGCAAAAACCTATATAGTAGTGATGGTAGCAGTAAAGAAGAAGAAGAGGTCTCAATGAACACATCTGAAATTCCAGATGTAATTCCAGAAGTAGGCTATTCCATAAAGAAGATGATGGGAATGGGAATAATGGAATCACAGTGGACATCCTAAAAGATGCAAGAGAAGAAATTGAGAAAATGCTTGCAAAACGTTTCACATAGTGTCTCAAAAATTTTACAAACACCAGATAAGTAGAACAATGTCATTCTCCATCACAGGAAAGGAGATAAAGAAGATCTGCAGAACTATAGGCCCATTAGTCTACTTCCAATCTTAAACAGTATTTTTACTTATTAACACATCACCTTTAAGACACCCTTGAGTTTGCCCAAACAAGAGAACAAGCAAAAAATCATATATGCGTAAAATACACATTAAAAGAGAGCAATTTGAGAGTTATTTCAACATTTATTTATTTATTCAGTTATTTATTCAACATTTATTTATTCATTTATTTATTTCCTGTTTGCCGCTTGGCTATTTACATTTCTCAGTGCGCTTTTACATGTCGAAGCATGGTTCTGTATTTCTTTTTTTTTTTCAACGTGACAAAGCCCCTTCTGTCAATCACTGCTAGTGGGTGGGATCCAGTGTGCTTTGGCTACTCCAATACACTGTGTGTAATGTGGATCAAATCAATTTGAGTGTAAATTTAGAGTTTGAACGAAAGAAAGAGTCAAAACATGTATTGTTTTTTATTCTCAACAAACAGCTTGTCTTCGACTTTAGCGCTGGTCAGGAATACTCTATAAATGAATCGCTTGGCAACGGGGTCAACGATGAGGTCAAAGTTCAGTTGATTTGAAGTCTCAGCGACGCGACCAGCAACTGTCGTTATCGACCAGGGTGACTGACACCAGAAAGTATAAACTGCACAGCAACGCGACAACGATGATCACCGGTTGCTTTGCTCTTCAGCGACAGTCGGGCGATGGAGTGTAAACTGGCCATAACACTGATAATCTCGTTATCATGGCACCTGTCAGGGATATATTAGGCAGCAAGTGAACATTTTGTCCTCAAAGTTGATGTGTTAGAAGCAGGAAAAATGGGCAAGCATAAGGATCTGAGCGACTTTGACAAGGGCCAAATTGTGATGGCTAGACAACTGGGTCAGAGCATCTCCAAAACTGCAGCTCTTGTGGGGTGTTCCCGGTCTGCAGTGGTCAGTATCTATCATGAGTGGTCCAAGGAAGGAACTGGACCACGGAGCAATGGAAGAAGGTGGCCTGGTCTGATGAATCACGAGTTCAAGGTCTTGACTTGGTCTCCAAATTCCCCAGATCTGAATCCGATCGAGCATCTGTGGGATATGCTGGACAAACAAGTCTGATCCATGGAGGCCCCACCTCAACTTACAGGACTTAAAGGATCTGCTGCTAACGTCTTGGTGCCACATACCACAGCACACCTTCAGAGGTCTAGTGGAGTCCATGCCTCGACAGGTCAGGGCTGTTTTGGCAGCAAAAGCGGGACCTACACAATATTAGGCAGGTGGTCATAATGTTATGGCTGATCGGTGTATACAAGTTATCTAAGAAGTATTGGTAAAGATGCAGGAAATGTGAGCTTCCTCTGTGCCTGGGCTTCATTGACTATGTGAAAACTCAGTCATCAGGGCTCTAAGAAATCAAAATATTGAGGAAACCTCTTATTAAGTAAATCCATAATAATCTAACATCAACAATCCAACTCCACCAAGACACTGACAAGATGAAGATCTGCAAAGGAGAAAGTCAAGGAGATACAATCTCTCCAAAACTCAAGAAGTGTTCAAGACTTTGGACAGAGAAGAAAAATGAATCAAGTTAAACAGCTCATTTGAACAACTTAGCATTTGCATATGACATTCTCATATTTGCAAAAACACCTGAAGACCTGCAGTTTTAAATTCAAGACCTCTCGGATGCAAACAAAAAAAACTAAAATTAAATTAATAAAACCATGTTATGGTCATGTTTAACAGCTTTGTTAAATATAAGAACATTTAATCAGATCAGTTGATAGCTGAAGAAGTACAAAGTTATGCAAAACAGTGCAGACAGAAATATTAAGGAAGAAATCAAATGAAAATGGGATGGTGTGCAGTTGGAAGAAACAGCACACTGTTGAAAGGAAATCTACCCATTTGCCTGAAGAGAAAAGTATTTGATCAATGCATACTATCAGTGCTCACTTATGGATGTGAAACTTGGCCACTGAATGCAAAATAATGGACATATATTTGTTTACATATTAATTTTACAAGTGATAAGAGCGTGTAACCTATTGTCTGATGCTATCTTATCTTTTTGAAAAAAACAAAGACTAAAACACAGGCATCCTCTACAAGTCTGTGATGCCCTTATTCTCAAAGTATCATCTTAGCAGGGCTCCAACAGTTTAACAATTAGTGACTAAAGGTTACATTACACTTGACTAATAAAAACAGTAGCTGATTGCTGTTCAGTTTAAGTTTAATGAGAAACTGACTGGAAAGAAACCTGAATGTGATGTAGCTCTCTGTAAACTCTGCCTAACCTTCATTATCTTGTCAGCTTCTCTGTAGCACAGTGGTTTAAAGTGTCTGTTCCAGCCATCCAGAAGCAGAACATAATTATATACTGGTTTCCTTTTACTTTAATTACACTCTCCTACAAAACTCGTGAAAGGCGTTTTCAGCACAATCTAACACATACGAGGCATCAGTCAAGTATACCTGATACTTCCAAATACAGTCTCCTTTAATCCTTTTTGGGTTCTTGATGTGAACAACACATGCGCTATGAAATCAGTGGTTGGTAAGTGTGTGGACAATACCACACACCAGAGCTCTGGCTACTGCTCTTCAAAATGCTGAGACTAGCAGAATACAGTGCTGCTCTGTCAACAGCATATACCAAATAACAGCAATGGCTGCATTGCCAGTGAAGAAATGCCAAGCTTATGTCTCCTTTAAATCTCCAAGGGACAAGTAACAAGACAGATCTATAGTAGCCTTATTTGTTTGGTATGCTAATGAACTTGCGAGGTTGTGCGGTTCAAGTTTTATTTGTTTGCTGAACCTTTTTTTATAGCTTGGCATGACTTTATCAAAAAAGAATCACTTTATAGTCACTGAAAAAAATGTTAAACTAAGTTAAGTTAAGCTTTAATAGTTTGCTCAGGTTACGTGTGCTTGATAAACACTTTAAAATACTTCTCTTGAAGAACACACTTTCATATTAGAATCATAGTTATATACAAAAACATAAAACACAATTTTGATGTTTAAATAATATGTATATTGCTTAGAAGAAGTAATCTGAGAGATAAAATGGCACAATATAGCTAGCTAGCAATGCATTTTCACAAATCTGTCTTTTAAAATGCCTGGCTTGTTATAAAATCTGTATTTGTATACACATTGCTTATTATTATTTTTATACTTATATACTTTTATACTTTAAACTTTATCTAAACTCTCATCATGCTTTGAATGAACAAAAAACAATTATAAATAATAAAATAATTCAGAACAATTTACTATCAGCATAATAATAAAAGAAATGTCATGTTTTAAGATTCGTTATACATCCTCTGTCAAGCTGCAGTTTGAGTAAAAATGTTTTACATTGTTGAAACTAAACAAAATTATCCAGTAATAAACATCAGGACACTACAGCCAACTCCATATACTATACACATGTGGTATCCACTACAACTATGTAATGATTGCAATAAATTAGGTAAAAATGTTAAATAAGCATTACAGAAAAATGCATATAGACAATTATAGAAACATAATGAGACACAGAATTATAATTATAGAGAATTATAAGACACATAATGTTAGGCAATCACAGTTTTCTCTGGGACCAGTTAAGAGGAAAAACTCTGGACAGGTCAGTGTAAGCTATGGACATACAACTATAACCGCTGCTCTTTTTATTGTTATGTACCAGTCTGTATCCCACTTTATTATTATGGAAATGACCATGTTTGAATTGTTTTGCATCATCAATGTCTCTTTCTGTTGCTGACAGAGGCCACTCTAAAAATGATTAGAGTAAAGGCAACCTTAGGTTATTTTTGAATTCATATATAGAAAGTGGCCACCAGAAAAAAAAAAAAAATGTATAATTTTGTAATGCTACAATAATTCCAGGTGTACACATTAAAGCAATTTGTGTGGTTGACTTCTAATGATTTCATAGAGATACAGGGATTTACAATTAAAATGTGGCTTTCTGATGTCTTTCTGATGACTTCAGGGAAATATATGATGTGTGATATATAAAACAAATAAGCTCTGAAAATGCATATATCGATAAGAACATTTATTTTTCTGCCAGAATAGCTAGAAATCCTCATTAATGTTAATCATTTACTGTATAAGAATGAACACCATGCGGGATCCGTATGCACAATACACCTACTCAAGTGAACTTTAAGCTGATTGAATCTGATTAGATGTCTCTTCCTCTCCATTTCTCTCTCCCGCTCTCCTAGCTATTTGTGTATATTCTGTACACTGTCTTATGTTCCTTGTTTCTGTTTGTGTTACTGTTACCTCATTACATGAAGCATATTATATACTCCGCAAAATGTCATATTAAACGATTCCTGCCATTGCTACAACAACCCCTTGCCTACACCTAGGTATTTAAATTAGATTTTTCTTTGTAGTGAAATTACAGGGGGAAAAATGTCTTGCATTTTGTTTTGAGAAGATTAATGCATTTGCATACCAATCAGTACATGTTGATACTTCCATTCTTACTTCAGCAATAATGTCAAGGTGTCCCCATATTTATGAGCACCACTGTGCATACATTTGAAGTTGAACATTTGCGTACAATTAATTTGATACAGTGCTATTTGTTTTAATACTTTTTTAAAAGAATATATACTTATTCAAACCTTTCTTAGTTACTAGAATAAACTGAATTAGATAACCAGAGAAATACATTCTTCTCACAGCACAGTTTTAGGTATAGCACTTTGTATTGCTCTTATATTTTGTAAGTTGCCCCGGACAAGGGCATCTGCTAATAAATAAATAAATAAATAAATAAATAAATAAATAATACAGCAAGAGAGTTGATTTCTTTATTCCCTTCCTGTTTCACTGTCATCCTTGAACCACTGTGCAATACACCAGCTTTGTGACACAGTGTATTATCACATTGGAAGATCCCTCAATGTACAATTCACACTCCGCAAAATGTCATACTACACAATATATGCCATTGTCCCGGTCACAAAATCTGAGACCAAAGCACGAGAAACATGCCTATATCATCATACTGCCATCTTTGCACTAAAACAGTTGTGACAAAGCACTGCTGTTCGAAGGCTTCTCTGGGTTACCTACAGACTCATCGATCAGCAGGATGCATCGTCTCTATACTATACTCCACTTTCTATGGTTTTGGGACCACTGCAGCTATTTCTTTGGATTCACACAAGGAATCCCTGTTTTGTAGGAATGCTGCAGTGCTATGCAGGTAATTCCCTAAGCATGATCTCCTGGGAGAGGCCTTCAATTTGATCCCCATCAAGTTTCATTATTCAACATATGTGTTCCATTTAACCCACCTAATCTGAGACCCACATCCATTGAAGCTCTCTTACTACAACACAGTAAAAAATGACCATCACAATATAAATGTCAGTACATTACTGTGTTATTTTACAGTACAATACTGATGGATTGGTAGTCATATTGGGAATTGTTCAGACCTGTGTACTGGTTGAAGCTTTTTAATGTTCAGCTTGCCTGTAGTTCTGGGACAGAGATGATTTGGTGAATCCCACTGCCAATAATATATGTATGGAAGTAGCGCTATAGATCAATGTGCATTATGTGATATCAAACTATTTTGAGGAAATTATTATTATTATTATTATTAGTAGTAGTAGTAGTAGTAGTAGTAGTAGTAGTATAGTAGTAGCAGTAGTAGTAGTAGTTTGGCCGACTTGTTGAGAGTTTGTCAGTATGCAATTCTACAATGTTGTAGATATTATTCTTACACATTTTTCATGGTTGCTGTTGTCATATTTTATTGTTGAACTTGTTCTAGTAATTTGTTTCGTTCTCTCATTGCAAGACGCTTAGAGCAACAGTCAAACTATACTATTTTTACATTTTACAACCGGCATTATGCTGATAAAGAGTACGCAGCAGTTCGTGGAAAATATATATATATATATATGTGTGTGTGTGTGTGTGTGTGTGTGTGTGTGTGTATTGATTACTGCCCTACATTCCAACCAGATATCTGTGAGGTTGGAGGCAGGCAGTGCCTTCCAGTATTATACTCACATGTGATGATAAGCGCCGGACAATCAAAGGGCTAGCTCAGTGCCTGCCACTATATAAAGCAGATCAGGTAGTTTGTCAGTAGTTAATCTTACTACAAAGGAGTACCTCATCCACCGTCCAGGCGCATCCCAGCGGGTGAGTACTGTGTTCATGATGCACTTGTTGTTCTGGCAATTGTGCAGTGTGATGTGGATCTGAAGCGTTTGACCCGGTCTGGAGTTGAATGTGAGCTACGGTCGGGCAGTTCAAGGATTCTGCGACATTTACTCACTTTTTAATCCAGCTGCTTATTTGAAACCAGTGAGTCAGTAAGTGGATGTCCAAAGTGAGAGACATACAACAATATATGATTCCCCAGTTCACTCATGTTTAAAGATTGCATAACAATCTGAATTTTATATTATGATTTTTGTAGGATCTATATTTATTATGAGGTATTATTATTAGTAGTAGTAGTGATAGTTGTATTATTATTATTATTATTATTATTATTATTATTATTATTATTATTAATATTATTATTATTATTGTGTTACTTTTTCCAAGTGTTCATGATACAACATTTATTGCAAATGTGTCTTGACAATTTTCATTTTCTACCTGCACCATTCATTACACCTGTACCAGACTATGAGCAGAGCTAGGCTATAGGAAACAGAGATTAGAAAGGTTCAAACCACTGAATAAAACTTAAAATAAATACAGTGTATTAATTTGAGAGACTTGTAGGCTTATCATTGTGATTATTATTTTATTAAATTAGCTTTTATTTTATTTCCTTGATTTTCTTGTTTTAAGTGATATGTTTGTATAGGCCAATGTTATGCAATTATAATTATTTAGGGTTTTTCCGAGTCTGTCCTGAAAAGCAACGCTTTGAATCGATCAATACTGAAATATGTGGCAAATAGCGGTCACAGAGGGTGACTAATGGTTGTCTATTGACGGTGTGCTGGGTCAGAGCAAGCTTTTCTCTTTGTACTTTTCAATTATTTACACATATGTTGTTTCTGTTTGTAACCATGTACATATAAGAACTATATGCAAAATCTGGTTAATTGATTGCGATTAGTATATAAATATTAGTCCTTCATGAATAGCACTAGACGAAAATGTAAATTCAGAAAAAAAAAACACAAAACCCATTATTAATGCTATGTGCACTTTCATTTTTGTTTCTGGGGATTGACGCAATTTATTTGTGTGTCCTTGTAAAGCACTGGCCTGTAACAGGCTGAAAATACTTTAGAGCTTTTTCAGGTTTTAAAATATTAATCATTAAAAAGTAGCAAAAAAATGTGTTTGGAAGTAGTTCTGTCAGTTCCCCTTTATTAGTCATCAGCCACCAGTGAAAAAAGCTAGATCATGGTGAGATGCAAGTTATTTATCAGACAGTGATTTTCCCCACACAGGTCCATCTTTTGACAGTGTTTCAACTGTATAAATAAGAAATGTGTTGGAGGACTTTAGGAAGTATCATTTAAACCTTTCTTTTGGAGAAAGCCATAACCAGTCAAGCCAATTTGTTACAGCACATAGGAATATACCTCATAGAATGAGGAGAATAGTCATTTCTGAACTGCATGTAGGGATGCTTCTTTATAAATGTACCATTATAAATTAAACACAGAGGTGCATTTATCAAGCTTTCTATTTTCAAATAGATTTGGTTATTTACAATAACTTTTTACAAATTTATGGAAATATATAAAGACTTGGTTTCATCTATTTAACTGTGCATTAAAGTAGCTTAATTGCAAATATTCATATTTTTTTCAATTCATTATATTTTTTCATATGGCTTTTGTTACTTGAACTACTGCTGAAAAACAACTGTTGACTTTTAAAGATGTATTTAATAATAATGTGTATATTCTTGTGCTTTAGACAATGGCTCCTCGATCCAAGCACGGGGATGCTTCTACAGAAGTATCCAAAGACAACTCCTTTCCTCAAGAACTCAGTGGTATGTTTTTTGTTATAAGAGAGTTAGACGGAGTTGATGGCGCTTACCTGCAAAACAAATACAATGAACACCTCTTTTTGTTTTTTCAATTGGCATGAACAGACAATGTGGGGGGCACACCAAAGGAGCCAGTGATTCTGCCAGCCTATTCCACTGTGGCATTGATAGAAGACACAGCAGACGATCCCTGGGCCCTTCCCGAACTTCAGAGTACTGGACTCAAGTGGTCAGGTAGGAAGAGCCATGTGCTTCACTTCATTGTGTGTGGTAAAGGAAAACTCATCCATAAATTGCAGTGTCCACTTAGAAAATGGAGCCACCAATTTGAATTGTGGAAAACCAAGCATGGTTAGCATGGTTAGCTCACCTTTCTTGTATCCTCAGTCTGCTGTTTTTAACTTCAATTAACTGTATTACCTTTAGATTCCTAACTATATTTCTCTTCTTAATTTCAGAATTGGACACCAAGGGCAAGATCCTCCGGGTTTTGATTTCCATTGCCAAATTTTTTTTATTGCTTGGATTCCTATACATGTTTGTCTGCTCTTTGGATATCCTGAGTTCAGCTTTCCAACTTGTAGGAGGTAATTTAAATATATATTAAGAGTATTGTGCTTTATCTTTATGAGCCGGAGCCTACAACTTGTTTAAACTAACTAGCAAAAAAATTAAACCTCCTTTAATATGGAGTTGTGCTAATTGGCTTCTTTAGTTAATTGGGTTTAAAGCGGTACATCTTGTACTGAAGCAGTGCCATACATTGTATTCTTTTTGAGAAACTGAAGATCTTTGACCTGAGAGATATACATAATAATACAATGTCTTTCTCAACAGGGAAAGCCGCTGGGGACATTTTTCAAGATAACGCGATCTTGTCTAATCCCGTGGCTGGACTTGTGATTGGAGTTTTGGTGACAGTTATGGTTCAGAGTTCCAGCACCTCCTCCTCGATTGTGGTTAGCATGGTGTCCTCTGGGTGTGAGTATTTGGACAAAAAATGTCCTTTTGTATCTCAATAGTGGTAATTTATCAGATAAATAACAATGCTATGCAAGGCGATATTGAATGGGGCAAACGTAAGTTCAACGTTCTCATTGGGATTCTCTTTGTTCTGTAACAGTGTTGGATGTCCGGTCGGCCATTCCTGTTATCATGGGGGCAAACATCGGCACCTCTGTCACCAACACTATCGTTGCTATGATGCAAGCTGGGGACAGGAATGAGTTTCGGAGGTACGTGAAAAACACCTGGAGAGATGATATGAATGTTTACATACTGTATTGTACCAACAAGAGGATTTCTAACTGTGAGTAATATTTGAATAGGGTACATAAAATCTATAATTGTGCATCTGTAAAATGTTTTTTGTTGGTTTCCGTCTCTCTCCAGGGCCTTTGCCGGAGCCACTGTTCACGACTTCTTTAACTGGCTGTCAGTGCTGGTGTTATTGCCTCTCGAAGTTGCCACTGGTTACCTGTTCCGTCTCACACAGCTGCTCATAGATTCATTTAACCTCGAAACTGGGGAAGACGCCCCTGACCTACTTAAAGTTATCACCGATCCCTTAACGAAGATAATCATTCAGGTAAGAATTCAGGCTGGTAAGGCGTATGGCATGAGAGCAGCCTGGAAATTGAATATCAGATCGTCCCTGTTAAAATAATGTAGCTGCTCTTATAAGTAATCTGTTTTAGCAAATGAGAGTGGGGGGTGGGGTTAGCTGTAGCGAACGAGAGGAGCATGTGCGTTTTTTTGTTTTTTTTCCTTGTCGTTGAAGTGGGGCGGCTCGTGAGTATAATGGTAGGGGAAACACTGATATAGAAACATCTCCTGCAAAGATCAATTCTTTAAGATTTGAATGATTTTATAAGGTATTTATTGACAACGGCACAAAGGAGAGTAAAATATTGAGGCAGGGTTGTTTTTAAACATTGTTTGTTTTTCTTTTAGCTTGACAAATCTGTTATCAACGAAATTGCCACGGGTGACCTTGCAGCAAGGAACAAAAGTCTGATCAAAATCTGGTGTAAAACTTTTACAAATATGGTGAGTGGAAGTGGAAAGCTTTGTTTAAAAAGATGATAGAAATCATTAGTAGAAGATTAGTGTAATTCGACCTACCATAAATCATTGAGCTTATTGAAATCATTGACAGTTGCTGCCTTTAGGAATAATTTTCATAAGGAAATGTTATATATAATTAAAAATGGATTTCAAATACAGAACAGGCAATGTTAGTTCCAAATACTTTGTCAGACAAAACAAGTAAACAAATCAGTATGTGTTTGAAGCATGTACACATTGACCACTATTTAAATCATAGTTGTTTTTGGCAGTTTTAGAAAGTGAAGATGGATAAAAAGATAAATATGTGCTATATGAGAGTAGTATCACCGAACTGATTCTGAAGATTAGCCTATAACAGTGCAATTAGTGTGCAGTGCGTTTTTCTTTGCTTTACAGTTGTGGTTTATAGCCACACTAAATGTTGTGTAAAAAAGTTGTAAAAGCTTTCCTACTGTCATTTTGAAGACTTAACTTCTTTCTCTGGTCTTATCTTGTTAGGCCTTATCTTTCTATATAGTTCTGATATTGTGTATTGTAACAGCAGACATTTAATGAATGTTTCTATCCTCTTGTAGACTGAAATGAATGTAACAGTGCCTGGGATTGACAACTGCACATCTCCTAGCCTTTGCTGGACAGACGGCAATTTGACATGGACCCTGAAAAATATTTCGGAAAAATTTAATTTAGAAAAATGTAAGTGATTTAAAATTTGATATCAAAGCCTGGAATGCATCTATAAAAATAGATGTTTAAGATTGCAGTTGTTCTTTAAGTTTCAAAATGTTTCCCTGTGAGGCATGAGTTAAAAAGCAAGAGCCCTCATTTGGGGCTTTTGATAGTGCCTTATAGAGCTTTAAAACGTGTACTTTGCATTCATTCAATAATGCACATAGTAGTTTGAAACCAGTTACCATTAAAAAAAAAAAAAAAAATCTGATTAGTTATGCCAGCCCCTAAAATGGTCATCTAAGAGCAAAAGCCATTTAAGACCCCCTGGCTTTGTATTTCCTCATACAAAGAAATCTTTTTAAGTTATGCAATGACTAAGCAAACATTGCCTCCTTTGCAAGGACTTTATTCTTCCCAAAGTGCTGCCCTCTGTGCAACAATCCCGTAACGAAAGCAAAATGAGCAAACCAGATACTTTACTTTTGAGTGGGATCTGATTTCATGAGAATCTATGGTTCAGGTCTGTTACACAGTAAAGTGACTTGTCTATTCAATCCATAGACAAACTGTGAAAACTAGCAGACCATTGGGAAAAGAAAACCCTACAGGCGCCAATAATATATAATATCTTTCCCCCAATACTTCTACACTTGTACATGCAGTCTGAATCTACCTTGAGTCTGCTTAACTTACTGCTGTGATTTAAGACAACAAAATCTATCACAGTATCAGAGGCTTTTGTTTTATTTATAACTAATCATATTTTTTCTCTTTTGATTCAACTTTTCACCCCCTCACCAGGTAATCACATTTTTGTGAATAGCAATCTGCCCGATCTGGCTGTGGGCCTCATCCTTCTCGCCCTGTCCTTGTTTGTGCTCTGCACCTGCTTGATTCTCATCGTGAAGTTGCTTAATTCAATGCTGAAGGGACAAGTGGCTGTCGTCATTAAAAAGATTCTCAACACAGGTAAGACTATCTATTTGAGAGAGAAAAAAAAATACATTGCAATTGTTTTCTCTGTTCGGCAAGGAACATTTAAGGAGTTATTTGATGTTATCTGATAGAGTCTTCAGTGGAATGTGTGTTTATAGAAATGCTAAACCAAGACCTTGAAGCAATCGGGTGTTTCACAAGGTTGGTCTGAAGCAAGGGTCTGCTACGCTGTTACTGGACAGAGCTTTTTTTTTTGGCCAATACATTATTTCAACAGTCAGCATTAATTATGAATTTCGTTGACTGATGTTTGATTTTGATTTCACAGATTTTCCGTTCCCCTTCGCCTGGGTGACTGGATATATTGCCATGGTTGTTGGGGCAGGGATGACTTTCATAGTCCAAAGTAGCTCAGTGTTCACCTCAGCTATTACCCCTCTTGTTGGTAAGTCATGTGTAGTGTTTGCTATGGTGGTAATGTTTTTTGGTCTTTACAATTGTGTTTTTTTAACAGAGACTGGTTTTAACTGATATTTTCTTCTTTTCTTAATAGGCATTGGTGTCATAAGCATTGAAAGAGCTTACCCACTCACCTTGGGGTCAAATATTGGTACCACCACGACAGCTATTTTGGCTGCCATGGCAAGTCCAGGAGAAACACTTGGCAACTCATTGCAGGTTAGAATTGTGTAAAATGTAATTTATTAAATTTGCATTGTAGTTTATTTTTATAACATATAAATTGACCAAATAAATCCACTTTTGAAAAGCATTTTTTGGGGGCACAACAAAATATAGAAAGAGGTAATCACATTTACTGCCTATTAGTTACAAATAATTTATAATAACTATTTTAATATAAGGCAGTTTATTAAAAGTATCCATGAGCTTCTCTGCACCTGATTTATTCATCCATTTTTGTATTTCTATTTCCAGATTGCTCTGTGTCACTTCTTTTTCAACATCTCTGGGATCCTGCTATGGTATCCAATCCCCATCACGCGTGTTCCTATACGCCTGGCCAAAACTCTGGGTGATCGCACCGCTAAGTACAGGTGGTTTGCCGTCATGTACTTGGTTTTATGTTTCTTAATCCTGCCTCTAACTGTGTTCGGGCTTTCCGTAGCCGGGTGGCAGGTTCTGGTTGGAGTTGGCGTGCCAGTCATTGTGGTCTTCTTGGTTGCTATTTTCATCAATGTCATGCAGTCCAAGTGGCCACAGTACCTGCCCAAGGTACTGCAGACCTGGGACTTCCTCCCTTTGTGGATGCACTCTCTCAAGCCCTGGGACAGGATTGTCACGTCTGTCATGGCCTTCTGTGGAGCTCGCGTCTGCTGCTGCTGCAAGTGCTGTAAAAAAAATAGCAGTGAAGAGGAGGGAACTGGTGAGAAGAAGACAGGGTCCCTTGAAATGTATGACAATCCAGCATTGGAATGCTCTCCTGAAACCTGTGAAGATAGTCAGGATGATACACTGAAAAACACTGAACAAACCAGCCAAACCACTCCCAAAACAACTAATTTGTAACAGTCGGTGTTCACTTTTTAGAACCGCTTTTTCTTTTTCTGCAGGAGGTCGTATTCCAGCTTAAAAATGTGTCAAGCAATGCACGGCTAGACTTTATAGGATCAGTTGTCTAAAGCATTTGATAAAATTACATTGAGACATTAACAGAACTAATGTGAAAGCTGGAAAAGCATGAGTATATTCGACCTGGATTTCAAATGGAGGATGCGGCAGAACAGTGTTGATGAATCGCATCATATTTATACTTCGAGGGACTGATTTTCCAAAATTGTTAAAAGATTTTCATGAGTAAGCCCGGCAGTTTTTAAAATTAGAATTATTTCTGGGAGGTTTTTACAAACTATTTTGTGTGAATATGTAACACGTGTACAATAGGCATATGTACTGTGCTCTTCTATTAGTAAATCCCTTACTGGCTTTGGAAAAGCAAGCCCTTAACACTGAAGAAAATCATATGTATGTGCTTTGTGCTTTTTAAATATAGAACAAAAAGAAGTAAATTATTATGACCAGCTTAATTATTAGTTTCTTGGTATATATAATGTAACTATAGTAGGATTTCAGTTATATGCACTAAGTGGTAAAAATGAACAAACCAGAACATTGAGCCAGAAATACACTGCCGGTGTTTTGTGTCTTTAGTATTGACCAAAACATTACACACTAAGATCCAAATGATCAGTTTGCATTTATTATTTCTTTAAACACAGTGGATACATCTCAGTCATTAACCAAAGTCATATTTAGTTTAATACTTCAGTTGATTGTGAAACAGGAGTAATTATTGCCAAAGTAATACTTCAAGTTCCAGGTGTAGGGTAACATAATCACGACTTTGGCACATGAAGTAGAGCGATAACAACATCATGCACAGCTCATTCTTTTATTACAGCAAATCATATACATGCAGGTGCTTACTAGAGTACTTAGTTAATATGAAATGCATTGTTATGCAAGGCAGATCTCAAAATGAGAATGTAATTCAGATACTGGTTTTCAATACGGCCAACCTTCATGATTTATAATGTTTGTGTAGAAAATAAAAATCCTACAGTACATTTTTAATAATTTATGTATGTGCATTATACTGTATATAATCTATTTAACTTTACTGTAATGAAAAAAATCTCATTGCATTCTTCAGGGGGAGTTTGAAGGCCTTTTGCTACAGAACAAAATGTGCTCTCAATTTTAAGAAAGAAATGTGCAAAGCTAGCAACACACATAATAGCTTTAAAAAGGAGAGGTGTGTCTTTTGCATGTTTGTGGCATTTTGTATGAGGGATATTTCCAAAGTTAAAAGGTTTAGTTTATTTTGCACTGGAGCAAAAAGCCTTGAACATGATTTTGTAAAAGTGGTATTCTTTATTTTTTTGGTCATAAAACTGTATTAAAATATGTACGGTTTATATTTATGCTAAAATAGAGGAATACATAGTTTACAAAATGATATGTGTATATATGTATATCTGTATCTATGATAATATAATGATCTACGATTTGCTTTTAATAAAAGTAATTCAGAGATCAGAGGTACATTCCTGTTCATATGAACTGGGCTTTTAAATTGAAAGTTTATTTTATATACATTTTCTTGTTATTTAAATTCCTTCTTGCTTCAAAGCCTATTGTGTATTTTTGTATTTAATATGTTTTCCATGTCCTGGTAGCCAATATTTGCCATGTCAATTATACAGAATGAATACATTATGCAAATACTTTATTCAAAGAACAACATCAAGAAACAAATGACCATTACATTCAGGCCTTTTGCCCAATGATAAAGTCTTGCTGTGCTGCCCTGACACTTCTCCCTACGTGGCTACCATCATTCCATCTGAAACACTCTTTTTATGCTAGAATACTCAGCATGGCAAATATTTAAAACAATAATAAAGAGTATTGCATAGAAAATGTTGTATAGGATATGAAGGGTGTACAAAATTTAATAAAAGAAAAATTAACTTATATACAATGTCTGTGTACAGATCTTTAATGTTCAAATTCAGTTCACTGCTTAAGAAGATAATATTTACAGTAAATCTACCAGTATGTTTAGACTTAAAGGGAAAAGGAACAACATATTCAAGTTTTCAGAGAATTCTAGAAATAAACTGAAGTTTGTAGTACTTCACCTATTGTTGTTTGTATGTTGTGCTAATGAAGGGCTATATTGTACAACGTATTTTTCTTATATGTGTATATCATACCAACTATGATATATATACATTCTTTGCATTTTGTCAGTATGATTCAGTTGTTTAAGAATCACAAGTTTCTTTCTTCTTCATGTCACAAGTAGTAACTTTTTTGCAGTCTTATCTGTAGGATGCTTCATATTTAATTTCAGTTTCTACACACATTTTGGAGTATATAACTACTTGGCCTAAGTATTTAAGCTTTGACTAACAGTCCAGCCAAACTAAACACGTTTGCTTCTTATTGTCACCATCAATAATAATCCAAAATATCTATGCAATTGAAATCCTAATTTTTATTTAGCTTTATTGTATTGTGCCAAGCAACACTTTTTTACATTATTTGTATATTCCTCTTAACATGTTTTGTGGAGTAAGGTTCAATGGAGGTGCAATTATTGTAAGATATTGAAGTGATTCTTTTGGAAAAGACAAAGAAAACTGAAATATGCAGTGTCTACGTTTTCATACACAGCACTTTGTGTATTTTAGACTTGTATCTCATTAGCATAAACTAATTGTTGCTGTAGTTGCAACGGGGCAACTCTCTGTTTTCAAGCAATGAGTACTGAAAAGTGAAGCTTCTGTTAAAAAAACATCTAAATGTATTTTGACATCAAAGAAAGATAACATAATACAAAGGAAAACTTATTTTACATCTAATTTTAGAAGATGACAGGACAATCATACATTCTTATGTAGCTTAGTAATGGTCAGAATGTTGACATTTGAAACTGATAACATGACCATGACTAATTCAAGAGTGCTTCAACATTTTGATAGGAATTAGACGTTTGACACCCAGAGGGTCTGCATAGGGGAAATCATGAAAAATATGATCAGTAAAAAATGTACTGAACACAATCAAAAACATTTATTTTACAATACTATTGTTAATATTGAAATTATATTTATGCATGGCTTTAATATGTATATGTTAAGGCAGTTCACGGGCCTATATTGTGTAATTTCCTCTGCAAATGGTATTTGGAGGGAAATTAAGTTTGAAACTTATATCATGTGCATCACAGCAGTGGGAACTACATTAATTGATTTAGTTTTGCAAATGTTACACTCCGTGAAAGCTTTGTCTCTATTATATGAGCTACTTTTACTATTTACATTAAAAATAACAAAGGAGAGTTTCATGACTCCCTCACCAGAGGGACAGCTTCACATGTCCATACTAGATGTGTGTAGCTATCATGAAAAACCTCAATACATCCAGCTATAGTAAAGTAACATATACAGGCCGCTGGACTCCACAGGGAACCATCGTGATGCGGTTTAGTTTTATTTCAAGTACTGCTTTTAATTAGAGGGTCAAAGCCATGCTGACAACCAGAGCACATCAATACTCATTATTAATAATAATAAGTTCAGGCTCTGCTAAACAGTTCAACCAAAAAAAAATCAACTCAAAATGGACATAGAATCTGCTACATTTCACCACATTCATTAGTTCAGTTTTCAACTCCAATATATTTATTTATACATTTAGTTTTGCTCTGTACAGTGGCTCTCAAAAGTGTTCACCCCCTTGGACTTTTCCACATTTCATTGTGTTACAACATGAAATCAGAATGGATTTAATCAGGAGTTTTTGCCACTGATCAACACAGAAAATGTCCATAATGTCAAAGTGAAAAATATAATCTGCAAATTGTTCTAAATTAATTACAAATACAAAACAGAAAATACTTGAATGCATAAGTAATCACCCCTTTGCTATGACACACCTGAAACCAATTGTATTTAGAAGTCACATAATTAGAGTCCACCTCTGTGCAATTAAGGTGTGTCACATGATTTCAGTTTAAATACACCTGTCTCTGGGAGGTCCCACAATTGGTTCAATTCCTAACAAAAACTACATCATGAAGATGAAGGAAGATTCAAGGCAAATCCAGAATAATATTTTTCAAAAACACCAATCAGGGGTAGGATATAAGAACATTTCAAAGGCATCGAATATCCCCCGGAGCACAGTAAAGTCCATTATTAACAAATGGAGAGAATATGGCACTACTGTGAATCTGCCTAGATCAGATTCATACAGATTGTTTTTTACGAATGCTAAAATACAGCACAGTAATACAAAATATTTGTGTGTGTCATCCTCCCTCTTCTGGTAATGGTTTTGAAAGTTAATTCAATTATGATATCACTTCAGTTTATCTTTACTAAAGTATTTTGTGTATTTTGCTAGCATGGGAAGCTGTTTTATTTATAGAAATTATGCAGCACAAGATATCAGCCCTTTTCAGCCCACAAAATGTAAGATAAAAATGGTATGCACTCACAATTATTTTGTTGAAATTAATCACTGCAAACACAGCATGACAATATATGAGCTATATAAATACCCCCAGTGTGTGGTATTTCAATATTCAATTTCTTAGAAAAGCTGGTATCTCAAATCACTACATGATATGACCTAATGCGATCATCTGATATTGTACTGTGATGAAAGCAGGCTGTACCTCTTATGTTTTATGAGACTCTATCAGTGAGTATCTGATTTGCCTTTGTAAAGTCCTAATTAACTCAAGAACTTTGCACTGGCCCAGCAGATGAAGGACAACTAAAAACTCATGACTACTAGCACTTAATAAAAGGTACGAATACAGTATGCTTATGCATGACTTTGTTCACATATGCAGTGTGCTAAGGAATAGCACAGACTATATTAGAAACATACATATTCTTCATATTTTGCTTTGTGATCTGCTGTGGTTTTGTCTTTGAATAGTACTATGATGTAAAATGTAAGAAGTCTGAAGGTTTACATCATTGGTTGTCCTTGAACTGATAAAGTATACTTAATATGAAATGGAAAAAGATGGCATTATAAATGAGCAATAAAGTGGAGCCTAAATCAGAGGCATTGTACTTAAATGATTTACAAGCTATCGAATGTCAAGTCATGTGTGAATGATGCATTTGAAGGAAGTGAAGATAATGTCAGACTGATTCTTAATTCAATGTGGTGACAATGTGAGTTTATTCGCACTAATATGAAGAAAGTCAATCTGTGTTAGCATCCTTGCTCCGTTCTGACGGACTATGGTATCCATGTACAGACCTTATTACAACTGCAACAACAAAATGGATTGGACTGGTTACAATGTGCGGTTTGATGTTCAGGTACATCGATTTTGAAGTATTACCAGTTTCTTTACAAAGAGCATACTGAGCATTTTCTAAAGCCCCAACAATAACGAGGACTTATTAAAAATGTAAAACCAGGTCAAATAACTTTGAGGCTCAGCTGAGGAATGAACTAGTTTTACAGTTGTGCCCATCTCTGTCATCGGTACAGCTGAAATAGAAGATTGCATCAGTTTCTGCTCTCCATAAACTGCTATCTAGATGGGGAGCAGAGTACAATGCATGCACTGTGAAGCGTAGCAGCCACGGCCACAAATCCTTAAATACGGTCATTCAATGCCATTCGTACCCATGTTGGAAGCTAAGGTATGTAAAAGGTGTATATCAGATTTATGTATTTATTATTTGCTTTAAAACAAGTTCACTCAGAGCAGGCATACAGATTTCAATGAAATGTCTATAATTTTTTACCTATAGAAATCAGCCAAGGAAACATAAAAATTATGCTTAGTAATGCACTAAAACAAATATAATTCTTACTATTGGGCCATTTACTCAAGTTATTTAGTGAATCTGTCCAACACCCTACTCTAAGTCTGTCCCTTACTAAGAAACAGTAAAGACAATTATTTATTTTATGAATTTTAGTAAAACATAAAATAGATTTTATTATATTTTACACAAACACACTTTGTAACATGTAACAGTATTCAAAACAATTAGAAAAGAAAAAACTTTAAAAATAGAACCCTCCTTAACCTGTCATCTTAAAGACAATAAACCAGCTCAGATTGACTGTAAAGAACCAGAAAAGAGAAAATGATTACACGTATTTTCATACCTATTAGAACCAATTGTTCTCACAGAATGCCAGAGAGAGAAGGGGAGGCAGGGGGGAGAAATAAATACAGCAATTATCTGAAGCTGAATAGTGCCACACTTGGCCTTGTGTGAGAGAAGCACCAGCTAGGCCTTTTGTTTGTGATTTCGTAGTAATCTGCGGTCTACCAAAGGAACTTTATTTTATTATCCAGATTTATTTTCCACAGAGAATGCTTTCTGGCCATGGGCACACTACAGCTGTATCAGGGATGACCAATTTATGCAGTATACTTTCCCTTGTTGTGAACAGATACTTTTCAAATTATATTTTGGTGTTGTATGTACATGTGGTATGCTGAGCAAATTGTTTTGTAATTTCAATATTATAATGTAATTGATTTCAATTCAATTCAGTCACTATCAAAAATGTGTTAATGAAAAGAAATCTGATAAAGTAAAACAAAATTCAGTACAGCAAGTTGATGCACAGAATGTATAATTAAAGGGAATCATTTTTAAAGTAATCATTTGTCATTACACCATGGACTTAAAAAAGAAACACACACACACACACACACACACATGACAACAGTTAACTGGTTAAAAACACATCTCAAATATTGTATTTATTCATATGCCTAGCACATTTAGGAAATGTAATTTACATGTAATAATACAACTGCAATATACAGCATACAGCATAAGCTTCAAGCAAATCAATGCACTGTGAAAAATTACAGAGCCAGAAACTTCTCTGCTAACAAAACCAGATAAGATATGTGTGAACAAAAAGCATACAGCAGAACAAAGAGTTCAACTAAAGGTGCTGGTGCAAGGATGGTAGATATAAAAAAAACATGGAAAAGGCAAAGAGAATTTCCTCATACCAGGTTAAAGAGACTTTGGATAGACTTTAAAAAGAAAAGTTCAATCCTGCTCCACACTGATGACCCATCACAAGCATGCTATACAGCATTATTTTAAAGTGTCATTTGAGTCTGGAGGTCATTAATAAGTTACTTATTTCAAGCCATCAAAAAGGTAGCTTAATCAGCTCGGGGAGGAGATCTCAGTTGAGATTCACATACAGTATGGCACCTAGTCATTTGATTTCTGTACTTAAATGAGGACTGACAGTTGGGTCGCCTTTATTTTCACAATTTTAACTCTTAAGTGGGTCTGAATATGCTACGATAGCCCTTGTGGACTGTTTAATAGTTCCACTTGGAGTGAGTTAATTAGTACTGTGACTGTATTTACATGCAAATTAAACTATAATGTTGAAACAGAAATGTATTGGAAAAGATAGTGTACTACTAGTCCGTTCAGTGATCATTAGATAGTGGTAGAAAATACTAATGCTGATAATAATGCTTTGTCCAGGCGACTATAGTGAGGGCTGCTCAGGGGAATAGATCAGCATTTCCAAGCTAATATAATAGTAGACCTAGGAAGATTGCTAAAAGACACATAGCTAAGATAACCTATGTAGACCAGTGTCCAAGTACAGCTGACCCCACTGTGGACACTGTTCGGTCACAATCACACAAACATCATTATCTTACACCATTACTTATTTACCATGGCTGGGATTAAATCTAAATTGTGACCCACCCGCTAGTAGAAAACTAAAGAACTGTACTCAGTTTTAGTAAGATGGCACTTTCTTCTAATCATAAATATAACCGCTATGATGCCACGTTTGTAGTTTGCTATTAGCGGGTGGGTCAAAGTTTTGATTTAATCTGGCCCCATTACTTATCTAGATGACATGCTCAGTATTTTCTAAAAATAGCAAACCTGTTTCTTATCAGGAGCGCACATTCTGCCACATGAGGTGTCTTCTATATCCCCAAATGAATGCTTCTTTGTATATTAAAGAAAAGTGAAACCAATATAAACCACGGGGCGGGGACTGGTCTGTTTACATTGTTTTTGCTACAAAAAGTGCATCATGAAAATAATGTGCATTAGGCATATGCATACCCCCAGCACTGTAAAGGTCCATTCACCTACATGTTGGCTGTACAGCAGGTTGGGTACGGCTTCAGTCAACTGATTGATTCTACACCTGATTAAATCCAGCCCAGAGTTCCTATGGTTCTCAGCTGGAGTGTCAGTAGAAGAAACGTGCAGCTCCTCATCTGTGTTCTCATTCTCCTGAACATTTCTGGTGATATCCCCCTGCTCCTGAATAGTGTCACCTACAAACACAATTAAGAACATCAGATCTGGACTACAGAAGGGTTTAGGATTTAGTCTAAGATACAAACTGATAACATTAAAATATCAACACCATAAAACCTGCATGGCTCTTCAGCAAAGAGCACATGCAGTTACACAACAGGAACACCAAAGTTTTTTTTCTCTTAAAGAGTAGGACACCATAGTGCCCCCTGTTCCTGTGTAGTAATTTTTATAAACCAGTCTATAGTAAAATCTGCTTCAAATTGAGCTCATAGTGTATATACACTTGCATTGTTAGCATTTCAGCTTTTTAAAAATAAAGCTTTGTACATATTTGAATAGTTATGTTTCTGTTGAATGAACTTTAACATGCTATCTATGTAATTTCTGATAATGTTCCGATGAAGAAAAATAGCTCCACCAAGTGACAGACTTAAAACAAATATTTTAAAATACATACCAAGGAAAGCACACAAAAATGAATTGCTGTACTAGGTTGACACTGAATACAGTTATTCAAATACACTACTGAAAGTGCTCATTAGAAATGAATACAAATGATATCAACAGAGGAAAATCAACCTGAAACACAGGTTTTGCACCTTTTCAGACGATTTTGAAAACATGCACACTTTCCTACTAGTCTTTTCCGGTTGGGTATGTTTTTGTTTCTGTTGCAGCAAGAATGCCTTTTAACTGTCATGGTTTCTGCCCAATAATACAAAATATCTTTACATACGGTTATGCTTTTCAGTGTACAGTAATCTATTCAATGGGTTTAATTTATATGTGCCTCAGCCAAAGTTGTACTAGTAATTTTAACCATCAGTTTAACAGTCTAGCCTAGTGCCAGAAGTGAACAGAACTGAAGACTTGAAATAAATAAATACACATTGCGTTGTGAAGTGTCCAGCAGTGTCCACAGAAAAGGTTACTCACTTGTGGTTCTTTTATTGCTGATACAATGGACCAAAGAGGTAAGGAAAGCTGTAACAATAATAGTTCCAGTAATGTATGCCTATAAAATAGAAATGTTTTTGTTAATAGAAAATTGTCTGTTAAATAAATACCATAGGTCCCATTTAAGAAAACAACTAACACAATTAATATTCACATACCAAGGATGCCTGCACCGGATGATTCATAATTTTTTTCCAAGCCACTTTCACCTGGACACTGAACAAAGCTAAAGAACAGGGGGATAACAATTCCTCAGCAGCTTGGCCTTTGCACCTGGAAATACATTTAAAATCATGTTTAAGACATCCACTATACTTCTCAAAGATAATCTGTTAATAACCAGACAATGACATACACCAAATACACATTTCTGAATAGTTAATCTTATGATTTAATCTTAATAAGAGCACCAAACAGTGTGTGAACTATTATTTCCTGAGTCATAAAGTTTCTTCATTCAGTTCAGGATTTTGGATATTTGTATTATTTCCATTGCCAAGCACAGTACATACAATACCTACTTGTTTAGACTATATATAAAATATATATTTTGCACACATATATTTTATGTTATTATGAAACTAAATACTACAAGCACACAAAATATACCCTAATCATAAGAAAACCAGATATTGCACATAAAATGTTACCTTCTATAAAGATTCTCTAAGACAGCAGTTCTTTCCAGCTGGTCAGCTTTATTAATTCCTAATTTGTTAAAAATTATTTCAGGAATTTCATGACCCTCTTCAATTATGGCTGCTAAGTTGAAAATTCCCTAAAAATATAATACAATAAATAATTAAACATGAACCATTTGGATTGTACATTTGCTTGCATAAAACTTCCTCTAATCTCAAAAGGTTTTCATTGACAAATGGAATCATCTTCCTGTCTGCTACAGAATGATAGTTCTCACTATCATACAACAATAATTTACTCTTACCCTTACCAAGATCTATTGTGAACAGATTGGATTGAATTGAAGATTTTATTAATTTTGCTTGCAATCAGACACTACATAGCTCTCTGAGAACTACACGTTTCAAGAAAAACTAATGCAGCAGAGTCTTCTTAAATAATGTAAAATTTAATATTCAACCTGTAACATTCTCCATTGTATTAAAGGTTAAAACTGACACTGCCTTTGGGGGATGCCAAACACTTTAAGCAAAGGAGATGTAAGAACATCCATTGAAAATGAGTGCAACTCCAAACTAAACAATTCTACATCAAAATAAACTACACATTAGGTTTTAAACACATTGGTTATTTTACAGCACTGCATGTCAAATTACAACAATTTAGAATCACAGATGTTGAGAATTTATAAGAATTCAAATATGCATTATGTCTTATATATGCCATACAAGTGTATCTCACCTGAGAGCTGTCAGTTAGAGCAGCGTTTGCATACATTAAAATGGACATCTCAATGTCTTGTGACTGATTATTGTGTCCATAGTAATAATAGTCTCCCATTTTCAGAAACCCTGTAAAAACAAGCAAAGTTACTATTGTGAAAACAGACTGTATAGTACTTGTTTGCAATTGAAATGCAATGGTAAGAATTCAATGGCCATACCATATGAGGAACCTAAGTAATTAAAAGTGGAATGATTATAGTATCTCCATTCACAATCATAAGTGGAGAAATGATGCCGCCCCAAGTCCTTTAAAGAAAAAAGAATAACAATCAATCTTTATTTGCTAACATATGAATTACATGTAAATATGGAACACACATAGAAAATATAAACTATTTAACTTTGAAAGTGTTGAAAGACTTACAGGGTTCTCCTCACACATGTGAGCGACATTGGTCTGTGCTACTTCAATCCCAGCCTCAGCAGCTAAAAGGTAATTCAGAAGGGCTTCTTCCCTAGATAGAGACACATTTAACATTATTTTAAAATTAAAAGGGAAACTGTGGTACACATTTTTATGCTACTGTACTACACATAACTAATTTATACTTTTAATTATGCTGTATGCATCATGTGTAAAGAAATGATATTCCCTTACCAAGTTCCTTTCAGATACGCATTAAGAGCTCTTCTGATAACATATCCCAAATAACCATTTTGTCCACAGACATTTTTGAGCATCCTGGAAGAAATTAGAGATTTACAGAGTAAAGTAAATGTTGCATTTTGTTCCGTACAGACGTATACCAAATTATTTCTTGCTGATATTTAGCTATTCACTAAAGTCACAACAGAAACCTAATTATGCTACCATCAATGGGGTTATATTTTGAAATGGCTTAATAGATTAATTGGATCAACCTTCAATTAGAAAGAAAATGGGAAAATTCATAATAATGGTTTTAAGCTAAAGGACAAAATTAACATATATAAATTAAAACTAATAAACTGTTACAGTCATCCCCCCACTTACGTCATCTTGTCTTATGCTGTTCTGCACTGTAAGCAAGACTGTCCTGTGACTGAATTACTTGTGTACATGACTTTCATCACAGCCTATAGTTTTGTAAGTTAATACACTTGGCAAATTGCTTTACCGGGACTGCTGATTGTATTTTGGTAAAAGGTTTCAATACAAAAATATTCACATGAAAGAATGGGGTAGTGGGTTTATTTATTTATGTATGTAAATGTAGTGGAGGTTGGAAACACCATGTATATTGATTAACTTTAGGTTTATCATAATACAACATATCGTCTGGTTCTGGGCTAGAATTTCATTGATTTTGTGCTACTAGTGCATTTTTATTTCTGGCAACACTGCCTAGAGCTTCATTCTGCAGACAGCGCTTGTAACGAAATAATCTCCCTGCTCTCTATTTCTTGATTTCAATTAATTTAACGTTTTACGGTTTACTCCTGAATTTTCACAATGGCTTGAATAGGGAAGTTACAATGTAACTTCGGGGGATGACTGTATTATGGTGGGATATGCAGGTGGTAATATATATATACACTTAGTATCAATATATATTTTAATATATATATACAGTACTGTGCAAAAGATTTAGGTAGGGATGCACTGAAATGAAAATTCTTGGCCGAAGCCGAAACCTAATATAATGAAACACTTGGCCAATCCAGAATACCGAATACTGAACGTGGTTTTTCGCATTTTTTTCCATTTATTTTGCCATTTTTTTCACCATTGCATAAATTAAATAGCCTAAATGTTTTTTTTACTATTTTGTCTTGCTTTTCAAAGACAAAATCAATTACAAAACTACAATTTAAAAATATTTTTTTAACACTGAACATTTTTTTTAACATTCCAGGAGACATTAAAACAACAAAGCACAATATAACTTAAAATAAATAAATTAGTAAAATAAAAATATTTGGCCATCTTTGAGCCCCCCTTCTTGAATAGCCTATATTAGGCCTATAACTGACTGAGGGTGCATAAATGTGTGGTGAACATGTTAAAATGTGGCATTTATTCAGGTAATTAATCAATCACCATAACAAAAGCTTATTGCACACCTGTAATGACTAGACAGGGAGGGAAAAGGATCTGGATAGAAGAAACATGCTCCCACACACTGTTTCTACTTGCAAGTGTTATAAGGTCTGTGATCAAAACACTGCATTCTGTTGAATTATAACACTTGCTAGTAGAGGCGGGAGCATCGTTTTCAAATTATCAATCACATATCCAATAACACGGCAGCTAATGGGGATCTGTATAAACACACTAACACATGAGAAGGGGTTTTATATGGTGACACTTTATTGCTCTTCATACTCCTCTTCCTCTTCAGTGCTTTCAGGATTTCATTGGATTGGCTAGATATTCATAGAGTCACAGTCTGTGGTTGGGTAAATATATAATCTCTAGGAATGATGACAGACAGTAATGTGCTTTCCATTAGTAAATACCATGCACGCCAGCAAAGACGTGATCTAAACAAACTGCACGCTTCTCTTCAGCAGAATCTCCGCTACGCAGCAAAACATGCAAATCGTTTCCCCATAAATTAATACGTTGTAATTGATGCAATTGATGAATACTTATTTAACACAACTTTGTTAAATATCTATGTAAAAATACATTGTTAGAAGACGTATGGAAATGGCATAATAACAGCAGACCTGTCAACTCTCACGTCTCGTGTCAGACTCTTGTATTATTGTCCCGAAATTATCACGACTTTTTATAGTCACAACAATCTTTACGCTGAAGATAGTTCTTAATGACTGTCGCTGTATGTTTGGGGTCGTAGTTATGCTGCAGAATAAATTTGGGGCCAATCAGATGCCTCCCTGATGGTATTGCATGATGGATAAGTATCTGCCTGTACTTCTCAGCATTGAGGAGACCATTCATTCTGACCAAATCCCCAACTCCATTTGCAGAAATGCAGCCCCAAACGTGCAAGGAACCTCCACCATGCTTCACTGTTGCCTGCAGACACTCATTTGTTTACCGCTCTCCAGCCCTTCGGTGAACAAACTGCCTTCTGCTACAGCCAAATATTTCAAATTTTGACTCATCAGTCCAGAGCACCTGCTGCCATTTTTCTGCACCCAGTTCCTGTGTTTTCGTGCATAGTTAAGTCACTTGGCCTTGTTTTCACGTTGGAGGTATGGCTTTTTGTCCGCAAGTCTTCCATGAAGGCCACTTCTGACCACACTTCTCCGGACAGTAGATGGGTATACCCACTGTTTTCTGCCAATTCTGAGCTGATGGCACTGCTGGACATCTTCTGATTGTGAAGGGAAGTAAGCATGATGTGTCTTTCATCTGCTGCAGTAAGTTTCCTTGGCCGACCACTGCGTCTATGGTCCTCAACGTTGCCCGTTTCTTTGTGCTTCTTCAAAAGAGCTTGGACAGCACATCTGGAAATCCCTGTCTGCCTGGGAGAGACCTTGCTGATGCAGTAGAACTACCTTGTGTCTTGTTGCTGTGCTCAGCCATGGTGTTTGACTTTTGACAGTAAACTGTCTTCAGCAGCCTCACCTTGTTAGCTGAGTTTGGCTGTTCCTCACCCAGTTTTATTCCTCCTACACAGCTGTTTCTGTTTCAGTTAAGGATTGTGTTTCAACCTACATATTGAATTGATGATCATTAGCACCAGTTTGGTATAATTGTTTAATCAAACACCTGACTATATGCCTACAAAATCCCTGAATGTGGTCACACCAAATACGGATTTGATGTAGATTTTTCTTCTGTTCACTCACTTTGCATTTAGTTCATTGATAAATATAATCTATTAACATGTCTATTTTTCAAAGCATTCTTACTTTACAGCATTTTTTCACACATGCCTAAAACTTTTACACAGTACTATATATATCAAAATAAAACATTATAAATTCTAGACAACACCAAAAACAAAACATAAAAAGGCAATACAGATGTGGTTTTAATGTCTTACAGGACAGCTGTTTCTGGATTTCGTGTGAAGTTGTCTAGGTTCCCTGTACAGTAGTACTGAGATGTTTCAACAATGGCATCAACGTGTCCAAGGAGAGAAGCTTTATAGAAGTGCTGGAAAGCTGCTGACTGTTAAAGAAACACAGAGGAGAAATGTGCAATTCAGATTCAGATGGCAAATTAAAGTATTCTCACTGTCAGAGCTTTAATTAGATATGCATCGCTACCTCATTCTTTGTTGGCTTTCCTGGGTACTGTCCATTTAGATGTAATATTCCCAAATTATATATTGCATCTCTGCTTCCATTTTGTGCAGCTTTTTCAAAGTACTTCACTGCTGTCTTCATATCTGCTTTATAGGTGCTATAATACCATCCCAACCCATTGATGGCTTTAACCAATCCCTATGTGAGGAAAATAAAGCTCAATAAATGGATGGAGTAAAATTAAAAAACAAAGGTTTGTTTTTGTTTTACGTTGTACAGCATGATAATTTATGTAATATAATAATTTCTGTTATTTGATTATGCATTGGATGAATCAGCTAAAGCAGTTTTGGTAACACTGCTTTCCAAAATACAACACAAGTAACAACACAAAAATTTAAATAACTATGGTTAATTGTGAGTGCAACTGTTTTTTTTTTCAATCTAATTTCAATATAACATGCTATACTTTATAATATACACAATTAATTAACGTCACCTTGGAAGCTGCTTGTTTCATCATTTGAAGAGCAAGTGATATGTTCTTCTTCACTCCATGTCCCTAAGAAATGATTTATTTTGGAACCAGAACATATATGAGCATAAGTGCAAAGCTAAAGATGTATGATTATTTTAAACCTGATAAAAAAAAAAAACACCAGGCATCTTAAAAGCAGGTCAACAGACTGAACACATGCAGCTTCTTTTTTGTTTTGTTCTTGTTTACAAATAAGTAAAATACATAAATATGTGAAATTATGTATATAAATCTTCAACAAACTTCAATTAAGACCCCAAATGAAGAATACACTAGGTTTTGTGTGATGCTATTGCATTTTTTTTTTAATTCCTAAACTCACTTTTGGATTATTTACAAACATGCAAATACACATTTCTAAACTGGGGTGCTTCAACCCTGCTAGGAGTATGATCTGGAACGTACCTTAAATAATACAATAGAGAAGTCATACATTGCCTGAGCATCTTTCATCTGAAGAGCACTTTGGGCATACCACTTTGCCGCAGCTTCAATATTTTTTGACACTCCTTGTTGTCCCCAAAACAACATTCTTGCTAAGGTTCTCTATATTAAAATAAAGATTACAAATTAGATATAGATTTTTGAAAAATGCTGTTCTCTTTTACCTAACAATCTTCTACTGTGTGGACTGTTGTTTTGATTTCTGTTACACAAATGATTGAAACTAAATCTTTACATTTATTCACAGCAACAGATCCTACCTGGGCTTCCACATCTCCTCGTTGTGCTTGATAGTTTAGATAATAATATATATCATGTTTCTCATTGGTCTGAGATTTTAGTGCTAATTCATCAGTCAGGTGAATGTGTTCAGTGGTGCATTGCTTAAGAAAAGAAATTGTACAAATAATTAGTCACTATTTATTTTGGATATACCAGTCCCCCCCAACAATAACTATACCGTAACCTTAAGAGGTTAACATGAGCACAAATATTAGCAGCATTACATCTTGGACTGTACCCTCCCACAAAGATAAACAAAATAAATACAATATTACTTTTCACAGATGCTGCACAATTTGAAGTAATCCAGCACCAATGTTTACTTACTTCTGTTTCTTCTACTTTCCACCGATCCACACAAGTCTGTTTGGCAAGATTAACATAGTAACTGTACGAGAGATCGTAATCCCGAGGATACCCATCAATGCCTTGCATGTGCACGTAACCAAGATGCAGAAGAGACAGTCGTTCATCTCCCTGTGCACCAATTAAACTATAGACATATCCCTGTGATTGGAATATGACAAGAAAAGTAAAACAAATACTGAATTACCTGCATACAATTGAAACTGACAGAGGAATAATTTGAACAAAAATAAATAAAAGGTACATAAGCAGTTTAAAATTTTCTATTACTCATGCATTGCATCTACTTAAAATACAATATGTATATACATTTTCATCAGGGAGAATTTTAATGTAATACTTACATAGATATGAATGCTATTTACTTTTTACTTAAACTACTTTACACTTACACTTAAATTATTTTTGAATTGAAAAACAAATCAATTTCAAAGCTTCACACCAATACAAACAGATGACTGTAAAGACAATGAAATAAAAAAATATATATATTGTGAAATGTTGTAATGTTTTGAAAACTGAGATGTACACTGAAGGACTGTTTTAGTTTGTTTTGTCTCTAAATAAGTGGTGTTATATTATCCTGTTTAATGCTTTTACCTGGAGTGAGTCCACTGGCACCCCTAAGCCTGCCTCGTGAATGACAGCCAAGAAGTATGATGCCCTGTGATAGCCGCAGCAGCTGGAGATCTGTAAGTATGGGATCATAGAGCGTACAAATCCTAGACCTCCATGACTGCTTAGGCTCTCAGAAACCATTTCAAAAACCTGCCTCCCAAATTGCAATGTGACATCCATATCCGAGGAACCTTCAAAATATAAATGACATGCTGTATTTAAATGTGAGCAGAAATGATACTGCATTCATGTTAGCACTAACATCAGTTGTCGAACTGACTATTCAATTGCAATATTATCTAATTCACATTAAATTGGGTTAGTTACACAAAGCTAAATCTGGTGAACTAGTCGGCAAGTGGAAGTAGTGGAAGTAGTGATGAATCAACGCATTGTGGCGCTCCTGCCCCTCAATGAGACACTCCACACTAAAGCTACTGTGTCATCCACTGGCTTAATCCCACTGTCCCGCTGAGTAAATAATAAACCAATATAAAACCATATATGTAAAATATATACCAAAAAATAGGTCAAGCTCCATTGTCTGAAGAAGGCTGAAAAGAGTTAGGTGCTTTATTTGCATTTCCCAGCTCCACGGCTGATCACAAACAGGACGCCTGCCAAATTTGTTATTTAAATAGGAAATATAGGATTCACAGGTACCTGCAAAATAAGAAAAGGAATTATTTGCATTCCTGTAGAGTAAATACATCTGCAAAGGAAACTCCCATTATATTTTACAATACAACATAGAAATCATTCTTCTACAGATTTAGTTTATTTAAGATATAGTCTTAGGCTGGGATTAAATCAAAACTTTGACCCACCCACTTATAGAAAACTACAGAACTGTACTCAGTTGCGGGATTGTGTATAGTAAGATGCCACTTTCTTCTAATCATAACTGTAACCGCTATGATGTACAGGTTTGTAGTTTTCTATTAGCCGGTCGGTCAAAGTTTTGATTTAATCCGGCCCCTAGTTTCTAATAAATATGATTTTCTCTATAAAGTAAAAATATGTTATTACCCATTAATTCCCTGTGTTTCTATACTTACATGTTAAATCATGTTACTTAGAAGTTAGTTATACACATACTCAGAAAGAAAACAGTTTGGAAAATATTTCAGTTCAGTGTTCAAAAAGGCAGTTGGGTTTTACAGAATGAAAATGTAGGAAGAATGTAAATTGCATTTAAATAAGGTAAATAACAATAACAATGTCAATTTTGTACAGATTACTTACTTTTATCTGTAACAAATCTGTTACTTTCATATATCTTCAGAAAAACTGGGATAATTTCTTTAATGCTTTCACAATTCTGATATTTGTGATCTAGTTCCTGTAAAATACTCGGAGGGAAAAGCGGGTTGACAACCTGCAAAACACATAAACCTGTCACCTTTTCTTTTTAATATGGATACTAATCTTCTCTTTAAAAAAAAAAAAAAAAGTCAGTTATAGAACAGTATTCATAGAAAACCAAACATGAATAAAATAAAAATCAATCACTATTGTTCTAATTATGTAATTGTAATTGTATTAAATGTGTATGATATACCTGTAAAAAGTGGAATCTGTAAATGCATGAGATGAACACCACTCCTTATTACTTAAACTGCTGCTACATTCAAAAGCTAAACAAAAACAGATTATATTTTATGTAATTTGTTTGTCAGAAAAATGTCAAAACAGCAGTGTTACTTCTTAAAGTTACTTCATCTTCTTTAAAGGTGCTGTTATTCATGTATTTACCGAATTCTCCAGCTTTGCTTTCAGGCGGTAGTACTTCACTGGTCCAAAAAAGCCCTGTATGCTCTGAAAATATCTGCCGCCTCCGATTACAAAGTATCCAGAGGTGTCATTGTAGAGTATATTTTCACCAAATCTAGAAAATGTGCAACAGTTAGTATTCCATAAAAAGTTGATTTTGTGACTGTCATAGATAGACAAAATACAATGCAGTAGTCAAGATACATTTCACACTAAGCAGATACTTGAGCGACAGCATTACTCTATGTCACAGACTTCAACAATAAGAACTTGACGTTGTTAGTACATCACATAGTAGTTTTGGTACATTTAAAATAATTATTTTTTAATAAATACATTTGATTTAACAACAATAAAAAGCTATATGCTAATTTGAACAACCTTTTCACCTAATTAAGCCCTTATTTATGTGAACTTACACGTATGAATGTTTATTTTCTACCGTTTCTTTCATTGTCTTCCAAGAAATTACACTCAGCATCACCTGAAAAGCATTCAAGACTTGTGTAAAAAGTGGAGCAGGAGAACCACAGCAGGATTCAATTCATATAAGCATGGCAAAGTGTTTTCTTGTGGTGCAGCAATCACCACAACACAATGTACTCGACTTGGCCTCCAGTTGAAATTTGTCTTCATTTAAAAGTGTATTTCCCAAATAGGCTCACTGCATTGTGTGTGTGTATGAGGAAATGTAAAACAGTCAGACTAAGGCAGGTACTCAGTTTAATTTGTATATCAAGAAGTCATTTTACCTTTCTTCCATCCAGAGACATATCTAAACGGTACCACGTCCTCAGGGAGAGTCCTGTGAATGATTTGAAAGCGCTGTCTTGCCCTGATTCAAGATGGACCTGAATGACGATTTCCCCTAGAAATACCATACATTTAAAAACAAATACAAAAGATGGAAAATACCAGCTGTCCAACAGAATTTTATAGAGGTAACCGCAACACAGCTTGGTAACTGTGGATGACCCTGAAAGTTTGTAAAGACGACCATACCAAGGATGGTGTAAAAGACAGCGGAGAAGAAACGCCAGAAGAAAAGTCCTCCTGAGCATTTGATGTACAACAGAATATTGTCATATGACTGCAATACATTCACTGCACTAATTATTACAATAAACATGATACCAATATGTATGCATACATGTTCTAAAAAATTGATACAAAAATTACTATTCATGAGAAGAAAAACAAAGACCCTTATGAAACAAAACAATCATAAAACTGCTTACCTTTGTCTGTTAGCAATAGCAAAGGTGTTTTGAACAAATTGTTGTTATCCACGTGGTGAACAATTGCACAGATTCTACTTGTACACCAATTAAGTAGATAAATCCAAACTGAAAATGTAAACCTAGACAATAACATAATATTCATTATTCAAACATCAAACATTTATGGTATACAGCATTTTGCTTTTAAATTTCCTACAGGTTCTTTCAGTGTGAGAATTAGCATGCAATTCATATTTCATAAGGAAAAGGATACAAATATTTCCTAAGCACTTTGTCAATAAACTACTATCAGAGACAAAGTAAAGCTTTAGGATACACTTCTGTTTTGCAACATAGGAAGTGACTGTTCAAATATTTTTGGAAAATACACACTCATGTATTATTATTAATATGATTTATTAAAAGTATTATTATAATAATGATAACAGTAACTTATTATTATTATTATTATTATTATTATTATTATTATTATTATAACTGAAGCTGAAAATAATTTGATCACAGATCAAATCTAAACATTTCTTGCATTTGGAGACCCTTAGATTAAATTCACCACATTCAAGAGTCCCAGTACTTTTGATCACAACTAATAGAAACAGTCACAGCCATAGACTACCAATCACAAATAGGCCATTTAAAAAAAAACTAGATGCATTGCAAACAAACAACTGATTTTAATAAGGCTTAGGGACATTTACCTGGGATCACAAACTCTTTGAATTCTGGTACTTTCAAAGTTTTTGTTGATGAAGCAATCAAACTTTCGGATAACTCCAAATCTCTCTCCGGTACTTGCATGTGGGAACCTTAACATGTCCACGGTGTCTGAAAAAATATATAAACATATATAAACAGTTTTCTTCAAATGTATACATGGCCTAGATCAGCGGTTTTCAAACTGGTCCTAGAGTACCCCCTTCCCTGCTGGTTTTTGTTCCAACTGAGGACTTGATTGCTTAATTGAATCCTTAATTGACCTAACAAAGCAAAATACCATTCAATTAAGTAATTAAGACCTAGGTTGGAACAAAAAACAGCAGGGCAGGGGATACTCCAGGACCAGTTTGAAAAACCTTGGCCTAGATATAGTGTTACTCAAATTTATTTTAATATAATTTGGTAACACTTGACAGTAATGGGCACCTATTCTTAATGAATGTATGTATACATTAAAAAGGAATTTCCTGCCTCATACCTTCCAGTGAGTTCTGCTGTTGATCATGTGATCAGTATAAGCCATAACCCTAAACCTAGTCTGTAACTCATGTTTACGCTAGTTTATGTTCCAACAGAGTACTCAATTACTTAATTTGTCAAATTAATTATTAAATTTGACATATATCAAAACAATAGTGCAAGGTATTTTACAATTGATGACCTAAAAGTGCATTTGTTTGAAAGAACAGTTGCTTATAAAATATCCCAGGGCCTGGAAAGGTATTTAAATGTATCTAGCTAATTCAACAATTAGACCAATTAAGTCATTAAGTCCAGGGACTGAGTTTGAGACCCTTGCTCTAACTCTATCCCTAACCCAGACCCTAACCTTGTTATACATGTGATTAACAGCAGAAATAAGATGAAGTGTTTTAGGTATTCATGTGTTATTTCTGTGGTATTCATATGTCACATTCATTACGAATTGGTGCCCATTAAGTTACCCATTAAGACCAAAGATGTAAACATATACTATTAATCCCACTGTTGCTCACATAAATATCAATAATTTACATTAATTCTGGGTGTTAGCTTATGACTTTCAACAACATCCCCCAACATCAACAACATTGAAACCAACAGGAGACTGTTTTACAAAAAATAAACAAAATAATTTACAAATGCTATGAGAAACAAAATCTGACTGAATATATTTTAATACAGAAGAGCATAAACAATTAAAAAGGAAGGAAGACTTTACCAGATTCACGAGGGCACTGGGGGATCTTATTTTTAGTAAACTGCCACGTTTGTTCCACATCCCACCGAAGACACTTCCTGTGGTTTTTTAAAGGACGCTGAATGGGCAAGATAGCGTTCAAAACCTGAAAGGCCTTTGCCACAGCCTGATGATAGGACTGTGCAATCCCACTGCTTTCATTGTACCCCTGTATGTGAACAATCCAGGCCCTCAGCATCACACCATGAATGTCAATTGAGTGTCTAATGAAAAAGTCCTCCCTATAAGCTATAATGCTTGGAAACTTCAGTAAAACTGTTCGACTTCTCCTGGTATTAAGGAGTTTCTCATTTCTCCATCTTCTCTTGTAGATAACGACTCCAGTTCTTAACTCTGAAGAAGCAACAACATCAACAAGAACAGCGCAAGGCCTTGAGCACAAATATCGAACCAAGAGGCTGTAGTTATCGATGACAACATCTGGATCATAATCAAACTCAATAAAATCACCATTCCCTGGGCTTTCACCAGGATGTGGAGCAAATGATGAGGTGTGTGATGAGTCCTGGCAAACAACTGGCAATTGAACCTAAAGGGATGAAAACAATACATGACTATTCAACTAGCAAAAGTACAACAATTCACACTTTAAGGTAACTTAGTTAATCAATTCAGCTAGAAAATGAAACAGAACAGAATAAACACTGGCTATGGCAATATGATATACTCTGGATATATTTCAAGGCTTTGCTGTTCTACTTCATGAATACATGTTTCACTTATTTAAAGGTTTCAATGCATATCATTTAAATGTGCATTTTGCATTTAATACAACAAGAGAGAAAACCATTTAAAGTATGTTATAGACTAAAGCCCCACAATATGAAACAGCTGTAATTTGGTAATAAACCCAGGTAAGCACCCCACAAATGTACTTCCTAGTAAATCATATTAGGCTATGGTTACTAAACTCAGTAAGTCGATATTAAATACTTTATATGAGGAAGTGCATTTATTTCAACACATGGCACATTGTTGATTGACAGGATCAGACATCTAATTATCAGAGAAATAAATGTGATCTACCTCACACTGTAAACTGCAAAACAATACAAAATAATCAGTTAAACAGCAAGGCATTTGAATTGCTTACCAGTGCTAAAAGACAAACACTGCACAGTACGTAGATGACCCAGAAATGGAGGTTGAAAGGCATCATTTGTGTCGTTTTCAAGACTGAAACCGTGAGGCAGTGATTTATGTCAGTTATAATCTAGGCATCTCTTCCGTGTTGCGTCCAATAAGCCAGGTCCCGAGTTTATTTTTTAAGAAGCAAATGTTTTCAAAGCTTGTTTCTTATTTATTTGTTTCGCGATGTATTGAACAATAGATGTATTTTCACTTTCTTTCTCTTGTCTTGCCTGTGCAATTTAGGAATGCTCCTCCTTTACTCCAATGTCATTTGTCAGGTGGATCTGTCACCTGTACGTTGCCCTGCCCCTAATAATATGTATTATTATTGTTACTCCAGCAATGCAGGAAGCAGATATACAGGTTTTGCTGTTGTACAGAGGAGTGGGTGTAATTTAGGTTTTTGTTCAAAAATGCTGCACAATTGAAATGTTTATTGAACCATTACAAAAGTCATAAAGTACGTATTATTTGGAGAGGACATATGGGGCATTGCGCATGCGTATTCCGACGTTTTAAAGTAAACTTTACAATAATTGGTAAGCCGTGCGGTCCAGTTTCTCATCAGGGATGCTCTAATAAACATATGTTTGTGTGCAACTAGGGGGCGACACAACCCTGTCAAAGATTGTGTAAGATATGTGAAACCATAGAATAACTTGTGTGATGAGTTGCTTTATGAGGGGAAACGCAGAACAGTAGTCTAGCTGGCGGCCATATTGCCTGGGCACAGAAGTACAGTACATAACGATAGCGCAATAATAGATAGAAGCGGAGATACAAAACAGATGTTTATCGTTTCACTCGTATTTATAAATATGTTAAATTAAAAAAAAAAAAACTCCTCCTTTGAAATCATCAGATAAAGAGTTCGCTTAATCGGATTCCAGTTATAGTCAATTGTAGCTCTGTGTTGAAACCATGTTCGTGTTGCGCAGATGTCCGCAATTTTGCCCGGACCTGCGCGGCTCCACCAATGCGATCGGGGGAATTGTGCAGATCTGCGCAGAACTGCGGACATCTGCGCAAGTCGAACGCGACCTGTGTGTTTAACTTTGACCTCTGACCCCCACCCCGGAAGTGTTCGTGCAGGTGACCGAGGCTGGTTCGTCCTTCTTGTCCGCTGCACCGCAGACATGTCTAGGAACACCAGAATCACTGTGATATTCGGCGGTTTTGTCGCAGCTGTTGCGGCCGCATTTTACCCCATATTTTTCCACCCTCTCACGCATGTCAGCGAATACAGTAAGTGCAAAGTAAATCCGCGAAAACACTCGTAAGTTGAATTGTGTCCACTTCCTTATGAGTGGTGCAATGTTTTGTACAATCATAAAATAAAATCCCAAGCTAATCAATTGCTTCAGTAAAATAAACTGATCAGAAGCTATTCGTATTGACACAATGGCGTTTATTCTTTACGGAGGATAACAGGGTCTTTATCACCTATGCATGTATGATCTGAGGTTGCTTTTCTTTAAATCCCCAGTGGTCCCTTCAGAAATGACTGTTGAACTCGTGTCTGCGGTCTGAGTTTGTCTGGCAATGAAATGTGAATACTCATGGCAATTATTAGACTAGCACCTTGCATACAATAAAGTGTTACATATATATACATTGCAGAATGTGAAATATTTCAAAACTATAAGTGTGATTATTAGTATTTTATAATACAGTATATAATACAAAGTTCCAAAATGTTCTTTCTTTTAACAGAGAAAGTCCAGCAAGAGAACAGAGAAGGAATCAATCAACAGGATGTCCAGCCAGCAGGTAACATACAGCTACCAGCACCTGTTTATAACAAACAGACAAAATCCCAACCACGATTCAACAAGCAGTGGGATTAACTTGTTAAAAAGCAGACACGTATAAGAACAATTCAGTTATATTTTTACACATAATATTAGAAAGACTCCAATTTGAGGGCCAAACCTTCTTTTCCATAATTACCTGGATTTTTCTCAGGCAAAACAGTCATCCTATGAAAAATGTTGTACAGCTCTAGAAATGAGGTGAACACACAAATTGAATGCTGTATTTTATTTATATTTTTTTAGGAGTAAAGATATGGTCCGATCCCTTCAAATCGAAGTGAAGCCTCATTGACAGTGAGGGAATAGCTGAGCAGATGCGCGCTGGTACTGTGGTACACCCCTACCCGGTGAAGAAAGTGGAGAAGATTACCTACTACATCATGTATAAAAATGTGGGGGTGCTTTGTTTTTTTCCTTTTCTTTTTACATGAAAGAGGTTGAGCTTTGGCTTTTACCTCTGATGTTAAATCCACTGAGATGTGAATCTCCTGAAGGACGATGTTCAGATTGTATGCTGCAGTACAAGAGTGCGATGCATTCAGGCGTTACAATATGTGGACTCTATGAGCATCAGCAACTACTAAAGGCCCCACCGGTGTTGTCTTCAAATATAGCAACTATGACTCTTATTTATACCGTTTAGCCAAGCTTCACAAACTGATCACAACATCTAAAAGTAAACCACGTATGAACAGCTAAAACGAAATGTCGACGCTAATCCATCACATTTACATTTACAAATTGAATCGCCTCATTGTCAGAAATCATGTTTAATATACACAGTGTTTGAATAATTCATAATCTTTGCATTCCCTGCCTGTATCCAAATATATATAACAATCAAATGATGCTATGGAAAGACTGGTTTGAATCTTAAGTTGTATCGTTAGTGCACTGTGACCAGGGTTGGCCATGGTATTCAATGATGTGTGAAAATAAGTTAAAGCTGTAAACTGTAAGTATTGAAAGAAGACTAACTGGCAAATCATTGTTTTTCTTTTTTCAATTTTTTTGGATAATAAAAGTTTTGTGCTGGGAAGTGATTTTTTTCTACCATAAATAAACTAGGAGCATAGATATTTACAAAAAAGTTCCTTAAATTTGCAGAGACATTTAAGACTGATTTGAAAGCAAATGGTTTCTCCTGCACTCTTCATACTTCAACTTTTTTCTCAAGCACGGTCTCGTTAGTGCTTTAGGTAACATCCCAAAAGTCTTGTAAAGAAAAGGTTAAATGAAAGAAATCTGAAAAAGTGTGCTTGCATTGCACATTTTAACAATTGGTGTCTGCTTCCATGGCAGACAGGTTTGCCTTTACTGATTAATTTCTAAAATATCCAGCTCCTTAGCTACATGTCAAGGTGTTGAAACCTACATCTATTAGTCTTTAATTTCCTCTTTGCTCAGTTTTAGAGGCGGTTTTCCATGCTTGCTGAAGTAAAGGTCAGTGAGTTGCCCCTGCTCTTGGTTGCACACTCTTGTGTATGTCGCTGTTACTTATTTGAGAGATCTAATTTCACTTGTATGTTACAAAAGATAATGACAACACATTAAATCTTTCAAACTAGCAGCTGTATTATTTATTCCTTCGAGAAACTCAATTTATGTTCCCAAAGAAGTTAATCAAATATTGGCTAAAATAGAAGTTAAGAAAAATGCCTTAATATATGTAATATATGTAATGATAGTTTTACTTTTTAAGATTGCTTTGAATTTCAAAAAATGTAAAAAAAAATTTGAGGCATTTGTTTCTGAAGCAGATTTTCAGGAAAAGCAGGAATGTGTGCCAATGTAATTAAAGTACTGAAAACAGACACGTGGCTCTCTAGAATGCTGTTTTGCCAGAAATTAGACTGGAAAGGTTTTTGTGTGTTTATTTTGCTACTTTGAATGAATTTCACTTTATTCTAAGTCTGATTATTCAGATGTGCAGTTTGCATAAATAATGCAAAACAAAACAACCTAAACATTAATTCAACCATTTCAGTAATGCTTTGGGATTAAATGTGAATGTAATATGAAATTGGTGTTGTCTTCACTAATCAAAGTACTTTTAAAAGTCCCAAAATCTTAATTGTAATATGTATTCCTTAATATATATATTTTTTTTTATTTTGTTACTTTAATATTAAGAGACTTTTCAGAAGTTGTGTTCTGTGTACACTCCAGATTGTTCATAAAACAATAAGGCCATAATCCACGTTCATACTTTTCCTGCAGTTACTGTCCATGTCCAACTGATGGCAGAGCAGCACACATACATCAATCCGGGACACAAAGTGTGCAATGCTGTCTGAAGAACGTTCTTAAAACTGCCAAGATCTTCACTATATGATCTACAACTACTAGTAAATACATTGACACCAAATCATTATTTATATTTAATAACGTATAGTATTTTACAATTTACATGTCTTAGCCACTGTGATCAATCAGTAAGCAGCATATTCATTATGATCTTGAAATCTGCTTATTTGGATTTAGTAAATAGACATGTTTTTTGCCACTTAAACATTCAATTCTAGGTGTACTCAAGGAATGATTCAAACATTATGTATCTGTTTATTATTTCAGCTAAACAAACATTTATTGTGGACTCAAGTGAGTAATTTAGCTGACAAGAAAGTATTTTTTATTAAAACCTAATCTGTCTTCAGCTAACTCCAGTATATGAAGCTTTACAAGCTTTAAAAAGTTTTTTTTTTACATGTTGCCTGATTACATACAATATATACCAAATACAGAGTGGAATATTGTGTTTTTCCATCAATCAAATTCAGTATGAAAGTATATATATATAAACCTAACTCTATCTGAGTAATTGTTGTAAACACTGTAGCAGGCAAATAGCAGATCCAGAAACTACTGGCCAGCATTTCTTTTTCCTTTTTTTCTACTTCTTTTTTTAACATTCTTCGTTTTGGAAAAAACATGTTAAAGCATTTAAATTGCATTGTGTCTCTATAAAAGCCCAATCTTTTATAATAACTGGCGAGGTGAAACGGACACTATTCCAGTTACTTGACGTGCAGCTTCCTCTGTTGAGGAGGCCCGGCTACAGGACTACTTGTGGAAATAGCTCTGGAAATTAATTGAAGGCAGTCTTCCAGCAGTGAAAGGAGCTGCATATTGAGGAACTGACATAACTTCTCAACACCACAACAAGCACATTGAAAATATAACGACTGCCAAATCCTACTGCCAAAACCAATAATGCTCAACCCCCCAATCAACAAATCCCATTGTTTATGGGATATTATTTTTGTTGGTTACAGCTCAAAATCTGAAACCCCAACACTGCTACAACCGAGCAGAGAAAAGGATTACAAAAAAGAATGGAATCCTTTCTTATTCAGTTGTTTTCCAAATATTATATATATATATATATATATATATATAAAAGAAGAAGAAGAAATAAAGAATAAGAGAGATGTCAGCAACCTAAGGAATTCATGACAAGGAAAAGATTAAATAGTACTCAGTGTTCATGGCAAAAACACAGTACATTGAGGAAAAAGGGAAAATGGTCCAAAATTCTTATGCAGGCCTCCTGTTGCTGTTGAGAACATTTCCATTTGTGGAACTTCAAGATTCATCATTTGGAAATTACAGCAGTCAATTGATTTCTCTTGGTAGTTTTTGTGTCTCAGGTTACAGTTCACAGAAGTTCCTTGAATGGAACTTTAAAATCATGGGGATTAAATAATGTAATGTTAATTCATCATTATTTATACTCAATGTTTCTATTTGTTTGTTTGTCTGTTTGCATATTGCTAAGGTAAAGATAATCTAAAAGGCTGGAATTTAAAGTTTAATTTAAGCAACCATATTGTAAACAAGTTCTTGCTAAATATGTCTTGTTAAACATCTTTCTTTATATATAGAAACATCAAAACATTTCCTGTCCATAATTGTAAAATGTATCTCTTCTAACCTAACAATCTCTTTAGTAAGCTTTTTTATTGGATTTATTGAAAGCTCTAACCTTCAGTAAAACCCACCATCTGATCTGTGGTAACTGTTTTATCCTTCTAATATACATTGCCTGGGAGTTGCATTCTCTAAACACAATTTTTGAAATATGCCTGTAACTAAAAGCCTAAGAGAACGGTGAGGTTACACTGTCCTGTTTCACATTTCATTTTAGTTTACTGACTTAATCAAATATAGATCTTTTCTGAGAGCTTTCAATCTGACACTAATCTGAGGGAACAGTCCACGTGAATTGATTCTGTCACGACCCCCCTGCTAAAGAGCTGTCTGATGCTGGAGTGCATGATGAATTGCACCCTGCTTCTAGACCTCTTATACGTTCTAACAGATACGCTCAGTTCTGCAAGTTAAAGGCAAATATGTAGCCCATGTAAGACAATAAGATTTCAAACAGAACATTGTATGGAACTGGGTCAGAATCTTCTTGTGTTTGTTTTTCCATTAAAAACTTGACAGTAGTACCTTTTTGCATGCAGGGTTCAGTTGTGTTGGGCTCATTATGTTGAGAGTCCCTTTATTTTTAGTTGTATTCCAAAATTACCCCGTTTTGTAATCTGATGTATTACTAGGCCGCTTAGTGTTATGGTATTGACATGTTTTGTACAGCTAATGATTTCATTTAGAATACAATAACATGTCACAGCTTTGGACTATTGGAATGCTTCAAAATGTATTCATCAATCAAAGATGGTTTTCACCTTTTTTTTTATTTTTTAATCAGCAAGCCAAGACTTGAGCAACATTTTTGTTGCTCCTCAGTGAGAGTCCACTTACTCTGAGGTTGTGTTGAGAAATGAATCAGCCTTTATCAGCCAACGGGATTGTGAAACAGCCCACATTTCTATAATATAATAAAAAAATAAAAAGGATGCATGTATATAGCTCAGCGATTGCCTCTTGCTGTGCAGCCAGGTGTATCTAGGTAGCTGCCAGGTATTTCCGCTAGAGTGTTTCCGTGGCTGGCATTTTCTGCTCTTCTTTTCTTGAAGTCTGTCGTTTTCCTACACTTCAGTGCATTGCCCGCATTCTCCACCAAGTGTGGCACTGTGGGGGATGCAGCTACAGTGCCCAGGGCTCGGGAGGCTCGCAAGTTAGGAACACAGGCATACACAATCATGGAAGCGGTGAAAGGAGGGTGGCTTATTATATAGAGTGCTGGGGCACAAATAAACAGACATACAAAAATGGAAACAAAATCCTAACTCCTTGTTGAGCTAAACTAAACATTATCCTAGTCTGTAATCTGTAAGCAAATCCAAAGTTTATGAATCAAGCCTGTTACTGTAATCAATTTGTCTCTCTTTCTCACTCACTCACTATGTATGTGTGTATGTCTGTTTGTATGTTTGCATTTTAAAAGTAGCAGGCTTTCTGTACCCCCTGATAACTGTTCATAATTATACACAACTCAATATTTTGACAAATCTTGAAATACACAAAATTCATAGAATTAAAGGGACATGGCTATAGATGTGTGTGTGTATATAGATATCAGTAGACAGATATTTTAGTAGAAACTACATACTAGAGAGTTTAAATACTCAAAAATGAACTATTGGTAGAATAAACACAGGGTATTCTTGCAATTCATGCACAGTTTGGTTACATGCAGAAACTGATACCACGAGTAGTTAGCAATGTCTGGAAAAATAAACAGAAAGGCAGGATGGACATTCTTTTGCCAGTGTGGGGTGAGCTAATCTTACTGGATTTCAATAACAAAAAGACACACGTTAATTTCCCAGAACAAAATGTATTGTAGGTCACATAAGTGCTTGTGCATGACGATACAAAATCCTCTGAATGTGGAAACACAGCGCAAAGTTGTTCAAGATTAGACTACATTGTACCTGTTATCCAAACAGATGTGGAGTCCCCTGAAGACTAATCATTTTAGTAACGTTTTCTAACATGAGTATTGTTTATGTCCTTCTGCAATTTAATGTCCATTTCCAATTTTTATTTTTCGAAACGATGGGGTTATTAAGGTGTACATATTACTTGGAAAAAGATAAATGACTTTCTTTAGAAAAAAATGTTTATAAAACAACATGCATAACAAACAAAAGAACAGCTTGTACAGCTTCAGTTACAGCAGCCGCTCTGTTTAAACAGCAGTGTAAGGATGATTCACACAAACCCCTGACGTGCCAGCCCTTTTATATACCCCAAACAGCTCCCATGACAGACAGTTTGTGGACTCCCCTTTAACCCAAACAATCAGCAGCCTATCCCTTATCCACCCCCTATTTCACCGGTCATTTCTGCGCCCTTCACTCATACAGCAACACCAGCACAACATACACACAAGTACACACATCCCCCACCATTATCTCTCATAAAATAACTATGAACAATAGTTCTACAGATCTACATTATCCCCCAACAGGTCATGTTACATTTGCAGCACATTACTTCAGCACAAATTAAAATTTCATTTGAAAGCAGTAAACAGGTGATGTCACGCAGAAAAGTTCAAACGTTATTTATCTTTCAGTCATGAACATGGTAATATTCAGCTTCTCTCCAACTGTTGTCTTCTAATCGCACTGAAAGACAAACGGTTTCCAGATGGAAATCCAGCTTTCGAGTGTCAGTTCGATTCACAAGTTCAGGGTCATCAGCCAAATGTCTAGGGTCGTGTCTGCAGCCGTTGTCCTCAAACATTCTGTGGTCAATATCCAAAGTGGGTTCTCAGACAAAGCGAAGGTCAAAAGTCAGTAAATCACAATCAATCAGTACTCTTCCTATCACACTCTGGCACATGCACACACTCACCGACTCACAAAGAAATGATTATTGCTGTTTTTATTATTATTGTGTGTTGGTTTGATGAATCAGAATTGGTGATTCTTTTCACCCTCTCCAGATCTCTGACCCTTCAGAGTCTGGTCAATTCTAGGTCATAAAACACATAAAAGATGTGCTGTGTTGTCTCTAAAGTCGACAGTTTAGGGGGGATATGGACATCTTGATAAAAAGCCATCATTCACAAGATGGGACTTCAGCCAGCTTGGCACCAGTTTAACACTTTCTCACACAATCAAAACCTGCATGTGTCAATTGCCCCCACTGCATGTCAAGATCAAAGAGGACATGAGATCATAACTCCTATGACAGCTACCTGATGAGCAGCCAATCAGCAGGCCATGTATCTATCACGTGCTGCTTCAGAATGAACTCTGAACCCACCAACATCAGCCACGGAGACTGTAGTAACAATTCTTCACATGTTGCTGACTTCCTGATATACAATAGCATATCTCTTAATGTATTTTTTACTAAATCTAATTCTGTTAACCATTTGAATAATTGGTACACATATATACTACTACTACCAACCTTCTGTTATCAAATTCTTCTCCTTGCTTCAGTCAGGCTCAGCAGGTTCAAAGAGAAGACTTCATTGTTGCATCACTTCTACAGAATCACTTTAATAAAGATAAAAGGACACAGAGCACTCAGAGTAGTGCAACGTAATTCTGCATTACAGCATATATGAGGCACACATCGACCTTGTATTCTTGCTAACCACATTGCTGAATTGTAGCCAATTGTTAACCCCTGGAGCAGTTCTATCACTAGTTGTTACCATGATTAAAGTCAAAACACGTATGTCTCCAAGGAACTATAGTTTTAAGAGCATCTTGCACTGAGTACCCGTGGCCTTCAAGACCCGCTCCAGGCTTTCCCAGTACACTGTATAGAGGTCACCTATCTGAAGACAATACAGAGAGACACAATACGCAATTTCATATTGAAGCCATATAAGCTTCAGTTTTAGAGCAATGGAAAGTAAGGAAGTATTCAAAGTTTGATTACACATAAGGTATTTATCCTTACGAGACAGACTATCAGATTATAACCCACAGACACTACTATTATGATTACTAATGTACATATTATAGTACTACTGCTTGCAACATATATATATATATATATATATATATATATATATATATATAGTAATTCAGATTAATTAACCTATCTGCTATTTTACTACCGCTATAAAATACAATCACATCTTATCACTGATGCATACTACTTCTAATCTAAATACTACTGCTTCTACTAACCTACAAACTGTCATTGATACAATCACCTTGTTTAACTGTGTGGAGGTTACTCCCAGGTCCTCCCACTTCAAAAAGGTCAGTAGCAGATAGAAAAGCGAACCACAAAAGTTACATTTTAGAGATGCCAGTGGAAACAGGCCATACATTACATTTACTATTTAATATATATATATATATATATATATATATATATATATTTATTTATTTATTAAGGTGTGTCAATGCTATGCATCTAATTAAAATACATGATGAAGTTTGAGTTATCAACTTTCCTCTTCATTTTAACTTGAAGCTTATTATACCAAACAGGTCTATGGTATAATGTAACAATGAATGACTTTGACTGTGAGTTACGTGCAAATGAGTTGAGACAACTTAAAATAATGTAATTGTTTAGTTTCATTTGTTGACAAACTCATTCATCTAAATGCAGACTGGTCAAAGCGTGGGGTCTTTGTTCCTTGAACTATATTGGGTCTTATTTTTGGATTTGATGTAATGAGAACCAAACTAAATGAAATAAATATGTCTCTATTGTTTTCACTTACAGCAATTGCTGGTTTTCCTTTTTTTGTTGTTTAGATTAGCATGCCATCAATGACATTCCAAGTTAAAACTTGGCTTCAATTGTCAGATTTGTCAGAATTTGGACCCTTTAATGGAAAATAATGTCTGCTTGCTTCACTCGGATACAATATGTCACCCCTATAGACTGGATATGTACTGTAATTTCAAAAAGAGAACTATTGCTTGGAATTACACCAGAAAATATCAGGATAGACTACGGATATATTTATAGTGGAAAACAGAAATGACACATTTACTAATGTTGATAATGAAGTCAGTTCCTCCTTATTGAATACTGCAGCCTATTACATTACTCATCTTCTAGCCATTTTAACCAGTCACTTTCTTCATAGCTATCAAATGCCCAGACTTTGTTCTTAAAGGATTTAATAATTTAAGGGGTGTTTCTTATTGTGTAAGATTTCTTTCACACAACACTAATGTATTGTAATACACACATATGGATTAGACACACAAATATCTTAAAATATAATATTTAATCCAACCTTCTCCCTATCAAAAAGGGTTTGGTCCAGAATAGGATATACTGACCTACAGTATTCTTTAAATGCAGAACATTCTATGCATAGGATGACATTTATACACAACATAGGTATATGAATGGTTGCTGCTCTGTGATTGGCTGGTTTGTTAAATGTGATTTGTAAAAGATTACAGGTCAGCTTGAAAGGTCAATCAGGTCTGCAACTTTCAATGTCACTGCAATGGTTTCCCATTAAATACAAATGTGTATAACAACAATAATAATTGAATATTATAGACATCCTAGTGTGCCACTAAAAATGAATGAACTAAAAAGTGTTTTCCTGATGTTTTTATCTCAGCTGTTAGATACCTCACCTTCCCAGCTGATATAACAAGGCTTTAATTTTCTCTTCCAGCCCTGTCTGCTGGCACCCCTAACTGTTTATCTGAACTCATCCCTGTTCAACTCCTGAACTAGGTAGCCAACCTTGATTTCATTAGTCACCTAGAAGCATTTTTCTCCTCTGATTTGTTTAAATAAATATCACGTAGGGTGGCACTTGCTATGTCAGAATATAATAGTTAGACTCCTCCACCTAGAGTAAAAGTAAAGCTTTGCCATTTCCCTATTGGTCTTAAGAGTTCCTCACACAGACTCGGAAGGCAAGAATTTCCAGGGCATTCAAACGACACAGGTGAATTTTGTTTTTGTTCTATTACTCTTACAGGAAGTGTAATTACAAAACTAGCCAGGGCACAAAATGCGGTGAGCAGTGCAGTTTGGTTTGTTTGGAGCTACAGTGAGGGAAAAAAGTATTTGATCCCCTGCTGATTTTGTACGTTTGCCCACTGACAAAGAAATGATCAGTCTTTAATTTTAATGGTAGGTGTATTTTAACAGTGAGAGACAGAAAAACAACAAAAAAATCCAGAAAAACGTATTTCAAAAAAGTTATATATTGATTTGCATGTTAATGAGGGAAATAAGTATTTGATCCCCTATCAATCAGCAAGATTTCTGGCTCCCAGGTGTCTTTTATACAGGTAACGAGCTGAGATTAGGAGCTCTCTCTTAAAGGGAGTGCTCCTAATCTCAGCTCGTTTCCTGTATAAAAGACACCTGTCCACAGAAGCAATCAATCAATCAAATTCCAAACTCTCCACCATGGCCAAGACCAAAGAGCTGTCCAAGGATGTCAGGGACAAGATTGTAGACCTACACAAGGCTGGAATGGGCTACAAGACCATCGCCAAGCAACTTGGTGAGAAGGTGACAACACTTGGTGCGATTATTCGCAAATGGTAGAAACACAAAATAACTGTCAGTCTCCCTCGGTCTGGGGTTCCATGCAAGATCTCACCTCGTGGAGTTTCAATGATCATGAGAACGGTGAGGAATCAGCCCAGAACTACACGGGAGGATCTTGTTAATGATCTCAAGGCAGCTGGGACCATAGTAACCAAGAAAACAATTGGTAACACACTACGCCGTGAAGGACTGAAATCCTGCAGCGCCCGCAAGGTCCCCCTGCTCAAGAAAGCACATGTACAGGCCCGTCTGAAGTTTGCCAATGAACATCTGAATGATTCAGAGGAGAACTGGGTGAAAGTGTTGTGGTCAGATGAGACCAAAATCAAGCTCTTTGGCATCAACTCAACTGCCGTGTTTGGAGGAGGAGGAATGACCCCAAGAACACCATCCCCACCGTCAAACATGGAGGTGGAAACATTATGCTTTGGGGGTGTTTTTCTGCTAAGGGGACAGGACAACTGCACCGCATCAAAGGGACGATGGACGAGGCCATGTACCATCAAATCTTGGGTGAGAACCTCCTTCCCTCAGCCAGGGCACTGAAAATGGGTCGTGGATGGGTATTCCAGCATGACAATGACCCAAAACACACAGCCAAGGCAACAAAGGAGTAGCTCAAGAAGAAGCACATTAAGGTCCTGGAGTGGCCTAGCCAGTCCCTCATTAACATGCAAATCAATATATAACTTTTTTGAAATACGTTTTTCTGGATTTATTTGTTGTTATTCTGTCTCTCACTGTTAAAATACACCTACCATTAAAATTATAGACTGATCATTTCTTTGTCAGTGGGCAAACATACAAAATCAGCAGGGGATCAAATATTTTTTTCCCACACTGTATATATGTGAAACCTCTGACAGTGACGAATCGCACCCTGATGTAAATCAACCAAACAGACGGAGACCACTAGAAAGGACAGTGATCTTGGTTTGTTTGAAAGCAAACTTGGTATATTTGCAACATTGGTCCGCAATGTTTTTGCAACGTGAAAGCAAGCACATTCTGGTACACTTGGAAATGAATCACTTCAAACAGGGAAACAAACTGTGTAAATGATGTCCTCAAACGCAAAAGGAACTTCTCAGCCTTGTCGCACAAACTACCACCCAATGGTGCAGTCCTTGCAAAATGTCTTTGATGAAATACACAATAATCTCTCTGTATGTTCTGTTTCTTCTGTGGTTAAATAATCAAATAAAGAAAGACCACATGTAAAATATTCTCTGTTTTTGAAAATGTTTTGTTTGTTTTTTAGACAGATTGTCCGCAGTAAACTGCAAGAGAACTGAGCGCAATGTGAAACCAATAGAATTGTGGTCCGCAGCTATAAGTGGACTACACAAACAATCCTGAATTCGCTTTCAATTAAATCAAGCTGAATTCAGTTTTCCTGGAGTGAAACCAATCATACCTAAACCTAACAAATATTGTTGATTTGCAAGTGAACTAAGTGTGAAAGTGCCCTTAGCGTGCCTTTGTATGTGCAGTATCCTCACTTGACCTCATTTTCCAAGGTTGACATTCAGCGGTCACACCCAAAAGAAGCCACAACCAGCTCAAACCAACAAACCTTAAGGGAGAGAGAACAGTCCATCTGAGCAGCAGACAAAGAGAAAACAGCATTAAGCAGCAAAAGAAATCCTAAAGATCGCCTATAATACATTCAGTTCCTATATATGCCCCTTTTCAAAATGTTCACCTTTTGTTGCCTTATATATTAGGCAGCAAGTGAACATTTTGTCCTCAAAGTTGATGTGTTAGAAGCAGGAAAAATGGGCAAGCGTAAGGATCTGAGTGACTTTGACAAGGGCCAAATTGTGATGGTTAGACGACTGGGTCAGAGCATCTCCAAAACTGCAGCTCTTGTGGGGTGTTCCCAGTCTGCAGTGGTCAGTACCTTTCAAAAGTGGTCCAAGGAAGGAAAAGCGGTGAACAGGCTCATTGATGCACGTGGGGAGCAAAGGCTGGCGCGTGTGGTCCGATCCAACAGATGAGCTACTGTAGCTCAAATTGCTGAAAAAGTTAATGCTGGTTCTGATAGAAAGGTGTCAGAACACACAGTGCAGCGCAGTTTGTTGCGTATGGGGCTGCGTAGCCGCAGACCAGTCAGGGTGCCCATGCTGACCCCTGTCCACTGCCGAAAGCGCCTACAATGGGCATGTGAGCATCAGAACTGGACCACAGAGCAATGGAAGAAGGTGGCCTGGTCTGATGAATCACGTGTTCAAGGTGTTGACTTGGCCTCCAAATTCCCCAGATCTCAATCCAATCAAGCATCTGTGGGATGTGCTGGACAAACAAGTCTGATCCATGGAGGCCCCACCTCGCAACTTACAGGACTTAAAGGATCTGCTGCTAACGTCTTGGTGCCACATACCACAGCACACCTTCAGAGGTCTAGTGGAGTCCATGCCTCGACGGCTCAGGGCTGTTTTGGCATTAAAAGGGGGACCTACACAATATTAGGCAGGTGGTCATAATGTTATATATATACACTCACCTAAAGGATTATTAGGAACACCATACTAATACTGTGTTTGACCCCCTTTCACCTTCAGAACTGCCTTAATTCTACGTGGCATTGATTCAACAAGGTGCTGAAAGCATTCTTTAGAAATGTTGGCCCATATTGATAGGATAGCATCTTGCAGTTGATGGAGATTTGTGGGATGCACATCCAGGGCACGAAGCTCCCGTTCCACCACATCCCAAAGATGCTCTATTGGGTTGAGATCTGGGGACTGTGGGGGCCAGTTTAGTACAGTGAACTCATTGTCATGTTCAAGAAACCAATTTGAAATGATTCGACCTTTGTGACATGGTGCATTATCCTGCTGGAAGTAGCCATCAGAGGATGGGTACATGGTGGCCATAAAGGGATGGACATGGTCAGAAACAATGCTCAGGTAGGCCGTGGCATTTCAACGATGCCCAATTGGCACTAAGGGGCCTAAAGTGTGCCAAGAAAACATCCCCCACACCATTACACCACCACCACCAGCCTGCACAGTGGTAACAAGGCCATCTGTACCATCTGTATCTGTACCATCTGAATGTCTCAACAGAAATCGAGACTCATCAGACCAGGCAACATTTTTCCAGTCTTCAACTGTCCAATTTTGGTGAGCTTGTGCAAATTGTAGCCTCTTTTTCCTATTTGTAGTGGAGATGAGTGGTACCCGGTGGGGTCTTCTGCTGTTGTAGTCCATCCGCCTCAAGGTTGTACGTGTTGTGGCTTCACAAATGCTTTGCTGCATACCTCGGTTGTAACGAGTGCTTATTTCAGTCAAAGTTGTTCTTCTATCAGCTTGAATCAGTCGGCCCATTCTCCTCTGACCTCTAGCATCAACAAGGCATTTTCGCCCACAGGACTGCCGCATACTGGATGTTTTTCCCTTTTCACACCATTCTTTGTAAACCCTAGAAATGGTTGTGCGTGAAAATCCCAGTAACTGAGCAGATTGTGAAATACTCAGACCGGCCCATCTGGCACCAACAACCATGCCACGCTCAAAATTGCTTAAATCACCTTTCTTTCCCATTCAGACATTCAGTTTGGAGTTCAGGAGATTGTCTTGACCAGGACCACACCCCTAAATGCATTGAAGCAACTGCCATGTGATTGGTTGGTTAGATAATTGCATTAATGAGAAATTGAACAGGTGTTCCTAATAATCCTTTAGGTGAGTGTATATATATATATATATATATATATATATATATATATATATATATATATATATATATATTATAGAAAGTTGTAGAAAATGTATTTAAATATATAAACTGAAATAGCTCGTTGGATAAATGTCTACCCCTCTTGTAATAGCAATCCTTAATTAGCTCAGGTTTAAGCAATTGCCTTCAAAATCACACAGCAAGTTAAGTCGCCTCCGCCTGTGTTATATTCTAGTGATTCATATCATTTCAGGATACAATCAGCAGTTCCTGTAGGTTCCCTCTGCTGGGTAGAGCATTTCAATGCGAAGACTCAACCATGAGCATGAAGAAGCTTAAGAGATGAAAGGTGTATGGCACCACCAAAACCCTCTCTAGATCAGGCTATCCCTCCAAACTGGACAACCGAGCAAGAACGAGACTCGTCATCAGTGAGGCTTCAAAGAGGACAACAGCAATTTTTTAAGAGCTACAGGCTAAGAGCTACACTCGTCAAAGTGTGCATGTGACAACAATATCCCAAGCACTCCACAAATCTGTCCTGTAAACACAAACCAATTACTGAAAAATGTATGCCATTAGTCATCATCCATGACATAAAAACCAGAATGAAAAATAAATTCTTGAAATGATGTTTGAAGAATTGAAAGAGAAACTAGGACCAGCAACATAATTCAAAAAGAAATAATAATCAATCATTGATTTTTAATATTGATCTTTATATTAAAGCTGTCAGATGATTAAATATATATATATATATATATATCCTTGAAAAACTTCACACAAAAAACTAAATAAATTGGAAAAACAAAACACTCTGTATCACTTGAAAGTAACCAAAATTTAATTAAGCAAATTACATTTGTTCTAGTGATCCACTTCCTTTGAAAAAAACAATCAGAAAGCAAGTGAAATTCAGAGTACATACAGAAGCCAGCATTCAATGGCATATCAGCTATATACAATCAGGCAACCGAACCAGAAACTATAATGAACAGGAAATTAAATCTGACATTCGATCTTTACAACGGAAGTTGAAATAAATTGCTCATTTAATAAAAAGTCATACTTCGTAAAGTAAGATCGAGCATATGGCTATTTTCTATCATGTACTATACACAATCCAATGAGTATTTTATCTAAGGGTAGGGTCCCGTGTATTAACACCATGCTGATCTAAATTTTACATAGAGATATAACAGTTATTATTAAATGTAAGAAATTGCAGTATGAACGGAAGGATTAGGAATAGATATTTTAAGAATATATATTTTAAATGACATCTTTGTTTATCTTAGATAAATATGAAGATAGATTGATATATACATCGATAGATAAATAGATCAATAGATAGATTGTGCTCTGGCTCATGATTTACAGATGCTTGTGGTTGTTTACTGTGGGGAGAAGTCTATCTAACCAATACAATATATTTTAAATTGATGCAGCTCCGCAGACTGGACAATTCCAGATTAGAACCAAATAAACTAGATTTACAAAATTTGGTAAAAAGTTCATTTTATTTGAGTTACTTCATGAGATTGTGTGGAAGAGAAAGTAAGAGCTTCCTGTGGTCGGTGCTGTCTGACAGAGGCTGGTGTTAATTTAGCCTCTTTGTGAAACAGAAAGAGGAAGGAGGGTGCTACTGCTGGATTAATACCAGAGACAGGAATTGAGGGATATCTTGTATTGACCTTTTTTCACATGCTACTGATTATTGGTGTGGTTTGCTTGGCTATCTTGGCTTGGATCAAACTGCCTATAATTCATGATAAGTAGTGTGATTTATATAGTAAATGTACTATACTATCACTGACATTTAATAGCATCAATATAATATCTCAAAACAACATAGTACTCCAGCTTTGGTACAGTTTTATGTTGATACATGTTTTAAATGATCTTACATCGATTTGTTATCTTTATGTTATTGAAATAGACTGGTTAGAATAAGTCCTCAAATAAAAAGGGATCACACTACTTGGCTATCACACCTGCAGACACTCTTTGTTCTGTCACAGACCTAGAGCAGTTCTGTTTTTTGGTTCATCTTTAATCATCCCGCAAAGTATATTTATGCTGGTTGTACTCCTCGTGTTTACTCTGCTGTCATGCTCATTCAATAACACGTCCATTGCATCCATTTCAAAACCTTATAGTTATTCAACTGGCCAAGCATAGTGGTTTATGTGTTTGCTTGTTTTATTACTGCTGCAGCATATTTAGTCCTGCTCCACAATGGTTTGGTCTTGTTATGGTGCACACAACATAAATGTTGTAATCAGATATGTACTTGTCCCTCTGAATTTCAGCCGTGTCATACAAGGACCTTTCCACAAGGCCTGAATATATTTCAGTCCAGGCCTCTAGGACCAGTGTTGAGATCTCTCCTGCAGGCTATTCTGTTTCCCTTCATGGCAGTCTATTAGTCCCTCACTCGCAGTCTGTTGCAGTAAAAAGCTCCTGAAAAGTCTTCTAAGAACTGACTAGGAAAGAGTGCAGACAGGGTTAAAAAAGGATGTCAAACCTGTCACTAAAACATCATGGATAACAGTCAAGGTTACAGGTACAGGTATTAGTTTCTATTATATTTACTCTCATGCAAGCATGAGAAGGAAATTTAGAAGCTAGTTAGTGGATAAACAATTATTATTGTAAATAGCAATCTAAAATGTAAGCAAAATAGATAACCATGCAGGGTTCTGTGTTTTCTCATCTTACAAAAAAATGTTTATTAACAGGTTCTTCCCCATTTTATGAAATTGGTCAGAGTGTTGCAGCTTCTACTGCAGCACACATACATACACAGATATCCCTCAAAACTGGTATTGGCTTTCTGTTGTATGTTCAAGCAAGAGACAACGCACCAAATTAAGAAGATGTAATTAGCATGTGCCATTTAATGTACCTATTCACCTAAATAAAGGCAATGATAACAGAATAAATCACTGTTTGGTAGCAAGCAAAGCTATGAATGTTTCTGCCTATACTCACTCTACTGTTTTCATAGGTGTTTTACATCACAATAGCCAGAGTTTGGTAATTAAGTGTGTGTTTTGGATAAAAAAACAAACAGAACATATTTATTGAATGTGATATTTCCAGATTCAAAGAGCATCTTTGCATTTACAGTAAATCTACTGTATTTTTACAACCACATAACAATATTTAAGGCAAGTTGTTGATTTTTTTCCATTGAGAGGAATGACCTTGCTGATGCATAGAGGGACTTCCACAATGGAACATTCTTTGACACTCAGATATCATCTGCAAAGGATTATTAAATAAAGCCACTTAAATAAACCATTACATCAACATGAGGCCAAAATTGGCTTCTGTCAGTAACATCTTGCATGCAAAGGGTTTGTTTCTGCATTCTGCACACCATCAGGAAAAATTAAAATGTGTTTTTGTTTAATGGTAGAGTCTGTTTAAAAAAGAGTGAATACAAAAAAGTGACGGCATGTGTTATATAAACCTAGAGGGAGAAGACTTAAAAAGTAGTACTTTTTCCTTTAGTTAATAGCTATAATATTCAGTATTTTTAAAAATGGTTTTAATTTGGGAAGTTATGTATTTTGTGGTGCATAGCAGGAAATTATTGTTGTGTCTTATATAAACAGAGTGGATAGTAAGCCTGTGAAATCGCTGTGGTTATGCTGTATTAGCAGAGCAACTGCATGAGTTAATAATTTGTGTGGCCACCCCTTATACAGCATCATCACATAAATATTCCTAAGGTTACTATGCTGAACTATTTCCACATATTCTCTCAAGATATCCCTCCAGGTTTCCTACAGTGCATTCCAGGATTCCTGTGTTGTTGGCTAGAGATTCTGAATCCCTACACCGAGGATTAACATACTCTCAATTGCCTGCCTCTGTTGGCTCACAAAACCACTGACACTTTCCAATTCTCTTCCTAATATGTCCGGCATCAATTTCACATTTTTGACACAAAGGACCTCTCTTTATTTTGTAATTCGTGCTCATTTCAATTGACACATTCTGTGAGATTCCTTTAGTTTAGATTCCCATTGTTTTAATTATTTAACCTTTTTAAATTTTATGACAATAAAATTTAAAATGTAGTGTTGAGACTATGTGGCATTTTCTTGCCTTACTGCATCGTGGTGCTCTATTTTTAATGATAAATAAATGTTTCAGCACTGAGAAATGGCTGAAAAGACTCACCACAGACTCACTGTGAACTCTGTTCCAGATACATGACACACAGGAAGCAAAAGACAGCAAGGACCCCCCTTCTGAAACTCTCTCTCCATCTCTGTCTCTGCCTCTCTCCTTATGCACAGTATGGAGTTGTGGAAGTGTATGATCTAGTGTTGTCTGTCTATACAGTACATCTCATCATTCTGCACGTCTATACTGTGCATTAGGGAGAGAGAAAGAGAGAGAAATAAGATCATAGCTCAGCAGCTTTACAGTACTGGCATATATTTATTCATATGTATACATACATTTATTTTGTGGCATATGAATAATATTAGGATCAGATGGAGTTTGTTTGTTTTAGTTTGTGGTGGTTGTGTTTTTTTAACCGTATATTAAAACCATGTAACAAATGTGTGAATTTCATACAATGGTGCAAGGATAGTCATATTGGAAACGTTTTGTGGTCTCCAAGTATTGACCCAAGGCCAATGTTACACCCTGAGGTTGTGTACCCTCGCATGGCTTACAACAAGCTGATGCAGACAAACAATAGTGATCTTAGCTGTAACCAGAGGATTTAATTAATATGGATCTGGGTGGTGAATGTTACAAGGAGGAACAGGAAACTGAAAAATCTTACCTAAGGTCAAAGGTGATTTCAAAGGCCGGGAAGCAGAAGCACATGTGGAATGATTGTAAACACTGGATCTGGTGATAGTTATTTTTTTTCTATTTGGGCTTTAAGAATTGATTGTCTGTAAAAAAGGGGGTGGGACTTTGGAGATAAAAGGCAGGCTCCCACCTAGACATAGGCAGCTCTGCATTAGAGCTGTGGGCAGGCAGAACTGTTGTCTCTCACCACAGCCTGTACCAAGGAGGGAAGTTGTATTAGCTATAGCTTTCTTTGGTTGCTGGAATATTATTTAAGTTGCAGATTTTATTTCCAACTGGATTGTTCACAGTAGACATATAGCAGTGTATGTACAGCATTGTGAATACTTTTTCTTTTCTTTTTTTTGTGGACATTGACTTTGTTACTGCCTGGCCCATTGGCATACGATCATGTAGCCCCTTAGAATAGGAGCCTATGACCCATGACCCATGGCCCAGGCCTGGTTTCCAGAAGTGGGATGGTTCCTGACCACGATAAAGACTTCGAAAGACAGCCACAATGGTCGCAGGGGACACCAGCACCAAATCCAAGCCGGTGATGCTGGGAGCAACACGAGGCTGGTAATGATATTGACTCTTATCTCTACATTTGAGGAAGTGGTAGAAGCATGTGGGTGGCCACAGGAGCAATGGCCAATTCATATGGCAGGACTACAAACTTTGTTACAGCTGTGGCCAGCAGTACCATAAGGCAGTGTGTAGCAAGGCACATGAAAGGGAAAGACAATTTGTGCTATGTTCCTGGGGGGTATGTTCTGTACAGGTGAATGGACAGCCAGCACATGCCTTTATGGAGCTCTGATTCACACACATTAGCCAACCAAGACTGTCCTCCACCAACCACCAGAAAGGAAGTGTGGCCCATCCTGGGTTTGGTGGGTTGGAATTGACGTTCATTTTTCTGATTTTGCACACCCCCTGAATGAGCTGACTAGGATGAAAGGATCAACTAGTATTGAGTGGACTTGTGCAGCCGAGGAGGCTTTTTAGAACCACATTATCAGGCATGGCCCAGTGCTCTCCAGCCCAGACTCCTGGTGACCCTTTGTTCTCCAGACCAATGCGTCAGGCCTAGGAATTGTTTTGGCTCAAGGAGTGGAGGGAGTATAAAAGACCGTTGTTTATGTCAGCCAGAAGTTGCAGCATCGAGAGACACACTATCCAGTCATAGAGAAGGAGTGTCTTGTCATAAAATGGTCTCTGGAGAGTCTCCAATTCTTTCTGCTGGGTTCACGGTTCACTTTGGAGACAATTCACCTGGCTGAAGCAAATGAAGGACATTAATCACTGCATCACACACAGGTACCCGTCATCACAACCTTCACTGAACCTTCACTGATCGCCATCAACCTCGAGCCAAGAGTCAGGTTGCTGACTTCCTCTCAAAACACCCACTACCTGGGAGTGAGGATCCTTTAGCTGGAGCCGCCCTGGGTCTGCATTGTGGGAAGGGGGAGGTCTCTGGAATGAACACGATTGGTCAATTATAAAAATAAATTATTAATAAACAATATTGTATATTTAGTAGTTGTTCTTTGTTTTAGCAGTCAAGCTTACCAAGGTTTAACCCTTTACCATATGTTCATATTAAAAACCTTCACTCCTATATCTTCAATAATGTAATCTAAATGTTTAACAAAATTATTTAAAACAAATGTCAAATCATTTAAAGAGACCTCAAGTTTCTTTTTTGAATCCCTCAAGGATGTATGCCAAACCCACATTCACGTTTTAGGTCCCAGCTTGATGGGCTTTGTAATGTATATCAACTTTGTGTGCCTTTTAACTTGACTGGGCATTGTTCTCCTTGTGTCCAGGGAGCAGGTTTGCCGTATTGTTTATGTAAATGTGTGCTGCTGGGCGCTATGCACAAAAAGAAGTGAGTGTCTGAAGGACTGACGCCGACCCTAACAAATGCTCTGACCCCAGCAGATGGTGTTGTAGGGACTCTAGTGATCCAGAACTAATAGCGTGTGCCATGTCACATTGTCTGAAGCAGACTCCCTACCACAACAGCTGGAAATACAGTGCAGACTGCCCAACAGTCACTTCCACACTGTTCCCCTTTAACACAGTTATAGTTCCCTACTTACTCCAGCCCCTCCCTGTTCAACAGAGGGCAATTAACAGCATATCTGTATATACAAATGGATCTTTTTCTTTTGTATTTGAAGTTTTAGTATAACATAATAAGCTGTGACCCTTGTCATCCATGCATGTGTCTCATGTTTTGGATCTGTTCTTCTTTTAAATTTCCGGGGCCTCATAAGTATCCGTAGTTCTACTGCCAAAATCTAAATGTGCTTGTCAGATGCTCGCTCCCTCTCCTATTTCATTTTCAACTTGCATTATCTCTGCACTTCCTGGTTCAAAGGAAATAACATGATAGAACTGAAAATGTAGACTGCTGGTTTTAGTGCTCCACTTGTTACAAGGTTTCTTTGCTACGATTAATGGTTTTCCAAAATACAGTTGTCTCCAAATGTATTCATACCCTTGATAAGGAGAAACATAACTGTAATTTGGTCAAGAAAATTCACTTCTTTATGTTTTATTTTTGTATTATTTATTTATTACACAATGCATTGTTTAACACCCCTTGATAGAGCCTTAATTTGATTTCTGCCACTAAAAGGATTTTACTTTTTGTGAAGAATAAAACATTGGTAACACTAACAACTCTGTATTTAATCATTTGTCATCATACTCTCTTAGAAGTCACATTAATATTCATCTAGCAGGTTCAGAGAAAAGATTATTCATGACTCCCTGTAAGTTTATAGCCCAACAGACACCCCTACCCCCACCCTGGACTCAAGTTCAAATACCCTCTGTACTTCAGAGGGAAGGGCAAAAATGTAGTTTTGTTTTTACATTTTTTGCCTCTGTTACATTGCCTGGTGGGGAGGCAACAATTATGCCTAGGTCTTAAATCGTGGACCTCCAGACATGTGTTCTCTCTCATATCAGTCTTTCATCCTATAGGAGGTTTTGGTTTTCTCTTCTTCATGCCTAATAGTTTACTTTATTGTTTTGTATTAACACGTGTTATTTACTGTGTGAAGCACTCTATGGCGACTTTACGAATTGCAATATATAAATTATTTAATTTTTGATTATTTGATTGACTGCATTCTTCCTCATCTATTAATAAATGATGGTACCACTTTAGAAATTGTACCCTAAAAGCAATCATACAGTTGTCTTATATTAATATAGCACTTCTTATACATATACACATTTTACTTAGATAACTTAAATCTATTTATTAGCTTTGTTTATATATATATACATACACAATACAGTACAATGTAATAGTACTCCAGATTTGTCTAGGACCTGAGATCCCATGTGGAAACAAACCAAGATGGAAACCAAGATACATATAAGATGGAAATAGACAAAGTCAACCTCAGCAGAATGTTGTATTCAATATGAAATGTAAAGCTGTGGAAATTCAGTTGACAAGACCATTGACTTTAAAAGTAAGCAGAAGCATATTAAACAGCAGCGTACAACAAAATGGGGGCTTTTTGTTTTCAGATCTAAGTATGAGTGAAGATTCTGGCAGCAGAATTGTGACCGAGTTGAAGTTTGGCTGTAGTGCTTTTTTGGAAGTCCAACACAAAGAGAAATGCAGTAACAAATCTTGATGTAGCAGAAGCATGGTTTAAAGTTTCTGTGGCAATTGTATCCAAGTAAGGACGGATACAATACATATTTCTAAGATACAAAATTTATGTTTGAAGGTGAACATTAAATCACAACTATGGATCAAAAGACAAACAAAATAAAAACTCCAAATTAACTTACCGAAGAGCAACATTAAATGCAACAGCTGCCTGGAGCCTACTATAATGTAACAGCAAGGCTTTAAACACTTCATGATTTGATACACATGATCATGTTTTTTTCTTAACATGTAACTGTAGAAAGTTATGACTCTTGCAGTTTTGGATATTAGAGTAACACGTAGCAAGCACTGACACTCCTCCAGATATGTTAAGGGTTTTTTTTAAGCACATTTTAAAAATCCATTTTCTTTGCTAACATGAAGTCAAACTAATGTCAGTAATGCTATGACCTCTAAAGTTTTTGTTTCAGCATATTCATTCGAAAAGATCTGACTGTTCTCAAAGTTTTCCGATAAGTCATTAATTTAAGTTGAATACATGATTAATTGTAGCATTACATAATACATTGAAAATCACCAGGTTTTATAACCACAGTATACCGTCTAACTCAAACCTCAATACTACATTAGCTTTATATGAATGATTATATAATTACAAAAGTAAGCCAGGGTTGACACATGAACAAGGGGATATCTTTTTGCTTGCTTTCATATAATCCAGTGGTATATAGGCCTTTATGTGTTTTAAATTAAAATCCTTCCGTGATTTTTACTTTTATTTTACTTGAAATATTTTGTGGATTTAAAAAAAATCTCTTTGTCATAATTAAGATAAATGTAACAATTACAGAATGGTCACAATTGTCCCTTGATAACGGAGGAGATTTTGATTTAGTCAGTAGTTCATTTTATAATTACTTACTTGCCTCTTTGTTTTCTTGGACTCGCTTGAATACAGATCATGAGGTTGCGACAATTGATATTTAAACTATAATTATATTTTTACTGATCTAAAAAATTGTGAACCAATCAACACATTCACTGCAATCAGCTTTTTGTGGATTGTTTTGTGGATCCTAGAGAAGGCACTTCCTGTAACCATTTTATGGGTTCAGTTAATTCTCAGGAGCGATTTGTGACCACTGCTCTATGCAGAACCTCCCCAGCTCCACTGCGCTCCTCAATGGCATGTGCTTGTGAACTGCTTTCTACAATTCATACCACAAGTATTCTGTTGGAATGAGGTCTGGATGTTGTGGTGGCCAATCAAGATTGTTGATTTTATGCTGCTTTAACAATTTGGTCACAGACTTGGAAGTGTGCTTCAGATTGTTATCCTTCTGCATTGTCTGACAAGCTTCAGCAAGCTTTTGCTTTTTGACGGAGGGCACCAGGATTTATGATACAATAATTTGGTGTACCCTAGAATGGATTTATCCTTCAGTTCTAACAGGGGCACAAGGACAAGAGCATACACAATAGCCCAAATCAAAACTAATCTGTTTCACAGAGAGCATGGCATTCTTATAGATAAGAGTTACAGTTTTTATGTGCAAAATGTCCAGCAAGATTTATTTTACTTTCAACCAACCACAGAATGTGGGCAAAACTGACTTGGAAAACATTCAGGTCTGCTTTTGGAATTAAACATGCTCAATTAACAGATGCCTAATATGATTGACAGCTAATAACCTAATCCATCACAAAGATTATTTTAAAAAGAAAGGAAAATCTTTTATAGTTTCCGAATACCTAGGAATTCGAAATGTTCTTATTTTTTAGATAGATATACATATATATATATATATATATATACACTCACCTAAAGGATTATTAGGAACACCATACTAATACTGTGTTTGACTCCCTTTCGCCTTCAGAACTGCCTTAATTCTACGTGGCATTGATTCAACAAGGTGCTGAAAGCATTCTTTAGAAATGTTGGCCCATATTGATAGGATAGCATCTTGCAGTTGATGGAGATTTGTGGGATGTACATCCAGGGCACGAAGCTCCCATTCCACCACATCCCAAAGTTGCTCTATTGGGTTGAGATCTGGTGACTGTGGGGGCCAGTTTAGTACAGTGAACTCATTGTCATGTTCAAGAAACCAATTTGAAATGATTCGACCTTTGTGACATGGTGCATTATCCTGTTGGAAGTAGCTATCAGAGGATGGGTACATGGTGGTCATAAAGGGATGGACATGGTAAGAAACAATGCTCAGGTAGGCCGTGGCATTTAAACGATGCCCAATTGGCACTAAGGGGCCTAAAGTGTGCCAAGAAAACATCCCCCACACCATTACACCACCACCACCAGCCTGCACAGTGGTAACAAGGCATGATGGATCCATGTTCTCATTCTGTTTACGCCAAATTCTGACTCTACCATCTGAATGTCTCAACAGAAATCGAGACTCATCAGACCAGGCAACTTTTTTCCAGTCTTCAACTGTCCAATTTTGGTGAGCTTGTGCAAATTGTAGCCTCTTTTTCCTATTTGTAGTGGAGATGAGTGGTACCCGGTTGGGTCTTCTGCTGTTGTAGCCCATCCGCCTCAAGGTTGTACGTGTTGTGTATTCACAAATGCTTTGCTGCATACCTCGGTTGTAACGAGTGTTTATTTCAGTCAAAGTTGCTCTTCTATCAGCTTGAATCAGTCGGCCCATTCTCCTCTGACCTCTAGCATCAACAAGGCATTTTCGCCCACAGGACTGCCGCATACTGGATGTTTTTCCCTTTTCACACCATTCTTTGTAAACCCTAGAAATGGTTGTGTGTGAAAATCCCAGTAACTGAGCAGATTGTGAAATACTCAGACCGGCCCGTCTGGCACCAACAACCATGCCACGCTCAAAATTGCTTAAATCACCTTTCTTTCCCATTCAGACATTCAGTTTGGAGTTCAGGAGATTGTCTTGACCAGGACCACACCCCTAAATGCATTGAAGCAACTGCCATGTGATTGGTTGGTTAGATAATTGCATTAATGAGAAATTGAACAGGTGTTCCTAATAATCCTTTAGGTGAGTGTATACAGTAGAATATATTTAGAGACTAAAATATATTAAAAAGATACATATATAAATTAACACAAAATGTGCAATTGTGGGATATGGAAAACATAAGGATCACACATTTCAACCATATGTTAAAAATTATGTTTGTTTCTTACAGGACAAGCTACATAAAAGTGAAAATTGGCTGGACTAGATGATGATTTTTGAGTGAGTTTCTGTGTTGCATGGGAGGTCTAATCTACAAATGAAACAAAATCATATTGCCATATTTGTGATGCAAATAAAAATGGCTTATGCAGCCATAGGATGTGAAATATTTTATTTGACAAACTCAGTGTGTTTCCTCTGGTATGTTATCCTTGGCCTTCTGTGCATCTATCAATAAAAACAGACCCCTATTACTTAGCAACTAACTTCTTCTTTTTTATGTTAATCTTACATAAATGAAGCACACACTGTTAGTTACTCAGATAAGGACAATGAATCAGACATTACAAGGAACACAACTAATAAGCTTCTTTAAACTAAGGTAATTATTATGCTTTCACATTGAGTGTATGCATGGCTATGTATGTGTTGTTAATGTAAACAGTGATTACTTGAACTGAAACATTCGCAAGTAAACGGGTGTTTCATTTTTACAAGATTATGATACAAGAATGCTGTCTTTGCCCTCAAATATGCCAGAAGTGTCTTTGCAGAAAGTAGACAATAATCGTTCAGCCAGAGGCTTTATGTTAAATCTAATCATACTTAATAAAAACATATTTTGGCACAAGTTTAGATGTGTTCTTGAGCAAGTCATGAAGGCCTAAGGAAACCCTATTCATAATTACAATCTTATCTATGTACAGTTTACCAATTGCAATTTTATCATTTTTACTAATTATCTCGCCATCTTGTGTTATTACCTCAAAATGTTGGTCTGCCACCATTTATAATAGAGCTGTTGCTTGAGTCGGGCACTTTCACACCTAGTTCACTAGTAAATAATCTTAATTGTGGTTCACTTACAAACGGACATTTTTGTTTTTCAGTTTAGGTTGGGTTTGTTTCACACCAAGAAAATATAATTGAACTGAATTTCTTTGAAAGTGAATAGATGGAAACTTTCATAGTTCACTTCCAGATAAGTCGAATCATTTTTAATTTGTAAACTAACATTTATTTTTTCAGTTTAGCTTTGGTTTGTTTCACACCAGGCAATTTTCTTTTTTAAGTTTCTTTGAAAGTGAATTCACATTTGTTTGGGTAGTCTTGCAGTTTCATGCGGATCTGAATTCTATTGGTTTTACATTGCACTTTTCCAAACACAATCAGTTTCTTGTAGATATGTTTTGTCTAACTTTCCTTTATTTTATGTTTTTATTGTATAACCACAGAAAAAAAGGAACACATCGACAGATTATTTCAGCTAAGCCATTTTGCAAGCACTGCACTGTTGGATAGTAATTTGTAAGGCTTCAATTAAGTATTATGGCTGGGCACTTCCTTTGTGTTTGAGTATGTCACTTTCACAGTTTGGTTCACTATTTGGAGTGGTTCACTTCCAACTGAACCAGAATACATTTGCTTCACATTTCTAAAAATCAAATGCATAGCAATGCCGGAAACGTATCGAGTTTGCTTCAAAATAAACAGAGACAACCCCTTTCTAGTCTCTGGTTTGATCCGCATCCTGATGCGATTATGTCACCTTTAGTGGTTTCACATATAGCTCCAAATGAACCGCACTTCATCTGAGTTCTGTTATTAATCACATGTATTACAAGGCGAGGCTCAGGGTTAGGAATAAGGTTTAAAACTAGGTTTATGGTTAGGAGTTATACATGTGATCAACACCAGAACTCAGTGGAATTGCATGAGGTATTCATATGTTATTTCCATGGGAGTCTTACATTAATTCATTAAGAATTGGTGCCCATTATAACAAATTGTCCAAACAACATATCTCAGAGTTTTCTAGTTTTGAGTGACTGCCACAGTCACAGGTATGGTAAAGATAGGTAAATAAATATATAAATAAATACACTTCTGAAAAACTGGTAGTGATTGCATTGTTTTGAAAAGTTTGAAAAGAGTGTTTCGATGAGTCCATTTTCAAACATAACCCAAATAAAAGCAGTTTGCCAGGGAAATTCAAATATGCTACTTTACTGCAAATAGCATGCAGTAAAACCCAAAGCTCTCAATATGAATTTAGTCTTATCAACATAATTATATTATTAGGGTCTAATTGTATAACCACAAAGATTAATGCATGAATAACAACATTTATGTTTCCGGTCAGCCAGGGTCCCATTAATGCATGATGTGTAGAGCACTGTTAGGTTGTTTACTTTCTCATTTTATTTTTGATGATATTGTCATTATTTCTCAGGGTTTTTTTTCTATGAAATATCTACGCATGCAAGGACATCACAGTTACATTTAACAATAATAAACTATAATGGTTTCAAACTGTGTTGTTCTTAGCAAAGGAACACACTGTACCCTGTTAACCAGACAGAAATCACACTTACTCAGCTCTTACAAGAACTAAAAACTTGTCTAAAGGTAGGAAGGTTGTATCAGACACTCTCTGACAAGGCCACGGTGATACTAACAAAGGTCAGTGCAGAGGGAACGAGGAACACAGGACAACAACACAAACCCTCCCTTACACTTTAATCTATTTACATACAGGTCACTCCCCTGCCCATTGTTCACAGTCCACCATCAATGTCTGGGGTGCGGGAGGGCGCTCCAAGCATGCATCAGTCCCAATATGCTAATACAGGAAGCAGCAGGAAGCAGTGGTATATATATATACATAGATGGCTACACCATATCAAAGTTATCGGCCCGGAAAGTTTGTGTTAAAAAAAAAAACTACTGTAAAAAATCCTGCATCAAAACCAACCAATTTTGTGTTCAATTGTGCATCTATTTTACATGATATCATGCAATACATTCATTTGCAAGACTTTCTCAAGTCCACTTTATATAGACAACTTTGCAAATTGGTTATTGTAATAATTTATTTCTCATTCTGACTATGCAAATCCTTCTAAATGTATACAAACTATAAATGACGTGCAAAAATATTTTATGTTTAAGTAGGTTTCAATAGGATATTGTGCATATTATTGATTTCTACTAGCAACAGAGCTATGGTGGGGCTCATTTGAACTAAACTGAAGTAAAACTAATTCAAAAGCTTTTTTATTTTGTTTGTTTTCTCTTGATTTTTTTGTTGGTTCCTGTCCCCTATAAAATAGGCAAACATTAACTTTATTTGACCTCCCTACTTTTAGGGATATGTGTCTCTGGCCTTTTGCATGATTAAGAGTTTTCGTTTTGGTAGTGACAATTTGAAGTTGCAAATTGTCTTGATATTATTGCTGCTTTTATTCACACCTGCCTTCATACAGTGCGGTCCTATAGGCTTCAGTTCCATTTACTTTACCTGCACACACATTCTCCTTATTGCAATAACACAAATGTGCCACAGCAGCCTGAAAGTGTTAGCATTTTGATAAACATATTTCCTTCTGTTTGAACAATGTACTGGGTGGGATCTCATTATCATAGATTTTCTTATCTTATTCCACCTTCAGTGGTCCCTAGAATTTCAAGAATGCAATGTCCACCTTAATCCCAAGAAACTGACAATTCTGCAGTGACAGAGATTGTAATAAAAAAAATGAATGTCTTAAAAACAGCAGAACTGGCTTAAAGACAATGAAACACTATCTTCTCTTGCCATCCTTACACCCTGATCTCAATCCTATTAATTACATAGCAATTAACTTTAAATAAATGGAAGCACCCCCAAAAGAATCATATTGAAATATAATTCATACCTTATACGGTATGTGTATGTGCCTTTGTCAATTTATTTCATTGGTAAGATAAATATACACATAGAGAACAAATGTATAATATATTCCTATATATTTATATTATATTTAATGTATATTACAAATATATGAAAACACAGACACACACCAATATATATATATATATATGAAGGTCTCAAAGTGTTTCCATTTGTTTCAACCTATAACTTCTCTTTTTCATTTCACGAACTGAAAGGTTATTTAGAACATGAGTTTTCTATATAAGCACAGTGTTTTAATAGTATAACATTAACATGTCATACTTGAGCCTCTGCAATACTCAAATGACATGTGTTGTACTATTAAATATTGTATTATATAACATAGTGGGTTCAGATTTACCTCATCACTACATATTACACCTATGTCACAAGGCCTAGTAACACATCATCAGACCACAGAGTGGGAGTGGATGGGTCTGTGCTCTTTCAGTCTGGTTCCCAAGAGATACATTATTTTTTTCTAATATGCTTCCTGTTCAGAGCATTACTGATTTACAATGCTGAATTTAGCACAGATCGGTTTGTTTTATAAACCAATAAACTGCACTTTGTCCAAGAAATATATTATTAAAGAGCTCTGCATTCTACAGCATGTTTACAAGCAGAATGATAACCAACATTCACACACTGCAGCTTTCATTAGAACATCACATCACATGGCATCACGTATGAACAAACTAATACTACTAATGATTCAATATTCAGCCTATATTAGTGCGATGGAGCAGTGCGAGCCTGGGAAAATGAAACAGATTCACCGTGCCGTGTGAAATTTTACAGCAGCATCCCAATCAGCGCTGTAATGCATTGCCTCTAAACACGTGGGAATACAAGCACGGTACCATAAACCCAGCGGCAGCCCAGGCAGCGGCAAATCTCGCGAGAGGACGAGCCCCACTTCATTCTTTTCTATTGTGAGAGTTTTCCGGATCTCGCGAAGTTTGCGAAGTTTCCCACGCCTGTTGTTGTGGCGTCTACCCTTTTCTCTCACTCTCTCTCTCTCTATCTCTCTCCCCCTCCCACCCCCTCTCTTGTCTTCTCAATCTCTTCCTCTCCCGCCCCCTTTCTCTCTCTCCCTCTCCTGCCTCTCCTCTCCGCGTCCGTTGTCTCGGCCGGGGCTCGTTTGGGCTGAGCGTGGATCTCGCGAGTGTTGGAGTTTGGGTGAGAGTTTGTGGAAGATGGCGCCTGTTGTGACAGGGTAAGTCTGAGATTCAGAGCCGATGGTGGGAGAAGAGTTAAAGTGGAATTAACTAATTGGAGTTGAATTAGATGCTTTTGTGTGAGCTGGGACAAACTGGCAGGGTCGGGCTTTGTAGACTCTTTTGTGGAGAACGGGGCTCTGTCTTTTCCCTCTTTCAAATGTATTGTGTGTATTTTCTCCCACTACTCCACACTCCTTTCTACTGACTGTTGCTGCACCGCCGTGTTGTGGGTTTTTGTAGTGAGCTGCTTGCACTGGAGTTCAGCTACACCGGGGGGGTTAGTACACAGGGGAACTAGAAAGCCTGGATCGAAAAAAATATATTTTCGAGAGACCCCCCCCACCCCCCCCCATCCCTCAACAATCAGCGGATTGAAAATTGAATCAGCGATGCCCCTTTTTAGATGTGTTGCTTTGTGTTGTCCAGCTCGCGTTTGTGCTTTTTTTAAAGTGCAGTGGTTGGTGTCTGTTTTCACTTTAGGTGTGTATTGGATGTGTGTGTGTGTGTGTGTGTTTCTGCCGCTGTTGCCCATGTTTCCTCAAACCCGTGCATACGTGTCTGCGATCACTGTTATGACATGTGTGAGCGCCTGTGTGTTTCTCGTTGTTTACTCCCAAACAACACCTTGTCTGCTCTCAAAGCGCATCTTCCCTGCTGTGCGCTGCGGACAAACGCACACCAATGCGGAGGGCAATTGGGGACAGCGGAGAGATGAGATGAATGCAGATTGGGGCAGATAGTTGAAATCGACAATCGTTAACTTTACTGCTTTTCTTCCCGATGTGTAGTACAGTGGACCACCCCGTAGTACTGACTGCGTCTTTGTATCTTGTTGGAATATCGCGATAGTACTTATAGTATTTGATGTTGCCCCGTTAGCTACGTGCACAACCTGGAAATGAAATGTTCATGTCTTCGGCTTTGTAATGTATTCCCACACAGCTACAGTCTGGTGTGCTTGTAACGTATTTTGAAAAAGTTGTTGTGCAAACTTTACTTTTCTGATGAGTTATATATATATAACTTTCTCTAATACGCCTTATGTCTTTTAATATTTCCATTATTTGGAAGTGGGTATAGCTACTTTACCAGGTTACTTTTTCTCTTGATGTCCATTTACCTATATTATCTATCTATCTATCTATCTATCTATCTATCTATCTATCTATAATGTAAACACAAATTGTATAAACTACATTATTGCTGATTTTGAAGTTTGTGTTGTTTGACATTCATCTTTTATTAAGAATTATTTCTAACCCACACAACCCAGTGTGCAGCAGTAATTTAATTTGGAGAGTATGTGTCTTGTTCCTGGATAGTGTTGCTGATTGTCTTTTATGCAGTATGAGAGGGCAGGCTGGCTGGCCACCTGTCCAGATGATATCTGTTTGGTTTTGGGTTAGAAAAAATATACCATAAGGGGCAGTGGTTAGCGTCAGTTTGACAGTTTGACTAAAGAAGATCAGTTTCAGTAGTTTTAACTATTCAAGCCCTGCTAGTTTTATACAAGCTGGTATTGACTTGAAAGCATTTTTTCTGACATCTTCCTTTATTTTTGTTTTTATTTATTTTCTATATCTGCACTTACATAAAAGGTATACGTGTACATCATTAATTTTAAATGTTAATCTTGTTGCATTCTTATTCCTTCAAATGTTAATACAATTTTCAATTTAAAACCTAAACAAACTAAATACTTGTTAGCTTTAAATTTAAATATACTGAGGACTGGAAATGTGTGGTGCACATAACCAAGATACAAATTATCATTACATACTCTGATTTTATTAACATCTCTAAAAGTCTCTTTTTTGTGACTAAGGGTGCTCTTGGAAGTACAGTAATGCTTCCATATTATATAGATTAAGTGAATAACTGCATAATTGTGCAGAACAATTTTCATGAAAATGTGCATATTTTCAGCAATGTCATGAGTATCTGGAAAAAGCAAACTAATAGGCTTTAGATGGTTAAACTAGAAAGTAGACAAAATGGGTACTTCTTGTTTTCTACATCTAGGCTTCATAGTGTTTTTTTATGTCTTTCACTCTTAGTTTAAAAAAAGCACATTGGTTTACTTTACAGTATGTTTTCTTATCAGCAGTTGGTGATACAGCAAGTTCTCTGAATGCATACAACTAATATAGAAACTCCCTTTCCTGGCTCCTTAGCAACAAAAAATAAATACCAAAAATACTAAATACAAAAAAATCCAGTGGCAGACAATGCAGGTCACTAGGAACTTAATTCATCCTGTGTGCAGTATTTGTCTGCAATGTTTTCATAGCCTTGATCCCAATTCAGTTGGGCTGTTATAATCAAAAAATGTGATTGATCACTTTTTCATGAGAGGATATCTAGTTAAAGGTTTTTGGATCTGGAAGTGCAGACTTTAGTTTTTATCTGAAAAACATTAATTGCTTTATATAATATCACAATATAAAATTAGAAATATAAAATTCTTGGATAATCCATGTGTTAAGCATTTAATTATTTGTAAAATGCCGTCATATAATTAATCAATAATTGTATCATTCCACTACTTCTTAGGCCAAACTAACCCATTACTTTTCAGTCCTTTAGTTTTTATTGTATTTGGTCCCCTGTTTCTTTCAATACTTTTATTGCCCTACACTTAGGAGTGAAAACCAGAGTGAAACCTTGACTTTTCAGAAACCCTCACTAGCCTAAGTAAAAGCTTCAGACAGTTGATGGAAATTACCGTTGAACACTGTCAGTAAGACTTCAGAATGAATAATTGTATGATTCAGTGCTGTGTTTCAGCACACACTAGTTTTGCCAGAGGGATTAAAAAAATATATATTAATTCAGAGCATTTTAGTTTATGTCTGAGTAAACTTCCCTCTTCGACTGTACCAGTAACTTTAAGATAGCCCCCCCCCTTTTGACATGTTCTGAGGTCACATTTACTAACAGTTCGCTTTTGCCTGTTAACTGTCTTTCATCAATGTGATATTTTCCCCAAATAAATTACTACTTTATATTCTTAAACACCATTGTCAATTAAAATGCATATTTTGAAAACAGTTTAAATGCAAGAAATCTTAAATACATTATTTTTGTTTAACTCTCTCTCTCTCTCTCTCTCTCTCTCTCTCTCTCTATATATATATATATATATATATATATATATATAATATTAATGTTATAGTTTACTAATGCATTATGTACAGCAGTGCTCTATAATGGAATATTTATTATGTCAGTTTCTCTTGGATTAAATCATAATAATTTTATTTACTATTGTTAAGTATACTTGTTTAACAGAGTTTTTCAGAGGTTTTTTTAACACTGATTTAGGCTGGAGAAAATTGTAAGAATTCCAGTTGAGTACAGACATGCATGTAAACTGTGAGTTGCCACTCACATTTTTATACAGTGTCTGTCAAAAGTGTACACAACAATATGTAGCAGTACTGACACAAGCTCGATGTTTTACATTTTTTTATTTATTTACATAAAGTGGCCTCACGGGGGGTGATCAGTGTTGTAAACAGAAGTTCAAAACAGGAAATTAGAATAATCTAGGCTACGAGGGAAATTGAATGGTACATTTAATGATGCTTTAACCAGTGAAGTTAACCCTGATTAATTGATACCCTTAATACATAAATTGAAATTTGGCTTGCTCGCTATCTCTGATAAATAATTAGTTCTATATATTTGAATTGGCTACCGTCCTCCCAAGATAGGTTGGCAGTGAATTCTACAAAATGCTGGTCATTTCTAAGTAAATGGACCATTCAATTTCCGTTGAGGATGTTCACTATAAGACTCTACTGATATAGTAGGAAATAAATATAATCCATAATATTTTTTAATAAGGAGACATTGTTTGATTGTAAATATGTCAGGCAATAATTAATTTTGTTTACCATTTATGTTTAATTATTAATTTAAACACCATTTATAAACACCTGGGTTTTTCGTCACAAAAATGTTTTTTTGCACATGAAGCGATTCATGTCATTAGCGTGTGCTTCCAGAATTGGTGACTGCCCTCATTACACTCTGGCTGTTGAGGGTACATTTAAATAGCATTGGAGAACAATACATTTAAATATGTGACAACTGGTCATATTCCTACAATCTACAGCATGAGTTGACTGAAGCATGTTTGTAGTGTTACTGTTAATAATGTAGCAATCAAAAATGTTACAACATTAGTAGTTGCCATTGTTGTGTACAGTAACCCTCCTCTTAAAGAAACAAAAAACAAACAAAAACAGTGCCGCTTCTTTTCCAAACATAGTCACAGACACACACCAGCAGAGGTTCAACAATACATGTGCTTAATATTAATTCACAATTATATGTTTTGATCTTTAGTCTGTTGCAGTCTTAGTGAGACTTCATAGGTTTTGATGCTTTAACCACTTCTGTTTCCCCTCAGAATACTTCACCCCCTTGTACGATATAAAGACACAACATTCTCGGATCATAACATATACTCCTTATGACTGTAAACATTTCTAACTGCCCTGCATCTAACTAAATCGTAAATTAATCTTTAACGCATTTGATCAGAAAGCTGATCATTTAATATTATTTATTATTAGTGTTTATTATTATTATTAATGACTGTGTTACCTATTAGATTTTGGAATAATTCTTAAATCATTTCCTGAGTTGTCAGATTGGTAATGTGACTCTTGTCACGTATTTTCTAAAGTAGTGTTCTTCAGAGCAATGGATTCAAACCGAAATCTAAAATATTTGACATATAAGTTATCTTTCAGTTGTTTCCTCCTAGTAAATATCAAAAAAGTGTGACTAACCCAAGATATCTTTATTCTTTTTCCTTCCAGTATCTACAGTGGCTTCTGTTTTTGGGAATCAAGTTACAGTGAGATTTTGCAAAGATAGTAGTCTTTTATACCATATTCTACGTGTCTTGTTTCACACTCTAGGTTTTGAGATATGGGCCTATAAGTGAAGAGTCTAGATGCAGAACAATCAGAGTCCTTTGGGTTTAAAAAAAACAAAACAAAACAACAATACCATCTGGCTTGTAAGTAATGTAAAATCCAAAAATGATATAAGTGTTCCCTTGACGGTTAGAAAGCATTAGTTGCATTGTTATTCTTTTGAATGGTGTGCTTTTAATTACATTTAAATTGCACTTAAACTCGAAATTTTCAAAATTACTTGTGGGCTAGCATCACACAGTTGACTAGTTAGTCGTATAACAAAGGAAGTAGGCAAGAAAACAAAAATATCACCATTGGGGGAAATAAATGACACAAATGGTCACATATCAGAAGCGAGAGGGGAAAAAAAAACAAATTAGTAATGTGTGGAGGAGAGAAAATTGAGAAATACGACCAAAATACATCATATCTACCATAGAGGGAGGCCCTCTTAGTCGTGATGGCAGAAGATCTGACAGTGAGCTGTAGTAGGCCAAGCAGCGGTAAGAAAAGGCAGTCAAATGGAGATTTCAAAGAGCCCAGAACCGAAAGAAAGAAAATGGCAGATCACAGAAAAACTTGTCTTGGTCATTGTTAATTATATGCATCAGATATCAGCTATTCATGGTAGAGGTTTTAATTATCTCATTCTCATTCTGACTTGTGGACATTGGTTATGGCTATTACAGTCACTGCACATCACTTTACAGAAACATGGCAGCTGAAATCAAAACTAACCGCAAACTGTAATGTTCCTTCATTTAATGAGTGTTAGAATGTTAAAATGGCAATAGTCTAGAAACATTGCAAGAACAACTGATCAGTGTTGTACTAACGAATCTGCAGAATGGATCTTAAGACATTAAAATCGAGCAATAAGATGTCCACCTAGAAAATGGAACAATGATAGTAGATTTTCTGTAGTGTCCTGGAAAATAAATGCTGGACACATCTTAAACCTTAATTTAGCAGTGGATGGGTAAAGGCCGATGATGATTCCTGTTACCCTAGATGGAGTGTAACTATAAATTGATATAGCAAGAAAACACAGGTGTACTCATTGTGCAAAACGCTTATTTTATTTGTTTGACTATCAATTTTGTATGCATTCAGTGATCTGTTTGGTGCAAAACAAGATAAGCTTATGATGCAAAACGTTCATACCAGCTGTGAAACATGTAAGCTGATCTGTTTTGTAATTAACTTACTTTTTCATCTCCCCAATATCAGGTATTCTTGCAGACTATAGGTTTAAACTCCCTAAACATTTCAGGCTGTTTTTGTAAGCTGTGCTTGGACATGTTGTTCTGAGTTTATGTGTGGCTGTTAGTATAGAAAACAGTCCTTATTACTTGTCACTTGAATAGCAGTGAGTGGTGTAAAGAATACATTAGATTTAAAACACATTTTGAGTGATTAAGTTTGGCAGTATGTCATGAAGCTTGGCACAGTTCTCCATCTTGAATTGCAGCCACATGCAACCGTATGGGATTTTCCCATTAGCATGAAGTTCAAGATGACTTAAGCTTTGCTGTTTTATTTTGAGGAAATGTGCCGTAAAGGTCCCCATTTTGTAATATAGACTTGACCCGAGTTGTTTTATATTTAATATTTAAGTGCCAGAAAGTGATGTAGTTTATAGAAAGCTTGTTGTGTGTATATATATATATATATATATATATATATATATATATGTGTGTATATATATATAAAAAAATAACAAAACAAATATGTTATAGGTTTAGCAATCAGTACAAATTCAAGGACAGTATGTAATAAAGGCAGGCTCACTCTCAGTAAAATTTTAAGAAAGCTGAGGAAGCTCTTTATGCTGCTCCCTACACAGTCATGGTATAAAAGTGGTAATTTCTGGTGGTGTTTGTAGATTGAGGTTAAATTAGAATGTTCCAGCTACAGTATCAATTGCTTGCAAATAATTTCATGGTATTGCATGAAGTATTTCCTCATTCAGGGAAACAACCTTCTGTTGATCTTAATTATTACAGGATTGTCAGGAGAACTTCATTTTGAAGAGTCAGCAAGTTTTATGTTCAGGACATTTCATTCAGAAAACATGAAGTGATCTCATGTCTGTTTCTTGTTTAGTTTCATTCACCACGTTTCCAGCCATTTGCCATGTTTTGCAATTTTAAAAATAAAAACGCATAAACGGTTGGAACCAGCTTTAACTAATTGCTGTGATTAATGTCTCATTCTGTGTAATTTGCTTTTTGCTGAATAAAGGGATTCAAGATTTATCGAAAAGGGCAAAGTATGATGGTGATGATTATTACTGTTATTGTACTTTTTTTTGAATGGTTTACAAAATAAGACCATTCCCGTGTTTTGATGGTTCAGGGCACATTGTAACATTGTATCAAAATGAGTACAAAGCAGTTTACTATAACAGAGAAACAAGTATAGGCTAATGGACAAATAAAAGGAGAAATGGAACTCCTTACCTAAAATTAGATTATACCATTCATAAACTCAGCCTTCACTCCGTTGTATATCAGTGATCTAATTTCTTTAATTGTCCAAAAAGTGTTTTAAAAAGCCTCCATGTTACAAAAGTATGAGGAACTTTGGGTCTTGGAATGGAATCTGTTCCAATGAGTTATAATACCTAGGAGACTGCAATTAAAACATTTTGAAAACTATGAAATGCTGTCTTTTTACTGTAGACTGAAATTGACATTAAATAGCCCCTTATGTTAGTGTTTTGGCCTGTTACCACTTAATTATTTTATAGCATTAATTTATATTAATTTTAATTATAGCATGGTTTTTCTTTTTAGTAACTTATGTAATTAAGCCCATATAACATTTTAAGTGAAAAACACATATATATTTTATATTTGTGTCTTTGTTAGATTAGATGTATATTTATTTGTATATATCTATAGCAAGTTATGTTAGTGTAGTCATCCATTCCATAATTGTCCGTTGTGTTTATTCGGATTCTTAATTTCATAATTTTGCTTCAATGAGATTTCAGTTTCTGTTGAGAGGCCTATGTCCCTGTACTTCTAAGAATAAAATAGTTAGGCCCTAAATAAATCAAAATAAATACATTCTTAATGCAGCTTATTTGTTCTGTTTCATTGTCAGGGCACATAAAAAACATTGATCTTGGGTAAGCACTAAGGGTTAGCTGATGGCTAAAGTTATATATAAAATTGTATTTTAATTGCATTAATTTAATACACTCATATGAATGTGTAGGTTACTTAACTGGTTTTGTTTGCAAATATTGTAAAATATAGACTATTGTCTTTTCAACAGTCTCCTGGTGTCACCTCCACCTTTACTAATTTATAAATGTATGCTTTGGTGGAGTACAAAATAACAATTTGATATTCAAAATAATAGAGAATCTTACCTTAGTGTCCCAGGAGACAATTAGCACTCTTTGGAAGCAATTAACTTACTGTGAAGTGGCACAGTCTCCAATTAGTGGATGCTTTGTTCTTCTAGTAAACCCTCTCGCTAAATTTGAAATCCACTTCACAAACTTACCTTATTTGGACCTGGCACTTGACTTTGTATGCTTTTTTTAAAGAGATTATTTGGCCAAGTTTATCACTTGTTTGTGGTTTTTACTTGATAAATCTAACATCTGGTGAATTGTCCTGTTATGCCCTCACAAACTGAATTTGTCACTCTGCTCCATGTCAGTTGAACAGTATAGTTTGGATTAAGGTTGTTAATCATTGTGCAGGTACCTATGTTATAAATTAATTTAATGTCAAGAAATGAGGACTGAACTGAACTGAAACGTTTATAAAATGCTTTTGTACCATACAGGTTTCTCCCGTTTACGGTGGTTGGATTTGGTGTTGGTGAAAACGTTGTTCAGTAATTTAAATTGCTCAGGAACATGCATTGTTATTTTTATGGGAATTGTGAATAATGTACTGTATGGGATGCCTGGCAGGAAATGTTAAACATTTCTGCATTTCCCTTTTTTTATTTAATAAACCTCTAAATGTTTTGATTTAGTTTAAGTTTCTCTATGAGTGGCTGTGTTCTTCTTGAAGATAGATAATAAACTTAATGTTTTTCCATCAAACATCTTAAATGTGTTTTTTAAAGAATTAGGCTACATAGGTCTTGATTTTTCTTATTTTTGTGTGCAATGCTATGCTTTAACCACCTGTCTTTGGACATCTAGTCTTCTACAGTCTTTGTGAAAGTGAAGTTGATTTTGCCCAATGAACACTATCTAAATGAAAAATATATAATATTTTTTGGAAATCATTTAGCCTAACCTTATAGAGAATTTGCTGTTTTTGCAACTCAGCACTTGTATTTCAGTGGCCAATGTTTAAGAACAAACAAACTGTTAATTTGAGTATGCTCTGCACGTTCACTGTATGGTGGGTTGGGAATTTTCTTTTTCCACCGATTGTAACCAGAAATGCATAGTAAGTGTGCAGGTCCCTTAAGTGCTGTACCTTAGCATATGCATTATCACTTAAAATGCCACTGTCAGCATCTGACAAATTTCAATTCTGTGTGATCCATTGATTAAATCAATGCTTATGCCTCTTTATACCACATGGAACATTGGGCCTTACATCGTTCCAGCTCACAGCTTAGACGCAGAAATGAAACTTGTTCAGGCTTTGTCTTGCTATACCTTGGTCTCTTCTGCGCACATTAGAAACTTTTTCCTCAGGGGTGGTCACAAAATCAGAAACAGAAAATAATGGACCTATGTGCAATGTTCAGGTTGTAACAAGAAATTTGCAGTGCCTTTGTCTATCAGGAAAGATATTCTACAAATGTAATATTATAATGAATATATGTATTGAGCAAGTAAAATCAAGATAAAGGTCATTTAAGGCCTACATCTTTTACAGATGGTTTTCTGCTTGGAGTGGTGTGCCAGACACCAAATGGCAAGGAGTAAGATGCATAGGCTTATCTTCTCTTAGACTCAGTTTTATGCAGGCTATTTGCTACTGAATATAGTTTGGTGCAACCTTCCACCTTCGTCTATGTTGAATACAAATCATGACAAATAACTTGCATAGCTGTAATTATTAATGTATTTTTGTAAGTTTCATGTATTACCTTTCATTTTAAAATTTGTGTGCAATGTTTTGCTTTCCATCTAGTACATTCCATAAATTAATCTCATCCAATTCCCGTATTTTTCTCTGTATTTTAACTTTCCATTTTAGTAAAAACAGAGCTGAGAATCAAAAACCTGGAGTCAGTAATTTGCTTTCAGCAGCCTGGCTATGTTATTACATGTAGAGAGTCTGAGGAGTTAGCTTCCAGGAACATTATTTCAGAATAAGAAATGCTCCAGACTAAAATGTGTGTGGGGGGGTGCTTCTGCTGCCTGGGAAGGTGGAAGTGGTGATTTAACCCTTTAGTACATAGCAACTAGTACTTGTTGCTGCATGTAGTGTATTTTACCAAATAGTAGAGCATTTAAGACTCCCAAAATGAATTCCCAGTGAAGTGCACATCATTTGAAGTGTTCTCTGTTCAAAAGACCCTTATGTTAACCTCTAGGTACAGCACTAGTTTACAGACATGAAAAGACTAGTGTTAAAATTTTGATTATGTGCACTCTGTTTACTTTGGAAATGCATCTTAAAAAGGATGAACACATGTTCATGAATATTGAAAACATCTTTCCTTGTAATTCACTGCATTGAATGAATGTTAAATCGTAACACAATAAAACATACTAATTAACATGAAAAGTTACACTCCAAATCCAAGGATTAAATTGTCACTTAGCAAATAACACTTCATTAAAAGTACAGCCTACATATTTAAAAAATAAATAAATCATTAATTAGATCAATAAAGAGTAGCCTAACTCTTCTATTTGATTTTGTACAGAAGATAAATCTAAACATAACTTTTAAGGTATTAGTATTGTTTTCAGTTTTCTGCTAGTGCAAATTATTCAGAGTTGGAAGTTATTGATTTAGCTCAGATAACCTACAGTAATCACTTTTTTTAATGTTTCTTAAAATATGTACATCAATTATATTGACAAACTGTTTCATAGGTCAAGTAAGTCTTCAATATGTCACAGCCTTTTTTTCTACAATATTTCAACTTCTTCAAGGGGCATACTCATCATATTAACTGACATACTTTACTTTGGATTATTATTTTTTTTAATTTTTTTTTACAAGTGTAATTTAGCCTTGGTATGCTACTGTAGTAGTGACATTGATTCTAGTTTAATAAATACTAGTCAAACACTTTCAGTTAGGCTCAATTTTAAATGTAGGCTATAATTACAATAAAATTATGCTACAACCATCAACATGAAGACTGCAAATGAACCTAATGTGTTTGTCTACTTGTATTAATCAAATTTGAAATAGTGTAATTTACAGTGTTGTCATAAAGGCACAATCAGGCATTTCAGACTTTGCTGCATTTAGCATGATTTAGTGTTCTTTATTTGATGTAAATTATGACTATCGTTGTTGCTTCAATGTAAATAACAATTAAGCACAAGTTTGCTTTGAAACCTCCCCATGTTTCTGTAATGCTGTGTTTTTTCTTTTAAAACTGGACGACTGATTCGTGTTTGAGTATAAATGAAGACATAATGACTTTGAGGTGTTTTTTGATTAATGCAAAATTCCTGCTAACAAGAATCCTTGTTCTGTGTATATATATATATATATACACACACACACACACACACACACCGATCAGCCATAACATTATGAAGTGAATAACACTGATAATCTCGTTATCATGGCACCTGTCAGTGGGTGGGATATATTAGGCAGCAAGTGAACATTTTGTCCTCAAAGTTGATGTGCTAGAAGCAGGAAAAATGGGCAAGCAAACGGATCTGAGCAACTTTGACAAGGGCCACATTGTGATGGCTAGACGACTGGGTCAGAGCATCTCCAAAACTGCAGCTCTGGTGGGGTGTTCCCGGTCTGCAGTGGTCAGTACCTATCAAAAGTGTCCAAGGAAGGAAAAGCTGTGAACCAGCGACAGGGTCATGGGCGGCCAAGGCTCATTGATGCACGTGGGGAGCGAAGGCTGGCCCGTGTGGTCCGATCCAACAGACGAGCTACTGTAGCTCAAATTGCTGAAAAAGTGAATGCTGGTTCTGATAGAAAGGTGTCAGAACACACAGTGCATCGCAGTTTGTTGCGTATGGGGCTGCGTAGCCGCAGACCAGTCGGGGTGCCCATGCTGACCCCTGTCCACTGCCGAAAGCGCCTACAATGGGCACGTGAGCATCAGAACTGGACCACGGAGCAATGGAAGAAGGTGGCCTGGTCTGATGAATCACTAGTTCAAGGTGTTGACTTGGCCTCCAAATTCCCCAGATCTCAATCCAATCAAGCATCTGTGGGATGTGCTGGACAAACAATTATGATCCATGGAGGCCTCACCTCAGACTTGGGACTCAGGAGGGATCTGCTGCTAACATCTTGGTGCCAGATACCACAGCACACCTTCAGAGGTCTAGTGGAGTCCATGCCTCGATGGGTCAGGGCTGTTTTGGCAGCAAAAGGGGAACCTACACAATATTAGGCAGGTGGTCATAATGTTATGGCTGATTGGTGTATATATACAAGTTTTATGCACGCATTCATAGGGCTATGCCGGTAAATGCTATACCACATCACCGCGGCCTCACACGGTGAAAAATAATTTATCGTCAATACCGTATTATTCTTATATAAATGTAGCGATTCTGAAGCCTCTCTGTTTGGTGATGCAGTAAGGTCACTGCAATGTGATGTGGGAGATCCGGGTTTGAATTGCCATGAGTTCCATGAGCAAGTGCTGTGAGCAGTTTCATTCTAAATTAGATTCCTCGTAGCCCATAACACCAGAAAATGCATTAGGGCATTTTTTCTATAGTAATACATTTTTTATCAGTGTGGGATATTTTTGTTTTGTTTCAGTATTTAGTATGTTGTGCTAGAAGTGTGTGTTTGTATACATAGCTCTGAAGTCACGTGCATATCACACATTTCAAACAAATTATGCTATGCGCATGCCCTCATCCCCTCGCTCACCCCGTTGCGCGCACCCCCCACACCCGCTCAGGCGGACTGGTTTCTGACTTTTTTCAAGTGACAAATCTCATGCATTGAGGTTTTGAAAACGTGAGAGCTTTGTGGCTTTTGTCATTCACTGTAGTAATTCTGCACAGAATCAGCGGAAAGTCTGAGCATTCATTGACTAAATGTTCAGATTCTGTGCAGATTGAGGAAAGACTGCGAGACGTGAAAATGCCCCGTGTAAACATGCTGATAGAGTGATGCAGGATGGTTCTATAGTTTCTATAGGAAGCCTGCTTAGTTACAACCATGTAGCCGGAGTTATCGATAAGAAGTTGTGAGATTAAAGAGTTGAAAAGACTACAATTGCAGTGGGTGCAATCGTTGTAGGACATTAAGTATTCAATCTAAATGAAAGTGATCAGGTTTTATTTATGTAGCTACTGAATTGATTACTTACTGTATCTGTTATTTATGATTTGTTAATCATTGGGGTTTTAGTTATGTAATTTATATGAATATGTACTGAATCTGTTATTTATGATTTATTATAGAGCTATTTGTTTTTAACACAGCTCAAGTAGTGATTTCCAAAATAATACTTGTTGATAAATCTTTTGTCAGGGACCTTATTGTTTGTGATTAAAAACTCATGATGAAAAGTGCATAAAAATACACGGGTACCTTAGGCTCCATTTAAGAATGTTTTTTTTAAATGAATAGTGAAACATTGGAGCTCTGATGTGATCATCATTAAAGCCAGATAATCATGTGGGTATTTTTGGCACGGAACCTCCACACACAACATAACTGAAAGCAAACGTTTGTGACACTTCAAAAAAACAACAACATTGAAACGGATTGATTTAAATACAGTTCTTTAAAATATGTAGTCCTATTTAAAGCTAAAAAGTCTACACTCTTATGAAAACAATTTGCAATGTCATTTGCATATCGTTCTTTTAAATCTTAATTTTATTCATTTTGTGTTTCATTCATTCTACCTTTATTTTGCATTTGTGTAGTAACTAGTTCTACTGTTTGATTGAATAATAAAACAAGAGTCTTCCTGCTTTTTCAGAATATCGCAACAAAACCACACACCCCGCCCTGCCCCTACATGCCCCGCCCCCATGGTTATACTGATCACCGTGTGAATTCTTCAACAGTATATCAATACCAAAATCTGTCACTGGCACAGCCCTATGCACTCACCCGTTAGTATCACTATAGTCTATTCACACAATTTACGTTCTGAATACATCTAGACTTTTTGTGATTAGCTGTCTCTCTCTATTAGGGGTTGGCATTTTAAACCAAAGAATATATTGTGACATTCTGGCTATAACAGGCGATATACACTCACCTAAAGGATTATTAGGAACACCATACTAATACTGTGTTTGACCCCGTTTCGCCTTCAGAACTGTCTTAATTCTACGTGGCATTGATTCAACAAGGTGCTGAAAGCATTCTTTAGAAATGTTGGCCCATATTGATAGGATAGCATCTTGCAGTTGATGGAGATTTGTGGGATGCACATCCAGGGCACGAAGCTCCCGTTCCACCACATCCCAAAGATGCTCTATTGGGTTGAGATCTGGTGACTGTGGGGGCCAGTTTAGTACAGTGAACTCATTGTCATGTTCAAGAAACCAATTTGAAATGATTGGACCTTTGTGACATGGTGCATTATCCTGCTGGAAGTAGCCATCAGAGGATGGGTACATGGTGGTCATAAAGGGATGGACATGGTCAGAAACAATGCTCAGGTAGGCCGTGGCATTTAAACGATGCCCAATTGGCACTAAGGGGCCTAAAGTGTGCCAAGAAAACATCCCCCACACCATTACACCACCACCACCAGCCTGCACAGTGGTAACAAGGCATGATGGATCCATGTTCTCATTCTGTTTATGCCAAATTCTGACTCTACCATCTGAATGTCTCGACAGAAATCGAGACTCATCAGACCAGGCAACATTTTTCCAGTCTTCAACTGTCCAATTTTGGTGAGCTTGTGCAAATTGTAGCCTCTTTTTCCTATTTGTAGTGGAGATGAGTGGTACCCGGTGGGGTCTTCTGCTGTTGTAGCCCATCCGCCTCAAGGTTGTACGTGTTGTGGCTTCACAAATGCTTTGCTGCATACCTCGGTTGTAACGAGTGGTTATTTCAGTCAAAGTTGCTCTTCTATCAGCTTGAATCAGTCGGCCCATTCTCCTCTGACCTCTAGCATCAACAAGGCATTTTCGCCCACAGGACTGCCGCATACTGGATGCTTTTCCATTTTCATACCATTCTTTGTAAACCCTAGAAATGGTTGTGCGTGAAAATCCCAGTAACTGAGCAGATTGTGAAATACTCAGACCGGCCCGTCTGGCACCAACAACCATGCCACGCTCAAAATTGCTTAAATCACCTTTCTTTCCCATTCAGTCATTCAGTTTGGAGTTCAGGAGATTGTCTTGACCAGGACCACACCCCTAAATGCATTGAAGCAACTGTCATGTGATTGGTTGTTTAGATAATTGCATTAATGAGAAATTGAACAGGTGTTCCTAATAATCCTTTAGGTGAGTGTATGCTAAATGTCACGATACTTTAAAATGTGATGTATTGTGCTGCCTTGGCCTTCAAATATTATTCACAAATTATGGTCCTTTGCTCTGTATCTGTTGGTTTAACACACCTTTTTTATTTTATTTAGGCTATTTAAATTAGATGGGCATGAAAACTAAATCAAATAGGCCAATGAAAGTAGCACTGCTGGAATAAGATCCTTGAGTACTTTAACTTTTGTACTACTTCAAACTCTGAAGTTTCTGATTACATTTTTATGGTGACTTGAGGCTATGCAGTGGCTCCTGTAATTTCTCGTATTATTGACTCAGCAGCTTCTTTAGAGTATGTGGAAGGACAGCCGGTGAGTGGGAGAAACTAGGGCAGTTAGGAGTGTGGGAAAAACAACTTTCTTACATGTGCCATGTACTTAAACCCTTAACCATGTACACAGCACAGTCCTTTCATGTAAGAATTTTAATATGTATTCAGTGGGCTAGCTGTTTTCGCATAAGGCCGTTTTTTAAAGTGGCACTTAAGTCTAGAGCTTTAAACTATGTAGGCCTATATTAATTTACATTGGTAGACGTTTGCTAACTTGGTATGACATTGAAAAAGGTTTTTTTTTTTTTTTTTGAAACTATGAAAACCAGCACAAGTTCCATAAGTAGAGATACAACTTCAGTTTCTGTGGTAAGAGTTATTTTTGAAGATGTGCACCTGTTTTTTATGATCAGAAAAAAAAATAGAAGCACATAAATCCTTTTGTTTAATAAGGTTTAGGGCTTCTATTTCCCCCCCAAATACAATTTATATTACATTTATACTCCTTTAGATGCACACTGAATAACTTCTCAGCCCAATAGATATGAGGTAGTTGTAATGAATGCTGCTTACATAATTTACTTAAATATCTTAAACAAAACATGGGTACTGCAGCGGTTTATTACTGAAGTGCATACAAGACTGCATCTTTGTCTCATTGTCATTGGTTTAGAAAAAATAATTTTGCATTGTCAGCTCATTGTGCCGTTTTGTTTTTAAAAATAGTTTATTTAAAAATGTTGAATCATTTTCTGCTGAATTTGTTTATGATTCAAAATGTAGATATTGAAATTGGAACTGATGCTTAACCTGTAGATTGGTACAAACCCTGTACATTGTTAGTTATTTTTTCGTCTTGCTGGAAAGTGAAAGATACTTCATTTAAATTACTTTTGATATTTTAGCCCATTTCTTCTTCTGTACCAGAAACCGAGATGATTATAGCTTCAAAAACAGTCCTTTAAATTATCAGCCAATTTCTCAAATTCAGTTTTTTTCTCTACATATGAAAATATATCATCTTCTCCTATTGCTGCAATTTAGGCATAAGGATTAGAGAAATTGATAAGAGGGATTCTTTTAGCAGTCTTGTGCCTGGCTTTGTATACTTTGGTACCAGGCCTACACATGTCTGTTGTATTCACATCTGAGTGAATCTGCAATCTGAATCACAATTTCTCAGGTCATGGATGTTTTGACGTAAATTATATTAACCAGACACGGAATGACAAAAGAACAATAATTATTATTATTATTATTTTTTTTTTCTCAGAAATTCAAGTTGAATGGGAAGTTGTGGTCAAACTGGGCTTGAATAATACAAAGCATCCCTGACAATTTATGATACTGAAACCGTCTATTCTTTCAAGGGAAAGAAAGGTAGCCTACACTACCTTATAATATTAATGAGTCGATTGATGCGTTTTGGTTGACCTAAACAGGGAACAAGTCAAACAATTATAATCATTGTGACCATTCAATTTTTTTCAAAAGCTTGTGTTGACTTGAGTCTAAAGAGTAAATATTCAATTGGTGTATTATGGTTTATGGCCACAATTCTTGTTGTAATTGTAGAACAAATACAATTATTTAATGAGTAACACCTACGGAATATAGAATTAGCATTAATCCAAATGTAGGCAGTGAACATGGACATGGAAAAGGTGCAAGATTACCTACTGTTTCTGTAATGTTTTTAAAAGCAGGTAGATACACTGTGTTTATATTTGTGTAACATAAATCTCAAAGCAAAGCAGAGCACAGTCTCCTACTAAATCAGAAGCAGTTATTGAATGATAAAGTGCTATTTACAATGGTACAGTGATTTATATTAAATATATGAAATATATTAATGGATACAATTCAAATGCAGTTAAACACTACATATCTTGACAGATTCATATTAAAAAGGGTATTACTCTTCTTCAATTTGGTATTCATCTTAACTGTAATGGGCTATTAAGAGAAGGCAAAAACTTTTACTCAAGTAGCCTAGTCAAAATGCAACAATTATTTGTTTTTTGTACTATATTTCTTATAGTAAAAGGTTTCATAAGTGATACACTGCACAACATTTAATTTTTTAGGGGGCTGGCCTTACCTTTAATTCAAACATTCTTTTCTGCACCAGCGCTCATTTGAGCTACTGTACCATGTGACAGCACTATCTTCATTATCTTTTTCTTCTTCCTTATTCCTCACTCCTCATTGTTCTATGTGCTGCAGCTGTCTCACTTGTTGACATGACTTTGTTTTCATGTGCTCTCCAGAGAACAGCATCTTAATCTCACCGTTTCCATCTTTATTTTTTGTATCTATCTATTAGATACTTTCCATAATGTCTTTTCTCATGTATTTCTGGTTGTAGTTTGCTTAAATCATTCACTCGGTTTCACTCACATTCATTTTTATTGTAAAATCGCATGCTTTTAATGGTCCTGAAGAAAATAGATTTGTTACCAACCACGCCATATTCATATTTTGGTTGCTTTTCTTTCTCCCCCTTGTGTTTGTGTTAGCTGGGATGTCAGGGCAATGCACTTAAGTATGTTTTTCTGTTGAAAGCTTGTGTCCAAGGGGACCATGCTCATTTTGTGTAATTTTCTAGGCTTGTATCCAACCTTAAAATGTCTCTCCAAAAGCTACATATGGAACAGCAGCAGCTCTGCTTGATGTTGGAAGTGGTCAGAAAGTACAATTTATTTGGCTTTTCCTCTGTCATTAAAGCACAGAATGTCAAGGAGGCTGGCACTGCAACTCTGCAAAGGCCAAGTGTGGCTCATTGTCCTGAAAGAACCCATCCCATGCCGGTGCCATGCTGTGCAGATGTTGCACTTCTGGGATTCATCCTTCCAAGGGGAATCTGCATTCTGGCAATAATAGTATTAGCAGAGTTCTGTTTCTTAAACCTTCATATTGGAGTATATTGATATTGGCTTTAGATAATTACAAATGTTATGTTTTAATTATTATGATTTATTTGGTAATTTGTTTTAAATTAATTAATTACAGTATTTTTGTATCTATTTTATGGCATCACCTACCAATAAAAGCTACATTGAGGTTTGCACTATACAATTAATGCTTAAAATTACAATTAACAGTTGACATTACTCATCAAGTACTTGCAATACTGCAAGGTTTGGAAATCAAACTTACAAAAGAACATGGTTTCAAATATTACAGTTTTCCCCCATTTGTATTTCACCACTGGTATACATGTATTCATTCTGCATCACACATAACTAGAGTGTGATTTAAATATAACTAGGGCTGTCTCCAATGGTTCAAATGTTCAAAGGTTAATTCGGTCTCCAGACCTTCGAAGGTTTTTACAAACCTTTGAAGGTTTGTCACATGACAATCACATCACATTGTTTTTCTCTTGTTGATACAAATTGACAGTGTTTGAATACTGTAGCATGCCACCACACCAGATAGAGGGTTAATGGGGTAAAGGCGGTGCAGTGGGGAAGAGCGTAGGGAGGAGCGTAGGGAGAGTGGATAAAAGGTGAAGGGTGGCGTGTGAGAACGACTCAGTGTGTGAGTGTGTGTTTAGTCCCTGAGTCTTGTGTGCGCTGCAGTAATACGACGATTTGTTGTTGCACCCGCAGTGATGAGTTGGGTTGACTCCTTGGAAATCCCTGCAAGCGTTACAATACTAAACTACACTTCAGATGTCCCACTATCTAAATTAAAACATTTGATTTGTACACTGCCCATTACTTAAATAAAAATTGTTGGATTTAAAAGTTCAAAACCATAATAAAAAGCACCTTGATTGCCCTGTTTCTTCTGAAAGAGCACTATCCTGCCAGCATGCCTGTGGCAAACTCTGAACTGTAGATGGGAGACTTTTTATTATAGTTAACCCAAATGGTACAAACCAGTTACTGTTCCGTACACTGAACACTGAAATATATTTATCAAGGGTATATCCCATCATAGTTTTACAATGATTCGCTATTTCCGACACTTTTCCCTTACTGAATAAAATACAAAATAAAAGTTAACATACATATGTCACTGCATACAGTTTATTATGAGTAAGGTGCTTTTACTTGAAGGGTAACATGTTTCATGCAAGTAAAATCAATATAAACCATAAAAGTATGATTACTGTTAGAGATTTTATTTTAAACTACAAGGGGATGTTTTAGTTTGTTAAATGGATTACCTGTGTAAATAAATATAAAAAAAAAAATCTGTACACTAGTAGCTAATGTGACATCAATAAGTTATGTAAATTAGCACCAAAGAAGCTTTGAACCTTCATTCGGTAAATGTGTTCAGAACCTTCGAAAGTAAACATTTACCCTTCGGGACAGCCCTAAATATTAGCAAAGATATTCATTAAATAATGCATAAGTCAAATTTATTATACAGTCAGAAAGATAGTCAAAAACTTAAACATAAGTTAATATTTTTGCAAAATGTTGCACTATACTGTCTAACAATGTTGATCTGGTATACTCACGAAAGAGAGTTTTTTGTTGAAGGCTAACTATTCAATGTTGGAAACCACGATTTTCATGTAGACTTAGTTTCTAAGAAATCGGGAAGGTTTTTTTTTTTGTGCTTTTCTTTTTGTTTGTTTTTTGCACACAAAAACAAACCCTCACCCAAAGGTCACAAACTGACTTTTTTTTCCCCGCAGTTTATTTGATCCACCCATGTTTATATGATACTGACATGAATACTTCTGCTAACTTTGTGTGCCGTTTTCTTTATAATGACTGATGGTTACTTGGTGCTTCAATAGTGAAATTGTAATAAAGTGCTGCCACTTTCATAAGCTGATGTAATTGAAAAGTTTATCACTTAATGCTTATATCATTCACATAATTGTGTGCATGTTTTTATCTGTTATGCAGTGAATTTACTTTATATTGTAGAAACAAACCCAATGCAGTAACTGAGCAAAAACAAGAAGAAAGCAGCAAAATTTGAAGTCAAGTCCCAGATCCCCATCCATAGTGGTATAATTAACTTAAAAAACAAAGCAAAGTAAACAAATATTTATTTATATATATATATATATATATATATATAACTGAGCATTTGTATGCCTGCAGTATGTTTTACTGCACAGCCAAAATTATTTAAACGTGTATTTTAACATCTGTAAAACTAGCAGTAGCCTACTTAAATTCCTGAAACTTTGTTAGGGGAAAAACAGTTGCTTAAAAAAAGCATATTAGTTCATTTAACAACCATGTGATCATGTCTTTATTTCTCTGGATGGCAAACTTCCCAATTACAAATTAGTATTATATATTATAAGATACTATTTGTTTTATATTCTCGATGTACATTATTCTTGAATAAATTCTACATACTTTTTTATTATTGTTAATATTGTGCAGATTACATCATTTTTTACAAAATTGACATCAGGTCAAGAAATGTCAAGAAGAATTTGTTTTCCAGTTTGTTTGTTGCACATAGCAACAGTCACTAGAATCTGGTGGGAGGAGCTCAAGTGTAAAGGCAATTGCAGTGGCAGAAGTGACAGTTTAATCTTGCAGGATTAAATGTATGTCTGTCAGTTCTAATTCCTGTGTGATATTAAAATGTTGATATTTTGACATCAATAAAGTGTTGCCTTTCTACCTTACCAAAACCACAAAGGTGTTGAACATTCTGTTAATTTACTTTCTGTTAAAGACTTTCTGAACATGCCAATTAAGATCTTTTTTGTTGTAATGGCAAAACATTTGTACTAAGGTAGAAGTGGACCAACCATGTATGGAATATGGAAGTGCAGTTTATACAAACATATGTAGTAGTTACAAAAGGATAGTTCAGTTATTGCTTTAAGTACATACCACTGGGACCTTCAGTCAGATGTTGTAGATTTCTATGTAAATGGAACCGGATAATATCATTTTTAAGTCTAAATCGGTGGCTGATGCTGTATGCCTTAGCTGTCTATAAAATCACGACTAAAGAAATTAAACCTTCAATCAGAGCTGAATGGAACTTTTCAGAACATAAACAGGACTTTAACTTATTGTCAACAGCGACAGCATTTTGTTATGGATGAAAGATGGTGACTGTGTACTAAAAGAAAAATGATAAACACTCATAAATAAACAATTTTAATGCAGTTGGTAATGCATGATCTCACACATTTAAGTGCCAGTTTTTCTTTTGGCACTAATGGGTCACAAAGCTTCAAGCAGCTTGAATCTGAAGAAGTGAAATTTAACTCTACTTGGCATTTGCACCATTCTTAATTGATGTGTACATTAATTTAAAAAAACAAAAACAAAGTGAGCTCCTTCAATTAAATACAACAACAAATGTATTTTGGTGCAGAGGGCTCTATCAGGGCAGAATTCAAATGACCTCATCCCCTTCCTGACAGCTATAAAATGGTTGTGATGTGGTGTTTTCTCCATTATATTTCAACTAAGCTATTAAGTGTCTTGTGAACGTTAGTTTCAATTGTTAGTTTGTGGTTAACGTTTGTTTCAGTATGTCCAAGTTCAGAGGTAGGAATGCCATAATGTTTCTCGCAGGGAGTTCTACACCGCAGGCATTTAGGGCAACTTTTTATCTAAACTGCACAACCATTTTAGAGGTTTGCAGAGTAAATGAAGGAACCCCCCTTGCTTTGTAATTTTTATTTGTTTGCCATTTTTATTTTTTTCTGAGAAAGATGGTACATTTCATGTAATCTAAGGCTGGAAATGTATGTGATCACAACTTCCTGTTTGAGTCACTGCTGTCTACAGTTTGCTATGGATACATTAATTTCCACAAGTCAAGCATTAAAACAAATGTTTCACTGCAGAAAAAGGGGGAAGCCCACATGTACTTAAATTAGACAGAGTCTCTGTTTATTACTGTTTAATCTGTCGTTCACTGTTGATATTTTAATCATTTATATGTTTATTAATCTAAACTGCTTAGCAATTTGGCAATCTGATCATATTTCTTATACCTGCAAGGAACTAATTTGAAGATGATCCCTTTGTTCACAAAATGAACAGTGACATGATAATCATAAGGGTTTACTTAATGACCACACCCTAAATCAGAAGTTAGTTCAACAATGTGACATTGCTAGGACAGTTTTAGCCTTTGATGTATGTGAGTTGGATAGGTTATTTAGATAGTAGAGATATGATGTAAATTCTGGGATTGTAAACCGTTTCATTACACTTTGTTGTGCATCACCAGTAAAATCTTCTCAAATGTTTTTTTTTTTTTTTTTTTCCTTTCTCAGTATTGTAGTGGTTGCATTCAGATGTAATACTTGGAATAGATCGGGGATAACATGCATTAAGACCGTTCTATGTGGTCTTTGATCTGGCAAACTAAATCACATTTGTTTGAGGTAATCTATATGCAAAGCCTATTTTTTAAGGATTCGTGGACTGATCTCTTGATGCATCTTTAATATGTTATTTTGATAGTATGTAGTAATTCATAGTCTCTGTTCTTTGTCACTATTTGAATACCCCAACATAATTCTGTGCTTCAACAGTAAATTGGGAGGTCTTGAAAGGTTTAAATACAGTTTGCAGAGTTTACCACTTTGTATGTAGTCTGCCTAGTGTATCCAAATGTGCTATGTGGATGACATTTCTTTCATGGTACTTCATGAAATTCTAGTCAGGCTTGACATGATGAGATTACACAATTCTGCCCTGTGATCTGTGTGATTATCATACAATAAGTATTCTCTGTATCAGAAATGATTGTGTTTATCTGTAGTAGCACTAAAATAGAGAGGTTTTAGTTACATAGATTCTTTTGCAGTTAAAACGGCTTCCAATTTGGGTTGGAGATCAGTACAGATGATGTTTCATCCCTAAGCAACGGTACATCCCAATCCCCTTTTACTATATCTGGCATACCTTGGACTTACCCCCTATTCACACTGGGTTTGTTTCAATTAAACTCGGTTTGGTTAGTTTACTTTGAAACAATGTATCAGTCTGCTCACTGTTCACACTTACCTTGTGTACGAACGTGCTCAGTTCATTTGGAAACAAAAGGTTCATTTTCATGGTTCACATTCGCGTTCTCTCAGGACTCAAATCGCTTCTGTTCACATTGCAATCATCAAGTGAGCTTGGTTTATTTTATATTGCTAAAAACACTGGATGTTTCCATTTTACATGATTAGTGCATATAAGAAGGCAGCATAACGCGTACAATAACAAATATATGAAGGTAACACAGTGAATGCATACAGTAGTCCAAACACATTTGACCAACCAAATAATAGGCCTTTCTGGATGTGTTAAGTTGTGCAGAAATGCCATCATTCTGCGCAGATCTGACCAGCAAAGAAATTCAGTTTCAGAATCTGTGATAACAGTCTGAATAGTGACCACATCCAACCATCCATTTAAAATTCCTTTATGCAGTTACTGAATACAACAATAGGCTACTATACTTGTGAATATTATGATCAGCCTTGCACGGCCGAATGGTGATTGTTTTGCCATAAATATCCATCTATGACTATTTTACAGTGACTGCCATACCTTTAAAAATACAGTGATCCTTTACATAATACATTAAACATAATGGGGTGTATTCATCACTTTTTTTTTGTTGTTGTTTTTTTTACAGCAATTTGTTATTTCTGACACTTATTTTCTCACAAACAAAAGTATAAATAAGCTGCAATGAATGAAATGAATGAAAAGTGACTCGCTCCCACGTGGCATCTTTAGATCAAATTGTAAACTTTATTCATTTTAATGTTACTTGTATTTTATTCCATTTAGAAAAAAATACAGAAATACCTTGGTGTAACACCCTTCATAAATATACCACAATATCGAATTGTGTTAAGATTGCTGATGTTACCATTACGTAATTAAGTAAATGAACAAATAGCCTACATATAAATGCACGTTATCTTAACTCACTGGTACTGCTGTACAGTCAAAACTCCATATTTCATGCGTGTGGAAATAACATGTAGTTTGATTTTTGATTGCAAAGAACCGAGACCCTCCTGTGGTCACATTCAAGTTTTTCAAGCGAAGCGAACGGAGTCCTTTTGTCAGACGGAATGAGACCACCTCTTTCATTGGTCCCAGTTTCATTTTGGTTCGTTTGCCAATGGAAATGTGTTGTTCACTCTTCCCCAAATGAACCGAACTGTACTGAATAAGAAACAAACCTCTAGTGTGAACGAGCCCTTAGCCTATGCATAAGAGCAGTTCCTAAATATCAGTCTGTGGATCAACTGACTATGTTTATGGATTTATAAACATCTTATGGTATCCCAAAGGTGAGTCTGTGTAAAAGGGACATCTCTTTCTTTTTGGCCACATGGTATTTACATAAAGTTGCATTTACAGCAAATACAGATATAATAGCAGAGCTGGCACTACCACCACTACACCTCCATGGAGTGACAGAAATGGCTAATGGGTATCCTGGGAAATATGCATCTTCAATATTCCTGTGTAGTTTCAAACCATTAGTCTTTTACTCAAGCAATAGTGCTCTCCAATCCATTGGCGGACAGACATATCTAGCTGTTAGCGAGACCCCCAGGTTCAGCAGGGCTCAGTTCCCCAGCTCCTGGAGATTCCCAGGCACTGCAAAAGGTAGATTGATACCAGTGATATCCATGGTGTAGGTCCTTGAACTTAAACAAACCACTCAGGATCCTCAGGTTAGTTAATTTTAAATTACAATTAAGACTATTTGAAATAGTCTGCAATCATATCCCTTGATATAATTTTTGCCACTTCCAAGTAAAAATTATTTTAATTTACAAATCAGTGGGTGTTTGATTTGTGCTTTAGAGTGAGTAAGAAATGTAATATTAGTGGTAGGAAATTTTCTTTAGCTAGCAGCATTAGAAGGAAAAGTGTTGCAGAAGCTCTTTACACTTTTAGTTTCTTGCTAACAGTGTGTGATTGGAGATGGATTACAGTAAGTGGAAGAAAGCTGTTGTGCTACTTCTGCACAAGCTATGGATTGCTGAAGTCCAGACAAGGTCTAGCTGCTCTACTTGCTCAGTAGCAGATTTATCACATTTGTCTTGTTTATTCATGTCTATACACTAAAAAATATAGTATTTAATGTATTATATATTTCATGTTACAAATTTTCTGCCTTTTTAATTAATTTAAATGTTTATTTAAATTGACTGCATGACATAGAGAAAAATCAGGTTTTAAAAAGTCAGGATTATAGAGAGATTTCAGAAAAAGAAATTGCAACACTAGTTCAATTATTGTAAACAATTAAGAACATTTCATAGAGCTTCAGCCTCATTCTTTTGAATCAGTGGAATCCATTTATTAAAATTTTATATATAGGATTGTTTAAGAAACATAGTTAAAACCCAAAAATACATGGGATGAAATATTTATAAAAGAAAATTTGCAAGCTGTATTTCTTTACTATTTTATTACATAGTTTCTTGGGTTAAATACATATTGCTGTTCTTATTTATTCTTATTCTATAACAATAATAATAACAATAATATGACAATAATATGACCTCCAAAGACAATTTCAGTGCAGGAGGTGCCTTCAGAATTATCTTTCTGGGGCAAGGAAATACCTAAAATACCTTAAATTTAAGCCTTCAAGTTTCTTTAAGAAGTGTTAGCCTATTTGTTTAGGCTACTTGCTATTGTTTTTTTAACCAAGTCCTGTTAAAAATCGTTGATCATGATCTGGACTGGGTTTTTTTAAATAGAAGTGTATCTATGGTATTAGGTGTTGAAGCAGTAGGGTTGACATTTCCCCATTGAAGTGGTTTATCTGTAGATTCTAAGAACCCAGTCAGTGGTTAGCTGTTTATTTTTATAAGCGTCTCACTTTACTGTAGGATTATCATCTTGATTTAAAGGGGAAGTTAAGATATAAACCTTTCCTATATTAAATGCATCTCAATAGTTGTTAATTAAAAGTAACTTTAAAATTGTATTTCAACAGATACCAGAGTAGATAGTGTTGTTTAATAATATCATAAGCATAACCTACAATAATGATTACTGTTGTTGGTTTGGTTATTGCCTTCCAGTGAACCTAACATAAAAAACACATACTTCATTATAAAGACACAGGAAACTGTCAGAAACATAGGCCTATATAGAATGACTGTTCTTTTCTGTATCTATTTTGACAAACTTTTTCAAAATACTGTACCTTTACAGTTCAGAATTGCATGTGTATAGATAATATACAAAAATATAGGAAGTATCTCTTGCATGATCAGCATAAGGAATTCTTAATTCACCCAGGCAAATATGAAATCTGTATTTAAATGTTAAAATGTTACAACACAACACATACAACAGTCTCATCAGCCCCAGAGTATACAAGATAATAAGTAACCAAATAACACTGAAGGACACAAGCGGGAAGTGTTTCTCAATTATTATTTTTTTTATCCTCTTCATTCGTTTAATTGATTGATTTATTTTGTTGTATTTACGATTACTCACCTGCAGAAATAAATCGTCCTCTTTTCTTTAAACTAACAGGGCCTTACAGATACTTTCCTTATTTGCTATGAATCATTAACAGATTATAATTATTTCAAATTATTTTTTTGAGTTAAGATTGTGGAGCAGGAAATGACTAATGAAGCTTCTAACTTTAATGAATCTTTTTTTTTTTTTGGTTGTTCATCTTGCCTTAATACTTTCTGTACATTTTTTAAATATTTATTTTTAATAGAATATCCCCTAATTCTGCCTGAATTTCAGCCCACCTGCTCCCAGAGGAACACTACCAATTTCACAGATGCAGATTAAACCAACCAAATACCCACTTCCAAATAAATTGTTCAAATACATATTCTGAATTATGGGTGCTTAAGTATGAACACTAGCTTCTTTTCATCTGCTGTTGCTCTTTGTTCTTTTGTTGGTGTACTAATAAAACCTCCCCTTTGTGTTGGATCCCAATGTCTTCAGCCATTACAGGCCTATTTCAAATCTATGTTTTTAAAATTGAAGCATGAGAAATTGTTTTGGTGAACATCACTATCTACGTATAAGCCATTTCAACCTGACTTCCACCAGTTCTGAGCACATACCATGTAATTAATTATCTACTACTTATTGTGTTACTGAAATGAAATGTGTTTTTGTCATTATGCTATGAACATATCACTTCAGTGTGTTACATTCTTGACTTGTAATGTATTCCAATGTACTTAATGTATTGAGCTTCTTGTATTCCAAAATTTGCATGGCCTGTTCAATGGAGATACACGTTTAGTTACCAATAACCTGCAGTACCCTATACCCTGAGGTCAAGAATTAGTTTCTGCGTTATTCAGTCATCTTGGCCACGGGATACTGTGGGTGTTGGAGGGGAGGGAAGGAAGTAAAAGGGATAATACTGAGAAAAACAGATAAAAATATTATTCAACAGAACTTCCTTTTCCTTTATTGCACCCCTAGTACTAACACTAAAAGTGAAATGTCAATATGCGTATGTTGTGCAACATTTCTGTTGAAAGTGCCCAAAATTGCAGTTTTATTTTGTGAGTAAGGTTGTGAACCCAAATGATTTAGTTTGAGTGCTCTAGGCCTCGATTTGTAATGGGTTCATGAGTTGAGCCGGTTGTTTTACCTGATAGTATAGCATTTCACACCTTTCTCTGCTATTGAAAGAATGGTTTCAAAGCCAATGGCATGTTACACGAAGACCTGTGAAAGCTGCAAATTATAGATGGTTTTGGCATGAAGTTGACATTGGAGTTTACCATCTTGAGCTATTTTTTTGTGTTTTCCTATGGCAGCAGCACTTCCACAAAATAAATGTTTACAACTAACAGATTATAGTTAACATTACTGCTGGTGGAGTCTTAGTTCCAAACAACTGAGGAATGGGATACAGGCAAAATAAAGTTGAACATATGTTTTAATCTAGTTGTGATGTTTGGTAGTTACACACTGTGGTATTCATTTTAAATTTCATTTAATTGGTTATATTGGCACAAATGTTTCACTCCTAAAAGCCATGATACGAAGTAATCCAATAAATCAACTACCCCTATATGCTAAAAAGGTTAATTAATTAGATAAATGTTATTTCAGCCCAGGATCTGCACATTTACATAATTTTGCATACAATAAAATGCACTGGAGTATAAGATACTTCCAAACAGGGCTGAAAATTAAGGTCGCCTGCTTGCCTCTGATGAGTAATTGGAAGGCAGGGCGAGTGACACATATGAATTACTAGCCCACCTGGCAAGCAGCATTTTCTCAATAAAAACATTAAATTATGTGATCAATCTACTGTAAGCTCTCCACATCTGTCCTCGCGCTGCATCTGGCAGCAAAATCAACATGAGAGTTATTAAATCAAGTCGCCCTGCTAAGAAATAAATAATAATAATAATAGCCAGTTGGCTAGTGCCAAAAATCCTTAAGTTCCAGCCCCACTTACAAATATTTCTACATTTAAAAATGAGCAACAATGTTAATGTATAATTGATTTAAACTTACATGTCATAAAACAATTTTGAACTCTGAGGGTCACTTTTTTTTTTTTTAATACTTCAAATGTCATTAAACCTTTGTAGCTCTTAATATGTAATGCATCTCAGACAGTTTTGGCCATTTATTTAATATTTCTTGTGTATTACTTGTATGCTATTCTTGAATGCATATGTATAACTGAAGAGGATTAGTGCTTTGTTAAGTAGCCTACTTAAGCTGAAGGAACAATAAACAGGACTTGGAATGTTTAATTTCAAGATTATTATTATTTTAAATGTTTTAATTTAACAGTTATTATACAGCCTAAAAGTGAAATTAGATGTCTGTGCTGTGACACTGAATTTAGATTTCTCTATCTGGCCTCAGTTCAAGTACTATTGGCAAAGCAATCTTAAACTTGTTCAGCTGCTTTTACAAAGTGTTATTTAGGAGGAATTTCAACACCAGTCAACACAAGACCCACTGATGACATTAAAATAACCTGTGTTCCTATGTTTAGCACTATTGCCAGATCATCATTTGTATTTGTTTTTGTTCCAGATTTAGTCATAAGTTTTTTGGCCACACAATCCATTAATGCTTCAAAATCTATCCACTGAATATTACCACTAGGTGTCAGCATTGGCAGAAAGTATTTGTAACATATAGTCTACTTGCTGAAGTATATTATGCATACACTGAGTTGTAGATATAAAACTGCATTGAACTTTTACCCATAAATTAAGATTTAATGAGTTCGTCAGAAATATAATGTTTGCATTACTAAACACTTTCAACTTTTAAGTAATATTCTGAATGTAAGCAACGCACATGGAATAAAACCTTTCATCCTGTAAATTAGCATTGTTTTAAAAATAATACGTCCTCTTAGACCACAAAGATCAATTATTTTACATCATCAGGAATAAATTAAGCTTTCTAGCCATTATATATTTACAAATTAAATAGCTGTCTAAAACATTTAAACAAATTACCTGAAACCATTTGAAGTAAAAACAATCAATATTGTCTTCTTTGTCTTGCTTGAATACTTATTTTTAAGTACTGTTGCTGACATGATAACTGTTGAATAATAGAAACCAGGCATCAGTTGGTTTTCATTATCCTAAAGACAACACATATTTAGTTTGTCAGTCCTAAAGTGATTACCAGCAAGCTGGATAGTGATAATTCATTTATTATATATATATATATATATATATATATATATATATATATATATATATATATACACACATACACATACATACATATACACCGATCTGCCATAGCATTATGACCACTGACAGGTGAAGTGAATAACACTGATAATCTCGTTATCATGGCACCTGTCAGTGGGTGGGATATATTAGGCAGCAAGTGAACATTTTGTCCTCAAATTTGATGTGTTAGAAGCAGGAAAAATGGGCAAGCGTAAGGATCTGAGCGACTTTGACAAGGGCCAAATTTTGATGGCTAGACGACTGGGTCAGAGCATCTCCAAAACTGCAGCTCTTGTGGGGTGTTCCCGGTCTGCAGTGGTCAGTACCTATCAAAAGTGGTCCAAGGAAGGAAAAGCGGTGAACCGGCCACAGGGTCATGGGTGGCCAAGGCTCATTGATGCACGTGGGGAGCGAAGGCTGGCCCGTGTGGTCCGATCCAACAGTCGAGCTACTGTAGCTCAAATTGCTGAAAAAGTGAATGCTGGTTCTGATAGAAAGGTGTCAGAACACACAGTGCATCGCAGTTTGTTGCGTATGGGGCTGCGTAGCCGCAGACCAGTCGGGGTGCCCATGCTGACCCCTGTCCACTGCCGAAAGCGACTACAATGGGCACGTGAGCATCAGAACTGCACCACGGAGCAATGGAAGAAGGTGGCCTGGTCTGATGAATCACGAGTTCAAGGTGTTGACTTGGCCTCCAAATTCCCCAGATCACAATCCAATCAAGCATCTGTGGGATGTGCTGGACAAACAAGTCTGATCCATGGAGGTCCCACCTCGCAACTTACAGGACTTAAAGGATCTGCTGCTAACGTCTTGGTGCCACATACCACAGCACACCTTCAGAGGTCTAGTGGAGTCCATGCCTCGACGGCTCAGGGCTGATTTTGCGGCTGTTTTTGCGGGCTGTTACGGCTGATCGCTGTGTGTGTGTGTATATGTATATATATATATGTATATATATGTGTGTGTGTGTGTGTGTATATATATATATATATATATATATATATATATATATATATATATATATATATATATATATATATAATTTTTTTTTTACTTAAGGTTAGGGCTGTGCGATATGACGATAGAAAAACGTCTATCGTTTCATATTATGCTCTATCGTGTATATCGCAAATCCCACTCTTTACGGCAATATTTGTGGTCATTAGGACGCTTTGTGTTCTTCCCGGTTCTTCCACACGTGTCGGATGCGGCAAGAAATGTGCTATACCATTTTACAGCGCATGTGTTGCGTGATTACTATTACTTGTGTTATTGTTATGTGATAGTAAATCATACTGTGTATATGTATGATATATATATACCATAACAACATAACACACATAGTAATCACAATACTAGCGTAATTTGTTGCATTCTGCATATATTTACCATGACAGCCTGCATGTGGTATTTGTTAGTTTTGCATATTTAATGATTAACAAAATACTTGTAGTTTGAATGGCTTTGTTCTTATTTTGTAGCTTGATTTGATAAAAACAAGAAATATCGAGATCTATATTGTGTATCGCTAAACTTATAAAAATACCGAGATATAATTTTTAAGTCATATCGCCCAGCCCTACTTGAGGTATTGTACAGTCCTCTTTTTGAATAATGGCACTTTACCTACCAACATACCTGCTTTTATCAAATTTGTGTACAGTAGCGACATCAAATATTTGGAATAAACAAACAAAAAAGCCCCCACATGCCCAGGACTTAAACCACTTGAGCAATAAAGCTGAAACACTTATTTTTAAAGTGAGAAAAAATGTGTTAGCATCAGGAAATTCAAGCAGAAGCAAAAATGAATGAGTTGTGCCTTGTGATACCGGAAGGCATGCTGGCCACATGTGTATTCATTTGTGTTTTTTAGGCTTAATGTCGGAAGAATAGGAATATTGAGAGAAAAGCATGATGTATTTCGCCATGTTTCGTGCTGATCAGTAAGTTATTTGATGAGTAAGCAATTCTTTGAAGTATTTTTGTATTTGTATTGCAAACTTTTTTGAATTTATATTTTTCTTAATTTAGCATTTGATTTGAAATGTGTAGCCTACTATTTCATTTCTATGCAAGAAGAGAATACATTATTTGTTTAAATACTTAGTATAGTATAAATGCATTACAGTGTGTATATATTATAGTTTAAATGGAAAAATGCTTTTGGTTTTGTACTCATTGGTTAATACCTGTGACACCCATTGTCTTTTACATAATCAGCGATTTACATGTTGAATAAAAATAAATGTCATTATCATATCCAAAAAAGTGCTCATGGGTTGAAGGACAGGTTATTGATCTTGGTGTCCTAAATGTGAGGTATATTGGTTCATATTTTTTATTCTACAAACCAATCAATCAAATTTTATTTGGTATAGTGCCCATCTCAAAATTGCCACAGAGAGCTTCACAGATTACAACAACAATACAAGATTGTGATTAATTCAATTAGGCATGGAGGAGAGAAGCAAAAATTCCTATTGAATGACAGACTGTTATAGGAGAAAATAAATCTCCAGAGACCAAGCAATCTCAAATGTTTCTGTTTTCCAAGCCTAACTACCTAAAAGCTAATTTAGGTATTGTATAATTCAATCTCCTTGCTTTGTTATATTTGCTGGAATTCCATCATGCAATTCGGCAGGTTGATTTAATATATGTTAAATAATAATGCAATTCAGTATGTTTATTATCAGTATCTAGTACTCCTTCTAAAGCATACATGAAGAAAAGGTAAGCTCTCTTCACTTGTAGTATTTAGTAAATGCATAGAATCATTTGAGGTTTCTAGTGGCTTAAAGGACAACTATTGTGGTTTCTCATGGGTTGTTAGAAGTGTATAAGTAAACTATCCCTGATATTCCTATTAGCAACATTTAACACTTAAATCTTAACCCTCAACAAAAATGGCAGCTCTCAAAAAGCTGTAGGAGTCCTGCTTTAAAGTTTTAAGATGTGTAATTTCATCACTGATGAATAGTGAAACCGAGAGGGGAAACCTACAGGAGCATGGGATTGTTTACCCTGTGGCAACCCAGTTAATCATTTTGTTCAGAGAAATGATAGCATTAACATATTGCTCCTTAATAATAATAATAATGATAATAATACTACTAATAATAATAGAATAGTGAAATATGTTATTCTCATTTTGTATCTTAAAAAGGTATCTTACTCAAGTTTTTTTTTTTGTTTTTTTTTCCCCAAATACAAAAAGTGCCATCTGTTTCGGCAAAACACCAGTCATTACAATGTAGAATAATCTTTTCAAACTGTAACATTAAGCTTCACACCCTTACATGGGGTGCGAAAAGCAGGCTTTATTCATTCTGCACAGAATCTGCGGAAACTGAGGATTCATGGGCTTAACCCTCAGACTACTCACAGCGATCATTCGCGCCAGGTCTAGAGCGCTCTCGCACAAATCACAGAGCTTAGTATAGCACCGCAAATTACTTAATTTTACATTATATAAGGATCATATGAAACCTATATATCACGAGAAACGTAAGACTGACGATTTTCACTCTTTCTATAATTCAATATTTTTTTGTAATCAATATAGAAATGTGCATTAGCAAAGAAACCTAAATTATACAGACACCATTTTTATTCTCAAAATGAACCCAGCTCATAAACACTTACAAAAATCATATATAGTCCCCAGAATGTTCTTTTTAAAATACCAGAAAAACACAGATGTTCAAGAGATATCAGTTTTACAAGGAGTGCACCTGTCTAGAAACTCGTCAGAATTACACGGCAAAACAACAAAAACAAAACGAATCGGTCAGTCGGACTGTGCTGTGTGTTGAATAAATATAAAAGCATCTTCAAATCTACAGATTATTATTGTTGTTATTACTACCAGTAATATGTAGGCTAATAATAATAAAAAATGTACATTGCTTACTTTGCATTGATTGTAAACGCATGTATCAGACTCGGTGCAGATGTGTTATTTCTCCTCTGCTCAGAAATCGTCCGGTCGGGTTTGCCGTGTTAAATACATCTCGGACTATCACTTCTGTGATTTTCTTAATCTTAGCAGATTTCTTTTGTATCAATTATGTAATATGTGTTGAAAAGGGGATTCTGACTTTTAAATTGACCAGATGAAATAAACTAGATACGACTTAATCTGTACCTTCACCCCCTCGCATTTACATTCTTGCGATATATTTCTGCCTCCCCCTCTTCCAAATCGCTGTCATAACTGTCTACAATACTAATCAATGTGCACAATACTAAAAAGTTAGTTTAATTTAGTTGCATCGGTCTTAGAAACAGTAAAATGTTCAAAACATCCCCCATTTGACTCCTTTAACCTTAAAGGCACCAACATATTTCGCCCCTTAAAAGCGCCAAAGGGGGTATTTTTTCACCCCAATAAGAAATTATATAAAAATGACCCTTTCTTTCAAATAGTAACACTTTCTTTTTTAAACCTTTTGTAACACAAGTAAATCATTTGAATTCCACACAATAAACATATATTTGAACATTTTCACACATTCATAGCCAAATTTGTTGTTTTAAAGTTTTTGTATGTTTTGGACTTTTTTTTCCTTCCATTTAAACTTGTCATGAACATTTTTCTGATGTAAACACGGGTAAAGCACACTACTTGTGTCATGCTGTTGACAGCCATGGCATAGTGTTGAACCCTCTCATCTGTCTCAGACCACAGGGTGTTGATGGACTCATGGTTGCTTTTGCTCATGCCTGCAAGTAGCAGAAGACCGATTGCAGCTTTGTATTCTATTTAATCCACTGGCCTCCATTCTGCAGGTGTACAGTTGTACCCATATTTTGAACATCTCATTCCAAAATCACGGACATTAATATAGAGTTTGTCCCCCTTTTGCTGCTATAACAGCCTCCCCTCTTCTGGGAAGGCTTTCCACTAGATGTTGGAACATTGCTGCAGGGTTTTGCTTCCATTCAGCCACAAGAGCATTAGTGAGGTTGGGCACTGATGTTGGGCGATCAGGCCTGCCTTGCCGTCTGTGTTTCAATTCATCCCAAAGGTGTTTGATGGGGCTGAGGTTAGGGCTTTGTGCAGGCTATTCATGTTCTTCCACACCAATCTCAACAAACCATTTCTGTATGGACCTCGCTATCTGCACGGGGGCATTGTAATGCTGAAACAAGAAAGGGCTTCCCCAAACTTCCCCAAATTTGTCTAGAATGCCATTGTATGCTGTAGTGTTAAGATGTACCTTCAGTGGAACTAGGGGCCTAGCCCGAACCATGAAAAACAGACCCAGACCAGTATTCTCCTGACATTCGCCACACCCAGATTCATCCATCAGACTGCCAGATGGTGAATCACTGCAGAGAATGTGTTTCCAGTACTACAGGGTCCAATGGCGGTGAGCTTTACATCACTCCAGCTGATGCTTGACATTGCGCATGGTGATCTTAGGCTTGTGTGCTGCTACTAGGCTATGGAAAACCATTTAATGGAGCTCTCAATGAACAGTTCATATGCTGACGTTGCTTACAGAGGCAGTTTGGTACTTAGTAGTGATTGTTGCAACAATGCGCACTTCAAAACTCGGACATCCCATTCTGTGAACTTGTGTAGCCTACAACTTCCCGGCTGAACTGTTGTTGGTCCTAGATGTTTCCACTGCACAATAAGAGCACTAACAGTTGACCGGGGCAGCTCTAACAGGGCAGAAAATTGGAAAGGTCATATCCTATCTATGATGGTGCCATGTTGAAAGTCATTGAGCTCTTAAGTATGGCCCATTCTACCGGCAGTGTTTGTCTAAGGAGATTGCATGACTATGTGCTTGATTTTATACACCTGTCAGCAATTGTTGTTGCTGAAATAGCTGAATCCTTTAATTAGAAGGGGTGTCCACATACTTTTTGGCCATGTAGTATATACCAAGTGTCCTAAACCAAGATGAGAATCTTTCATATGCAAAAACCTTTATGATAGCCCAAAGCATTTTTTGTTCTCCACATTTACACAAAAATCATAGCAAATGGTGTTTTGTTTTGTTTTTTGTTGGTAACTAGTTGCTTGACAAGGTCCTAAAATTTCAGAAAGATTGATAAAAAGGGTTTCAGATTTGAATTTTTTTTTACCTGTGGGGTTTAAAATAACCCCAAAAGTGCTCATATAGTGAGCATTTTCAGTGCATGCTGTAATCATTGGAGGGCATTAAGAAGTATTCCATCTAAATTCAATGAGACAGTAAGTGAGTGGGTTTTATTTATATAGCTACTGAATTGAATAGTACTTTATCTGTTATTATTTTTAGCACAGCTTATGATAAATTGTGACTATAGGTAGTGATTTATAACAAAACTTGTTGATCACAATTTATTCAATCATATTCTGTCCATGATGAATTGTCGCTGATGATTAAAGCTTGTGATTAAATGTGTGGGAAACCCATATGCTCATATGAAAAACATAGCACAATTATAGGATAAAATGCTTCTAGTTTTTCTTTATGTGCTACAGTATATTTATAGTAGAACCAACAAAAAATCCAATCAATGTTGGCAGCACACGTGTGGTATCACAGTCATTTGTGAAACTTTATCTTGACCCATATCCAGTTGAAAGAAGTAGACTATATAGCTCAATGACGTGAACCATCAGGCTTCATTCTATATACCTTTCTGTGATGTGAAGCTGGCTTGTGTTTCAGCTGCTTGAAACAGTCCAGAATAATTATAGATTTACCTTCTTACTTTGGGAACTAAATAGATTTTCTTTAAATCTTCCAGACAATCTCCAGCCGTACATATTTAATTATCTTCGGGCTGAAAACTTCTATTTTGGGTTATAAGATGTAGATTACATTTTTTTTTGTATTTGTCTTTGCAAATCATTGCTGGTCTTGCATATTAAAATGTAATAATATAATGTAACTTCATCTTTCTTGAGCAGCCTTTATTTGAAATCTCTATACCTCTCTGATGCTACAATATGTATGCTTTGCATATCTGATTCTTATTTCTTTTCTTATTAGACAAATATGCTCTTTTGAACATGTTTTTCAATAAATTATACAAATTTAATACTGCGCTATACCTAAAATCCTTATTCGATACTATAAACGCTTCGATACTAGAATTTTTGTTACCTTCTGTCAAATGCCTCACATTGTAAAGATTGGAGAATCAAGTAGGGCTGTGCTGGTGACAGATGTTTGGTACCGATATACTGTTGAAGAATTCACCACGGTGATCAGTATTACCATGGGGGGCGGGGCATGCAGGGGCGTGGCTTTGTTCCGCTGTTCTGAAGTAGGACTCTTGTTTTATTGTTCAGTCTAACAGAAGAACTATTTACTACACAAATACAAAATAAATGTAATATTAATCAATACACAGCACAAACAGAATAAAATAAAGATTTAAAAGAACTATGTGCAAATTACATTGCCAATTGTTTTCTTAAGTGTTTTGAGTTAAAATCCACACTTTAAAAGCAGCATTTGAAGTAGACTTTTTAGATTCAAATACATATTTTAAAGAACTATATGTAAATTAATTTGTTTCACTATTCATTTTAAAAACAATGTATAAATGGAGCCTAAGGTATCTGCCAATTTGTTATGCTCTTTTCATCACAAGTTTGTAATCACAAACGATAAGGTCACTGACAAAAGATTGTCATCACCAAGTTTTCTTTTGGAAATCACTAGGTAAGCAATGCTAAAAACATATAGGGCTATAATAAATCATAAATAACAAATTCAGTATGTATTCACACACAAATTACATAAATAAAACCTCAATAGACTATTAATAAATCATAAATAACATACAGTAAGTATTCAGTTCAGTAGCCACATAAAACCTGATCACTACTAGTTTAAATTTAGATTGACTACTTCTTAATGTCCTATGATTCCAAAACAGCCTTTAATTAAACCTTACAGTTACCCACTGCAGTTGTAGTCTGATCAACACTTTAATCTCAGCCCTTTTTATTGATAACCAAGAAAACAACTAAAAAGAAGAAAAAAAAAAAAAAGCTGGTGTGGACGATACATTATTTTTCACCACGGTGAGGGTGTGACACTGCAATGAGGTGGTATACCGTTTACCAGCACAGCCCTAGAATCAAGTAAGTGTAGTAAGACTCTGAATCAGTGAGTATGTTTTTTTTTTTTTTTTTTTCAGTTTTTCCTCTTCGTACTATTATTAATATTGCAGACATTCAGTGTACAATATATCTACAAGCATAAGTGTAAATTTGAATATAATAATAACTATGCTTATATGTATTTAAATGATCACTGTAAAAAATACAAACGGACATGTTTTGACAATAACAGTACTACGATGGTTCAACGATGGACTAATGCTTTGCCAGTCTGAAAAAGCTCAAACATACCGGTAAAACAAGTGCAAGCAAGAGAGGGGTCATGTTCGTGTGGCGCAGATGTCGGTAGTTTTGTACAGATCTGTACAGATCTGTACAAATCGCATCGATCCCATTTGGTAGAGCAGTGCAGATATGCACAGAACTGCAGAAATCTGTGCTACGCAAACATGACCAAAGATACACAGATACCTCTGCAGGGGCAGAGTGTAATTCAGCACTTGCACAAAGCAAAACAAAGACACAAAACACACACAGATATAAAAACTGAGCTTCTGAAATTAGGTCTTTGTTTATACCCAATAAAATGTAACAAAACAATCTGTCCACTACAAAGAATTTCCAAAATGTAATTTGGATTGGTCAGGGGGCTGAAGGACTGACAGTTTTCAGAAATGCTTCAGCTTGTGTGTCTTAGGAAGTAAGCTAAAAAGTATTTCTTTTTGTCCGGGGTACAGACATGTTGAAGGTTGTATTTCATATTAAATTATTATAATGTGTAATTCCTTGAAAAATACAATGCTGCTGTTTCTTTTTAAATCAATTTACCTGCTTATGAGAGAAATATTATATTGTTATAATTGTGGTGTTGTATTTTTATAGTTAGGTTTAGCTACCCAGTCAGTGGCATTGGTTTGATTTCAGATTTAGGGGGGAATGTGTCTCCTACACCTATGGAGCTAGGGCTAGGTGATATGGCCAAAGTACAGTATCACGGTATTTTTCACATTTTTGACGTTATGATGGTATTTATTAATTATTAATACTGTTCGTAAAGCAAAAATAATAGGACACAACTGACATTGAATTACGTTTCTCTGTTCTGTGTCAGTTGTCTAGAAACCAAATCATGTCCACACTATCAATGACGCACCTTTCTTCAGGACAGATTCACTTGGGTCACTTTGCTGTGAAGTTTCACCCACACTGCTCTCCTCCATCTCGTCTTCGTTCATTGTGCATTGATCACGTTTGTTTGTTTATGTCAACACGCAATACACATGGAATTTATTTTTGATATTTGGCTGAGGCAGCATTCATTCCAGAACAAGGGTCGTGCTGAGAAGCGCAGCTCTGCACAGAGATTCAGAGGTGCCCATTCTTTGAGCGTTTCTGCTTGACGCCACTATGCCCCACCCACAGAAATCTGCGCAGAATCGCACAGCCCAGCACAGCTCTGAGAAGATGCTGTGGGAGGTGAGGTGTGGCTGGGAGACAAAAGATCATGCAGAAATCAAGAGGGACGTGTTAAGCTGTATGGAAACTACTGCTGCCCCCTTGTTAGCAGAGGCAATTTGTCAACTTTCATTACACAATGAAATGAATTAAAATAATAAATTAAGTCATCCAATTACATCGAATTCTGCAGGGTTTGTGAAGAAAGCTGGTCGCGTTCTTGTAGCGCAGATTTGCACATTTGGTACATTTTGCACCGATCCCATTGGATATATTGCAGATCTGCGGAAATGTATGTTACACGAACACTATTGGCGTTTATTTGATCAGATGTGTCTCAGGTCAGACAGCGCAGTCTCAAGCAGCCGGCGCAGCAAATTGTGGGATACACGAACCCAATCAAGTTTTTGGTAGCTGAATGCTATGACTGAATGACACGGTAATTAGTAAATTATTCAATTTAGCATAGAAAACTTTAAATACCGATATGAAGGTATAGTAAAAGTCCATATAGCCCTATATGGAGCCAGGCATGCATTATTGGGGCGGACAATGTAACATTCTCACAACATTGGGGGTGGGCGCGTCCCCCTGTCCTCCCCCAACTAAACCTACGGCTCGCTTATCAGCATATTGTTCAGTGTTTGGCCGATACCTTTTTTTTTTTTTTTTTTTTTTGTGGTGCTATTGTTGTGGTATCGAGTATTATGTTGCTAAACCTGGTATCGGTATCAAGTCAGAATTCTGGTATCATAACAACACTATCTACTGTCAAACATACTAATATGCCAAAGTCTCTGCTGTCTGATTCATTACATCTCCTTGGTCCTTTTATCTTATTGCCAGCTCTAAGCCTGAAGCATTCATTTGACAAAATCCAGTAATAACACGTGTTTTTTTTTCTTTTAAATTTATAGGAAGTTTGGGGAGCGACCTCAGCCACAACGCCTAACAAGGTAAGGATTTGGGATTTCTAGAAATCTCATCAATTATTAATAGTATCTCTCTTTTTTGTAAGAAGAGAGGAATATAAAGCAGAATTAGGTGGAATCAGAAGGCAAAATTGTAACATTTGTAAAGCCTCATAGTTATGTGATCTAGGAGGAATATTTGCTTGGTACGAATCTGATGTACAATATGTTTTATTACCTGGGACCCGGCAATGCTTCTGGAAGGTTTTGTTGAGCAATAGAGAGAGGTCACATTCTCCTGGTGGAGCCCAAGTGGCCGCAGAAACCTTGGTTTCTATCAAATGTTTAGCAGACTGTCTAGCTTGTTTGGGGTTCAGTGAGAGAGTCATGGACAATTCATCCAGGGCAACCTACATTGGCCTAGTTACAAACTGAATCACCCCCCAGTGCTGCCCTATGGTCTTTTGGAAGACCTGGAGTTGGCCAACACCTCTCCGTCAGGGAACAGCCTATGCAATGGTGTTCCTAGTGGGAGGGCTGACCAGACAGATGTTGAAATGTAGTTCTTGAGGGTTTGGTAAACCTGTTTTTAAAAGAGGCATGTTTAAGTGAAAGCTCTTAGAATACTACTGAGAAAAAGTACAGTAATTTAGGGCATTTTAGTTAATAATGATGGGTAAGCAGGAGAGAGCTAGAGAAGTTAATTGATTTTAGGTATAGTTAATGAAAGGACTATGTGTACAGTATGCTCCTTGATAGCAGGAACACAACTGGTGTCCATGTTAAATGTTTTAACACAAATAAAGATAATGAGACAAACTTTGATTTTATGGAACAAATTGCCACTGATCTTTACAATTCTAAATAGGATGCATATGTCTTCAATGTCACGCTTTTGGGTCTGGATAGTTTTCAGTGCATGAGAATTTTTTTTTCCCCTTTTCTCTCTCCTTCACTACTGGAACTCGAAAGGTCATGGTTACGTTTCTGACTATATAAATTATGCTTCTGGCTTTAATTAAATGATATTTTAGCAGCCAGATTTAAAATTCTTCAAAGCCAGACTGCTGTGACCTACATTACAAAACATATTTATACATGTATAATGGAGGGAGGTTTTTGTAGTAAATTTAAATTCTGGCATAATATAAGCAAATGTATGCATGTACTCATTAAACATTATAGTTAGCAATGTTTCAGGTCATTGTTATGTAGAGTTATAAACATCTAAGTGTCCATAGGGAAGTCAATGGGTATAATTAAAAACACTTATTTTTATACCATTCTATTGGTACAAATGGGAAATTATATATCCACTGTGTATAAATGTCAGTAGATTTATATAAAAATACATAATGTATTTCTGCAGTGTATGAATACAAAATGTTTGATTATCTGTGTTCAAAGCCATTACAAGACTTGAAGGCAATGCAAAATCTAGAAAACTATGGCTGAGCTCTAATGATGCTTTCCTTGTTGTAGTGGCTTGTATATGAGTTGACTACTGGAATATCTAAGGCATGCATACAACACTTAAGTTGTAGTGTGATCTCTCCTGAAGAAACTTTCTCTCTCTCTAGAGGTCTAAGGAAATTATTGACCTGTTTACCATATTTTCCCTCTTTCCAAAGTAAATTAACAAAATTGTCACTGACTAACTTCATGAAGATCACTGCATCATTTGCAACGGAAATGTCTGGAGTTTGTCCTGGTCACAGTACCAAGACTGCTTTTCTTAGTCTTTAATGATCTCCAGATGCTTAGAGACTATGCCGTGCTGTCTGGTCTTGTTTGGTTAAATTGCTCTGCAACAGTTGGTTTTATATATGATATAATCGTTAAGTTCTGCAATCTTATGTCAGTCTTTCTGGGAAAGCATTATACTGGTGTACTTTCTACTTGTCTCCTTGTCAACACTGTGTCTTAGGAGGTAAGCTAAATTATTAATTAGGTGATGTATACTTTTCGGCCCCTTCCTGATTAGTCATGTCATATCTCTTGCTGAAACTATCAGAAAGTAAAGAATATGGTTTTAACATTAACAAAATAATTATAATGCACACATATGTAATTTAAATAAATGCAGTTTAATTTGACAAAATATTTATTTCATTTTAGCATATTTAAAATCACTATTACCATGCAGGTTTGGATAAAGTAAATCTTTCAAATTAATATATTTAAACTGGGCAAATGTTATTCTCACTTTAAAGCAAAAATGATAGTAGGCCTCAATTTAAATCATTAAAATGAATATCCAGTTTATCAATTTTTTTTATACTACAGTCTGAAATGCTGCAGGCTAAATAGAGTTAAAAAAAAAAAATGAATTTACATTTCTTGGGTGATTTCTTTAGATTATTTCCTAAATAAGCTCAGATGCAACCAATTGCCTTCAGACAATATTCACACAATATGTTAATGTAGAGTCTATGTGTGTGTAATAAAAGTGGTTCACATGATTTCAGATAAATTAATCTGTCTCTGTCCCACAGTTGGGTAGTGCATTCAAAGCAAAGATATTACCATGAAGACCAAGGAGCTTATAGGGGATACAATTGTGGAAAGGCATAGATCAAGGGAGGGTGTTTAAAAATACTTCAAATACATTGAACATCCCTTGGAGAAAAGTCATGTCAATCATTAAGAAGAGCAAGGTATACAGCAGAACCCAAAATCTGAACAGATCATTCTCCCAAACTGAACAGCTGGACATGAAGAGCATTAGTCAGAGAAGCCACAAATGCCCCTCTTCCACTGGCATATCCGAGCCGTGCCGGAACAGAGCCATGCCGAGCTGGCCTGGCACGGCTCCGGTGTGTATCCACTGCAATACCCGAGCGAATGACGTCAGACGCTGTGAATGTCGACAGTTGCGTGCCTGATGCTGAAAGATAGTTGGGTTTTTCAGATGACAACAATGCCGGAGCTTGGGAGTGTGGTTTGTCTTTTTATTTTTACCTAAATGAAAAACGGCTGGCCCAGCTACCAAACTATAATAGTGAACCTGCAAAGACATAAATTGACAAAAAAATGTGAAAGACTGTAACAGTTCTATTTGTTAGCCTATAGTATTGTTTAGGTAGACATTGAACCCTGATATTATGGAGTATTTCAGCACGCACTGAAACAGTCAGTTTATATAATAATTATGTATAAATATATCAATCTATATATAACATTGTGAACATAAATATTAGCTTTTAACGGGAGAGTCTACACTTAATGTAGAACATGCTTAACATGTACAGTAAGCCATAAAATGTAACCATTATATCCAGACTTCACAAATTACAAGACTGATACCATCCAGGCTGATAAACCAAAGATTTATGTTTAAAGTGATATAAAAAGCATAAGTATCTTGTGTAGCCAGGCTTTGTGGTTCAACGCGCTTATGTGGTTTACAATTTTGGGCTTAACGTGAAGTTTATTGATTGTTCAGTCAAATTGGTTTTTGACAATAATAATAATAATTATCTTGTAAGTACAATAAACCATATAACATGGATTATATGCAGGACTTCACGTCATTATTAGATTGTTAATTTTAGTTAACTGTCTCCATCTTTTGATGTTGTAAAATAAAATGCAGGTCGAATTTCGTTAAAACAAAAATCTCACAATAAGGAAACTATATAAATATGTCCAAGTCCCAGCCCGTTGTCAATAGTAATGCGTATTCTTTAGATATGATGACATTTCAGTACAACGAAATATTCTGTTCTTCCCTCTTAGGTACAAATAATTGTTTGGATAATCCATTACAAACTTGTCTAACGAACGATGCGCCGACTATGAAAAGAGCAGAGACAAGCTTCTTGGAGGGAGAGGGAGAGAGAGAGAACCTCACAATTTACAATTTGTGAGAAATCTAGTTGGTGGTAACAATTTAAGTGGGGGGAAGGGAAGGCTCTACATTTTCTAAGCTTACTTATTTCAAAAGCTGTGTTGCAACATTCAAGTGTTTGGATTTATTTGTGTTACCATGGTTTAATTCGTAATTAAAAATCTATCAGCATTTACAGTTATAAATAAATAAGCGTATGCATCGTTAGAGGCGAGAGAACGAGTTTATAAAGTTTTCGGATGTTGGATGTTAAAGACCTAATTTAAGTTATAGATGAAGAAGGGCTATCGCTCAAAACGGTAACACATTAATTAATTTAAACTCATTGTGTTGATCAATCCTACAATTATTTTACTAGTATATAAATAGCAGTAGTTGTTTAAGTATTTGTGGTGTATTATTTGTAATGTATTTAGACCTAGTAATTGGGTAGGCTGACACTACGTGAAGATGAGTTCAGTGAACTCCTCCCCCAGCATGGCTTGACCCGGGGCCAGCCCTAGGTAAGGAGCAGGGCCGAAAATTCATGGCCTGGTTCTGGGTCGACTCGACAAAATTGCCAGTAGGTAACCACTGTAAGTCAGTTTTGTCACTGGCCTCTTGTACCCCTTTTCCACTGGCATATGTGAACCGTGCTGGAATCAGGCTGGCACGCCTCGGTATGGTTTGCGTATGCCAGTAGAAAAGGGTTACAAGAGGCCAGTGACAAATCTGACCTATAGTGATTCCATATGCTGAGATGGGAGTAGCTCTCTATGTATCTCCACAAATCTGGCCTGTATTGAAGAGTGGCAAGAAGAAAGCTATAAAGCGTTATAGTTGTCAGGGTAGAAGGTCAAATTGGATTGCTTTAGAATGCTTAAAATTACCGCATAGCTTTAAAAACACGGACAAGGGGTCAAAGCACTGAAAAATACCGTACAGTCCGGATAAATACCAGCTGGGTAAAAACCCTCTACACATGACGGAGCATTGGAGATGGGGGGGACGGAATTGAAATGTGTATGTATGTATATAGATGTGTGTATGTGTATATGTATGTAATATCGAATACTTTTGTGTATGTCCAATCACTTATATCTGAACAATTGACTAACAATCTATTGGATTAGAATGGAGAGTATCGCAAAAGACCAACAGCAGTTATAGAATGCATTCTGTATTAAAACGTATGAAGTCTGACCCTTATGTAGAGGTCATGCTTAGTTCAGTCATTGATTGTAATAATAATTTCCAACAACCCGAGATCTAGTTGATACTTATTCCCGTATTTATAAGTTTGGGTATGTTAGCAATTGCCTTTGTTTTGGTTTTGCTCAGTAGACACTACACCTTTTAAAAAGTGTAAAACTTAATTTCACCCCTTTGACATTTTTTCCTGTAAAAACACTTTGTGTTGTTAGTTTGTAGTTTTACTGTGAAATTACATAAGAACATAAAAACATTTACAAACGAGAGGAGGCCATTCAACCCATCGTGCTCGTTTGGTGTCCATTAATAACCAAGTGATCCAAGGATCCTATCCAGTCTATTTTTGAATGTTCCCAAATTTTCAGCTTCAACCACATCGCTGGGGAGTTTATTCCAGATTGTGACGACTCTCTGTGTGAAGAAGTGTCTCCTGTTTTCCGTTTTGAATGCCTTGAAGCCCAATTTCCATTTGTGTCCCCGGGTCTGTGTGTCCCTGCTGATCTGGAAAAGCTCCTCTGGTTTGATGTGGTCGATGTCCTTCATGATGTTGAAGACTTGAATCAAGTCCCCACGTAGTCTCCTCTGTTCCAGGGTGAAAAGGTTCAGTTCCTCAGTCTCTCAGTAGGACATTCCCTTCAGACCTGGAATAAGTCTGGTTGCTCTCCTCTGAACTGCCTCTCGAGCAGCAATATCTTTCTTGAAGTGTGAAGCCCAGAACTGTACACAGTATTCAGATCCACAACTGAATATTATGTAAGTCCCTGTATGTAAGTTTGTGCTGCCGAGATTATATCTGCTGAGCCACCTATTTTAGTATCATCTGCAAATTTGACAAGTTTGCCAACTATCCCAGAGTCCAGATCATTAATATAGATTAGAAACGGCAAAGGTTCGAGTACTGATCCCTGTGGAACTCCACTAACAACCTCACTCCAGTTAGAAGCGACTCCTCTAATCGACACCCTTTGTTTCCTAGACATCAACCAGTTCATAATCCATCTACTTACATTACCCTGAATGCCTACAGCTTCCAATTTGAGGATCAGTGTTTGGTGTGGAACCTATAAAAAGCTTTTTGAAAATCTAAGTATATCATATCATATGCTTTCACATGATCCACAGCTGCAGTTGCATGTTCAAAAATTTCTAATAAATTAGTAAGACATGATCTGCCTTGTCTACCCATGTTCACTATCTCCAAGAATATGGTTTTCATTAAGATGCTCCTCTATTTTCTAATAATTTTTAAGTAATAAGTAATGCAGGTGAGACTGATTGGTCTGTAATTTCCTGGCTCAGTTTTGTCCCCTTTCTTGTGGATTGGTATGACATTTGCTGTCTTCCAGTCAGTTGGCACATCCCCTGTTCTAAGTGTCATTTGGAATATTTGAGTTAGCAGCCTATACATAATGTCCCTCATTTCTTTAAGTACTGTTGGAAATATACCATCTGGCCCAGGTGATTTGTTTGTTTTTAATTCTGCTAGTCCCTTTAGTACCTCCTCCTCATTTATCCTGATCTCTCTTAGGGTCTGACTGAACTGGTTGTTAACCTGTGGCATGTTTTCTGTTTTTTTCTTTTTTTAAAACCTCTGTGAAATACTCATTTAGAACATTTGCCACATCTTGTTCATTTTCCAAGATACTTCCATATTTGCCCTTTAGCGGTTTCACTTCCTTTTCATTTTATTGCATACTTCTATTAAACCATTTTGGCCAATGTTTTTTGGTCCTCAATTTGCTAAGTTTTGGTACAAATTTCTCATATTAGCATATTCTTAAAATATAACCAACTGAATCTGTATCTAGTGTGCTCCAGTCTACCTCATACCTTCAAGGTTTGCTTTTCTAAAATTGTAGACCATTGTTTTAGACTTGGTGCTTGTTTTTTTTAAAGTATGCCTCAAAGCTAACCATATTGTGATCACAGTTTGCCATTGGTTCTCTAACTAGTGTCCCTCTGACTCTTATCTTGGTCATTTGAAAAGATCAAGTGAATGCATGCACTCTCCCTGGTTGGTTCCCTGACAAATTGAGTTAGAAAGCAGTCATTTACCATCTCAAACATTTCTATTTCTGCTTCTGTAGTCCCAACTGGGCTTTCCCAGTCTGTTTGGGAAATTGAAATCCCCCATTATAACAGCCACATCCTTGCTACATGCAGTCCTGATTACACTGTACAATGCAACATCTTTCTGAATATCTGAGATGGATGGCCTGTAACCAGTGGATAAAATTAACTTTTTTTGGCCACTATCCACTGTGTCTGGTAGAAGAAAAAACTTAAACACACTAACACATGAGAACGGGTGTTATATGGTGACACAATATTGCTCTACCATACTCTTCATATTGTGGTTTGCCAAATCAACTAACATACCAACACTACAACGTCAACAAATTAATTAATATTTTGAAACATACCGACAAATACTCTATCAGAAACTAAAAGTTGAGTTCCTGTACACTTGTTGGCTACCCGCCAAAGTGGCTGGTAAAACTGACAGATTTACACGCCACTGGCTAAATCTACCCACATGTTGTGGGTGTTAATTTTATTCCCTGCCTGTAACACACTCCTACAACTAATTCTCCAGATCTTTAATTCAAAACTTTAACCCACAAAGATTCTGTTTCATTACTAGGATCTAATTTGAGATCTTCTGCCTCAGTGTCATTTCTGACGTATAATGCTACCCCACCCCCTCTTCGATTTTGCCTGTCTCTCCTAAACTGTATCCTTTCAACTTGTATCGATCCCCATCATTTTCTGTAAGCCCTGTTTCCGTCACTCTTACAACATCATCATCACATGCCAGCACTGTGGCTTCTAAGTCTAACATCTTGTTCCTTGTACTCCTGTCATTGAGGTACAAACACTTCAGGACTTTCCTCCTAGCAGTGTCTCTTGGTTTTCTTTCCTTAGTGAAACATCTCCCATTGTCAGAGCTCCCTGCCCCCTGGTCCCTAGTTTAAAATTTAGTATTAAAGTACAGAAGTTATTTACTAGTTTTTAAGTTATTAACTTTGGTTTACTAGTAGAATTTGGGCTCAGAAGGTTGGGGATGTTTTATGACAAATTACTTTTTTGTAAAATTTGACTCATTGTACAATTAAGCAGTTGGGTGCGGGGGTTATCTGCTGGTAATAATGTGAAGCGAGTGGCGTGGCCCTGCTCATACACAAGATATCTGTGGGGGGTCCTACACAACCAAGACATCACTGATAAAGACGCTTTAACAGATGTACTTAGCAGATGTCTGTCTGGTACATCTCTGATTGCTTTGTTTTATTCAGATTAACGATCCCTTCTCTTTTTTGACTGCTCAGCGAAGTGACAATAGTTTCAGTTATGTTGTACAGAATATTGTGGGCATTATTTATAAATTGTTGAGTGTCCCTGCTGCAGAGAATGTTGTATTTGGACTAAACTTTAACCGGATGGTATGCTGAGCACCAGTAATTAGATCTGTCAGACAATTGTGAGACTCTAAATAATGGTCTCACAGCATGCATTTGGATCTTTAAGAAGTAAAATCTTGTGAATTTAATTTTATTTAACCACACCTAATATACATTCTTCAGTCCTCCCTTCATGTTTATAGGGAAAATCCCCCTCTGTCTGCATAAAACATGACTGGATATTCTTCCTCTCGGTTTGAAACATCATGTTAATGTTGCCAGTCATGCAGGCTGGTGATTTCCCCAGGCCTTCCAGTGACCAGTATCTCTTTGAATCATCAGTACATTTCAAATCCTCTTTACATTCCATTTCATTTTCTTAACCCCTTCTCCATCTCCTGCTGTTTGGTTGAATCAATAAACTCCACTTGTTTTGCCTAGTCTGTTCAAGACAATCTTCTTAATAATGCTCAAACCCTTGCATTAGAGGACATCTTGCTTAGTGCTTGTTAGTGCTGATGCAACAGTACAACAGTGGGCTTACCCCAGCTCTTTGCAGAGTTCCCTACTTCCTGGGTCATCATTGTACAAGGCCCCTTTTCCATCTGGGCCTTGCTGGGGCTTCCAAGGGCCAATTTGGTGGAGCTTAAAATGCCCAAACTGCTTTTCCACTCGAGTGGGAGTCATGTGACATAAATCACACTTAGCACACAGGTGGTCTTGCTCTTGAAATTGCAGATCCAATCCAAAATATTTGGGCTTTTGTCCTAACCTGTATATCATAGAATTTTGGCTACTCTAAGATTAATTTATTTTCCCCAATTTAAACATTTCTTGGTTTAAATTGGGATGCAGGACTGGTATAATCATGCATTAGCTGATTTGTTTGAATGTTGTGGTTCCAAAAATCACAGAAACCTGAATTACACTCAAAATTGTAGGATATTAAATTATAACCGCATGTAGAAAACTGTCATGGTTGAGTTTTAGGTTCATGAAAGTGTAGAGAAATAATTTGGTGATGTTATCATTCAAGAAACACCAATTTTATGATGCTGCTGGTTAGGAACAGGAGCAATTTAAGTTACAGTTCAAAGTTTAAAATGCAGCTTCACTTAAGCATGTTTTACACTCGGTACAGTAAATGAAACGCCAATGCACAATGCTGTTGTCAAATGTAAGGTATACAAACACTATTGCATCACTGAAATATCTATGGACATGTTCTTGTTTACTTGATTACACAGAAACAGTGTCTGATATAATGGGTCATGTTGAAAAGTATCCATGCAGAAATGAGGAAATGTTTTGCAACAACTTAACTTTTTATTTCACAGTAGGCTATAATTTTGTGGTTGCGTTGCCAAGCTTTTGTTCAAGTAGAAATGTGCCGTTACAAAAAGCATGTTATCGTAAGAAGATTTTCCCTTTATCGTGTGTTTACCTGAGCACTGTCGCACATGTGTGGTACAATACATACAATCCTTGAGAATGTGATTTAAGTAATTGGTATTATGCTTTGATCATAACCAGAATGCTAGAACCATCACAATGATTAGCTTTTGCAGACATATGTGCATATTGGTACTTCAACTAATGATATGAGGGTACATAGTTTAAATGATTAATTCCCCCATTTTCTGATTTTCTTTATTTAAATGCATGGTAAGAATATTCTTCTGTGATCCAATGCATTTTGATTACATTTAAAGCAAGTTAAGAGGTGACAAACACTCATGAAGTGACGGACATAAGGATACAGCAGGCAGATGTCATTCTGCAATACCCAGAAAGACATTTCTTATATTCCTTGTTTATCTTTATGCACATCATATGTTTTGTATTGTGAATGTTAATCTTTGTTTGTTTGTTTGTTTTTTTAGAGAAGCAATGCGAAATTACCTAAAGGAGCGAGGTGATCAAACTGTACTAATTCTACATGCAAAAGTTGCACAGAAATCTTACGGAAATGAAAAAAGGTAAATATTTGTTTGGGGTCTATAATGTTTTCCAAATGTCTTGAGGTTTCCCCTTTTCCTCATGCAATACATTACATCTATAAGATAAAGCTGATGTATCTATATTGCTACAATTTAAAAAATAAAATCTAGTACTCTCTTCTTGCAAAGCTGGCATTTCACTTTTTTCTTTTGTATGTTTAATGGTGTTATTGGCAAATTCAAAGTAGGCTAAATTGATATTTTATGTTAAACACTAAAACATCTGAATATTAAAACCTATTTAAAGACATATTTGACATACCATTAACCTTTCAGACATTTTAATTTTGTTAAATATTTTAATTCTCCAGTGCAAGAGGGTTAATGTTGACATAAGCAGTGTCTTTAAATTAGCAATTACAAGAAAAAACATGTTTTAGAAGATGCAAGAGGAATAAAATGAAACAATATGGTAAATTAAGCTTCTTCAGTTTTCTGTTCCCCTAGGGCACCGTTAGAAATTAGTATTCTCCTTATGTTGCTTCCAGGTAAAAAAAATTAAAATAAAAAAAAATCAATCAATAATAGCTCATGACATTTATGTAAATGTCTTATTTATGTAATTTTTATTGTAATGTGAAATATATCCAGGTACTCTTCCCACTTCTTGGTGTGTTTGTTTTGACTGCTTCTCGTGTTCTAAGCAATCATGCTAAGAGAAATATTCTTCGGTTTAATTAAAGAAAGGAGATATCTAATGCAGACCGACAAGCCAAGGGAACTGCCTCCACTGTATATCTGTACTTTCACCTTCCATTAAAATCACCTTAAATGTGTTTAATTGATCTCGGGGAGCCATGTGTTCAGTAGCATTGCAACTGTCAAAGTATAGGGTCTGTGGAATTGCAAGGCATTCAGGGAGAGCAGGAACTGATCATGACTGTGAGATTACTGGCTGCTCATTTAATAACATACACACAATAATACTTGCAGTAGGCCTTTGAGAGTGAAGATCTTAAACCGAAACATCTTTAAGTAATTTTTACTTCCCGTTTTCTGCAGTGTTTATATTATTTCCCCAGTATAATCCCTTGGAGATACTAAAATGCCTAGACTTGTAACAATGGACAGTGAAATTAATTAGTACTTTACGTAACAAAGAAATACTGAAATAACTAAACTATCTAGTTTTTAATACCTTTATTCAGAATACATGGTAGTTATTAAACTGGTTTGAATTTAGTCACCCAACAGCTCAGGACATCTTTTAGAATGGAACACATTAGAAAGGAAGCATAGGATCATTTGTCATTGACCTAAAACACTTTTTTTTTCCCCATGTGCTCTGTCTTTTTTAGGATGTGAAAGTAGACAAATGTCAAACGTAGTGGTATTAGCTGTTGCCGTTTCCCCTTAAGATTTAAAGTTTCACTACTTACACCATTTTAACCGATTATGTAGCAAACATGTAAATTCTGTAAGAAGTACAGTACAAAGAGCCCTGTACTACCAATTGATGTAGACCAGGGTTCTCCAAACCTGGTCCTGGAAAGCCCAAATCCAATTAATCTTATAGATCACCCTAAATCACCAATTTGAGAGTTGTTAATCAATTAAGCAAGCCAACCAAGGGAATTCTTTCCTCAGGAGGCTGCAGGTATTCAGATAATTGCTCCAATAGTTTCTAAAGGACTGAATTTACCACACCACCTGCATCATTGATCAGAATGAAATACTTGTTGTTGTTTATAAAGTGGTGATACATGGAAGAGTATGAAATCCTGGAAGGGGCTCTCCAGGACCAGGGTTGGACACCCCTGATGTAGACATTACCTGATTAAACAGAGCATCAGGGAACATACTTCTAGGTGAAAGCATCTTCACAAGCAGATGCATACAAATCTGGATCATTCGATATGTTAATGTCTAGACATCTCTCACCATTCCTGATTTCACATTGAATGGGCCGGTGAGGCTAAAAGTATATTATGTGTAATCCTGCCATCTGCTGGTGAAATTTATAATAACTTTATTGGTAAGGTTTGCCTGTAAAATTGAGTTTCGAAAAACTCTCATATATATTTGCATATATATATAATATAAAATGTGTGTATAAATGTTTGTGTGTATGTATATGTGTGTGTGTGTATGTATGTATGTATGTATATATATATATATATATATGTATGTAATGTATGTATGTATATAATGTATGTATGTATATATACATATATATATATATATATATATATATATATATATATATTTATGTATGTATATAGAACAAAAATATAAATGCAACATGTAAAGTGTTTAATGAGCTGAAAATAAAGATTCTGGAAATGTTCCATACGCACAAAAAGCTTAATTCTCTAAAGTGTTGTGCATTAATTTGTTTACATCTTTGTTAGTGAGCATTTCTCCTTTGCAAAGATAATCCATCCACCTGACAGGTGTGGCATATCAAAAAGCTGATTAAACAGCACGATCATTACACTGGTGCACCTTGTGCTGGGGACAATGAAAGACCACTCTAAAATTTGCAGTTGTCACACATCACAATGCCACAGAGTCTCAAGTTTTAAAGGAAGTGTACAATCCTGTAGATAATTGGATGTTCACTTCTCTACTGTAAACCACCTCAAACATCGTTTTAGAGAATTTGGCAGCACGTCCATCCAGCCTCACAGCCGCAGACCATGTGTAAAACCACGCCAGTGACAGGTGTGTTCCAGTTCGTGCCAATATCCAGCAACTTTGCACAGCCATTGAAGAGAAGTGGGAGAACATTCCACATGCCACAATCAATAGCCTGATCAATTCTGTGTCACGCTAGGGCCTAATTAATGTATTTCAATTGACTGATTTTTTTATATGAGCTGTAACTCTGTAAAATCTTTGAAATTTGTTGCGTATTGCATTTATAATTTTATTCAGTGTATACATAATATATGTATGTGTGTTTGATAGATATTTGAATGTTTGTTGTGTGTATATTTTATAATTTCGAGTGAAGTGCTCATCTACTTACTGTGTTCAACGTTTTGTTCATTTGCAGGTTTTTCTGCCCCCCACCTTGTGTTTACTTAATGGGAAGTGGGTGGAAGAAAAAGAAAGAACAAATGGAGCGAGATGGCTGCTCTGAGCAGGAATCGCAGCCATGTGCATTCATTGGAATTGGAAACAGTGACCAAGAAATGCAGCAGTTGAATTTGGAAGGAAAGGTAGGAAATATCTCATAGATAGGCACAGATTTCTACTGGATACAATATTATTTTTTCACTCTACTGTCCATCTCATGCTACAGTAAATTCAGTGAGGTTTACAATCAGGCAGCTAGTGAGAGCAATACATTGGTTTAGGAAGTGGTTGATCTTCTTTCTATATAGATAAGTGTGGCTTTCTGTTTAGAGTAAAAAGAAACTACAAAACCACATCATGCTTTCCCTAATTAAAAAACAAGCATAATGCATCTCACTCAGTTTGCCCCTTGAAAGTTCACCTCTGTAAAACCTTAACATTAGCTCAGATTAATCTCCCACAATGCTTTGAAATCATACACACAAAAGAAGGTATCATTTAGTAATCTTTTTAAACTCCCCTTTCCTCCCTTTTATTTGAATAAACTAATGGTGAAACTGGGCACTAAAACTGTTTCTGTGAGAAATGCGTTCGTAAGGTCTTTGCAGGATGCAAAACAATAGGATGATTGAAGAACACACCTGCATACTGTCTGTACTTGTTACATGTTTTGTATTTTTGTTTTTTGTCTCTTCCACAGAATTATTGCACAGCCAAAACTTTGTACATATCTGACTCCGACAAGAGAAAGCACTTCATGTTGTCTGTAAAAATGTTTTATGGTAATAGCGATGACATCGGTGTATTCCTCAGTAAACGGATTAAAGTCATCTCCAAACCTTCCAAAAAGAAACAGTCCTTGAAAAATGCAGACTGTAAGTATTACCACATTTTGTGAAAAGGTTTTGATAATCCGATTTTTTTTTTTTTCTAAATCATTTCTAATGTAGGCTAATTATCATTTTGTTGTAAAACGTATTGTTTGTTTACTTCCCTATAACAAAAAGGTGTTGTGATACTACTTGGAAAAAGGCAGAGAGAAGCTGATCCCACAGAGATTATATTTCATATTTAGTATTTAGGTTGATTCCACTTCCTTTATTTCTCTACTAGATGGCACTATAGTTATTTTTTGACTAACCTTGCTATTTCTGAATGTAGTGCCTTTGATTATAAAATTGTGTAGATAAATACTAAGTATAATGTCAGTCTGTTTTTGTAGTCGATAACAGCTACCCAGCATGTTCTTATTTTGTAATCTGTTTCTTTTAAAATGTTAATGTATAAACAAGACTTGACACTGCCATGGGCATTTTGCAAAGTCCTCAAAATATTGTATACATGACTTTTACGGATAATAGTGGTAATAACGTGTCTGTACTCTTAACAACTCTTCTGAATTCTTCTGCCCTCCAGTGTGTATTGCATCAGGGACGAAAGTGGCACTCTTCAATCGACTTCGCTCTCAGACTGTGAGTACGAGGTATTTGCACGTAGAAGGAGGGAACTTCCATGCAAGTTCACAGCAGTGGGGAGCCTTCTACATACATCTCTGTGAGTTTGTTTTTCATTCATCTTCTGTCATTCACTTTAAAGAAGAAATTGCATTTTATTCTTACTGTGAGCTGTGAAATTAATACTTTTTTTACTCAGTTCCTAATTTTAGTACAAGACATTTTGCTAATTGAAATTGTCCCTATTTAGAAAATCCTTGAGACGCTTTCCTTGAGGGGGTTAAGCATACAGAATGTTTTTTCTCTATAATTAATATTTTTTTAATAAAAAAAATTAATGCGATGTAAGATTCCAGACCGGCAATTTTTGCAACTGATTTAACATTTTGAACACGACATATTTCAGTCACAGATGTTGGTTGTGTGCAAGGTCTGCCGCCTTATTAATGTAATTTAAACCTGTGCAATGTATTGTTCGTAGAATGGGAGTCTAGATTTTGTGAGTGACTGTATTTTTAATGCTCTTTTCTTCCCCAGTGGACGATGAAGAGTCAGAAGGTGAAGAATTCACAGTACGAGACGGCTACATTCATTACGGCCAGACTGTAAAACTTGTGTGTTCAGTGACTGGCATGGCACTCCCCAGACTGGTACAGTAAATAAAAAAATATGTGCATGTCTTTGTTTGCCCATGTGAACCAGTTAGATTTCAGATTTGAATCAGCCACAATTAGTGTTCGATAATCTTAATAGCCAGGTCACCAAAGTATTGATTTTAATCCAGAGTAAAAATTAGTATGGCTTCTTAATCTGGAAACAAATAAATGTTTATTTTGATTATTTGATGCCTGAAGACCTTTATCTTGATTATCAAATGCTCTTAAACTAATTAGATTTCTGTATTCAAATTGTGCAGGTATTAAATAAATATATTTAAACCGGAATGCAACCTGGTTGTGTTTTCTTCAGTAGTCAAGGCACATGAGATGCTATTTTTCTGAAATGTTTTTTGTAGTGTAAGTGCATAAGGTAATGTGCTTCTTCTTTTTCATACAAAATAAGTTTTATTTGCTCTTTTCATCAGACAAAAGGTAGCAGATTGCAGGTTTCTTACATTGAATAATAGTTTTCTGAATTATGAAATGTTTAAAAAGCTCATGTCAAAATAAACGAGAGCAATCAATCACTTGTATTTTGCAGATAAACATGAAATACATCTGTTGCCAGGTTTTCCATCCTTTTCCAGTATTTAATTGAAGCTAAATGCTGATGTGAGATGACATTTAATCTTTTAATGTATCAGTTATTAAATACTTTCCTTTATGCCTTGCAGATAATTCGGAAAGTGGATAAACAAACAGCATTGCTAGACGCGGATGACCCAGTATCGCAGCTCCATAAGTGCGCTTTTTATTTGAAGGATACAGAAAGAATGTATCTGTGCCTTTCTCAGGAGAGAATAATCCAATTTCAAGTAAGGCTTAAAAAGTACAGAATTCATTAATGGCTTCTTCTCAGATCAAAAAGAAGCAGTGGATAATTCAGAGAAAACGATTAAACCTTTTAAAAAAACACACACTTTGCCCATCCTTATTAAAGTACTGTATACTTTTTCAGATTTTTCCATTGTGGAGTGAAATATTCCATGTTCTTTGATTTAGATTTGTGATTTGTTGTTTTTACTTTATTCCCTTGTTTAAGAAAGAAAGTGAAATAAGTCTCTTATAATCCTCAATATTATCTTGAACTGTAGATGTTGTATTACATCTATGTCTAAGGAAGAGTCACAGCAGTAACTGACCCACTGGCCCAAAGACCATCTTAGAGTCTTCATAAGTAACATGGGGAATACAAAACAGAGCACGAGGAGAATGTTTGAGCATCTGATAGCAGTAGTGGCGTCAATTTCCTTCTTAGGATAACTTATTGATATTAGGATGTCTACTGCTGAGGCCTACATGTTATCTCTATCCGGTTTCCGTACTGAAAGACATGAGACAATTCAATCTGAAGGAGTAATGCAATAGTAATGACTCTTCTGTACAACGAAAACAATTAACTACACCACCGATGTTTCTTTCCTTTGTATAGGCCACTCCATGCCCAAAAGAACCAAACAAAGAAATGATCAATGACGGAGCCTCATGGACAATCATCAGCACAGACAAGGCAGAATATACCTTCTATGAGGGGATGGGGCCTGTCCATGCTCCAGTTACTCCAGTGCCTGTGGTGGAAAGCTTACAGGTAACAGTTAGGCTACTTCACTGGAAACCAAATGCAATTCTAACTTTGTGAACACTGGTGTTTCCACTCTCTTGCAAAAAAAAGGTGGAAAAAAAATCTTAATCTGGTCATGTAAATGTTGGTTTCTTGGTTTGTTTTTCAACAGTTGAATGGTGGTGGTGATGTAGCGATGTTGGAACTCACTGGACAGAATTTCACTCCTAATCTTCGAGTTTGGTTTGGGGATGTGGAGGCTGAAACTATGTACAGGTAAAAAAAAAAAAAAACTTAAAAACTTGCATATCCATTCTCTGAAAATGTAGTTTTATAGCAAATTTCAAGGTGCTAAGCTTTATCCATGGTGCATCATTATTCCACGTATTAACTCATTCACTGCCCTGGGCGACCTATATTACATCTTCTATTGCATCAAACGTACATTGCTATGAATAAAAACATCCCTGTTCACACAAATATGAGTTAAAGCATTGAAGTCTCCTTTGTATTATATTTTAACATGATTTTAAGAGTTAAAAGACGAGTTGTTGTAGACGAATGAGAAATGGCATGAAAAGTGAATTGCGGAGTGGCGAGAGTTGTATCTTTAATCGGAATAGCGACAGTGATGAGTTTTCTGATAAAGATCTCATGGGGTTGGGAGATGCAAATCAGGGTATAGAAATGGATGGATCAGAGTTATTCAATTACTGCAATAGTAATGCACAATCAATAACCAGGACCCCTAAGTTTTCTAAAGTCATACCCAGCAAATGCTACCAAATATTTTATGTTCAGAAATATAAGTTGAAATGCATATATTTAAGGTTGTGTATAAAACACACCTTACTTGATTTATAATCTGTAGGGCACCAGATTAGTGATATTTGGACAGGCAGGTGACAGGACAGGAATAGACCAGCTCCCTTTTGCAGGTCAGACTCAAATCGAATCTTGGCGGCCATCGTGCTTGAGCCAGCGGGGGGCACAGTGACCTAAAGCAGCCGGGCAGTGAATGAGTTAAGGCATGCGAGATCCATCTGAAACCCTGGTGCAATTTGTATGCTTAAACTTAAAATCCACTTGTAGAACTGTATGGAAAATAATAATCCAAGAACCAGGCCTGTCCTCTTCCTAATTTACACTCTAACCAAGTTGTCAATTTCTTAATTAAATGAACAGTATTTAGAATTAAAATCTAAGTGATTCCTGCTACAAGAGGCTGGTTATGTTGCATGTTTTCTTTCGACCTGATACCAGTATTTGCTTTTTGTGGAACCGAAGTAAAGGTCATGGGAGAAAAGATAGTGATGCACATGTGCAGAATTTGTCAGCACCTATTCCAGTGCTCCGGGGTCATCCTCTGCACCCTGAGGGAATTATGCTTTAAACATTTTATTGAGCTCAGTGTCTACAAATAAAATGTGGATGTATTAATAACACTGGTCCATATCAATAAATAACCTGAGTGGCTTCAAATGAAGACATAATTACAGTTTTGGACAAATAAAGGACAGTTTTGCCTTATCACAGAATATGAAGGAATTGAATTGAACTGAGCTGCAGTGGGTAACCGTTTACTTTCCACCCCTCAGGTGTGCAGAGAGCATGCTCTGTGTTGTTCCAGATATTTCTGCATTCCGCGAGGGATGGAGGTGGGTCCGCCAGCCAGTCCAGGTCCCGGTCACTTTGGTCCGTAATGATGGGATTATTTACTCCACCAGCCTTACTTTCACATACACACCAGAGCCAGGGCCCAGACCACATTGCAATGCTGCCGGGGCCATCCTCCGGGCAAACTCGAGTCTGATGGCGTCTGGTGAATCCAACACAAACAGCGAGGGAAGTTACACAAGCGTCACCACAAATTCTACCAATGTCACGTCAGCAGCAGCAACGGTAGTATCTTAACCTACAAACTGTCACAAAAGACTTCAAACTGACTATTCAAGTGCTGCATAAAAATAAAAATAAAGAAGAAGAAAGGAAAAACTTTAATCTTCGGCACCCTTTTGTGGTTTCATAGGGACACTCCTGTTAGATCTGAGGGCATATATGGTTTGTTTGGAGCCAAGATCAACAACAGGATCAATAAAGAAACCGCAACAATGATACATCAGCCATGTATAAAACTATTATTAAAGAAAAATCTATTTTTCGCTTTTTCTTTTGTTTTTTGTTTTTTATTTTTGTTTTTATTTTGTTTTTGTTTTTTGTTTTTTTGTAAAGGGGCAAGATGTATTAATGTGGGTGGGACTGAAGGTTAAGAAAAGTAGAAGAAAGAATATAAAACGGGATAACATAGTTTTTATGGACCAAGGATATTGTATAAGCTTTAGTAAAGGTACATTTTCACCATACCTTTTTTGTATTAAACATATAGTACACTTTTGTTACCAAATAGTTTCTATTTTTCCTCTGAGCTTTTGGCTCTGAAGTATGTGCAGGTTCCAATCCTGACCTTGCTTGTATATTATAGCTACCTTACACTTCCAGTGAAAACTATATTGGTCTTTTGCTGGATTTTTTTATTTTGTTTTATTTTGTTTGTTTTTTAAACTGAAGTCTTTTGACTTTTTACAAAACCGAAGGTGTGTTAATTTCAGTATCATAGAACCTCAGAGGGCCTGTTTTACGTTCAGTTACATGAAGTCTTTAAAATAAAAGCTTTAAGCAATGCCTCTGCCTTGCCTGCAATACACAATGTACTATAATTTACAAAAGAAAGAAAATACACAAGAGTAGCAGCTGCTCCTACTAGTTCTTCCATTTTTTTCCTTTATTTCTAGGCATCTTACTTACAGTCTGTCAGAGTATTCACACAATCATTTGCTGAATCCATGTACGATCCTGCTGGGTGAGGCTACAAGTCCATCGCCTAACAAAATAAATAAAACAGCAATTTATGCATTTTCAGATGTATAGGGTGCACAGCTTCCATCCATAGTGAGTAAATGTGAGGGGAAAAGACCGATATCTATGAAATATATATTTATGGAATTCTTACTTTTTAAGCAAGGACACCTATTAAGTTTGTGTTTTTCATTGATCTGAAATATTGTGTTTGTGTGTGAATATGTATTTTTCTGAATATCGTGTGTGTGTGTGTCATGTATAGATATGTGTTTGTGTGTATACACATACACACACATACCTACCAATACATACACACAAACACTTTGTTTTGTCTAACATCTCAGCCCCATCTTTTAAAGTCAGAGCCAAGCTGAATAATATGCTTGCAATAAGAGGTTTCAGAGACTGATACATTTGTTGTGGCCTTACTGCGACTTCTTCTGTTAAGTGTGTTGAAGCTTTTTTCCTCCAATCACCTACAGCCATTTTGCTCATTTCTATTTTACTTTTCAATTTTAGCAGCTGATTTGTTTTATTATTATTTCTTTGTGTTCAGATATGTGCATCTGCTTTCTGAAAATGAAATCCTGCACACGTCGATGTGGTTGAGGTCCTTTGTTGGTTAATTTGGTTACAGTTGCATTTGTTTTATATGAAATAAGTTGATATTTTGTTCTAGCTGCGGCTATGTAACTGTTCTCCTCGATGCGTTTACCTACTCTCTTACCCATCAGTTTGTTTAGTAACTGGAATCTGGGTGTTGCTCTAGTGCCATTCTTGATTAACTGAAGGACGCTTCATAAATTCAGAATAGCAACCCTTCTGTATCAAACACATTTATTCCTTAACTTTGGCGTAAGAGTTCCAAAGAAAAAAACAAGCATTTCATACTGCTCCTAGATGATGATGATGATGATAAATATCATAATCAATCTGTGGATTCCTTATGACCTTTGTTTAATGCTCAGGCAGCAGATGTTCTCATCTAACGTGCTCAGACAGCATGACCCATTGCTTTATTTTTGGTCTATTTTCATCTTGAGCTGGCTTAGTGAAATGTAGGCAATCTCATATAAAGTGAAATTACTTTTGTGCTTGGATTTAAGTCACAGCTTTTTATTTGAAGTCATTTGTCATTTTTCACTGACTATGTATAGTGTAGTTCGAAGGCTTTTTCCCACAGTCCTTGTGTAACGTATGTAATGTTTATTGAATTAAACAAACAGACAAAAGCTGTTTTCACACTACACCATCTAATCCCAGGTTGGAGTGGCCCCAGGGTGTCCCTGGGGGGACTCGCCCCTGAGTTCAGCCCTGCTTCCATTCACATTGGCCTTGCGCTATAATGCACAGGTTACAATTCACATGAACGTGTTTCAACCCGATGTGAGCACTTCATCCCGGGTTGGAAATCTCAGCCCAAGTCTCTAGCAGGGTGAGTTCACCCCGGCTTCAGAGTTTTGTCTCGCGTTGAAAATAATGTGAAAGCGCTTGATTGAGTGTGAAAGCAGCTAAAAAGAGATCTAGCTAAACGAGCAGGCATGAAATCCTCTTACACGTGGTTTGTCATGGTTAGTGGAAATTTAAATTTGGGCTTTTCCAGTTGGTTTGAACAAGCTCAATTAAACTCCACAAAGTGGTTAATGTTCTACAGAAAACAACTTATCTGGAGCTACATGAAATGTTCTGTCATTTGCAATATAAGTGTTTTCAAAATCTTCCTTTATCATTAAAAATTGTTTCACAGAGAACCTTTAGAGGATTTTAGAGGACTGAAAGATTTAATTCAATGAAAAAATAGACACTTAGTGGAAGATGTTTCACTATCTAAAGCAATTTTATAAGAGTAAGAAGTGAGTGGTAGGGTACTGAAGTAGATATTGCAATAAATACTTCCTTGTTTGAAACACCATCACACCTAGAAAACAAAGAATTTCAGAAGTTTATTCCTCATGCCTTCTCAAGTCTCTGCCAAGCACTTATTTTTCAAAGGCACATAAACACCTACTGAAAATAGTCACAGTGCCTGAAGCAGAATAGTGAATTTATAAAACACATAAACCATTTATAAGTCCTCTACAACCATACTTGTTTGATTATTTAATTGTGCTTTCAGATTTGTTCAGTTATGAGAGTGTGTCTGTAAATTATTTTTTTTTTTTATTTCTTGGCAGACACCCTTATCCAGGGCGACTTACAACATAAGTGCAAACAAAGTGCAAAAATACAGTTAAGTACAAGGCATCAATTGTTACAAATTCAATTTAGCTAAAACAGCAATTCAAAATAATACATTTTACAAATTCCAATTTACAATTTACACAAGTACAGTAAGTGACTTCCTACATCCTGGACGGTGAAAGCTAAGTGCTGTCAAGATGTAGGGTCACAGACAAGGGCTACGGGAAAGGGATCAAGGAGGAAAACAATCAAGAATGCGAGAAGCATAATAAAAACTGTGAAGTGCTGTCTAGCAGGGATAGAGGACTAATATTACAAGTACTGTCGGAAAAGATTCAGTAAGCGCTGGAATGAGGTCAAGGACTCGGCTGTTTTGACTTCGGTGGGCAGGTCGTTCCACCATTTAGGGACCAGGGATGAGAAGGAGCGGCTCTGGAGGAAGGAGAGTGGAGAGGAGGCAGAGTTAGTCTTCTATGGCGCAAACCTTTTTATTTTGTTTTTGCTGAGGCCGTACTGTATAAGGGACGCATCACTGTTTGAACATTGACAGGACTTGGGATAGTTCAAAATTGACCCTTTTACGTTCTTATTAGTGGCAAGCATACCAACAAACCTATAGTGATTTAAATTCACAAAAGCATATGTCAGCAGAGTCTCTAATTTAATGGGAAAACTACATTCACAGATTAATAGTGTCCTTTCTGAAACTAAAAATGAAATTACTCCTGTTTAAGACACTCATAAGGTTGGGATTTTAAATTCATCATCTGTTTTCATCATCCGACTTCATATGTTTTGTGTAATGAAAAGCAGGGTTACGTTTAAAATGTTTAGCAAAATGTAGCTGCTGTTATCAATATTTATTCTGATTTAAGTCTGTAGGGGGAAATAATTTGTGTTTGGGAAATGAAAAGCGGCCACTGTTTTCTTATAACTGGTGATGATTAATGTAAAGGAATATCATGGCAAAAGAATATAGGTCAAGTTCTGTTTCTAGTTGCAATTTTGAACTTTTGGGATTCTTTCAATGTGCCCAAGTCATTGGTATGGTCAGTTTGGGTTCATCCAACCAACCCAAGTTCTTGGTCTCGGTGGAAATTCAGCCTCAGTTCCATTCTAGATTGTCTTCCTTAACTTTCATAACTGCTTGTTCCAAAAATACAACCGTACCATTGTCATCAAACCTAGACAGATAAGCAAAATGGCAATACTTTGGTTTTAATTACAACTGAACTATGTCAATTGTGGGAATAATTGTAGTACTGTAATTTGAATATCTGCGTATGTATTTTGTCCTTCATTGCATTTTAGCGAACACCCCCTTATGAACAAAGATGGGTGTTTTTTTTTTTGTTTTGTTTTTTTTGTTCATTAAAAAAGAAAAGAAAAAAAAAAACTTTATTTTGAGGGATGCTTTCCATATTTTCAACTTTTTTCAGCGTTTTATATACCCAATATACAGTGTAATATTGTATTTTTTTTAAATTATTGTTAATAATGTTTATCCTTTGTCTGTTTTGTCCAACAAATAAGTGCATTACGCCCCTAATGCCTATGTTGGCCTTTGCGTGGATGTCAAGGGCCGGATGCTGCTGTCGATGCAGTGCGGATTGATTTAGGAATGGATCGTGGTTGTGTGCTATGACTCTGCATAATGTAGTTTGTAGCATCTCTAAGTAGAATTGCATGAATATCAGAGTGAATTTGATATCTTTCTTACTTCTGTTGGCCTTCCTTAACCCTTGTTCATTCTGTTCCTTTTACATTTTATACTTGTTGAAATCACACAAAATACACAGTCCCTCGTTTGTGTTTAAGGTCTTTAAATTAATCAACCTGAACATGCAATCCTATCATATCTTTAACCCCCCAGATGTGTAAGTCTAAACTCTTAGACTTATGGGTATCTAATCACCTGTGTAGCGATATTTTATTTGCTGTTTTTGATTTTTTTGTCTTTTAACCCCCAAGCACTATGTGTATCTGTTTTGAACTCATGCCATTTAAGGTGAATCGAAATAAGTCATGTAATCTAACGGGACATGTTTTAGAACATATCTGATTGACAATCTTAACTGGTTTGACTGTTTACATTAACTGTATTAATGAGGATGAACTGGGACTAGTAAAAGCTTATATGGCTTTTTCCATGAGTACTTAATGGTCAAAAGTATTAACTGTACTACCTGAAAATTTGTATCCCCCAAATTTAAGCAAAAGCAGCCTGAGCATATCAATATAAGAGGAGAGTAGTGAACAATGTTACAAAGCTGACAGAACAAAAACTTGCTTCAAAGTTTATATACATGTTTTTATTTTTTGTATCATTTCTTTTTCAGTGACAGTTTTTCTAAAAATACTTTTTTGTTCATTTTTTTTTTTTTTCATTAGTATTTTCTTCCAAAAGCAGCTGTTTTCAAATGAGCTCTGAACAAATATGTGTACTCTAATATGCCAAATTTTTTACTTTGATTTTCATGCACTGCTATATGGGATTGAGAGGCAGCTTTAAAAAAAAAAAAAAAAAAAAAAAAAAAAAAAGACGAAAAAAAAGGATAGTTTTCGTATTGAGCCCTTTGAGGACAGGATTGTCTTCTGCATCAAACAATTGTTTTATTAGGTTCAGCCTTACAAACGTTGTCTGCAAAATATGCTGTACTGCAACCTGAGTAGTACTCACCACTGTGTTATATGTAGATGTAATCAGAAATAGTGTTCTCAGTGCTCAAAGGGTTAATTTGTAGCACCTGTGCAGATGTAACATTTTAGCAATAACATGAAACAAGGGGACAGTTTTTGATAACATAGTTTTTGTACATATTGCACCTGCTCAGTTCCATATTTCATTAAACGGAAACCTACAATATTGGCAAATGTCAAGAAATAAAAACTGAAATGTAAACCACGGAGTTGTTTTGTGTCCTGTTTTAACGCGTGGTTCAGAAATGTGAGCATCTCAAAAGAAACTGGCTTTCGTAGAAGGCTTTAAACAACGAATAGGGATTGTATTTATTTTTCGGATTGTTTCTATTGGTTGTCATAAACACGTGTACAAATTGCATGTGAATGTTCATCTGTACTCCAGAGTGGTCGCGATAAATGATGAATTATGATTTTCCACAAAGATGTACAAACAAATATAAACTGGAAAAATGAGACAGATCTTTAATTGAAATGGTATATGTGTTCTGTGTGCTCCCTGAGATACTCGGGGTCATACGCGGATAGCCAATGTTACGGTTATTGTAAACACACACGTTTGAGGTTTTTCGTTTCTACCAACTCAAACATGGATCATTTGAGAGGTTTGCTCACGGGCATCTCTCACATCTGCTGGGCGATGTTTTTTTTGTTTTGTTACACAAATGGGTGTGCGGGTATTATATTAAGGTGTTGCTTTGCTATTAAACTATTTGAAATGCATGATTCTAGTGTGAACTTAATGGGAATGGCACTGCCTTGTAAATGACATGTGTTTTCCCCTCTAGCTTTGTCAAATATTGACCTGGTGTTGCACTGAATTTTGCTTTCAGCAGCCATGGGACTCGTGGTATCTTTTTGCAGAAACCTACATCTAATGGTGGACATTTGCCAGGTGACTGACTTAATTATTGACTTATTTTTTTAAAGAAAACTCACTTTATTTTTATTATATTGCCTTCTGGAAATGTTTTCATGACATGTCTTTTGCATGTGCTAGTGTGTAGTACAGTTTAATCGATACTATCGCTAGACGGATACTGAACCAGTGGTTTCAGAAGGTGGCCACCAGACGCAAAATTTTGGGATCTGCTGATTTCCCCTATGTACCAAAATCAGCTCCCTTTGCTAGTAATAGCAGTTACAACAATTAAAAGTGAAGGAGTAATTTACGTCTTCAAAGACATGTTTCACAAAATATGTAATAATATTCATCATCGGGGTTCCCAAAGTCTGGTGATGGAGGGCCAATTTCCCGAGGTTGCATGGGATGGGGGGCTGCAGTAGATTTAATTTCTTATACATTTCTGTCAGGCAACACTTTAATTCTTTTATTATTTTCCCAGAAATTACATGTGCAGTTTGTAACAGAAAATTGACATAAAGTGTACAAATATAGAAAAGCTTCAGAAAAGGGGTGGTTGAAGGTTGGCTTCAGGGGGACACACCAAACATCCTCGAGGGCTGCATTTGGTCCCTGGACCAGACTTTGGGGGAACCCCTGCTCTAAATGATGTTTTAATGGAAAGGGATGAACCGGGCTGTTCAATATCTAGCCCTAAGAGGAAAGTAGAGGAGACATCTTCAGGACCTAGTGAAGTTGGGAACAGCCCTCATCTTGGTCAAGCTTGGGATCAGGGTGACTGTTTAAGGAATTGTGTTCCCACACGCCTCATGGTCCAGAAAGTAGCATTCCTCTGTGCTCAGTACCATGCAGGGTTTATAATTTCCCTAAAAGACGCACACTGTTGTTCAGCCCGTTTCTCCATTGACATTTCGAGTTAATATGCTGGCTTATGTCATTCAGTCTCCTCGCACAACCCTTTTATTTCTGATGGCACTACCTGACCATTAATGACCAGGATAAATTAAACCGAGCCCATGACAAGTTTCCAAGGAGGTTGCAGTGCTCTAATAATGTAGACCACTCACTGGAAAGATTCCACAGCCTGATTTTAAAATCTGATCATGAGCCAGATACTTATTAACTGCCTGTTTCTGGGATGTTTCACCATCATCTTGTCAAACACACTATGGTGAGATCACACCATATTCTTTAAACATTATTGCAGTGCAGTTATGCAATTAAGAGCTTTAAAGTGTCTCGGCTGATTAAAAAATCTATATCGTTCCATGAGCTGGGGGTGGAAAATGGAAAGTTTTATTGTATTTTTTTCTGAATCCCAGTTCCTGGGGGGATGCGGTGTCATCTGTTTTATGTTTTGTTTTGTTTTTTTTCATTCCCAACTGGAGCTCTCAGTTCCTTAATTAGCCTAATAATTTATTTCAATTAGATGTAAATGGCATCATTTAAGAGTCTTTTACAGTTCATGGAGTATTTGTTTAATCCAGTTAATCAACTAATCAGACCAATTAAGTTACTGGTACCCCGAATGGAATACAAGCCAGATGACACTGCCCATTTTGACCACAGTCCTAAACCAGAAACTCCCCAAAGAATGCTTCTTTTAATATTTTTCATTGATTTATTCAGTTAATGTATTCTACTTCATAAAAGTGTGTGAAGGGATCAGCTATTTATATTAAAATTTATATTATAATTAAAATGTGCTGATGGGTCTGTCAAGTGATTCAGCTGCTGAAAGCTGACACTCAACAGTGCAGGCTGAGCGAAATGGTTCAAATAAGGTGAAAGTCTGCCATGACCAGGGCTTTTGGTTTTCAGCATTAAGTTTATCGTTATGTCTTTAAATGTTAACCAATTTTTATGGCCTGCCTGCATACTAATTGTGGGAAGCCTGTAAAATCATTGTCAGCAAAGAGTGAGAATGAAATGCTAGTTATAATGAGGTTATTAGGGGTAAGCCGAGTTGATTAACGATTAGCAAATCCAAGATCGGGATGATATAATGGACTCCCGATTTCGAATGCTGATTAGAAAAAAACATAACTTATAGAAATGTTCAAATAGAAAGCAAAAATGTATAGTAGACAACTACATCTTTTGCAATGACACCAAAGTGTGTTTAATGAGCCTTTTACAGTGATTTAATTTCATGATATAACATGACTTTTAATATCATTCCATTATCAATCACTTGATTGTTCGGCACTGTGTGGCTCTGCAGCTTGGAGGAATGCTTGAGACAGCGGCCTCAATCTGTGTGGGGTCTGACTTGGGAGGCTGTATGTATTTTTTAATGTTTTGATCCTACTTTGTTATAAATGTAATTATCAGTATCGTGATCCTATACGTTATCCGTTTTGGTAATGGCAGCATTAATAATTGAGTTGCAAAACCACAAAAGTGAAGTATTTGAATATAAAATAATGATTTCTGAAGTGCCTTTTATACTTAACAGCTTCCAGTTTTCGTAAAGTTTAAGGCTAAACTGAATCAAAACTGTGATCCATCCGTGATTTCCCTAAATATTGTACCCCTTCACTTTTACCCATACGTTAAACCGCAATAGCGTACAGATTTGTGGGTACGTCTAAGTTTTGATTTGGTCTAGTCCTTAGTCTGTTTCCATAAAATCATAGTTTTTTAGTATTTTTTGGGTATCTTTTTGATCCAAGAGCTTTGTCTAAAGTACATCCATGAAAACAAATATTTCTGAAACACTGCAATTGCGGCAATAAAGGCAATAATCAAACTGAACAAGTTAATTGTGGCTTATATGTTTCATGAGGATATTAATCTTCTCAGGAACTGAATCCTAAATATTTTAATATGCTATTAAGTATGATTGTTAAGATGTGGGAACAGTGTGTTCCTGTGAGGTTTGAAATCTAACCCTATACCAAAGTATAAGTTTCAAAGTACATGCACATCTCTTGAAATTTGAACTTTATAGCAACATTTGACTTACTACAGTAAACATAAATTCTCACAGTACCATTTGTTTAATGGTTCATGTAGACACACAGGGTTATAAGCTGATGTGTCCTTTTTGGAATTGTATATAATTTCATTACACAGCATGTTTAAAAAAGCAAATACATTTACATCCTTACAAGCAACTTAACAGACATATTTGTATCCAGCTCCTTCTGAAAAAAAATACATTTTAACACAACCTTTAACCTTTTTCCTTCTCTCTTGAAAAAGACTGCAAATAAACAAATGCCAGACTTCAAACTGTTTTAAAAAGCTGCAAAATGCAATACACAAGTCAAATGAAATTCTGGAAACAGTATCAATAAACAACAGCTCTGACTGACATGTTACATTGAAAGAGTGCTTTAAAGCTAACACAGGTGCACAAAGTCTCACCAAGATAAGAACACTTTGTTCATAAAAGCACAAACATACATTCAAGAATACACACACAGGTCAAGGACAAAAACTATTACACATTTAAAGAAAACCACAGACATAGACATTGCAAATGCAGATAATAGCATTCCTGACTGATAAATGGACTCGTCTTAACACACAACAGACACCGCTCCATCTGGAACCTTACATACATACTCTTCCACTTTGGGAGACGTTTTAAGAATTGGTGCATAGATACAATATAAAACTTGGCAGACAACAAGGAAATCTAATAGTAAGTGTTTTCATTAAAGGATAAAGCAGTCTCCAATTTTATTTCCAGTGGATTCTGGTTTTAGATTGATTAGAGGAAAGGTCTGAGTGTTCCCCGATTGAAAGATGGAGTTCGAATCTACTAAAAGCGTTTTTATGTCTGTGTCATCTGGGCACAATCAAACTTGACAGCAATCATGGGTTCTTGTAGAAGGACAGAGAAACTGCCACACATCTCCTGTACCTGCCAAAGGCTGTTTATTACAGAGATAAATGAAATGTAAAGGGTTTTAAACTGAGTTGTCTTAAGTGGCAGAGATATTAAAATCTGCCTAGTAGCAGCAGACTGTTAAGAGAGCCAGGTAACAGCACTAAGATGAACTCAATAAGGATGTCAAATGTAAACCACATCTTGCTTAATGTAAACTAACAGGCACTGCCAAGTTCTTTAACTCAAAGACATAAATATGTTTATCTTACAACAGCTATGCCTTTAGGGGCAGATATAACCACAGATTAGTCATTCAACTGAAAAACAGTATAAATAATATAAAAGTATAGGAATCATGGGTTTTAAGTAACAGACAATCTGCGTGTTTGGCCTTTCTAATTGATTCATTTTGTGGTTTCAGGTAACTAAAACACCAAAACATAACAGAAAAAAGGTTACGGTCTGATTGCAATACATATACACTGGCAGACACAATTATATCTAAAAAAAAAAAAAAAAAAAAAAAGAACTGTAGGAACATGTAAGGCAAGAGAACCTATTTTGCTGTAATTTTACTGCAAATCTTTTTTCATAAAAATGCACCTGCTAATAAAGCAATCGGCGATCTACATATCGTGCATTATAACACAGGTTTAGCTTGTTGTTAGTCTGTAATGAATATCTGCAAATTTAGTTGTTGTGTCATGTACATATTCCAGTGGACTGAACTGAATTGCATTTTAAAATGTTGATTGCCACTCCATAGAAACCAGTGGGATGACTGTCAAAAGTCACCTCAATCAACTGTAATCTACCATTTTCTCCAGGGTGAAATGGTGTTCAACACACTTTGAAAATACATAATTGATAAATAGGTGACGTTTTATGAAAAATATGCAGTTAGCTTAATCACTAAACAACATTATTTGAAATGAAAGGTGTGAATACCTACAACAATATTATAATATATAATAGTACAAATAAAGCCTTTTTAACCAGAGATTATCTGTGCTACAATTCGATAAATTCACTTACAAGTGTTTACTGTGGATGTACAGCTTACCTGCTAAAGATTTCAGAACGTGTGAGGACACACAGAAAATATGTTTTGGTGCAGGAAAACGGAAAACTGTCTTTCTGTTTCCCCTGAAAAAGTGGGAAAAACTGTTTCAAATGTAACTATTTGTCAGTTTTCAAGGTAAAGCTCACAGGTTGCTGCACTTTTCAATAGTTCATGCTGTACCAGTATTACAATGTTAGACCCTCAAACAGCCATAAAACATCTTGCTTATGCAGTATTGGTTACATTTTCTACTAAATTGAATGTCCAACGGTTTCCTTATTTCCAGTCCTGGAAACGTATTCTGATCAACGGTGCTTCTTGCGACAGTCCTCACACCTGACGGCACATATGTACAAACAGCACAGGGAAATAAAATGAGTCCACAGTGAATCTATTTGTTTCACATTCTTTAGTGAGACTTTAGTGTTCAAAGGGCCCTGTCTTCAAGTCTATGCCTGGGCTGATATGCTGATGTTGCTGTAAGTAATCCTGGAAAGACTCCCGCCCGTGATGGGTCCGTCCTCTTCCACATCGTGCGCAAAGATGTTTTTTTTATTACAGCAGGCGAAGGTGGCCAAGAAGCCGCGCCGGAAACGCTTATTCATGAAGCAGTAGATGATGGGGTTGACGCAGGCCGACGTGTAGGACAGCAGGTGGATGAAGGAGATGGGTGCCCCGGAGAGCAGTCTGTCCGCGGAGAGCCTGTCGAAGGCCCGCCAGGCGTTGACGGTGAATATGGGCATCCAGCACATGAAGAACAGCACCACGATGACGATCAGCATGCGGATCACCCTCTTCTTCGCCATCAGGTTGGCAGTCGAGCTGTTGCTCCTCACCCTGCTGACCTTGGTCTTGCTGTTGGCGCAGGGCAGCGGCTGCATTTCCACTCTTTTCTTCTTGGATTTCTGGATGTAGCAGCCATCGCTATCCATGTGTTTGATGCTGCTGCTGCTGCTGCTGACCTTCCTTTCTGGAATAAATACGGGCACATATGAACTTCTAGAAAGTGCATAATTTAGGATTGTGTGGTTTACATTGTGTACGTGTGTTTGTGTTGGTCTACTTGTCTATTTAACTTTTAACTCATTAGTGATAAAGCCAAAGGTTATCTTGCAGAATTTATATCCTTTACCTGTTAAAATCTTATGACCACATGGTTCATCTTACTAAAATCCTGCTCAGATTGCGAACTGAGATAAGGTGGATATATTCAGTATTCAAGTTCTAGAAAAAACATGATAGTTTCTTTTGAAATTGTGAATATTTTTCATGCAATTAATAGGATATTTTGATTCTTGCTGATTCATAAACCAGGTGGTATACAAATACTGGTGTTGTACTGCAATGCAAGAGATTTATATTCCTTTGCCATTGCTTATAATGTTGTTGTTGTTGTTGTTGTTGTTTATTTACAAAACCAGGTCTTAAAAAAACTGCAAAAACATTTGGGTTGGCTTGGTTTGTTATATTCCAAGTTTAAAAACACATGAAAAATGTATATTATAAAAAAATGTGAAGGAAAGTGCTAGATAACTACATTCCGTTCAGCTTATTTTCATTTCCTTTTTCACATTGTTTTAAAGTGCATCAGTCAAAATGTTGTACTACAAGGACATTAGATGATGTCTCCTTTACCTATAGAGAAGAGAGCTCATTTACCTCGGTTAGACTTTCTGTGGTTTATTTCAAATCTGATTCCCCTGTAGAGTTCAAGTGAGATTAATCCATATGCCGTCATCATTACAACTCCAGGGATGAGGAAGAGAATCAGTAACAGGAAAACGTACCTAAAATAGATAATTATGAAAATGTAAACATCTGTCAAAACTGTCACCAAAACAATCACTGAAACATGACTGGGAGGAAAGGATTAATCCTTGGACAAAATTGAAGGGAATAGCTTTCCCAAAAACAAGCATTGCACAAGTTATGATCAACTGCAAAACCCAGAAATGTGTGGTATACTAAGCTTTTGCATCCGTTATTAATATTTTTGAAACTAAAACTATATTTATAAATGTTGAGCAGTAGTGTGCCTTCTGATGTTGAGTCCATTGTATGTCATCTGTAACTGATTGTTCTGAATCAACATCAAAGAGATGGAGAGTTGGTCTGTAGCCAGATGTGGCTGGTTGGTGACTCAGACAGAAGCAATATTTCAGGCGTTATTACTGCAGCATTTTAAAACTAGGTAGGTGAATCTCATTATTTGTTCACATGATTGAATTTGAAAGGGAAAGCCTGTAAATGTAATTCACAAAAAGGTAAAACACAGAACATGATTTAAAAAAAAACCGAAGCTTTTCACAAAAAACATATTCAAGAAAAGCAGTGACAAATGTGAAAATTTTGCATTACAAATAACCAAGACAAAGTTGCTGTACTTTTCCACTGGCATATGCTCTGTGCAAGGAAATAAGACATCAAAATGTAACTTTAAACTACATGGAAATTGAATGAATCTTCGTATCTCATTAATTTTGTTGAAAGATTCATAAAAATAATAGTTACCTTTATATATTAACATTAGAAAGTTTACAAATGAGACGAGGCCATTTGACCCATCGTGCTCGTTTGGTGTCCATTAATAACTAAGTGATCCAAGGATCCTATCCAGTCTATTTTTAAATGTTCCCAAATTTTCAGCTTCAATTTTCATTTTACATGTGATCCATGATTTAAAAACGTGCTTTTATTTTGTTTATTATACCCTGGTCATATTCAACTGGGTCTAAATCGGCACTAGTGCTTAAAAACAATGAATCCAGAGTTATTCACTTACTAATGGAAATGAAATTAAATGACTAGAACATTTTATATTTCAGCTCAAAGTGAGGGGGTAGAATCTATTACATAACATTTTAATTTCACAAAAATAAATACAAAATCAATAAACAAAAATGTATGCATCACCAATTATTTTTCAATTTAGGCCTCAATAGACAATGGTTATTCAATTATTCTCAGTAAAACACAACCCATATAGACCAGAAGGAACCAAATATAGATATAGGAATGTATTACCAGATTATTTTGTTTTAACCATCAGTGTATACCTTCAGCTGGCAGGTAATGCTCACCTCCTTACAAATAAAGATTTAACCTCAATGTAATACTAGCAAATAAAATGTATACAATTGGGTACTTTCTAACAAAGTAGAAAAGCTAACTCTGGCTGCTGAAATAGTTATATTATAGCATAGGTTGTCTTGTCTTAAGTTTGTTTAATATTGACCTGAACAATTTGTTTGACTACCCTTGGGCAATTTTAATAACATCTGCTGGACTACTTTAATACACAGTCTTGATTTAAACAATGCTTGTTCAACAGATAAGACTTGGTTTAATCAAACAAGGTTTGAAAGCATGTTTAATAAAATTAAAGTTTGAAGTTAAGTTTGATACATAGGTGTAGTCCCAAACATTCAAAACACAGTCTCCCAAAAGAATACTGTTTAAAGGGCAACAACAGGATTAATACACTAGAGGTTAAAGTTATCATTGTTCTGTCCACCTTTAATGGATCTGTTGTCATCAGACTCACGTACCACAGGTTAAATAAACATTAAAAAAAAAAAAAAAAATCCAGACTATTTCACTGCTGTGAAGAATCACATGTAACTGTAGGAAACTAAGTGCTAGACCAAATCAAAACTTTGATGTACCTGCAAATCAAAAAGTACAAATCTGTACCCTACTGCTGTTGAATTGATTTAATTTAACCAATTTTCTACTATTTATACATCAAAACGTGATTGACGTGAACTCATCATTTGTGCTTCACACAAGGGGGGGGCAAAGTTTTGATTTGGTCTAACCATTATATGAAGGGGAACTCAAATTGATTCACTATTAATTAACTAGCTCAGTTCAAAATCAATCTGATTTTTTTCATTAAAAGAGAGAAACTTAATATTGTCTCAAGATTTTAAATATTTAGGGAAAGTAATGGATCCTGAATAAGATTTTTAAAAGCACATTAAAAAGGTGATAAAACTACCAAATACAGGATATAAGTCTGCATAATTTTACATATATTAATGTCTTTATTCATTGTAGAGAGGCATGCCCTTTGATTCTGACTGAATTACAGTGATGAGATTTTAGAATAAAGAGAAAAATCGAAACCAGGTGGGATTTTCAAGCAGTGTTACTAGACCTACCTTCATTAGCCTCTATATCTTTGCCTTAATCCTAATTAGTGCTGTTAATCCATGTCCATTTCTCAATTAAATTGGTGAGATCTGATTATGAATCAAAAGGACCCTCTTCAAGCTCCAACATATACAGAGCAATACACCTTTTCTAATAATTAACTTTGCATCTTTTTTTTTTAAATGAATAAATGCATTTTAAACCAGATGGATTTGCTCTCAACAAGTCTTTCAAGGCATTGACTATCCCTTGGAGCACAATCAAGTCGATAATTAAGAAGTGGAAGGTATACAGCACCACCTGCTCAGAGCTGACAGTCCACCAAAACTGAGCAGCTGGGTAAGAAGAGCACTGGACAGAGAAGCCAATGACAGACTCTGAAAGACCTACAGCGCTCCATGTGTCGAGACGAGAGAAACTGTCCATGAGTCAACAATAGCTCAGGTACTCCACGAATCTGGCCTGTATGGAAGAGTGGCCATTTCATAAGAAAGCTCATATAACTCTGTGGCAACAGATTCTGTGGTCTGATGAAACACAAATTGGCTTGAATACAAAGCATTATGTCTGGCACAAACCCGACACAGCTACATCTCCCAGATAACACCACCCCTATAGTGAAGCATGGTGAAGCAGCATGGATCATGCATCATGCACACGGACTGGGACGTTTGTCAGGGTGGAGGCCAAAATTGATGGAGCCAAATAGAGGCAAATCCTTGAGGAAAACCCGATTCAGTCAAATCCCACAAATTTCAATTTCTTTTTTTTCCAGCTTTTGCTTCAGTACAATTATATAGTATGCAGTACATTCTAGTATTGTATTAAGCCTAGTGATAGTACTAAAAGTGAATGTCATTTTCCTTTTTCTATTCTTATACCCAAATATAAATCCTGCTTGTATGCAATGTCTCACAGCAGCATTCTGTTGAGCCTTTCTGACTGTATCTTCTACACGCTGCACAGACCATTCCTCTGTGATCAGTGCCATTAAATACAGCCTCTCGGGAACTACACTGTACACTCTTTAAGGAGTGGAAAAGCCTCACTCTCACTCCAAAAGCAAATAATGATATGTCATGGTATCTGCTGCAAGGTGAGCTCAAACACTGCACAACTATGTTATTGCTATAAATTACATGACCTGTTACACAATTCACGCTCTTATTTATTCTTGGGAGACATTACCACAGAGAATGTTTGGATAACAAAACCTGTATGGAAAACACACTTACCAGGATTGCTGAATAACATCACTGGGCCAGGATAGACGGCACATATTACCAGTGCTGTTATTGTCTCTTGTGAAGGGCACCAGGGTGCTGGAGATTGGGTATGGCAGCATTAGGATAAAGGACACAACCCATGTCACTGTGATGACTTTAAAGGCATGGGACTTGGTCTGCCAGACTCTGGACTGTAGAGGATTACAGATCGCACTGTAGCGCTCCAGGGAGATTGCAACCAGGCTGAAGGTAGATACACTCACAGATATACCTGCAGATCAAAACAAAAATCAATGCACATAATCACTAAAAAAAGAACAACGCATAATGCCTTAGGTTTACAAAGACTATTATAAAAACATGTGGCTAGCAGCATATTAAAGCACGTCTATAATTTGCAACTGTTTAAAAACACAGATCAATTCCAGCAACTCTAAATTATGAACAGTAGCCACCGAGCATAAAACATGTAAACATTTCCTGGAGTAAAAACAGAAACTAATTATAAAACATGCCAAAAGATGATTAAACAGCTTCAATCTGTTGTCGGGTGAATGACACTGTTTTATGTTCCTCAAAGAAAACAATAGCAGAAATAGCCACAGCAAAGACACAAGCAGAATTCAAATTAATGATTTAAATACTCACTTCTAATGTGTCGAAAGAAGCGCCAATTCATAAAGACCAACACATTACTCACAGTCAGCAATCTATTATAAACACATTTATTTTTACACTTATTTAATTCTCAGTTATACTTAGTCTTAGCTTAAGTTTATATTTAATCCACCAGAGAAATCTGATATGCATGCAATTTAAGAGATCAGACCCATGTACATGTATATTATTTGGGGTTAATTGAAGCATTGTATACAATAGTAACTATTAAGAAAAAGGCAAATTGTTTTCCTTGTACATAGTTAACAATTTCCATGATAAATGTGTAAATCATTTTATCTACAGTTGTCTACAAAATTACTGCCAAATGTGTGCACACTGTATTGATATTAAAAGGACAATATGTGCAATATTGCTGGGTAAGGATAAAGTGCCTATGACAGGTTATATAAATAGTCTTAGGAAAAAATGTGAATTGTTAATGGTAATATGAGCTACTGTGTGTTTACACCACCCTGGAAAACCCGTGCCATACTGAGGCATGTTATTAGTTTCTCCCTTGGAAGAAGTGTATGCAAAATATTTGTATAGTACCTTTGTAATTTCTGCAGTTATTCAGTGATTATCACTTCCTCCAAGCCAAGGGAAAGAAAAGCACTAAGGCTTTTATCTTTATTGATCAATTGCAAGTTTCGACTTGATTTCCTTACTACTTTGCTCTCTCTCTATTCCACTCTCTCTCCCTGTGTGTATATGTATATCATCATCAGCCTGTATTCGTCTGCAAAGTTTATTATTTCATCTTCCCATCTTTTATGTGCTCATCTTCTAGGTCTCTTTTAATCTCTTGGTATCCATACAGTAAGTTCTGTTGTCCATTATGATCTGTTCTTCTCACAGTGTGTCCAGCCCATTGCAATGTTAACATCTCTTCTTGTTATTCCATGCGAAAATCTTGCCATGCTTCTTTGTGTCACCTGCAGTTTCTGTAGCATTTTAGTGTTTTGTGGCTAAATTTCACAATGAGCACTGGTATTACGCATTGATCAAATAGTTTTTTTCTTCAGGCAAATTAGTGGATTTCCTTTCAACAGTGTCCTGTTTCTTCCATCCCATTAATATCTTCTGTCTTCCATAATATCTCCATCTGCACTGATTTGTCGTCCAAGGTAGACATAACTTTTGACTTCTATCTGTTGATCTACATTTTCTTAGATTCAACAAAGCTGTAATTTTACTCAGGTTCATTTTCAGTCCAGTTTTCTTGTTTGCATCTGAGAGTTCCTGAAATTGATGCTTCACTGCCAGCAAGTGTTTTTGCAAATATGACGATGTCATCAGAAAATCATAAGTTGTTCAAATAAGCTCTGTTTAACTTTATATTCCCAGTCCAAAGTCTTGAACACTTCTACAAGAGGTGCTTTGATGTGTTTTGGAGAGATTGTGTCTCCTTGAAGTTCTCCTTAACAAATCTTGATCTGGTCAGTATCTTGGTGGAGTCGGTTTGCTGGTGCAACACTGTTATGTACAGTGAGGGAAAAAAGTATTTGATCCCCTGCTGATTTTGTACGTTTGCCCACTGACAAAGAAATGATCAGTCTATAATTTTAATGGTAGGTGTATTTTAACAGTGAGAGACAGAATAACAACAAAAAAATCCAGAAAAACGCATTTCAAAAAAGTCATAAATTGATTTGCATGTTAATGAGGGAAATAAGTATTTGACCCCTTCGACTTAGTACTTGGTGGCAAAACCCTTGTTGGCAATCACAGAGGTCAGACGTTTCTTGTAGTTGGCCACCAGGTTTGCACACATCTCAGGAGGGATTTTGTCCCACTCCTCTTTGCAGATCCTCTCCAAGTCATTAAGGTTTCGAGGCTGACGTTTGGCAACTCGAACCTTCAGCTCCTCCACAGATTTTCTATGGGATTAAGGTCTGGAGACTGGATAGGCCACTCCAGGACCTTAATGTGCTTCTTCTTGAGCCACTCCTTTGTTGCCTTGGCTGTGTGTTTTGGGTCATTGTCATGCTGGAATACCCACCCACGACCCATTTTCAATGCCCTAGCTGAGGGAAGGAGGTTCTCACCCAAGATTTGACGGTACATGGCCCCGTCCATCGTCCCTTTGATGCGATGCAGTTGTCCTGTCCCCTTAGCAGAAAAACACCCCCAAAGCATAATGTTTCCACCTCCATGTTTGACGGTGGGGATGGTGTTCTTGGGGTCATTCCTCCTCCTCCAAACACGGCGAGTTGAGTTGATGCCAAAGAGCTCGATTTTGGTCTCATCTGACCACAACACTTTCACCCAGTTCTCCTCTGAATCATTCAGATGTTCATTGGCAAACTTCAGACGGGCCTGTACATGTGCTTTCTTGAGCAGAGGAACCTTGCGGGCACTGCAGGATTTCAGTCCTTCATGGCGTAGTGTGTTACCAATTGTTTTCTTGGTGACTATGGTCCCAGCTGCCTTGAGATCATTAACAAGATCCTCCCGTGTAGTTCTGGGCTGATTCCTCACCGTTCTCATGATCATTGAAACTCCACGAGGTGAGATCTTGCATGGAGCCCCAGACCGAGGGAGACTGACAGTTATTTTGTGTTTCTTCCATTTGCGAATAATCGCACCAACTGTTGTCACCTTCTCACCAAGCTGCTTGTCGATGGTCTTGTAGCCCATTCCAGCCTTGTGTAGGTCTACAATCTTGTCCCTGACATCCTTGGACAGCTCTTTGGTCTTGGCCATGGTGGACAGCTTGGAATCTGATTGATTGATTTCTTCTGTGGACAGGTGACTTTTATACAGGTAACGAGCTGAGATTAGGAGCAGTCCCTTGAAGAGAGAGCTCCTAATCTCAGCTCGTTACCTGTATAAAAGACACCTGGGAGCCAGAAATCTTGCTGATTGATAGGGGATCAAATACTTATTTCCCTCATTAACATGCAAATCAATTTATAACTTTTTTGAAATGCGTTTTTCTGGATTTTTTTCTCTCACTGTTAAAATACACCTACCATTAAAATTATAGACTGATCATTTCTTTGTCAGTGGGCAAACGTACAAAATCAGCAGGGGATCAAATACTTTTTTCCCTGATTGTATTTAATAAGAGTTCTATAGGTTTCTTCAATGTTTTGATTTCTCAGAGCTCTGATGACTCAGTTTGTATATATTGAATCAAATGCTTCTTGTAGTCAGCAAAGCCCAGGCACAGAGGAAGCTCATATTCTCTTTCCAATACTTCTCATACAACTTATATATGATCCATTGTGTTATATCCAGTTCTGAATCCTGCTTGTTTATTGGTTGGGGCGAAGTTCAGTGTGTCTTCAAGGTAATGTGTTAATATCTTAGTAAATGCTTTGTATAAGATGGAATGGAAGTAGACTAATGTCATAGAGATATTCTTTGTCTGCTTTCACGTGAAGGAGAATGACAGTTATTCTTATTTAGTTTTGTATTGTTTTACACCAATTTCATATCTGTTTGATCCCAGATTTAACCTTAATCACAGGCCCTTATCATCTGCTTTTCTAAAAATTATAAGCCATAACTTAAGCCAAACCACAGATACAAGAATTTAGGGACTGCTACACTTGAAATGGTGTTTTCCATTTTCATGGTTGGTCTGTTTCTGTTTACCCTGTTACCTCCTTCCAGATCTTCAACATATTCTCCCTCTGTCCTTTTGAGATAAAATGTTCCTCTACTTCCTCTGTAATCCTTGCAAAAATTGCTCCCTTCTCATACAAATACAGTCCATCTCATCTGAAAAGACAGTTCTTGCTTAAGAAATGATTCCATATAAACAAGAAACTGAAATTATATTGGGCACAACGACTTCTGAGCCTTGTGTTGTGGTGTCATATCAGCATCTGTAAATGTGGTCCTGTCCTGGGTGCAGGCAGGATCCCTGAGAACAATGCTGTTCTGGTCCTGGTCTTCAGCTTGGTTTCAATATCCCTGTATTACTTCTACAGTGAATGGGAGAAGTATATTCCACACTGACAAAACTATGAGATCTATGGACCATACTGGCAGGAACTGTCTCCAAAATGTTGCAGATTGCCTTTATATGCTTTTGGGCAAATACATATGACCTCTGAATAGTAGAGGACCAATGATTTAATCTATTAGCACTGCAAGGAAGGTTGTCCTGATAGTTCTGTATTTGTATTCGTGTTGGGTATCAGATGCCCCACTTAAACATCAAAACCCACTGCCAGTTGTTTATTATTTCACTTAAAGAGGCACTGCCCTGGGACACATTGTCATGTTTTATTCATTTAAATGCTTTAAAATATTTGTTATAAACTGAAATGCTTCTATACAATGGGTTGTTTTCAGCTATAAAATTAGTGTGAAAATGATTTACAGAAACATATTGTAACCAAGTAGCAACTAAGCGAGTATCTGCAGCATTTCCGCCATACATATTTAACTATTTTGTCAATTGCACTTGATTTAGCTGAAATTAAACAGTTGTGCCTTCCTTGGCATTTATGTGATGTTCCTGTTGTGACATTCAAGTGAGGCATACATTCATTCGGGAAAAGGTCATGTTGCGGGTGGATAATTCTACACAAGCATCTTCCACGTTATCATAAACACATCACGTATTGTAGTCTAAAAATACCTATTAACAAGAAAGTCTGCCTGTGTAAATTCTTCTCTTCTTATGAAAAAGTTCATATTCTTACAGATGTGGACGTAATGTAACTGAACTTACTCAGTGCTTTGCTTTCAAATCCAACATGCATTTTAGAACATAATGAGAACTGACTTTAGTAAACAGTCGTAAATGCAAAAGGCCATTCCACTCACATGACAAGCACATTTATGCTAGTAAGTAGGTAAGGTAAGGTAAGGAAGCTTCAGTCTTCTAACTCTTGAATTCTTGGAAAAAGCAGGCACATTAGAACTGATGGACTATATTCTGTTCAGAGCTTAAACCTAATGAATTATCCAATTTTGTTAAACAACCCTTGTAATCACATCAGCACAGCAGCAGACCTGGGTCAAAAACAGCTGAAATATTATGTAACTATAATTTCTATTTTCAGTTCTGTCACTCTAGCAAACAGTAATTAAACCTAATCTTTATACTGAATTCAAAGAGGGTGAACCCCTTGTTCTGGTCAGATTTTAATACATTACCTATTACAGCTGCTGCTATTGAGAGTCATAGTTTCATAGTTTTTTAATATTTTCTAATGTTTCTTTGTGTGAAAAAATGGTTTTTAGTGACAAATAATGTTTACGTAGTGAAGAAATACCTGATCATTTTCCAATTTTATGATGTTTGTCAAAACACTTTTATTTCATTGCTTAAACTATTATATCCAGAAATAAAATGTCAAAACTACTATTTTTGTCCAGGTTCTGCAAAGGATTAATACACTTTTTTAAGACCTGCTCTAGACTTTGTAACAATGTAACAATGTCTGACAAGACTCTTCCCATAATTGTGTTTATAATCAAACCACTATAAATGTTGACACATCGTTTTATGTGGTTTCGTACTATAGGATTGTCAACTAAGATACATGCTTAGATTCAACTTGTTTCATAGACAGACAAACACTTTTACTATATGTCATGTAATTATAACCAGTCACCTTTGCAGTTTAAAAGTATATTTTCTGAACTAATCCTGTCTTTTAAGACACATTTATTCAAATTTTTCCACACTTTGTCTAGCAACACATTTTCATAGCATTTTCCTCTATCAGGGCAACATTTGTGAATTACAGGACCACTTCACGGATGTTTCTATTTACTGTAGAACTAATGGGCTAAAATAATTGCAAATCATAGTAATACAAAATAGATAAATATATGAAAAGCTAACATTTTGTTTAGTATAAGGAAAACAAATAAAATATATTTATGAATATACAGTTTTTATAATCAATTGGAATGCCACTCCTCCATGGGCCAAACAACCATGACTAACTGGCCAACTCTTAAATCACTTACCCATGAAGTATGCGGCCACTTTGCAGACCCCACTGCCAAATATAAAGTCTTTCATCAGATTTGGGATTAGGGTGAAAGGCATACAGAAGAGACAGAGCATCAAGTCACTGACAGCCAAGGACAGCAGGAAGATATTCGTCACTGTCCTCATCCGCTTGTTTCTCACCAGGACAGCAATGATCAGGGAATTTCCAAGCACACTGAGCAAGAATATTAAGCTGTACAGAAGTATCCGTACATTCTGATTCATATCTGTGAACACAAACACATCATGTTATAATTATAAGAAGCAAACTTTGACAATCTTCATAAAAGAAAGGCACTAATCACCATTTGATTTGATACAAAACACTTACCACATTCTTGTCTAGTAGTATTAAAACATGTATTAATATCCATGTCTACTGCAGATATTGATGTTGTGTGCTTATATAGAAATATTACACACAAATAGATTTGTAAAATATAATACGAACTGTATAAATCATGGATAAAACAACTTATTATAAAATTAACTACACTTTTTTTACTACTTCTGTATAACTGACCCCTTTTAGCTTTTATATATTTAATATGTACAACTGTGCCTTGTTTTGAGGCAGGGGAATGTATTCCATTCCCACTCTCTTAGTCTTCTATATCTCTCTTTCCTTTTCTTTCTATATGTGTAAGACTATGCTGTTAATGTTTACCGGTGTGAAGTTTATAGTTGTGATTCTCTGTGGTTGTGTAATCTTGAGGATGTATAGAGTGTTATAGAAACCCCTATATAATAAAGTAAAAATGTAAATAAACTGGAAAAACGTTTTCAAAAACCTTGCCATTGGCTTTTCTAGATGAACGTGGGTTTAGGGAGCGTCTCCCTCTTGTTAAAACTAAATCATCTGGACTGTGTAGCTCCGCAGGCTCTCCATCAGGTTGACCCATACCTGCCAGCGTGGGTCCATGTGCCAGCCAAGCGCCCCTTGGGCAGCATGGGCATCGACAGCGCCTGCTCTGGTTTCCCATCTCTCTCTCCCTCTCTATTCTTGCTTTATACTTTTTTTTCTCTTTTCAGTGTCTGTTTAACATGGACAACGCTTTATAAGCATCTTAAATAAAATAAATACATAAACTAAACCGGGCTGCCAAGTGTCAAGCAATGCTTCATTACCCACTAGAAATCTAGAATACCGTAACCATAAAATGATTGTAATTACAGTGGAATGTAATTGCATGAAATAATGAAATAAATACGAAATTAATAACGAAACATCCCGCAATAAGTGCAGGACACAGGGGTCGGGTATAATGTTGGTTACCTTTAGGCTGCGGCTGCTCCTCAGGTCCCTCGCACTCCGAGTCATTCTTCATTCCCAGCCGACATAAAATCTTGTTCATATCAGTGGAGTTTAAAAGCATGTCATGCAAAGTAAATGTCTCCATGTTTGGATGGTGACTATATATATATATATATATATATATATATAAAAAAAAAAAAAACTAAATAATAATAAAAAAAAAAATGCTTTAAAAACCAAACTCTCCAATGCCACCCATTTCAGTCACTTGCAAGTAAGAGCTATCTGCGTGGGCTAAACATTTCTGCTGCAATTGAAAACTTTGTATTCATATATATTTTGTAGTTCAAATGCAAACTACACTGACTTGATATTTATGCAAGAAAAATGACATCCTTTTCCCCAGACTAGGAGGCACCACTGACTTGCTGTTTGCAGGAGCAAGGTTGCACAGGTTCTGGTGGCTGGTTTTGCGACACCAGTTATAAGAATGCTAGGCATCAAACCCCGCCTTTCCAAGACTTACAGGAGTCAGAGATGGTGTGTCTACATGCCATTGTTAGATTCACTTTGGAAGTTTATCATTGCCATTATTATAAAGACAAAATAATCTAGCCTATGCGTTTATGTATGTATGTATGTATGTATGTATTCAAAATAAAAAGCTGAAACATTATAATAAACATAGCTTGAGTCGCCTATATAATGTATACCCTGCAGTACTGAATAGGACAGAAGGGTTTTTGTGTAGGCTTGTCTTGAAAACAACAAAATTATAGAAAACTTTTAGGGAGAAAGATGGCAAGTTGTGAAGGGCAACAGAAGACTCTGAATATTACACTCTAGGTTGATTGATGTATTTTTATGTACCTGATTTTAACATTTTAGAAACACTTGCTTTCTAACCCCAATCTAGGGGAAAATAAACAGGTATATTCCTGTCATGATTTCAAACATTGTATGTCATGTTTTGCAGTTACACGCATGTTTGAGACTGATAACAATATTTGTCTTACTGTCTAGCTGTAGGTTAGTAGTTTTTCATTTTAGTTTAAGATGTTGGTTTTAATGTAAGAAACTGTGATTGTATTAAGGTTTTATATAGAGTAATATACAATACACATTGAGCGAAAACTTTACAAAATGCAAAAGTCTAAATCATGTATTACCAAAAAAATATACTGTTGAAATTCAATTTCAATGTATTCATCATTTTAAGGCCAATGTCATATGCTTCCAAAGCTATATATTTTTATAATTGTGTAGAGTATATGATTATTAAGTTTTCCATCATCAACCTTATTTAACTTTTTCTGTGTTCAATTTATTACAATGAGAAGTTCAGGATGTTTCTCTTTCAAATCAGATTTTGAATTTAATTTTGCATTATAGGTAGGCTCCAATATTCTGACAATTTACTGAATTATTCAAGGAAACCCAAATACTATATAACATTTAGATTTAACTATGTTGTCGTATACATAAATGGAAGTTGTCTTCTTTAAAATTATTTATTTACTTGAGGCACACAACAAGCACATGAATAAGCTATCAGTTTGCACTTTTACAGCTACATAGTCAATATTAAAAATATTAAAAGGAAACCACTACATGCAAGAATTGTAACTTAGTAATTATAATTCACTGGGCTGTATTTCCAATTAACTATCAGTATTTCATAGTTAGTTAGTACACTTGTGTGTTTCAAGATTAGTGGTGGAACATTTGCAACCAGTAAATCTGTAATGTAGTGAAAATAACCTAATTGTAGAGTTTTAAGATCCAGTGCAAAGACCGTAAAAGCTAATTTATATTCCAAAATGTTTGATCTATCTGTGGAGACTTTAATCTAGGATTGAAATGTGTCACCAGGTAAACAGAAATGTAATTAACTCTGAGGCGATATAATATAGAATACATTTCATTCGAGCATACACGTGCGCAAACATCCATATTCATGTTTGCATTAAATAAATATTAGGTATATTCTTGGAGAGAGATTGTATATAAGATTAGATATTATTTTTAATACAACCCCTCGAAATGGCTAAGATTAACTAACTTCTGTACAAACTGTTCTCACAGGAGGATAGATAGATAGATTCACAGCAATGATGTGGAAGAGCAAGAGTTTGACCAGGCTGTTTCACTGGACCATCTATCACCTTTTTTTAAATCTCCCGTTATCTCATAATCATTTGATAGATTCCTTTGTCCATCTTTGATCTGTTCTTCTTGCAGTGCGCCGGGCCCATTGCCATTTTAACATCTACACTCTTTCAGGTATGTCACATATTTTAGTTTGTTCTTAGAGCCATCCATTCATTTTTCGATCTCAATATACATGTCTGTTGAAACTAATTTCACACATTGCTGAATAAATGATTTTTTTTTTTTTTTTTTTACACTACAACCATGAGTGTTTTGTGTATCCTACTTTGGCTATTATAGGTCCACTCTTCAGAGAGCACATTCTGCAGCCTTTTAATGGTTCTCAGCTGAAATTTGTGACAGCTGACAGTGTTTTTGTGTTTTGTTCTTACATAAATATTCTGGTACACTGTGAAATCTATCAAAATGAAATAAGCAAGCCATTAAACAAGAATAACAGTGTGTACCCAGCAGAATGTAGGACTGTGGAGGTTGCCATGTGTCCACTGTGGCTCTCTGTGTGCTGTGCACGAACCAAAGACATTTTAGGGTTCAGGTTTATATTCGGATCTGTTCTTGATACATGCTTTAAACACTTCAAATGTCATGAATGATTATGCACATGCGGTAGGAACTGTGTTTCCGTGTCCTTGTTTCCTCTCATGCTTCAAAAACAGTCGGACACAGTTGCTTAGCTACCGCAGCGGGTTGCACATATAGGGATGGTTTGGGACGGTAACGCATTTCTGCCATAGGGAGATACAATAGCATTTGTAAATCATGGATGAAGGAACAGAGTTGTCCATGACAATTGCTCAGGTTGTCCAGAAACTGAAGGGGTCACATTTACATTCCCAGCTAGAAAAACAGGCCAAAGTAAGTACTCTTGCTACCAAAGCCGACTCCAGAAAACAAGTGCGGTGCTGGGATTTGCCCAATATTGCACTGTCAGGGTTCACTGTATATTTATATATTATATTTAGATTTATACAGCTTTCATTATACGTGATTATAGCAGTAAACTATTAATATATATATATGATGCTCGTTTCTGTGGTGTCGCAGAATTCAGTGAAGACGTATTCCTGTGTAAGGTTATTGTATTAAGCGAATGCAAATAAATAAAACAATACGACTGCCCCACTGCCCCATACAGATAACCAAATTGTATAAGAAATGTAATGTATTTTACGTATGAGTAATGCAAATCAACATGGGTTTGTGGTGCATCTGCAGTCTGAAGTCTAAAATGATATTATGAGGCTGTATTCATTCCTCGCAGGGTAGGACATCTGTCAATGCCAGGACTGTTCATGGATATTGATAATGTGGATTGGATGGGCTGAAAAATACAACTGTAGTTGCATGTGCCTTTTGTTAGCCAAGGACATGCCTATCTGAACAATCAGCCTTGGACATCCCTATTCTGTTAGCTTTGAATTGCTCTCACTTTTTGTTGTAGGCTATATCTGTACACATTTTAAGTACAAAAGACTTTTCCATTGATTTTGTTTTATTAATCTTTTTCCTTTGAATATGTTTAAAGTAACAATTTTCTAAAGTTTGTGTAAAAAATAAAAACGTTTTATGATGATGATGATGATGATGATGCATGTGCTTATCAAGATTATTATATGTGTAATAGTAAATAACATGCTTATTTAAAGTATCATTCAGATATGTGATGCTGGATGGGATATTTTTTTATATTTCTGTTTACCAGGAGTGCTTACACAGGCCAGACATTCAGCTTGAATGTCTTAAAGATGATGTACGCAATTTTCTTAGGAACTCAGGTAAGTGTTTAAGTGTAGACTGACACAGACCTCCTGCATTTGTTATAGTGACACATTGTTTGACAAGATGGTTATTTGTTAATATCCTTCTTCCTCAGTTTAACCTTGTTTTATTCCTAAAGAGCTTAAAGATCGGTATACGCTCTTTATAAATGATATTATTCCATTCAAAATATTTACTATGACTGGAGGAATTTTGATGGGTAACTCCTCAATTCATGTTAACATCTGACAAACAAAAGAGAAGAGAAATACCAGATTTTATGGTCTTTTACATCACCTTCAAAAGTTATAGAGTTAAGTACATGCTTTCCCAATACTGGGTCCGTCTGCTTTTCAGTCCAACTTTGTTCTCACTTTCTTAACTGAACCTGTATTGAACCTGTACTAAACTGTTTGTATTTATGTAAATTAATGGGAGGTAAGATTGAAATGAGAACCAAAATACTCAATTGGGACCCAATGAATATGTATGGTCTTTGGCTTGCAGTAAGAATTATTGTTTCACGAAATTACAGGTGCTATTTTTAATTTAGATACTTACTTGAAGCAGTTTCAGTCACCATTTATATCTTTTTAAGGTTGGGAAAAAAAGCTGCAGAATGCTGTATATCGTGAGTTGCATGTGTAAGTATCATTCCTCCTGTGCTTAATGTACTATGATTGCTATTTTTTCATTGTCACACCCAACTATTATAACCACTCGATGCGTAACAACATTGGCTTGCTTTAATTAGACTCTAAACTGCAGAGTGCCTTGACTTTAGGCTGTGTATAAATCTGTTTATTTTTTATTCACAACCCAGAACTAATTTTTTATAAGAGAAGATGCTTCTGCTCAGACATTAAACAAAACCGCAGACCTACATTTTTGTGTAGATCTTTTAATTCTCTAATGGTAACTGTCATGTCTGAAGCAGTGTGATGAATCAAACCCTGGGGGTTGAAGTAGAAGTAGTTTAAAGTCCAGCCCAATCAGGTTTACCTCATTGCAGTCAGTAATAATAATTAACATAAATGTCCTTCATTTCATGAAACTCCAGTAAGATCCATTATTTTTTATTTTGTGTTAAATTGGAAGATACATCATGTTATATTTTCTGCTTTTATTATGTTCAGGTTGTCTAAGAGGTATTTTTCAGAAATAATTTGAAGAGAAATATTGACAAGGCTGTTTTTCACAGATCTGCTCCACTATATACATTACAGTCATTCTGATAATGTAATATAATGTTCTTTTAAAGCAAGGCTACACATCATGTTCAAGGGCACTGTTTTGAGACTGCTAAAAAGAAAACACAGAGCTGTATTACATGTTATTATGAATACTCTTTCCAACTGATGCTGGTGCAGCAAAGTTAGCAGTGAGTACATGACAAAGTTATGTCCAATCATTAGTAATTGTCTGGCTTCCTAATATTTTTCAGCAGATGTGTGTTTGAGAGGGAATGTAAAAACATTGGACAAAGAGCAGGACGACCCAGTTACAGTCTAGACTCAAATTACTGAGAGAGGTTTTGAGGCATTTCAGTGACACTTAAAAATGAATTAGCCTTTCTTTCTTCTTACTTGTGTAATTGTAGTTATAAATCTACAGCAGTATTTAAAATCAGATCTGATAACTGTGCTTTTAGTTTACATCACCGTGGGGGCTTTGAATGTGACTGAAGCAGCTTATGGTTGCAGCAACACAAGCATAATTATAAAGTGTCATATTTAATTGTTGTTGTTCATTGTAAAGACCAACAAAGGAAGTCAAGGATGTGTGCGGTGTGCAAAACTCTTCTCCGACTGATGTTAGTAGCAGAAAGTTGCTTTGCTTTTGTCAGAAGCCTACATTTCACAACATATTCCTGCGTACTTTGCTAATATTGCAGACTGTGAACATATTTGTATTGTACAGCATTGCTTACAGCAGGGGTCTCAAACTCAATTCCTGGAGGGCTGAGTGTATGCTGGTTTTCGTTCCAACCGAGTCCTCAATTACTTAATTTGTCTAATTAATTATTCAATTTGATATATTTGAACAATATATTGCAAGGTATTTTACAGTTGATGGTCTAAACGTTCATTTGATTCAAGGTACAGTATCTTATAAAATATCCTGGGCCTGGATAGGGGTTTAAATGTATGTAGCTAATTAAACAATTAGACCAATTAAGTAATTGAGGACACAGTTGGAACGAAAACCAGCATACACACGGCCCTCCATGGACTGAGTTTGAGACCCCTGGCTTACAGCTTCCTGGCTAGTACCTATATTAGAAACTGTTGTCCTTCGAAGGGAGACAGAAGTCAAAGCCAGTGCAGTACAAACATTCAGTTTAGCAACTAAAGAATGATACTGTCCTAATCTCTTTGGAAATATGCCTGCAGCCAGTAGCACCTATCAGCTACTATTTGTTATTTGAAGGCATAGCTGATGTACACCTTATCTGACAGTTATTTTGTGTTTCTTCCATTTGCGAATAATCGCACCAACTGTTGTCACCTTCTCACCAAGCTGCTTGGCGATGGTCTTGTAGCCCATTCCAGCCTTGTGTAGGTCTACAATCTTGTCCCTGACATCCTTGGACAGCTCTTTGGTCTTGGCCATGGTGGAGAGTTTGGAATCTGATTGATTGATTGCTTCTGTGGACAGGTGTCTTTTATACAGGTAACGAGCTGAGATTAGGAGCACTCCCTTTAAGAGAGTGCTCCTAATCTCAGCTCGTTACCTGTATAAAAGACACATGGGAGCCAGAAATCTTGCTGATTGATAGGGGATCAAATACTTATTTCCCTCATTAACATGCAAATCAATTTATAACTTTTTTGAAATGCGTTTTTCTGGATTTGTTTGTTGTTATTCTGTCTCTCACTGTTAAAATACACCTACCATTAAAATTATAGACTGATAATTTCTTTGTCAGTGGGCAAACATACAAAATCAGCAGGGGATCAAATGCTTTTTTCCCTCACTGTATTTGTTGTTTACCTTTTTTTCCTGTTTGTCTTCATTTCCTGTTTGCCACCAGTCAGTCACACTAATTAACACATGTGGTGCTATACTTATTATATAATTTTGATATTATATGATATTATTTTGCTTTTATAAGGCTTCCTCCTCCCAGTCACCCAGCTGCACCCCCAGAGCATATTAAGGAACCACTGGCATACATGAGAAAGGCACAGGTTGGTTCTTCATTTATACAGAGGAAAAGTGTCAATTTCTTCTTATTGTTTGTTGTTCTAGCTGTTTTTGAAATAATGCTGCTAGGCAATCCATGGAGAATAGATCTGTTGTTATTCATTACTCATGTGTTTTATGTTTTTCTAGGTACTAAATGATTCATACACCCTAAAGTACATTGAACATTTCAGAAACACAGATGACTGCTTTTAAAACAAATGCAGATGTTTTACCATGATCTCTGCTAATTAAAGCCTATACACACACACACACACACACACACACACACACACACACACACACGTATATACAGTATACATATATACAGTTAGGTACATAAATATTTGGACAGAGACACAGTGGTCATCATTTTGGCTCTGTATGCCACGAAAATGGATTTGAAAGGAAACAACTTTCATGTTTAATTTGATGGTAGTTACATGCAAATTGGGTGAACAGTGTTGGAATTACACCTATTTTTATATGTGGTCGCCCCAATTTTACGGGCTCAAAAGTATGTGGACAAACTAAAATAATCATGAATTAAATTGTGAATTTCAATACTTGGTTGCAAATCCTTTGCAGTAAATGAAGTCTGGAACCCATAGACATCACCAGATGCTGGGTTTCTTTCCTGGTGATGCTCTGCCAGGCCTGCACTGCAGCTGTCTTTAGTTCCTGCTTGTTCTTGGGGTGTTTTGCCTTCAGTTTTGCCTTCAGCAAGTGAAATGCATGCTCAGTTGGATTCAGGACAGGTGATTGACTTGGCCACTGCAGAACATTACACTTATTCGCCTTAAAAAAGTATTGGGTTGCTCTCTCAGCATGCTTCGGGTCATTGTCCATCTGCACTGTGAAGCGCCGTCCAATGAGTTTTGAAGCATTTGGCTGAATCTGAGCAGATAATATAGCCCTAAACACTTCAGAATTAATCCTGCTGCTTTTGTCAGCAGTCACATCATCAATAAATACAAAGGAACCAGTTCCCTTGGCAGCCATACATGCCCATGCCATAACATGCTTCACAGATGAGGTGATATACTTCGGATCATGAGCAGTTCCTTTCCTTCTCCATACTCTTCTCTTCCCATCATTCTGGTACAAGTTGATCTTTGTCTCATCTGTCCATAGGATGTTGTTCCAGAACTGTACAGGTTCTTTAGATGTTTTTTTTGGAAACTCTAATCTGGTCTTCCTGTTTCCTGTTCACATCTTGTGGTAAACCCTCTGTATTTACTCTGGTGAAGTCTTTGACACAGATATGCCTGCCTCCTGGAGGTTGTTCTTGATCTGGCCAACTGTTCTGAAGGAGTTTTTCTTCACCAGGGAAAGAATTCTTCTGTCATCCACCACAGTTGTTTTCCGTGGTCTTCTGGGCCTTTTGGTGTTCCTGAGCTCACCAGTGCGTTCTTTCTTTTTAAAAATGTACCAAATAGTTGATTTGGCCACACCTAATGTATTTGCTATCTCTCTGATTGGTTTGTTTTGATTTCTAAGGCAAAACTGAATTCAAAACGCCCAAAGAACAAGCAGGAACTAAAGACAGCTGCAGTGCAGGCCTGGAAGAGCATCACCAGGGAAGAAACCCAGCATCTGGTGATGTCTATGGGTTCCATACTTCATTGACAGCAAAGGATTTTCAACCAAGTATTGAAACTCACAAATTAATTAATGATTATGCTAGTTTGTCCAAATACTTTTGAACCCCTAAAATTCAGGGGACCACCTATAAAAATGGGTGTAATTTTTACACTGTTCACCCAATTTGGACGTAACTACGCTAAAATGAAAGATGAAAGTCTACACTTAGAGCACATCTTGTTTCCTTTCAAATCCATTTTGGTGGCATATGGAGCCAAAATGATGACAATTGTGTCACTGTCCAAATATTTATGGACCTAACTGTATATGTAATGTTGTGTGTTATTGACTAATATATATAATAATTTGCTATGTTTTGTTTGCCGCTGAATTAGTCAGTAACAACATTATTGTGAAAATGGCAAAGTACAAACTGTGTAGGGGACCATAACTGATGTTCTTCACACCCACCTGTGGTCCATTTATTATTGAATTTGCGCAGAAGTTTTTATGTCCTCTAAGTCACTAAAAAGAAAGGGAAAAAAGTGATTTATCATTCAACCATGATATCGTTTTTTTTTTATTATTGTACTCATAATAATCATAATTTAAGGCTCATTTAACTACACTGTAAAATCTCATCCTAATAACAAATGTCTGCAGGCGAGCTGGGAAAAGCGTATACTCAAAAGCTTGAACAGCATGTGCACAGAATTGGGTGTTCCTTTGGCTCGAAAGGTATGTTTAATATACACATTTATTCATGTTTATCACTATTTGAATAAACTGCTTTATTCTCAAAAGCGTACTTTTCACATTATCGTTTTGATTAATCTTTTGTCTTTAGTCAGTGGTCTTGCAAATTATGCACATTTTTATCCATCTCGTTCATTTCTGTCAATTATTCACCAAGTAGAATAATGTGATTTACCATTTCTCCATTACATGTCTGATAGAATTTGCAATGTCTTGACTGCTTCATAAACCATCAATTTAAATATCGCCATTCCATTTAATTAATATATAAGGTCCGTGTGTGCAGGAATTGTAGTAGCATTTTCATAAAATAAAGTTAAATTGTGTCTGAGAGTTACACTTCAAAGGTTTCAGAATTAATTACCTTGCTCTTACTGCTTATGCCCTCAGAGACCTGTAAATGAACAAAAGGAGCTATTAAGCAAGTGGAATGAAATGGGAACTGATGAGCCAGGTAATGTTTTATATATACATTTAATTTTTTTAACATAGATTAATTTATGTAAAACATACACAAACAATATATGTATAAAAATATAAGGACATCTGTCAACAGGTGAAAAGGAGTTCATGAACAGATCTGTGTTATTTAATTTATTGAGGCACTTAAATAATGGCATTCATCAGTGAAGGAATATTTCAAAGAAATTTCAAGGAAGGTTAGTGGCTATCTGTTTAACCTTGCATTTTCATTGGTCCCAAATTGTATTTGAGACCTATAATGAAGTATAACTAAAAGATGATGTAGCAAGAAAATGCAAGTGTTTTCAGTTAAGACAGGTGCTGTTCAATCATGGTTATTCCACCAGACTGCAAAAAACAAGACAATGCATGATTAGTGTGTTCATCTGTTTTAAATAATTATTTATGATAATGTTTAGCACATTTACAAGCAAGTTTTACAAAAACATTATCCAGCTCTTGTGTTTAATATTTGGTGATGGTCATTTGGGGATTTTACACGCAACTTGTGAAGTGATGATGCACAAGCATGTCTGGCCCGAAAACTTGGGGAAATCAGGTGGCCAAAAAAACGGACACAGAGAAGGACAGGGCCAATCGCAAATACTCGAGTAAATGAAGTAAAAATAACGAAAACACAGGAAAAACACACATTTCCACATGGAAACCCACATTTCACGTGTAAATGCTAATGAGGTAATCGTATGTATCCTTATGACCACATTATTTCAGGTTAATGGCAATGCTGAAAGCATTTTTTTCTGATCAGTAAAAGAAAGTGTTAAACAAGTAGATGCAAGGCACAAGCCACAGTTGCACACTTAATTTGAAGTTTAATTTGAACAAGTTTTTACATGATAGCCATGGATTAGGTGATGGAAGCATCTTGGGTAGTGTTCTCCTGCATGTAAACCACCCTTTCTGTGATTTTCCCTTCAAAACCTGCATGATAACTGTACTTAGAGCAAATTTACATATTAATTCACTGCTTTGCCCTTAATCTGCATAATGTTGAGTAAACAGCAGTTTGCCTAGTGCAATTAACCAATAACCATGTAAACCCCCGAGAGGGAGGGGGTCATTTAATCTGTCTCGAGCACATTATCTCAAATAAGGTCAAAACTCACATTCAAACTATGCCGTTGTTAATCAGCATGATATTCTGTTGCCATTTTTCATATGTGTCAGAATACTGTGACGGTGTGGTGTGGTTATAGTTGCCATTGGCTAGCTGCCTAAAAGGTAAATCAAGTTCTCATAGCCAGCTAAGTACAGAGAGCAAACTAAGTACAGATATGTAGAGATGTGTATTTGTTTATGTGATGTAATGTAGGCCTACTAACCTGAAAGAGATTTATTAGAACTTAGGAGAACATTGGTTATCCACAGTGTACTGTTAATTCATATTTCAATATCAGTCAGAGCACTTTTTAGATAGTATTGTTGTACGGTAATTGCTAAATGGCATTGCTTATGTTAATCCTAGCCTTTTCTGTAAGAGTTTTGTTGTTTTGTCTCTGCAATCAACAGATTTAAGCCATTTCAGACCTGTGTATGCTCCTAAAGATTTTCTAGAGGTATGTTTTTGTAAAAATGTACAGAGCCACATTGGTAAACCTGAGAGAAACATATCCATCCTTCACATTTTTGATATACAGAAATGCAATTATACTAACTATGCAAAGAATGCATAGTAATGACTCCTGATTAATTTAATTTTGTAAATTGATCAAGCCGATTAAGACAAATGAATAAACGTTAAAAAAAAATACGGAAATAATCTGATGAAAAAGTGTTGCTGACAAATTAATATTCAAACTGTAGGAGACTGGACTGGGTTTGCTTAGAATAACCTGCAGGGTATAAAAAACACATGATCAATACATCACTTAGGACACTTTTTATTCCCTGCTTCAGAACGTAGCTCTCTACAGTTTACAGTGCATCCGGAAAGTATTCACAGCGCTTCACTTTTTCCACATTTTGTTATGTTACAGCCTTATTCCAAAATGGATTAAATTAATTATTTTCCTCAAAATTCTACAAACCATACCCCATAATGACAACGTGAAAGAAGTTTGTTTGAAATCTTTGCAGATGTATTAAAAATAAAAAACAAAAAAAGCACATGTACATAAGTATTCACAGCCTTTGCTCAATACTTTGTTGAAGCACCTTTGGCACCAATTACAGCCTCAAGTCTTTTTGAGTTTGATGCTACAAGCTAGGCACACCTATTTTTGGGAAGTTTCTCCCATTCTTCTTTGCAGGACCTCTCAAGCTCCATCAGGTTGGATGGGGAGCATCGGTGCACAGCCATTTTCAGATCTCTCCAGAGATGTTCAAATCGGGTTCAAGTCTGGGCTCTGGCTGGGCCACTCAAGGACATTCACAGAGTTGTCCTGTAGCCACTCCTTTGTTATCTTGGCTGTGTGCTTAGGGTCGTTGTCCTGTTGGAAGATGAACCGTCGCCCCAGTCTGAGGTCCAGAGCGCTCTGGAGCAGGTTTTCATCAAGGATGTCTCTGTACATTGCTGCATTCATCTTTCCAGAGAATTTTGTTTCTCATGGTCTGAGAGTCCTTCAGGTGCCTTTTGACAAACTCCAGGCGGGCTGTCATGTGCCTTTTACTGAGGAGTGGCTTCCGTCTGGCCACTCTACCATACAGGCCTGATTGGTGGAGTGCTGCAGAGATGGTTGTTCTTCTGGAAGGTTCTCCTCTCTCCGCAGAGACACGCTGGAGCTGAAGTGTCAGAGTGACCATCGGGTTCTTGGTCACCTCTCCCCCGATCGCTCAGTTTGGCCGAGTGGCCAGCTCTAGGAAGAGTCCTGGTGGTTCCAAACTTCTTCCATTTATGGATGATGGAGGCCACTGTGCTCATTGGGACCTTCAATGCTGCAGACATTTTTCTGTACCCTTCCCCAGATCTGTGCCTCGATACAATCCTGTCTCGGAGGTCTACAGACAATTCCTTGGACTTCGTGGCTTGGTTTGTTCTCTGACATGCACTGTTAACTCTGGGACCTTATATATACATATGTGTGCCTTTCCAAATCATGTCCAATCAACTGAATTTACCACAGGTGGAGTCCAATCAAGTTGTAGAAACATCTCAGGGATGATCAGTGGAAACAGGATGCACCTGAGCTCAATTTTGAATGTCATGGCAAAGGCTGTGAATACTTATTGGTTTTTTATTTTTAATAAATTTGCAAAGATTTCAAACAAACTTCTTTTCCGTTGTCATTATGGGGTATGGTTTGTAGAATTTTTAGGAAAATAATGAATTTAATCCATTTTGGAATAAGGCAAAATGTGGAAAAAGTGAAGCGCTGTGAATACTTTCTGGACGCACTGTAAGTTGAACTTTTCTCATTTGCGTTCCACCATACTTCTTTGGTGTTCAGAATGAAGATCAGTAAAAATGTGTCCTTCTTTGTGTAACTTAATTTTTGATAAATTAATCATGTCACTATCATACAAAACAAGCAGTGGTGCATTTACTTTGTAGTTTAATAACCAGTGAATATCTATTACATTTATTATTTTGCATATATGCAAGGGGCGAACCCTTTTGTATTTGACTATAGTCTAGTAAAGTAAGATTTTTAAGCTATCTAGTCATAAGATCCTACATGTTATGTAGGTTATGCCTTTTGGCAAAGACCTGTTAATTCTTCATTAATATCATCCATGTGTTATTACTGGTATTCAGTGATTAGTTCATAAATGAAATACATTTTAACACTGCATTTGAATACATCAGATTAAATGCTGTTGAAACATTCACCATATATTGTCTTCACAGGTACTGATCAGCCTCCGCAATCCAAACTATGATATCAGTGATCAAGCCAGCTCCAAAGCTCACTGGGGACTGATCCAAGTTCCACTAAATGTGAAAGACATCCCAGAGCTGGTAAGTTTACAACTAGAAGTAGCATGTTGTTTACTGAATTGTCTACTTTTCTGAAATCTTCTCTTCTGTCTGCTTTCAGGTCTTTCTCTTGAGGAGCAATTTCAAACTTATTTATTTGATATTACAACACAAATAACACTCATTTTCACATTGTTGTTATATGACTTTCTGTTATTGTTCTTGGTGCAACCCCCTCTGTCTGGGCTGGGCTCGCTGCATATTATTTGCTACACATAAAGAAAAACCTTTAAAAAGGAAATTAACATTCTTGGAAAGTATAGAGCCATTTGCTTGTTTACTGGCAGTGTATTTATATTAAACCAAAATATGCCATCCAAGCAATTGGCAATCATTACATTATCATCCAATTTTATTTAGAGAACTGATACTGTGATCACTACATACATTTGAGAATAATAATACAATGGAAACATTTAGATGACTATTGTTATTACATCTTACTATCCTCCTACATCTTTATGTAGCACATTTAGATATCATTATTATTATGATTGGAATTGAATCCTCTGGAAGGTTTTTATCATTTAATTTGTATGGGTCAGAAATCCTCATTACCTTCAGAAACTGTGAATTGGTTTAAAATAGTGGTGTTTCAATGCATTGATCATGATGGTAGTAACCTGTCAATATTTCAGAAACATTGAGGAAAGTTTTAATACATTTGTTTGTTTACTATTCAGCTCATTCAACCAGTTCTTGATACATAGTATTGTAATCAGCTGCTTGAGCATGTGGTGCACCTTAGTATTGCACTTTATCCAACACTGCATTTGATCCACAGCCCCCTTGATGTCTGGAACATTGGGCCTTCATAACTTCATTATATATTTTTAGCCCAAATTCAGTTTTATGCTTTTTTGGGGTAATTGAATGAATTGGGAATGGATACCAAGAATATCATCATTTTCTCCCTTGATTTCCATAACAAATGCTTTTATTGTCTGTTCATTGTTAGAGGGAAGCCTTTTCAGAATTGGATCTGACGAGTGGACAGCTTGGGATTGATGATCACACCAGTGTGCCTCCAGGTTAGCTAAACTATGCTGTGGCTTAATGTAATATTTGAAGACTAAGACAAACTTATTCAATTATGGAAACAAATCAAGTAAACAAAACTTAGTTTTTATAATTTATTTGTTGATTCTTGGATACAAATTAGATGTTTTTCATCTCCAGACTGAATAAAGAAATTGTCAGTTCGTAGCTCTCTGAACTTCAGTTTGTACTGTACTTGTACTATATTGTTAGCAGTTCTATTAACTAAGAATAATGTTAGCAATCCTCTCAATATATCTTTAAATTCTACATGATGATGTATTATGATCGTACTGTTTTTTATTAAAGGTAATTGTGACTGTTATAAAGTAGATTGTAGATTTAAGTAGATTTAAATATATTAAATTCTAAAATTATTTATTATAATAATAATGTGATAGTTATTTATTATTAGGCTGGTTTGACTCAGCCTAATTGAACAGCTAACCTGCTCACTCTATACTTTAGTGTAAGTAGGAGATGAGGTATTCAGTTGTTTACAGCACCGGCTGATAATTAATTTCCACAACAGCTCCAGTATATGTTTATACATTTCTTTTCATATCAGCAGATATGTTTGAAAATGAACATGTTCGCATTGGGAAAAAAGGTAAGAGAAATAGTAATGAACAATATCAATACTGACTGTATTGTGTATTTGTATAATTTAGTTGCTTTTTGCCCACTGTTTAAAAAATATTAATCTAACACAAAATTGAGTGTTATGTATTTATGACACTATTTTGAACCTGCCACAGGTTTCTATTTAAACTTTCAGATCAAGTTCTCTTGTTTCAATATATGCATATAGCCACCCAGACCAGAAATGTCCTGGAGTCACTAGGAAATAGCGATTAATCTCTATGACACCGCTGGGAACAACCCAGCAGATGCACTGATTTAGATTTAGTGTAACCTAAATATCTGTAGAGTAATGGTGTAGATTGATCTTGTTAGCTTCTCTGTAATTTCATGTATATATGTTAGGGTTGTGTTGCTGCTCTTTGAGTTGCAGAGTGGGCCTTAGCACAACTACTTGTTTTTCTTGCTATGATTGTAGTTTCAGACTTATTTTAGGCCTAATATTGTGGTATGTATCTTAACTTTTATTCAAACTCAACCCTAACACCAAAGACTGTCTGGAAACAACTTAATTTACTGCTTTATGTTGAATGTGAAATTTCCAAATGCTAACTCACAGCCTAAACCTAATCCTTTATGTATTCTAACCTTAACAAATCATTAAAACCGTATGATTACGCAAACTCCAGCCTACGCTGGCCAAAACTGCAATTAAAACTGTATATGGATGTGTTAATTGAATAGGAACTCTTAATGAACTTTACTGAACCCCAAACTTTTATAAATATATATATATATATATATATATATATATATATATATATATATGTTGAATCTGTCTGTTTCCTTTCAGTTCTTACAGAACAAGACAGTGCTGCAGCTGAGCAGTACAGTCGACAGGGCTGCCCTACAGGACTGCGAGCAGATCTCTGGGGTCTGATCCTCAACGTCACCAATGAACCAGAGGTAGGAAAAACTTATATATAAAATAAAAACTGAAAGTGAATGAACTGAAAGTGAAATTTCCTGAAAGTTGCCTTTGCTGTTATTTAGATTTGTGGTTTTAAACGTCACTACATACAATAACTTTTGACTTTAAAATAGTATTGTTTTTAAAGCTGCATTCCCCAGTTCATTTTATTTTTAACAATACAAATGAAATGTAATTTAATGTAATGTTCTCAAAATAACTGCAATTGGACACTAAAAATAAAAATACCCTTCAGAAAAAGGTTATAAGGAGGATATTTGTGTCAGTTTGGTGACTTATTACTCTAATATCTATTAAAGCTTTGAAATTACCTTTTTTAAATCTGAATTATGCTTCTGCATGATTTAAACTGTGCAAATACCCTGAAAACCCCCTAACCATTAGTGTATACATAGGGAATGCAGGTCCTCTTTGACTTGGCAGATGGGAGTACTGTCCCTCTCGATCCAACTGCATTGGAAAACAAATTGAGAAGTGTCTTCTCTGATTATAAAGGCAGTTAATTAACAAGTCTTTAAAAAAATGTCACATAGACTCCTTGCATTGTGCTGGGTATATGTAGTTTAATGAATGTAGTAGTGGTGTGAATTCTTAAATGGTTAAATGGTTATCAGTTAGAAATTATTAAAGCTTATGAAGAAATTAAACAGCAGCAAAGTCAAAGGCTATGCGTGTCCTTGTGGTACTGATTATGGTCATAGTACTGGTAATAATGGTACTGATGGCTTCAGAGGGCAACACGTAGAGGGATAATGGACACAACTATTATAGTGATGAATGTTGTATGTTTGAGTTTCTCTCCGTAGACAGGTGTTCAGGTTCTCACAACTTGGAAAAACTGTTGGTTCTGACACACAAACTAAAATAAAGTTAATGATCTGCAAGGCTTTTTTCGTCATTGGCATTGTATAACATAAGAGGGGTTTTGAAAAATGATGACATAATGTAGACCTATATGTTAAGAACAGGAGCAAAAGGTCCCTTTCAGACAACTTTTCTGTTTTCCTATTTTTAGTTAATTAATTACTCTGTTATAAATTAAATATTTGCTGGTGATTACAGTGTATTTTACATTTTTATTTTTGTGGTTTACTAGTATTATGGAGAGTTCATTGCATCAAAATACACATTTTGTCCATTAATAAATAGGACTGTTCTGATTTAATTTTTTTCTCACTTGCCTTTAAATTTTAAGCAGTTGTCATTAAGATTGATCTGCATCCTAATTACGAGAACATCCTGGTTAATTTGTGGTTGACAAATCACAATGCATAACAAGAAATCTGTCACATTGGAAGCTGAATCATGCAAAGTATGAAAACAAAATGTCAGTTAATTGGGGAATGGGGGTTGGTGGTGATAGATTAATGTCATTAGTTACAATCAAATTACAAACAATCAGCGGCTCAGTCAAGACATGACTGTATAAAGAAGAAAGTGTGTTTGGTCTTTATAATTTGTTTTGTTTGTTTTTAGTTTAATTAAGAAAATATGGACACTATGTGGAGAAAAATAGAATCCAAAATATAAAGACCTAATAAATAAATACATACATAAAACAGACTTCATGTCCTACTGTCCAATAAAGATTTTGAAAATCAAACACCAAGTTCAGCTGAAAGTATTTTCATTTGTTAAGTAAATATTGATTTGAGTGTACTGTATGCATGTTATTTAAAAACATGATTAATTTTGTCACTTTGCAATTATTTGTCACATTTTAATTTAAAATACTTTAAATTCAGAACTGACCAACATAAAAAATATGTTTTTGTCAGATATATTCTCCTAACAAACATAATTTGTGTTATTGCAAATAGGTAAAGAGTAGTATGTCTAACCTATAGGTTGGTATAGGCTAAATTTTATATATATTTGTCTGCAGCTCTTTTATTAATATTTGTGTTCAACCAAAACTTTAAATTGTATTCTCATGAAAACTAGTAAATCTGAAAATCTTGTAAAATCTTTTGGAGTTTTAGAAGAATTCAGGACTACTGGGGTGTGCCTGAGTGTGCTTTAGCTGGCTGTAAATGGTAACGACATTTAAATTAATGTGGAACATGAATAGCAAACTGCTGTTGAGATGAAGATTAATAAACCTGCCTCTAATTTGATCATTATATACTATAAATCATAACCTCTTCAGGGAGTCTTGGTTACATTTTGACTATAAATTCACTATGTTGTTTATACAGCCAGTTTAACTTGTCTTAGCATTGAAATGTCAGTGTAATCAAACCAAGGCCATTCAGCAATATTATCTCAACATCGGTCTGCTTTATGTGTGGTAAATGGCAGTGCCTTAAAAAATATGCCCAAGCCATCAAAATGTGCCTTCAGTTCATACTGAGTCTGTTGGGAGGTTTTGGGGCAATGGGCAGTGTTTTCCAATAAGTTACAGGTGGAACAGTAACTTTATAACTTCACTTTTTAACTTTCATAATGTGCACAGTAAGCTTTGTGACCCTGTGGCGGATACCCTGCCCTTAATTAGTTGAAAAATAGGAGAGCATTCTAAAAGAAAACTCAATCATACACAGAAGACAGCCAATCAGAGACCTGACTGTCTCCAACCACATTAATGGCACAGGATGGCTTTCTTTTTTCATTTCATTTTTCAGTGCAGTTTTTGATTAATTTCACTTAAGCTTAGGCACTCAGTGAGGCCATTAAGTAATTTGGCCTTCCCAGTCCATCTGTTTTGTTAGCTCTGGCATTTTTGTTAGTGAAAAGCCATTGTTTTTTTCTGTATAATGGAATTGTTTTCTATCTTAAAGGGCTATGTACATTTGTTTTCTGTACAATAAAGGGTTAATTGTCTTTCCAATCTAACAAGTCTATAGAAAATGTCCTGACCCCCTGTAATAGCACTACACAGTAATTCCAACAATAAAATAGAACATTAGAACTTTCACATACTGGACACCTACTAATTATTCCTGTTTAGACTTTCCATCTTATTTGAAATAATCTGTTGTACTTTTACTCCTCTGTGTGCCTGTAATTATAATTGGCCTCCATAAGGAAATCCTCAGTATGGGATACTAGAGTTAGATTCCATTTAGAGTTAGATTTTCAGAACACAGTTTCTGAGTGGGCTGTCTTGCTGGGAACTGCTGCAGAGACAAGTTCATTCCAAACACTGTGTGACTATAAACATGACTGGGAAAAATCACTATATAAATGTCAAAATAAAATGTACTGTTAAAGGATGCAGATACGTAATCTTCCATGATAACATAGAAAATAATACATTTTATTAAAAAAAAAAAATATATATATATATATATATATATATATATAAGAAGCTGTCTTGGCTTCTTTTAAGAGGCGGGGTCTTGGTAAACACTCAAATATAAAGTGAAATATTTATTATTATATATGATTTATTATATACAGTGGAAGACTGTTGGATGGATACAAAAGAATACTAAACAAAAACCATGCTCTTCATTTGAGCTCTTACTACATGGTGTTGTAGTCACTGCTATGCTGCATAATGCTCCCAATATACAACTGACAAACCAAACAAACCGTGAAATCACAATTAAAGAATTCTTAGTCACAGTCCATAAACCAAATTTTGTTACCTTGATCAGTACCCACTCTCTTGATCTCTTGATTTCTTTTTCTCCCATTCTTATGTTCGTTTTCATCAGTTTTTGTCCCCTTCACCAGCTTTCTATTTTCTATTTTGTGTGAACCAATTGTTATTTTGGCACTTATATATACAGACGGGTGACAAATTAAAGGAAAAACCTGAATAAATGAGTGGAGGAACATAACGAATGCAGATGCCCCCAAACAGATACAATTAAGCAATTAACATACTATCATGCTCTGTGGCATGTATAAAAATGCTGAGCAGGCCCAGTTAACCTTGATTTTGAATCAAGATGGCAAGAGGAAAGGATCTAAGTGACTTTGAAAGAGGGGTCATTATTGGGGCACGAATGAAAGGAGCTTCAGTCACAAAGATGCTCAACTGGCTAGTGTTCTCGACAAGTGGGTGAGTGCATGTGTGGCGACACCAAGAGAACGGTACAGGCCTGACTGCTTGACCCCTACAGTGAGGGGGTCTGAGTCTCTGTTATGTTGTGGGGGGCATTTTCCTGGCATGGTTTGGGTCCACTTGTCCCCTTAGAGGGAAGGGTCACTGGAAATCATTACAAAGTTATTCTGAGTGATCACCTTAATCCTATGGAGAAACATTTCTATCCTGATGGGAGTGGTCTCTTCCAGGATGACAATGCCCCATCCACAGGGCACGAGGGTCAATGAATGGTTTGATGAGTATGAAAATGATGTGAATCATATGCTATGGCCTTCACAGTCACCAGATCTCAATCCAATTGAACACCTATGAGAGATTCTGGACTGACGTGTTAGACAGCGCTCTCCACCACCATCATCAAAACACCAAATGAGGGAATATCTTTTGGAAGAATGGTGTTCATCCCTCCAGTAGAGTCCAGACACTCGTAGAATCTGTGCCAAGAGCATTGAAGCTGTTCTGGCAGCTCATGGTGCCCAACACCTTACTGAGACACTTTGTTGTTTTTTCCTTTAATTTGTCACCCGTCTGTATATTTATACCCATTACATTTTATGAAGGGGATCTTTATGAGTGTATTTTTGGTATGTTTCTTTAACAGGATATGATGTACTATGAACAGCTAAAATCTGGAGTCGTTCATCATGACCTGTTAGTTGACAACTTAATCTATAAGGTATGATTCAATTAATACATGCTGTACATTTCTGAGATTTTGTGAGAAATTAAATTATCCATACAATCAAGTAAAGAAAGGCATGGAGTTATTCTTGTGCTGAGAGTTAATTGTTTATTAGAAACTGTCTAGCAATAGGTATAACGCTAAGTCTATTATCATTGCTAATAAAACATGGTAAAGAATATCTGATTTACTTCAAAATATAGGTTTACTTTTTTTATTTAATTGCTTCCATGTAAGGTTTACAAACTGTGTAACAGTATTAGACAACACTAGACATTGTGCTTGGCCAAAAATGTGTTAAAAAACTAAATTAAATAAAAAAAGTACAAGCATACAAATGACAGTTTGGCTGCAATAATCAATGCAATAACAATGTTGTAAAAGCCTTTTTATATAGCAGAGATTTATGATGCTTATGATAAATATGATATTATTCATTTTTAGTATGCATGTCAGTGGATCTAAGGAAGGTGAAAGTATTAGATAAATGAATATTTTCCATTGCAATGGATTTATTATTTCAGAGGTTGTAAAGTTTGTAGAGTTTGTAAAATGTATCTTTGGATGTAGCCTATTTCAAGTACTGATGTGTTTTTTGTCCAAATCACTGTTATTTAAAGGATGTGAAGCTGACTGCCAGTAATGATGATTACTACTTTGTGTTTGAAGATTACTTATATCAGGTAAGTGGCTTATATCATACATGTATTTAACTCACAAAAACAAGTAATTGTTGACAGGTTATTTTAGTTTTTCACTTCATAACTCTGTATGATTTCACTGTGTAAATGTTATTCCATTATATGGCTGTTTAAAAGGATGCAGGGACAGGAAAAACAACAACTCCAACTTGCTTAGGTTGATACTGATGCAGAGATTTTGTATTAATCACGAGAATTATTTTAACATTGAAAAATGATTGACTTCCATCTCTGCACTTAAATGTCAGTATTGGAAAATGTTGTTCTCTATGTAATGCTCTTTATAAATCAGCCAAGTATGGGTTTTAGTTTGTTAAATCACAACCTCAGCTGTGAATTGTGTTTTATCTGACTACAATTTTACCTTGGTATGAAAGATATGGATAATACTATCTCTAATTACATTTCCGGCCAATGGGAATGCCTCACTCACATGCATTGTGACTTTCTTTAAGCTTTCCCAAGATATGCAGTGCCCTCAAGCGTTATTCATACCTTGGAATAGGAACAAAAAACATTATATAACAGAAAGATTTATGGATTGGATCATGTGTCCTGAGTCATATTTGTCATAATTTTTTACTTAATTCCAGAAAACACAAGGGTAACATTTATTAAAACCGTCATAGTTAGTACTCTTTAAATCCTCCTCTGGCATGGAGTACACTGACAAGATGCTTCCTGTAGTGTTCTATGAGGTTCTGGCACTTCTGAGAGGGGATTTTTGACCGTTCCTCCAGGCAAAATTGCTCTAGACCTTTCAGACCCTTTGGTTTCTGTTTGTGGACTGCCTTCTTGAATTTGAACCACAAATGTTCTATTGGATTGCAGGCTGGAGATTGAGGGGGCCAGTTGAGAATATTTATTTTGTGTGCAGTTGAGCATTTCTTTGTAGATTTAAATGTAAGCTTTGGATCATTGTCATGCTAGAATGTCAATTTGCCAAGCTTGAGCTTCTTGGCAGAGGGAATCAGGTTTTTGGCCAGAATGTCCTGGTATGTGTTGGTGTTCATGCTTCCCTCTATCTATTACATTTGCCTCATGAACTACTTTTCTCTCAGCCTGTGGTTGCAAGATATACCATTGTCCTCTTCCTGGCTGAGTTGCCACTGTACCAGTAGGCTTACATTTTTAATAACACTACAATGGAAATTGGTAGATTCAGCTTTTTGCGGATTATTTTATGGTCAAATTGTGGAAGTCAGTGACCATTTGCCTGCAGTCTTTGGAGAGCACTCTGATCTTAACCATGATAATGCATCCTACTGCTGAATGTCTGTGTGTTACCTCCTTTTATATCCCAGGGAAACCTTCAGAGACCTCTACAAAGCCTAGTCCCAGAAGCTTCCATTGAACTTTCAAAGAGCAAAATACTTTAACACTTCTGAGGAGATTTATAGTCATGAGAACTCTTCAAGTGTACCCCATGTCCTAAAGTAATGGTTCTACAAATAAATACTTATCAGTTATCATTTGATAACATCCAAAATCATAAAACTGTACCCTGATGTTGTTTAGACATGGATGATTATGGTATAAACTGTAAACTATGAAAGTGTCATGTCATAAGTTTATGATGATATAATCCAATAACTGCCTTTTCACCGCTGTCCCAGTAAGTAACATTTTATAAAGACAATCGTGGCCCTCTGTAAGATGCAAGACGTAAGTCAAATAAAAAAAATGTCCCATAACATTAGCTGCAATGTTTTAAATGACTTCAACTGAAACAGGTTAGCTGAATTGTGCAATGCAATGCTAGAAGTACCCAGATTGCAAGCTTTTCAATTTACAAATACATTCAATTACAGAAACGGACTACAATGCCCAGTGACATTTTAAAATTGTCTTCTACTGCCTGTAGTTCCTTGGTATTCTGCAATACAGCATTGAACTTGCCCTTTCTAGGATAACATATCTGAATAGAATAACGCAAGGAAATCTATTTCTCGCAAATTCTTATAATGAATTGGAAAGACTGAATCAATACCCATGCAGGAAATAATGGAATTCAATTAAGGGATAAGATCTTTGTTGCATAGTATTCTCCAAATTAATAAGTCCAGCATTTTATGGTCCTGAGGGAGCTGCTCTCTATTAAAGTTTGGCTTAAAACATCAGAGGCCAGCTGGAGTCATTTGAGGGTAATTTGTCAGCAAAGGAGGTGATGGGGATGTAAAGAGACAGAGAACTTAATTAAAATACATTACAAATAAGACATGGGTAATACCAATTTAAGACCAATCACAATATGATCAAGTACCTGATATTAGATTTAGAATTAACAAAGAACAATGCATTCCCCAATTTGCAAATAGCCCCTGCCATATTCTGAGCCAGCTGTAGGATCACTTGAAACGCAATCTGATGTGGCGTTACTTCAGTGCAACCAGCTGTTTCAGTTCTGTACAGACCTTCACAGTGTGTTGCTGTCGATTGCTATGAAATCTTTAATAATTTTGCTGACTTTGATTCTCCTCGCAGTGCTTATCCCTTCTATAATAATTAACTATGGCAAAGGAGAAGCACCAAGATCCCACTTCGGATCTATAAAAGGAAAGTTCAGTAGAGTTCAGTACACAGTACATATTATGTTTCTACAATTTGCAAAGGTTGTTTATGTCAAATGATGATTAGCAATTCATTAATTATACTTATAGTAACTGTGTTTTATGCTGAATTAGTTATTTAGGGGTTATTTTAGTTTTTCTAAGGGTGTTTTATGACTGTCCCTACATATGACCAGGTGTGACTGGATATGAAAGTCATGAATTTTGAAATTTTCATGAGTTACGAATGGTCCGAATGCCCTTTAGTTTGATCACTTGTGACCACACTGTATATACATCATCATTAGCAGCAGCAGCCTTTATCGATCCACTGCTGGATGAAGGCCTTCCTAAAATGCTTCTTACTCGATGTACAGCGTCTGTTTCCCAGGTCACTCCAGCAAAGCCTCTAATTTCATCTTCCCGTCTTTTTGTGGTTGTCTTTAATGTACATGTACATAGGCCTACATGTTTTTCTCTAACATGGATAGGCCTACTTTCGAAAAGGTACTTTATCATTTTGTTACTTTGAAAATCAATGATCCTCTCATTGTACTTGACCTCACTTTGTTGGCAGCCATTTGTAAAATAATTCCAATTCATGATATGACTAAGAAGAAATATTTTGAATTACAACCCATATCTCCTTTTTATATTATGTTTATTATTGTGTTCAGACATGTATTTTTATGTATTTTGTTCTAATCAAACAGACAATGACAGAAGTGTTCATATGATTATAAAAATGTATACAGATAAATGCAAGTGTAAACTAACTTACTCTAGTTCTATTATATTGAAAAAGTTTGTCCTATTTTTTAGAGATCACTTCCATAATATATAATTATTTTGTAGAATTTGCATGTGTAGTCATTTACCACATTAAAAATAAGGAGTTATTCAATCGAATGTATTTAATGCACTTGAATCGAATGATCAAGTGCCATCATATTCATGTTTTTTTCTCCCAAATTAGGAAATTAATCTATCCCTTTAGTTACATAGATCATGTACATTTCTTTGATATTCATCTGCAGTTGTATGTTATTCATCAGATGTGTGCCATCTTTTCACAAAGGGGCTGTACATTCACACGAAAAAGACATTCGGTTATGATTGCAAGGAGGAGCAGACAATGTGCTGCATGGCTGGCAGGAGAAAGGATTGAAACTGCACAGGCCAGTTCATTCTTTAAGAAGAAAGAAATATAAGAGAAGCATTCTAAATATTTATGATCCTAACTTTGCTTTGTTTATTATAGCTATGTCCTGCAGTTGCTAGTTTTGGCAAAATCTCTTCCACACATACACAGGGAATAGTTTTTATTTTAGAATTATAATACCACCATAAGGGGGTATCTCAGAATTTTTATAAACTTGCACTCTTGCACAATAAATCAATTAATCAAAACTACAAGAATAATACATAGAACCAGACTAAACATTGACCAGATATTGGAAATTCCTTTGTAGTTTTATTTGCATCAACTGTAAATATTAACTCCAAAACAAGATAAATGCTTTTGATTAAAAATTAATATTAAGACATTGGGAAAAACTTGTAGTTATAATAAAGTATATAACAATACAGCAGACAGCAAATTATAGGGGAGATTATATATATATATATATATATATATATATATATATATATATATATTTATAGTTGTCAGCCTGCACAGTGTCTTGCATCTATAGTCAATTATTTCCCCGAAAACCATTTATGAAACAAATATATTTATACAATTATTTTAAATGTATATTTTTGGTTAAATAAGTGTTTCATGCAGCATACCTTTTACATTGATATTAATAATAAACACGTTATATATTTGCACATATTCTCATTTGCTTTGAGAATATGGATACTATAGCACTGAAGAAGCAACTTAGACTTAACTTAAGGGTTACCTTTGGCAACATACAGTTCGTACTGTGGAAATAATTACTAATTGTATGTTTTTTTCAGGGTAAATCCAGGGTATAAAATAAATCCATCAAATAGTATACTTCTTGTATACACTAAATATTGCTGTGGTGACAAAATTTAAAAATTATAATAGAAATATGGTATTTGCTTAAACCCAAGCATAAGAAAACACATCCAAATTAAATATAAACAAACATAAAGGACTAGCTCTGCATTATTTTACTTGAAAGCAAGTTTCCATATTGTTTTTGTACATATTGCTTATTTCTACAACACTATTCATTCATATTACTATCTAAACTGGGAGATCTGGGGAATTAAGTAACTGTAAACAATAAAGAGAAAGATGCAAATCTGTAAGTATTTGCAAGTATCTTTCTGCATTTCTATTTTTCACTAGTGTTTTTAGACGGTTTCCATTCCCTTTTAAATGTCCTAAACATTTTCAAGTTAATTCACTATTGTATTTATGCTAAAATTAACAAGTACAATTGTTATTAAATATATAATTAAAGACTCCCAAGTTAAAAGCTTTCTAAATGCTGTCTCCATATTGAAACATACAGGATTACTCATATAGGATTCAGAGGAAATTTAAAACATTTATTTTAAAAATGTAAATAATTAAATGTAAATTAAGTAGTGAATTTATCGTTAAATAATTAATTTAAAGATAAATCTAGTTAATTGTTTATTTTGTGGATCTCTTTGCTACCAAAGTATGTCTCTCTAGTCTTATATTTAGGGAGGTTTTGTCTACATTGAACAGAACTGTTAACAGTTAAGGCATTAGCTAATGTGTGTAATTTAGCTTTTATCTCAGACTCCAGGTGTGAAATGATTAACTTTTTTTAAAGGTGTGCTAATAGTTTTAGAGTTTAGTAAACAAGATTTGTGGCTGTAATCTGACTAAGGCAGACTAAACTCAAACATAAATCCTGGGTAACATTCATGTGAGTCTTATGTCATCTACAGTAAACATGAAGACTGTTAACATGAAGACCAGCATATTTTAGTTTAACACATTTCTTCCATTTGTGTTCCTGTGCTTTTGACATGTTTGTCATGCTGTATGTTTAATGCAATGAAGTTCAGAAATCACAGGTTTTGAAACTCTATATATATATATATAAATTATATCTTAGTATATTGATTATATAGTCTGTTAACTATATACAGTTGACTATGGATAATTGCATAGGCTTGGGTTTGTCATGACATTGTGCACATAATTGGAGTATGCATTTATCTGGAACAAGATAATCAAATACATTACATAGACAATATAGTGTGTGCGCACATGTACATGTGCATATGACTTGTCTAAATCAAATTCATAACCAGTACAGTGCACAGTGGGCTTCAGCTATTACTTGTAACAAAAGCTTACAATTATAAATCAGTAACTGTAGGCCCTTTTGGTTACGGTACCAGAAGCACAAAAATCAGAAATCAGAAGGAAAATGTTTTATAGCATGTAAAGCAAGCAACAATTCAATACATCAACATGAGCTATAGTACAGAATAATGTACTGTTTCAAAGTACACGCATCAGCAATGCAAAAGAAAACACAGGGTACCTAAAATACCTTAGATGACTACTCACAAAACAATTTCAGTTTTTGAATTTCATTAGCTCACATCTTCATAGAAAATAAACAGATGTTAATAATGGGTTATAATGAAAACAGTTAAAATTACTCTATGGTCAATTAATATAAAGTGCATAGCTGGTAAGAAGAGTATTTGATTGTGAAAGTGTGAACTTTGCTGCAGTGGACAGTACTATGCAATTATCAGCTGTAAAATACATTGTGAAATTGTGAACTGGACATTGTGATCTCTTTATTTACTTTGTTTAATTGTGTCACAATTATTTTTTTACAGGTATTACTTTGCTTTTCACGAGACACTGTGGTTTTGGAACACTTCAATTACAACAGTGCTACGCCACCAAAATCCTATATTCGAGGTAATTGTAGGAATCAACAAAAAATTGTAAAAATTATGTTTTCAGGAAAATAAGCCTATGACTTTATTGAAAACAAATAATATCCATATATAACTTTGTATTTATAGGGAAGCTGGGAGTAGAAGAATATGCTGTAATTTATCCCCCAAATGGTAAGAATGATGTTCAGGCCTCCTCTTGTGGTATATTTTGGTACTGCAACAGAGGTACAGCGGTATTAATACAAAGCAATTAAACCTTTTTGTAATCATTTGCTTTAAAATCCTTGCATAAAGCTATGCTATAATGACCATTCATAGATAATGAACTTGTATACTTAAAAATACTGAAATCTGTGTATTTATTTTTAACCCAGGTGTAATTCCGTTTCATGGGTTTTCCATGTATGGTAAGTACTGTTTGTTGTATTTGTATATCATTGTAAAGATGTATATAAAATACATTTTTCACTGGCCTTCAAAATCAAACAAAATATAGCAAATTAATATGAAGGATTTCTGTGTTTACACGACAATATGTATCCAGTTATCAGACATCTCTCTAATTAATTGTAAGGTTCCCAGAAACAAAGATACAGAATCTGAAAATTCTATTCTCAGAAGAACAAGACAAACAAAAGGTTGTTAGCTCTAGGGCCTCATTCAAGGATTCTTATGGGATAAGACAACTTTTATGATAAGGTGCGTGCTTTGTAGGACCAAACCATTAAAATAAGCATCTTAAAGCATGTAGTGCATTACAACACACATTAAAAGTGAGACAATGGGTGAGTATCAGCTGAATATGCAAAATGGAAGGATAGCACCTGTTATGTCACAAAGTGTAATATAGATATATACACTCAATGGTGCTAAGCATAAGGCCTTCAATTGTAGTCTATGTTAGAACCTTGAAGATGCAGAAATTGTCTGTGACTTTTAGACAAGTGATGCATTTTTTAAACTATGATATGGTTGACTGAACTTTGAAGATCTGACGTAAAGCAGTGGGTAAATTTGATTTTAGTTTTTTTTCATGAGAGATTGCTCAGACACTTGTTAGGTTTGAAAATGTATTTGTAGTGTAATGCACTGCATTTTATGTGATTCCTCTTTCAGTTGCCCCTCTGTGTTTCCTTTATAATGAGCCTTCCAAGCTATACAGTGTTTTCCGGGAGATGTATGTGCGCTATTTCTTTAGACTTCATTCCATTTCTTCATCTTCTTCGGTAAGTTTTTATTCGGAAATACACACTGGGATACAAACTGTTATTCAGGATTAGCATATTTTTGTTTTTAGACACCAGACAATACTGCCAGCATTGAGATCCTGTGTTTAAGAAGATGAATTCACTGATTAAATTATAATCTACTCTAGTTGTTAAATGTACTTCATATATAAAAAGTGCCGAATTTGTAGAACATATAAGGAAATAGTTTAAGTATTTTAAATGAATCAAAGCTGCACATAACTGAGACTTTGCTTTGTGCAGGGTATTGTGTCATTGTGTCTACATTTTGAAACTCTTCTTCAAACTCACCTCCCACAACTTTTCTACCACCTGCGTGAAATTGGAGCACAACCGTAAGTCTTAACAGCTATCCTTTGATTTTATTAAATAACATGTTTGTAAAAATAAATAAATAAATGATTCGAGTTCTTATGAGAAAGTGCTACTGTGGTCTACAGGCTTGAGTATCCTGGTCAATCAGTGAGACACAGGGAATCGGTTTCAGTTCAGATTTTGTTTTTTAATAGACATACCGTGAAACAGGACATTTTGGAGGGGAATTTATTTGGGCATTATTGGCGGATTTGATTGAATTTCAAATTATACTTCTGCAAGGGATCCCACCCTCTGAATGCATTATGGGGAGGAAAAGAGGAGATTCAGTTGAAATACAATAAGCGATTAGATGGTCTGCCTGTTGTAACTGACTGTGTCCCAGGGCTCTGAACATATGAACTGTATTTTTGTGTAAATTTAAGAGAAGAAATATGAAACCTGTTTTTTTTAATCACTTACTCAAAAAACATCAGTATCCCCCAATGTAGCAGATCCAGTAATACCAGTCAGTATTTCCCATCATATGGTAGTGCACAATTTAAGCTGAGTAAGCTGCTCACCTTTAGCTTTATTTCAGATATCTACACTTTCTGCTTAAAGTTATAAGAAGGGTGCTTTATATATGTACAGTATAAATACATATTATCCATATATCACACATTCTTAAATGACTTTATGAGGTATGAAGTTTATATCTGCAAATGCCTTATTTGCTGTTTTCTTAGGCACATTAGTACACATTAGTTTACACATTAGTAGATTTTAAGTAATCTATCACCATCTAGTGGTCTCAGTTTGCAACTGCATATTTGTGTACACTGATTTGATGGTGCGTATGGAAGGCAATACATTTTAATATAAATGCTAAAGTCTGCAAAGCAGGCTCCTTTCCTAGTTGGTATATATAACAGTGCTTTATAATTTGTGTTTTAAATATAATATTCAAACAAACAAAAATGAAATATTTTCAGGTATATATAAATATAATGCCAGATATATATTAATCAAATTTTGGTGAAAGCTATCATGTTAAAATGCATTGCCCCTTTTCATGTAATCATTTTTTGCAGGTTGCGTATTGCTTTTAAGTGGATGGTACGAGCCTTTTCAGGATACTTAGCCACTGATCAACTTTTGCTCCTATGGGACAGAGTCCTTGGATATAACTCACTTGAAATTCTTGCAGGTAGGATAATAATTATATGCAATACATATGAAATAATGTTCAATGTTTTGAGAATATTTTGAGGTAAAATCGACAGTGACATTGGCAGTAGAAGTGACGCAGGTTCCAAACAGGGTTAATCAGGTTTAGAGTAATTCAAGGAATGAGAATAGAAATCAACGTTGTGGCAGTCCCAATCTTATTTTTTTCTCTAAACTGAATCAGTGTTCAGCAAACTCTGAACATGTATAATTGATATATAAGTATAGTTTAATGAACAATACTAATGAAACAAATCACATAATAACATTGTTCTCAATAAATACTACATCTGTATACATTAGAGAAACAACATGTCGGAGATTCCCACATCATATGTTCAAAACAAAACATGCCAAAGGGGATTTTGATATTTGTGATATTTTCTGTGTCATATTCTGTATTAAGTGTATTAACTGAAACCACTTGATTCGGTCATTAAGAAGACCTTTCAGCCACCCACAGTATTCTGTGATAAGCTTTCTTTGGAGTAATTGATGAAGTGAGACACCATGTCAGAAACAGCAGGGTTACAGAGCCAGAGGGAGGACAGGCAGCTGAAATCCACAAGACAAAAATAATCTGGCAGCTGCTCGGCCACAGGAGTCGCTATTGCTTGGTTAGCCAGGGAACATGTATGTGCTCCCTCAGCTAATCCCAGTGTTACTCTGAACGTTTAGCACGGCTACTACAGACTCATGGCCTCAGGTTGTGAGTTGAACAAATTGGATGTGAACCAGAAACTGAACTCTGGACAAAGATTCTGTACTGAATAAGATACTTTGGAGTGCAAAATTCTTTTTAAGGGTTAAATGTATGTCTTTATATATTTTCCACACATTTAAAATAAACATGTTTACTATTTTACGATGGCAGAAAGATAGGTTAAGAAATACAATTCAATTATACTTAATCTTTGTATTTTATATTTTTTGTGTGCAGAGAATGTGTCCAGAAACTATATAATTTATTACTTTGGATACTTGATATTATTAAAAAAAAAAATCCATCAGAAGGTCTTATTTGACAAGAAGCTTTAATAATATGGTTTGGGTTTGTCAAAAAGTAAATAGTCTTTAGTTGGTTCTTACCAGTGGTTAGTAGGTCAGCAGTTTAATGCTGTGTATGGTATTTTTCAGTACTGGCAGCTGCTGTGTTTGCTTTCCGCGCAGAGAATCTGATGGAGGTGACATCACTGGCTGCAGCTGAAGTAAGTATTTGTTACACTGAAGTACAGATTGAAATAGTACCTGACTTCTTGCCAGCCCAAGTAATTCAATCTTCATATGCAGATGTCTTAAAATTCAAGGTTTCCATTTTAAATCCTTAAACTTTAAGATTAAAACAGCTAAATGATCATGCTTTCAACTGAGTGGAGGACATTGTGTGGAAGGAACATAATCTAATTTAATTTGATAGAAGTACAGATTTAATTTCAAATGTATTTTATGTAGTCTTTAAACTAATTCTTTAGGGAGATAATCATTAAGTATTATTTATACAAAAGTTCAATTTGTGTGTCTATAATTCTACTTTATTTAGTTGTTGAGGATGAAATGATTTTTCAACATTTTCATTGTGTTGTTAGATCGTTAAAAAAGTCTGAAAAACAATAACTTCTTCCTGTACAAATAATTGAAAGAAACAAATTACCTTAAATCAAATGTGATTTATATGATGATATATAATTTTATAATTAGTAGATGTTATTATTACTATCTATTATTATATACATATTATGTAGATTTTATTATTTCTATTCTATTCTATTATATATATATATATATATATATATATATATATATATATACACACATATATATATATATAGATAGACAGATAGATATGTATAGATGTGTATATATTTACAGAATACAAAAAATAGTGATTAAGATCTCAAAACAATGCTTCTCTTGATTAAAATGTTGAAGATATTCACACTTTCCCTTTTCTTTTAGATGGAGAGCAGTAGACACATTAACTGTAGATAGTGGCTAATCCACAGTAACACTGGCGTCAGATTTAATAGGTTTTAAGCTTCAGTCGGACATTATTTGCTTGCTCATGTACCACCAAGTTCACTGGAAAAGGTATCATAACATGCCTTTATTTTTAGCATGGGCAGAGTGAAATATTAGACTCTTTCTGTAAACATGATAGGTCACTAAATTTAATCTAAACCAAAAGGCCAAGAAGGGGTACAGTATATGTGCAGCATGAATGTATAAAGCACAGCTCGATTTTGTCTTAGAAAATGTATACATCCAAACTTTGCACATAGGTATAGTGTTTAATTTGGAGACAACAGATGTCCTATATTTCAAAAAAGATATAATAATTACAAACTATTAACTTTAATTTGCATCTTTAACATAATAGAATGAATGTATTGTTTTAATAGATATGAAGATAATAAATGTAATGTATGTCATTATTTTAACACAGGCAGTGCTTGCCGACCTTTCAACTCTGAAGGTTATGCCTCTACTTCAGATCTTCCTGTTTGCTACTGCCATCTGAGGAGTTGGCAAGAACCTGATGCCATATAGCCATTTCTTTGCCAGTGCATATCATTATGAACTGTTACATTCCTGCATGAAATATGAATATATGCATTTCATACGTAATGCTGTAAAATATATTCACTTTATCTAAATCTGCACAAAAAAGCATGGTGCTATATTAAATGTGGCATATTTAACTGATTTAACCTTAATCATGATATTTATATTATTAATGAGGATGTTGCTTGATTAGATTCATTTGGAAGAATAAACCAATTAATGCTAATGCGTGCAGTATTAGTAAGTTTAACTAACAATGCAGACATTATAATTATGCACTGCCATACCTTTTTTTTTTACCAACCATTTTGTATTGAAACAGAATTAATCTTGAAATGCAGAAAGTGAATATGATATACTCACTACTTAAACAGTTATGGGTGACGTGTGCACTTAATTACTTTGCAACACTCTCAAAAGTCGAACTAGGACATTGGAAGCAGTTCAGGTGAGATATCTTCTGTGCCAGATTTTAGACTGATACATTGGGAATTAATGTCCTACAGACAATCAGTGAAGTTTTTTGAATTAATTAAATACTGAATTTAATGCAGATTTACATAATTGAAGCTACACTACTTTTTTCATTAAGAACAAGCAGAAATGACTATGTTGTGTTCATTATGTTATTTAATGCTCAAAATGTCTTGTGTTTACTCTTACTTTATATATATATAGGGCGCTGCATTTTATGCGACCTGCTTTCTAAGGCTTAACTTCATTCCTCCCCATGCAAGGTGGCCATGTAGTCTGCTTAAGCCACTTATTGATTAGAAATCTCACAAGTCTTTTTATTAAGGTGCATTGACCAGTTGATTAAGAGGGAGCAGCTACGGACATTTAATTAAAGGGACATGCATCCCTTTATAACTAATATGTCTAATTCAATATTATTTGTTTGACTGTGTATATAAATAATTTAAATGTTTTAATTTACTACTAGGAGCACATTTGTCAACAAAAGAGTAATACATTTTTATTATTGCTTACGGTTTTATGAAAGTTGTCCCATGCATTATATTTTCCTATCAAATTCAAGCATTGTCAGTAGGTTAACCCTGCATTCTGTCAGAGATTGATGTTGTTCTGTATAAATGTGGCCATAAGAAGAATCATTTCTTTCAACATCTACAGACTTGTTACCAAGACAAAGTATTTTGTGTTAAATTGTGAAACAATTCTTCAGCTTTAATGCAAACTAATTTTAAACTTTGCACATCTGTAACCAATTTCAAGAGGTTCTTTAACAGTAATGTGCATTTCATTTTCCGTGAAGCCTGCGTGAAAAGGGATGTATTTGGAATTATATTTAACAGAAAAATACTGAGTGTTCCATCGTGTTATGCATGGCTCAGATGGCAACTTTATGGGTAAAGTACAGACTTGTTGTTTGATTATGTCTGTCAGGTGCTCTATAATATGTAGTCTTCTGCTTGGGCAATGTATACATATTTTTAATGGTTGCAACCAGCTTGCCTGCTTTTGGAAAATTATATACCCAGATATTGCTGGCAAAGGCTATTATGTGCTCATCACAAGTCAAATATATTAAATTTGTCAGTAAACCTTAAACAGTGTTACCGTATGCTTTGATCATGTAACTGGCATTATCAGATACAAATCCAGTCACATGATTCAAATTAATTTAAATAGTTTTTAAAGATTGCACAACGCTGTGACAGCAGTGAGTAATAAACAATGTGCAAATTAAAGGTAACAGGTAATATTACTTCCAGTTCATTTTTTTAATTAACTGTGAATTTAATTACTATCACATAGGAGGCTGCAGGGACATCTAGGGCATAGCAGTTAAATTACAATTGGGGGGAAAAAAGTTGTAGAAAACACAGAGCCCTATTTATATACAGTACTATGCAAATGTTTTAGGCAGGTGTGAAAAAATGCTGTAAAGTAAGAATGCTTTCAAAAATAGACATGTGAATAGATTATATTTATCAATTAACTAAATGCAAAGTGAGTGAACAGAAGAAAAATCTAAATCAAATCTGTATTTGGTGTGACCACCCTTTGCCTTCAAAACAGCATCAATTCTTCTAGGTTCACTTGCACACAGTTTTTGAAGGAACTCGGCAGGTAGTTTGGCCCAGACATCTCGGAGAACTAACCACAGTTCTTCTGTGGATTTAGGCAGCCTCAGTTGCTTCTCTCTCTTCATGTAATCCCAGACAGACTAGATGATGTTGAGATCAGGGCTCTGTGGGGGCCATACCATCACTTCCAGGACTCCTTGTTCTTCTTTATGGTGAAGATAGTTCTTAACGACTTTCTGTGTATGTTTGGGGTCGTTGTCATGCTGCAGAATAAATGTAGGGCCAATTGGTATTGCATGATGGATAAGTATCTGCCTGTACTTCTCAGCATTGAAGAAACCATTCATTCTGACCAAATCCCCAACTCCATTTGCAGAAATGCAGCCCCAAACTTGCAAACTTTCAAATTTTGACTCATCAGTCCAGAGCACCTGCTGCCATTTTTCTGCACCCCAGTTCATGTGTTTACATGCATAGTTGAGTCGCTTGGCCTTGTTTCCACATCGGAGGTATGGCTTTTTGGCCACCAGTCTTCCATGAAGGCCACTTCTGACCAGACTTCTCCGGACAGTAGATGTGTGTAACAGGGTCCCACTGTTTTCTGCCAATTCTGAGCTGATGGCACTGCTGGATATCTTCCGATAGCGAAGGGAAGTAAGCATGATGTGTCTTTCATCTGCTGCAGTAAGTTTCCTTGGCCGACCACTGCGTCTACGGTCCTCAACGTTGCCCGTTTCTTTGTGCTTCTTCAAAAGAGCTCGGACAGCACATCTGGAAACCCCTGTCTGCCTTGAAATTTCAGCCTGGGAGAGACCTTGTATAATTGTTAATCTTACACCTGACTATATGCCTACAAAATCCCTGACTTTGCAAGTGTACCTAGGAGACTTGATGCTGTTTTGAAGGCAAAGGGTGGTCACACCAAATATGGATTTGATTTAGATTTTTCTTCTGTTCACTCACTTTGCATTTAGTTAATTGATCAATATAATCTATTAACATGTCTATTTTTGAAAGCATTTTTTATAGCATTTTTTCACACCTGCCTAAACCTTTTGCACAGTACTGTGTGTGTATATATATATATATATATATATATATATATATATATATATATATATATATATACTTTAACTTTTACATATGAACTAGCACAATCCTGCTTCTACCATTAGCAGATGTTAAAATAATGGTGTTATAGATGTTAATATATATACATTATTATTTACATTTACTTTATCTTCATATTTTGTATAGCTTTTGACAGTTTTTTAGATAGTAACATAAACAGTACTCTTTATTTTATATGTATTTATTATTTTTGTATAATTTGTATCATGATTTAGTTTTACATTTTACATTACATTTTTTCTACATGCAATGAAACAAAATGTGATAATATATTATAGTTCCCAATAACAGTTCAATGGTATCTGAAGAAAAGTATTTTATTGAAGGACTGTAAAATAAATCAATATAATACATTTGGTTGTTGCTTGATGTCTTATCTTTGGGTTGATCAATCTAATATAAGGACTATAATAAATGTTACTCAGATGTAAAGCAATGCAAGTTAAATATATCAGCAGGCTTCAAGTGTAGAGTATAGATAGACCCTTTGCTTTGAGCCATGAATCTTATCTTTTGAACTATCTGTATGACACCAGAGCCTTTTGCTCACTCTTTGACCAACCCGCTACGCCAAAAGGCCGGTCTCCCAATGTTTGAGATTTATCCACTGTACTGAATTCTGAGGGATTACATAATTTCAAGAACTCATTACGCTATGAGCTCCGTTACACTCTCCCCCACTAAACTCCTCCAGCGCAGCCACCTCAGTGACTGAATGGCATCAGTCTGATTAAATCCGAGTCATGGCACCAATGTAGTGTGTGCAGATTGGAGCCCTGGCTTGGATTCGAACTGCGCTGCACCCTTTCTATATAATGACTGTGTACCACACCCTTTAGTTCTGTTACCCTGTTCACGGGACTACATTCTTCAAACCCTCGCCCATGTGTTCCATTGCAGTTTGTTAGTTTGTTAAGATAATCAGCGACATAGCTGTGAAAAAAGAAAAGCCAAACTAGATGTTATAGTTTGTTTCATTACAATTAGGTAAAGGGGTCCATGGTATGAAACAATAACCATTTCAGGTAAATATTATAGGCGTTTATGGGGATAGCTTAAAAGTGGAAGGGATCAAGGTATGGTCAATGTATGCAGTTCAGTGTCTTTTTCATCTGTTTTGTATTTAGTCATGACACTAAGCAGGTGGTCGTGAAGTATTTTTAAACACCAGCTTGGACATTATTGCACCTAAATTTCAATATTTTATGTGAGGATGATTATTTCAACATAGAGACTGAAAGAAAATGACAAGTAGTGTCCTGTTATTGAATTGGTAAATATTTCAAAAATATGTGGCAAGCATTTGTAGGGTCTACAGACCTTTATATATATATACAGTGAGGGAAAAAAGTATTTGATCCCCTGCTGATTTTGTACGTTTGCCCACTGACAAAGAAATGATCAGTCTATAATTTTAATGGTAGGTGCATTTTAACAGTGAGAGACAGAATAACAACAAAAAAATCCAGAAAAACGCATTTCAAAAAAGTCATAAATTGATTTGCATGTTAATGAGGGAAATAAGTATTTGACCCCTTCGACTTAGTACTTGGTGGCAAAACCCTTGTTGGCAATCACAGAGGTCAGACGTTTCTTGTAGTTGGCCACCAGGTTTGCACACATCTCAGGAGGGATTTTGTCCCACTCCTCTTTGCAGATCCTCTCCAAGTCATTAAGATTTCGAGGCTGATGTTTGGCAACTCGAACCTTCAGCTCCCTCCACAGATTTTCTATGGGATTAAGGTCTGGAGACTGGCTAGGCCACTCCAGGACCTTAATGTGCTTCTTCTTGAGCCACTCCTTTGTTGCCTTGGCTGTGTGTTTTGGGTCATTGTCATGCTGGAATACCCATCCACGACCCATTTTCAATGCCCTGGCTGAGGGAAGGAGGTTCTCACCCAAGATTTGACGGTACATGGCCCCGTCCATCGTCCCTTTGATGCGGTGCAGTTGTCCTGTCCCCTTAGCAGAAAAACACCCCCAAAGCATAATGTTTCCACCTCCATGTTTGACGGTGGGGATGGTGTTCTTGGGGTCATTCCTCCTCCTCCAAACACGGCGAGTTGAGTTGATGCCAAAGAGCTCGATTTTGGTCTCATCTGACCACAACACTTTCACCTAGTTCTCCTCTGAATCATTCAGATGTTGGCAAACTTTAGACGGGCCTGTACATGTGCTTTCTTGAGCAGGGGGACCTTGCGGGCACTGCAGGATTTCAGTCCTTCACGGTGTAGTGTGTTACCAATTGTTTTCTTGGTGACTATGGTCCCAGCTGCCTTGAGATCATTAACAAGATCCTCCCGTGTAGTTCTGGGCTGATTCCTCACCGTTCTCATGATCATTGAAACTCCACGAGGTGAGATCTTGCATGGAGCCCCAGACCGAGGGAGACTGACAGTTATTTTGAGTTTCTTCCATTTGCGAATAATCGCACCAGCTGTTGTCACCTTCTCACCAAGCTGCTTGGCGATGCTCTTGTAGCCCATTCCAACCTTGTGTAGGTCTACAATCTTGTCCCTGACATCCTTGGACAGCTCTTTGGTCTTGGCCATGGTGGACAGCTTGGAATCTGATTGATTGATTGCTTCTGTAGACAGGTGTCTTTTATACAGGTAACGAGCTGAGATTAGGAGCACTCCCTTTAAGAGAGTGCTCCTAATCTCAGCTCGTTACCTGTATAAAAGACACCTGGGAGCCAGAAATCTTGCTGATTGATAGGGGATCAAATACTTATTTCCCTCATTAACATGCAAATCAATGTATAACTTTTTTGAAATGCGTTTTTCTGGATTTTTTTGCCGTTATTCTGTCTCTCACTGTTAAAATACACCTACCATTACATTTATAGACTGGTCATTTCTTTATCAGTGGGCAAACATACAAAATCAGCAGGGGATCAAATACTTTTTTCCCTCACTGTATATATAATCTTAAAGGTACTTTACTATTTTACTTATTTTAATCATCCAGCATTGGGTAGGATCCTGTGTGTAACTATTGTCTGTGTATGTCTGAAGAACAAATCTATGATAATTCCTTATTTACATGACAATGGTTGTGATAATTAGCAGTTTGGATACCTGTCCATTATATAACCATTTAATGCAGAGATAAACATTGTAATGTGTCAATATGTTTAAGCACATCAGCATTTTATACAATGCATTATTGTTGAAACATTGCATTTGAACCTAGTGCATTCATAGGCTTTTTTTACAATGCACCTTATGTATGATATTACAATATTTGAACTTTTATTACACTGAATATTAATTATTTTGCATAATTTATATTGTAATATCACACATTTCTGTATTTTCAAATCTGTATTGCTCCCATAATTGCAGTTATTGATGACCACTCTTACTTAAAGTTATTTAATGTTTAAAATTGTTTGTACACCCTTTTAAATAATGGAAATATAATTGTACTACTTTAGTTATTTCCTTAAAGTGAGTGAAATTCACTTAATTCTCATGTTTTGAAAATATATTGAACACCCTAAATCAGACACAGTAATTTCTCACCTTGAAAACTATTCTGAGTCATATAAATGTGAACACGCTCCCAATCCAGAAAAAATACATCTTATACAATTCTTAAAAAAAGGTAATTAAAATGTGCATTATTTTATTGATGAAAGTTATAGCTTATAGGAACTCTAAAATATATAGTTAAATTATATTCTGTCCAATTGAAGAGGTAAAAAGAAACTTGCCTAAAGACAGACTGGACTCTGGAGTAGCCCTAACTTGCAGTCCGGGCCGGTTGGGTACCAGGTTTGCGTAAAGACAATAGCTGGGTGCAGTTCTTGTTTCCAGACAGGTTTGCCAGTCAGGCCTGCAGAGACACAATAACTGGGTGTAGCTCCTGTTTTAAACCCTGAAACAAAAGGTATGGGATCTCCTGCTATGATAGGAATTTGATGTCTGCTTCAGAAAATGGTCAACCAATATCCTGTTAATTGTTGAATTAAAAATATAGAAAATGTTTTTAAATGTATATACAGACAAAAGTATTGGTACCCTTCCACTTAAAAAAAAAAACATTCTCTGAACTGAGTAGAAATTGACAAAGGTATTTGGTATGCACCATTCTTTATTTCACATTCAATAGAACAGGAACTTTGTTTTGATTTATGACGTAACATATTGCAAAAATATTGGGCTGTACATTTCGCACCAAAATGCCTTGATTAGTCTTTTGATTTCATCGTGCCCTGCACAGATTCAAGGCACCCAGTGCCAGAGTCAGCAAAGCAGCCCCAAAACATCACTGAGCATCCTCCATGTTTCATGGTAGGGATGGTGTTCTTTTCTCTGAAAGCTTCATTTTTTTCCTGTAAACATGGAGTTGTTATGATCTAACAAAAAGCTCAACTTTTGTTTCGTCTGTCCAAAGGACATTCTCCAAGAAGGAATGTGGCTTGTCCACATTCATTTTGGCAAACTCCAGTCTGCCTTTTTTGTGTTTCTCTATTAGAGAAAGGTCTTCTACCATGGAGCCCATTTTTTTTCAGACAGCAACAGATGCTGCAAGTTGTTGCACCTTGAGCTTGAACGTTGGCTTGGATCTGTTTTCTGTTTCTAGGTTTTCCTTGGTTCTTTTTCCAACATTCGAACAATCCGTCTCTTCATTCTTGTCTCAATTTTCCTCTTGCGGCCACGTCCAGGGATGTTGGCTACAGTCCCATGGGCCTTAAATTTCTTAATAATCTTGGCAACAGTGCTCACAGGAACATCAAGCTCTTTAGAGATGGTCTTGTAGGACCATGCTTGGCTATTACCTTCTTTCTAACCTCCTCAGACAACGCTCTGGTTTTCCTTCTCTTTTCCATGTTCAGTGTGATACACACAGTGACACAAAACAGCAGAGTGAGTACTTTTCTCCATTTAAACTGGCTGAATGAGTGATAAAGCGATTGAAGACACCTGTGATACTAATGAAAAAAGAATGGTCTGCTTGAAGTATCACTACAATACAATGATTTCATATAACTTGTAAAGGGTATCAATAATATTGTCCAGGCCATTTTAGAATGTCTTTATAGAATAAGCAACAATTCAGTTCTTTTCACAGTTTGTTTTGTTCCACAGCAAACCAAAGACATGCATGTATGTAGATCTTTTAATTTCAACACTTTTCAGGGTGAATGGTGCATTATTTGAATAAAATGCAAGGGTACCAATACTTTTGGCTACGTCTGTATGCACATTACATCTACAATGAGAGTATCATTATCGTATAACATTACAATTAATGAAATCTGTGTAAATTCATCCATAAAAAAAAAAAGTAAGTTGTTCTTTTCCCTTGAGAAAACTATGGGCAATCTGCCCATTCAGTAATAAATTCATTATATTGGCATCTTGCCCACAGTTTAACCACAGAGAAAATCAGGCCCATTGTGTCTTAATCAGTTGCGAATTGAAAAGTACCTATAAAACCTGCCGGAATTTCACCCCCATGGTCTGGATTCTCTCATCCCTGATCTGTAGACAATAAATTACCTTTTGCAACTTTGCAGATTCAACTACATTTTAAGGAACCTGCTACATATGTCTGTATTTGAATATGTGTACATAACTCTGAAAATCCTGTTTCAACACCCTAATCAATTCTTCATCTATAAATGTAGTTGCAAACTGGAACCATTTAAAATGCAGTTCCTTAATATTTATATATAAAGACAGACCAGCAAATATTAGTTGGAAAAGAAACTCTGCAGTCACAGTATCCAGGGCATTAGTAAAGCTTGAGTCCACATCAATGAACACTGAACAGCAAACACTGACTAGCCTTGTCCTGGATTTAATAGCTCTAATGTCTCTAAAACTGTTTTAAGATTAAAGATAATTTGTAAATTCAGTTTCAAAGTTATTGTCCATGATCCATCATAGCCGTACGATGGGAAACTAGTATTCAGTTGCATCTAAAATAGAATGCATCATTGTCCAGATTAGCACAGTCCAACATATTATTTGTATTATTTGTAAGAATATTCCATCCCAAAACACTTATTCCAGAAAATGTAATTGTTGGACAAGTTTATAAGTCTTTACAAAAATAAAAAATGTATGACAGGGTAAATCACTCCTTGTAATTAGTTTCCTAATATGAGTTTGTAATCACCTCTTTAACCTGCAATTCATGAATGTGCTGACCCTTATTTCAAACCTTTTGATGACCGGAGACTTCAAAACTAAGATACTAATGCTTAGTGTGTATTTTCTATTTCCAACTTTGTTTTGCGGGCTGATCCATCAATATATATATTTAAACATGCTATTATTTATTCATCTACATGGCATATTCCCCTTTTCATATTGACACAGCCCAAATTCAACTTTTGGTTATCATTATACAGCAGATATAGTAAAAGAAAATAATTCAGTGCAGAGTGGCTCATTTCATTGAATCATGTAATGAGCAGCTAAATTTTGGATTTCATTTGAATTTTGGTTGTCAAGCATTAAACCAAAAATGTCTTCGCTTCATTACTGAATAGTGTAAAACAATATGAGTGCCAGCTGATAAAACCAAGCAATAGGGCGCATACGAATCGGATGCATGCTTATCTTACACACAGGTATGGCATGCATGTTTTCCCTGATGACATGTACAATCACAGCATCTTCCCCAGACGGATTTCTCCCGCCTCTCGTTTTTCGAAAGAGCAGAACAACGTCTCTGTGGCGACCAATCACGTCCTGACATGTTGAGGCGCTGCAGCCAATGGCGGCCTGAAACACGGACAAACCTGCGTGCTTCCCTGTTTCGTGCTGCCTCGAAATACAATGCGTGTTACCAAAAAAAACATAACAATAAAAAGCTACATATAGACGAAAGACTGAGTATCACATGGATGCGTATGGCTGAAAATATGTATTCGCGTAAGGCACTTTTTTCCCCCCCGAACTCTATGATTTCCCCATGATTCATTGCAGGCGGACACAATGTGGTTGCAAAATACGCCGCATTGCATCACAAACAATACCGGCTTCAGTAGCCAACAAATGTGCAAAATATCTATATAGATATATATACGTATATATAAAAAGTATTTTGACACCAGCAGCGCGGCCAGGATACATCAGAGCTGCTGATGTCAGATGATTTGCATTTTGACTTCCGCCCCACGGCTTCAGCGGCGCATCAGACGGACGAGACGGGGGACAGATGGGACACCCGGAGACGGGAAACTGTGTGTCTTAAGCCGTGGGTTGGAGGACTTGCGTGGACATCTGATCTCCTGAATCCCAGGGGCTTTGGCGGGAGAAGTGTTTCCCTGCTCTTGTTTGCAGAGGGATCCTGTACTGAGCATCGGAGTGAGGAGGCGGATCTGTGTCCTCCTGCGTGTTCAATATGCTAACACCACCGCCGCGCCTGGCACACTGTCCTGGAAATACCAACAGTGTTTGGTCTTCATAAAGTCCTAAGGATCGGGATATTTCACTGTCAACAGGCTGGATCAATCAGCATTTTGACACACAGCAATTGGTTTTTCTTTTGACTAGGCTGGGATTGCACATTTGCACGAGTGTGTGGAGATCACCGAAGTAGCACGACTTCCCTTGTGTTTGGTCCTTCGGTGGTTTTTGTCTCTGGTGTGAAGTGCTGGAAGGAAACCCACGTCTGGAGTAACAAGTTGTGCCCCTGCTTTTTTTTTTTTTAAGTCTTAATTGGCTCTGACGATCCGTACTGAAGGGAAGCCCTGTTGCTGTCTTTCCTCCTAGATATTGCATTGGATGTTTCCATCGTGGCATCTGTTTAGAAACCGACTTGCATTGTCTTACCCATAATCGGTCCATTTACAAACCTCTACGGCTACCTTGCGACAGTTGAAGCCCAGTGGGGGTTTATGTAACACATCTGCTGCGCGGAGTTGATTGATGCGAATTGTTTCTTTTCAATCTGCAGCAGACGAGCACCCTCTCCCACCGGACACACTGCGTACTTGTGCTCTTTGTTTTTGTGTACCATCCGTGGGGAAGGATTTGAAAGCGATTTTCTTCACGATGCTTTACTTCCCTCATACTATAGCCTGGCTGCTACGTGGACTCCTCATTTCTGCAGTGTTTGGATTAGAGGTGTACTCTAATGATCAGGCGAGACCAGTCCCTGCTGATAGTGCCTCTGTTTCAGGTAAGGCGCTGTGATCCCCATTAACGTGGGCTTTTCTGCTTAACCGATGCATGGTGGGTCTTTTCTCTCCCAGCTCAAGGGACAGATCGGGGGTTTGTGGTCGGGTGTCATTGTCGTGCACTGCTGGGCAATATCGGCAGAAGCGCCGCAGTGAGGGCTGGGGATGCAGGCATTTGTGATTTTTGTAGCTGGGGAAGTAGCTACTGTGCAGGGTTTGATGAACATGCCAGCTGATCTTGTCTTGTTACCGCAACAAGTCTTGATCAAATACATGATCAGAGGCTTTCAAATAAATGCATACATAGCTACCTCCACTCATCCACTTGCATCTAAGATGTACATGATCCTTGTCAACGTGAATAGAAAAGCTGTGTGTGTGTTAATATATAGATAACGTCAACATTTATTCTATGGAGACGCTTTTACCACAGTATAGTGTGTATCTTTTTTCCCCACACTGAATTCTTTAACACAGTTTAAAAAGTCTGTGAAAATTATTTGAATTGTATTATTAGGATGCTGATGATTATTATTGACCTGGTCTTAGACAGAGAGGGTTCTGCCCTTAATGGATTGTCCTTCTGGATAGCTTTGGGGAAATGCCTTGAATTTGGGCTGTGGCCAGATGTTCTGATCATACAGAACCAATATCTGCAGTCCCTTAAGTTGAATTGATTGTTTTGAGATATCCCAGCTGCTTTTTCAGTGGGGTAACATATGCTACATGACTTCAAATATATAGGAAGGGACACACACACACACACACAGGTTTGGTATGTATTGGCATTGTTGATATTTAAAGATACTTTTAAAACACATTATATTAATATATGTAGGGTTATTTCTGGAGTTTGCATGCTCCCAGACATTTTAGTTAATCAGTTTAGTCACACAACTCCAATATGTGTGTTTACCACTTTGGCAATTAATCTGGGTTTTGTCGTATATATTAGTAGTGAAGTTAGAAGACCACACCACAATAACCTATCATATATTTAGATCAGATATACAGACACACGCATATATATTGAAAAAGAAAGCTAAAGTCACTCCTAATCATTAGCCAGTTTGGCCTTATCTAAAGTTAAGTGATATTGGTGAGTGTCACAACTGTTGAATATCATAACTGCTCCCAACAGGAGTGCAGGAACAAATCACCAGTGCTAAAATAACCTCTGTTACCAACTTTAATGGGAAATCCCTCCCTATGAGAATACTGTTTTGTACCAGGGATCACTGAATATGTATAGTTTGACTTTTGTGACAGAATACATGAACACAAGTACATATTTAAATCTTCTGGACTACTACCAGCAGTATTGTTATATTCGTAGGGCTCGTACATCTAACAACATTTAATAAAGTTGTGAGACAGTCGTTCAGTGAGAGAAACCCAATTTCACGATTACATGACTTGGGGGGGTGGAGACCTCTACAGATCAAGAAAAGATAATGAACATACTTCCCATATTCAAACAAATTAATTAAGAAAACAGGTTATCAGCTGTAATGCTGGTCACTAAACAAGGTGTGACTAACCAAATACCTTCAAATAGTGTAGTAATAAATGGCGGAACTATCTGAAGTAGCCTACTGTCAGAGAGGTGGTCAGTTATCAACCCTAAGCTTAATGTAATCATATTCAATGGTGTAGACTGATTTTTGAGTTTTTATTACTTCCAGTTTTTTTATTTACCTTTGGTGGTAAAATCTAAAACAGCTGCAAACATGCCAATGTCAACTATGCTGGTGGAATGATTGGCAGGATTGCTAGCAAGGCAAAGAGCAATTTGTTGTGTAAATCCCAATTACATCCGTACTGTGACAGTTGCTGTTCACATTCTTGTATTTCTGTGAAATTGTTTTTAATGGCAAAACTAAACCTAAAGAAAACCTCCAATATCTGTACTTATTTGAGCAAGTCTGTGTTCTTCTGTTAACACAGTCATTAAGTCACTCTCTTGCCTTTTACAGTCTTTTATTCAGAAATAAATAGTGATGCATGGAGAATCGGTGATAACTTGATATGCTTGGAATTTTTTTATAAACCGTTGATGTGGTTTCCTTGTTAATTTAGTGAAGAAATGATACAAATAGAAGTACCTTATTGTTGCTTCTTTCACTATGTTAATTAACTTATTTTCTCCGTTTTTATAAAAGAAAACAAGCCTGCGGAGTTCTGATGCAATAATTGTGGTGAATTATAATACTGTGACTAGGGACAGAACATAGCCTATAATTTCAAATCTTTTTACCTTGCAGTACTAGTCTATGTTATGCAAGAAAGAAACCCCTTTCAAGCTGCTAAAAAAGGTTCTTAATCTCAGTCAGTAGTCAGCACTTGGCAGACAAGGTATACCCGTTGCTGGAGTTGACCTCTGGCATTTGGTAGAAAAGAGCAGAAATTGGTCCCTAGGTGAAGATTGATGGTGAATGTATAAACTGTGCTCTCCCAGCCACTGTAAGGCCGCTGCAGCCTTTTAACACCAAACACAGCCACATATGTGTGCCCTGAGCACCTCATTGTGTTTAGATCATGTGCTGGTTAGTTGGCTACAACTCATGACCAGAAACCCTCAGATCAGCTCATTCTAAAGCTTTTAAGAGCAGTCGCCGCCAAAAGGTCTCCTCAAGGAAGAGTGTCTCTGATTTTCGTTCCACTGGGGCTTTTTATACATTAACTGGACCAATTATTCACTTAACTGAATAAGTTGTAATGGCAATAGAGAAATGTTGGTCATCCCCCTGATTTCCATGGCTGACACTGTACTAGACTTCTGAAGTAATAATGTAATTACATAAGTCCCATTTTTAAATTGAATTGAATATATTCATCTTTTTTGTTTGCAAATGAATGTGGCGAATGCACTTTGGATATTAAAAGGTTATTAAACTGAAAGGGAAATGCATGCTTATAATTTGTAGAACACAGATTAATAATGCAGATTAGTGACAGCTTATAAATACTGTAGCCGGATACTGTTATAGCCTCAGTAAAGACTTGTCTTGACTGTGTATGTGTTGACGCTTCTAGAAGCTGTGACACAAACATGTAGAAAACACGTTTAATATAGTTCAAAGTATGAGGCAAATAGGTTTAGCCCACTTCCTTTTCTAATTTTCTAACTGCAGATTTTGCATTCCTATAACTGAGAGAACTAGCTAGTTGATGTTGAGGTGAGATGTTTTGGTATATCTGATCATATGTTTGGTTACACAAACTGAATGTTACTTTGATATTAAAAGTCAAATTTGTTGTAAGCATTTTTATTGAAAGATTTGGCAGCCCACTAAAAGATTCTCCCAGTGGTAAAGCAACATGTTTTGAACATCTCACAAAGACACTGGGAACCAGATTTATAATACCATGCCATCGCACTTTTGATTTAAGGGATATAGATTAACAGACTGTGTCCACTGTGTCATCTGTTTGTTGATAATGTCTCATAAACTACAACTTTTTATTGTATTTGTTGCAAGATTGTACATATTTGGTCAAATGTTTTTGCATGGCCTAATAACTGGTTTAACATTGTTTCTGGAAGGCATATTTTGGGCCTGCACTTTTTGGTCTAAATCTGTTGGCATAGGTTTGGCTCAATTTCTATGGTTATTGTTGCCATAGCTACAGGGTTGCAATTTTGCATTCTGTGCAGAGATTTTGAGCCAATTTAACCTGTAAAGAAGTAAATGGCAGCTATTTTGATATTTTGCACGCGCTGCATTTCCTCCCATGTGCATGGGCAGAATTGCGAATAGTTTTACAGTATTTTATGAGTCATTCACTTAGATGATAACTTTAGAACATAATAAAAGGTGAAATTCCACAAAAACTGAATTTGTGACGTCTTTAAAAGCCAGGCAGGAAGCATATGAAAAAAGAACATGCTTGGGTTCTAGAAACATTATTAGCATGACTCTACAGCAAAAGTCAGGTTTGGAGTCTGTATCCTGAATTGGATGGAATAAGAAACGCATTTTGAAGGCCTCGGCACAAAACTGAGTACTAATTTAATGGCAGGACTGGTGATGCTTGTGCCTTTTGGTTTAGTCCAGAATTGGTCTGGTGCTAAAACAGATAGGTTGATTGTGGGGAAGGGGTTCAGTGTTTTGGACAGATGGCTCAGTCGATGTAAAAGATGAATCGATGATGCAGGTTGTTGAATGGAAGGTGAACACCATACCCAGCTTTCTGACTGAGTTCCTGTTTTGTAATATGTTTGTAATGCAGATTAAACTGCGTTAGTCTACCAGTGCTTTATTGACAGATGACATGGTGGGAAAAAAAGCTTCGCATTGTGCAGACATGGATAGACAAACTACCTTATATGGTAACTGGAAAGATTAAAAGCTCATAGCTATTTTCCAAAAGATCAGTGAAAGCTGGCTATTTAGGAACAGGAATATCTGGAGCTCTCTTAATGTCAGGATAACAAGTTTTTTGTTTCAAAAATAGCTGGAAAGGGGTAATGTGGAACTATAATGCCAAAGCCGAGCGATATGCCATCTTGAGATCTACTGACATCTGTCCATTCTTAGTCTTTAGTCAATTTTGAGCTGTTAAAACTTCAAAGGCAATTATTTGATAATTCAGAAGAGACCAGCAGTGGCACCTGTGATTTTTGTAAGTCACACAATACTTCTAGATGATCTTTAACTAGCTAAGGATTCTTGGGTTGACTGTTCACAACTACTTTTGTAATGCAAGGTTTGTATCTACTGTAATGGAAACCTAGTGAGTTATTTGATGTAGAAAACATTAGCTACTGCATTAAACGTGGAATCCCATGAACCTTGACTTCACATTATTCTGAAAGGTCATGAGGCTCAAGGCTTTAAAGTGGGCTACAAAGCTATCACCAAAATTGAAGAGTTAGTGAATTATAAAACATAGACTGCATTGAACAAATGCTTATTTTCAAAATATTTTAGCATGAATTATAAGTTGATTAGTATTTAAAATAGTTGGTACCATCCATCTACAAATATCTATATAACATGCATAAGTGTGGAAGCAGGTGCCTTTCCTTCTTTGGCACCTGTTGTCTGGAATCAAAAGGATGTGTCAATAAGACGTATATAAGCTATTTGTCAGGCATTAGAAATGCTTGGCGGGAATGACACCTGAGAGGAAGTTAAGAGTTACCAAGTTGTTTTTGTAGTTGTCAATCAAATGTTTACACAACCCATCTTCTAAATCAGTTGAACTGGCATTTGTATCTAAAATCTAATTGTTTTCTCTGTGTTCATCAAATTTTGAAAATGTATAATTGACCAGTATAGTTCAATTAAAAATATGTTCATACTATGCAAATACCCCAATAACACTGTTTGTAAAAAAGAGTGAATACATTCAGCATTAACAGGTACTGGAATATTATGTGAAAGTGGATGTAGAAATAGTTCCAAAGTAGTATCTTGAGCCTCCTGATTTCATCATTTAAAAAAAGAAAGTGCTGATCATCTGTTACAGTAACAACTGCTGTGATTCAGATGTTTTTATATGTATTTAGGTCCATGGGATAATCCGTCCATTTCACAAACCCTGGATCCTAAAGTGACACAACCACAGGCCGTGACTGTTCTTCATAGTTGCATACTGCTGTCACTTTACTGTTAATATTGCACAGTGTGTCTCGGCTCATAAGGCTCTCCGCTTTCTGACTCTTGATTTAGCTATCCGCAGCATGGTACTAACTTGTCTTTGCAGAGCTATCTCCACTGCTCTGTACCCTAGCTTCTGAAGTACAGGTTTGCAGCTCTAAAAAGTGATGACTACACTTATTTAAAAAAATGAGAAGAGCTGGTATAGCATGGTGGCTTACTTAGTCTGCTCCGTTGGAGACCACATGATTTTGTTACAGCCCTGGAAAATCCACATCCTACGGTGAAAATGAGCAAGTGATAAATAGAGTACACACAGAAGGAACCAAAGATGAAAAGGTGCTGTAATGCACAAAAGTTAAAGATTAAATCATTATTTAGTGTGATGTAGCCTATATTATGCACACGCTTTCTCTAGTGTGGTTTGGTTTTTGATTATTCAAGCCAAATTAAAATGGTTTTGAGTTTTTTTAAGTATGTTTGGGGAAACTCTTAACAAGGTTTTAAGGGAAAACGTTTTTGTTTTCCTTTTTCGTTTGTTTTTCTTTATTTTTAAGAGTAGCCTACGTTTCTAAGTTGAATTGGTATACTTCCTAAATGGTAGGCCTGTATGATAACCAAATGTTGGAAATGGTTAACTTTTTTGTTTTTACTTGGTTAGCTCATCATGTGTTGATCCCAGATTTGCATTTGTAGAATCGTTTTTGAATGCCCTTGTGGCTGAAATCCCTCTGAAGCCATGTGAATAGCTAATCCTAGTTGTCATTACAGGTGGCATGGATTTACTTTTGACACCGGTCAACGTGTTCTTGTACCTAGTGCAATTTCATAAAGACGGAAGATCAAATGTATTATTGTACATCACAGGTGAAACGACACATGGAATGAGTCCGGGGGCTTCAGTCCAGGAATGCGTGCCCTTCAGTGCCTTCCTTGTAGACAAGAGGGAGAAGAGCCCACATTTAAGTGCTGTTTTTGTGGCAGTGTTTATTAAATTTATTATTTTTTCTTCTACTTAATTATTGATGTTGACAAAAAAGGGGTTACAATTCACATGAAGCAAGCCAAAGAATTGAAGAATATATCTCTTTAACTTAAATCAATGTAAATGTTTTGTGGGCTGCTAGGAAATTCTGTAATTTGGTGCCTTAACATGTTGCATTAATAGTTTATACATTTTCAGTCTTCTCTGAAGTCTACACTTAAGCTTACACCTGATAACCACGTTTTCTTTGGTCTTGGACTGTGTTTTGAAATGTTTCACATACCAGGAAATGCATTAAACGTTCTTATCACAAAACATAACAAACAAAATAAATTAACTGCATACAAGTAATAAATACTAAAGCAATGGCTCATTGATTTATATTGCCCTGATGTAACATTTTTCATGCTTAACGCCACATTAATTATTCATGTGATGGCCCTCCAAACAGTAGAAATAACTTGAAAAATGTCCATTAAAAAGATTCCACTTTAAAGAAACAGATGGACCTTCAGTCTACATTGACCGTTTTACTGCGCTCAGTTATTTCAGGGACTTTCCCTGTTCTTCACTTGTTGCACTGGTTGCAGGGTTAGTGGTGTGGATTTCTTAGGCATGTCTGTATGTGCTTCTCTATTGCAGCAACTGAGGCAGAGTAATGTATACTATATCTCTTGGCGTTCCTACTCTGCACCCACCTTCTCCTCTTCCCAAAAGTTTTTTTTTTTTTTGTTTGTTTCGCAGTTCTAAAACTATAGGGTCAAATCATGTCAACTGGCCCAGAAATCCACACCTGATAATCTCAGATTTTCTTCACGTATTTTCTAGCCATGGATGGAATGTTAACAAAACCAAATAATATAAGCTCCGTTATTTGGGCCATCTTGAGTGCTGCAATTATTTTCTGTCTCATACAAAATTGGAAGCAAAAACCTGATATTGGACTGCAGGTGTGTGGAGGTATTAAACTTTGACTGAGAGGAGGGATCCTGTCCCCATGCTGCATGTAAAGGAGAGTCCAAAGTCATGACACTTATGACCTCCAAAATACAACTTAAGTCTAAAATATTAATTTTTAAATAACCAGTTATAAGCATTCTTCTATATAAATTAATTGACTGGCAACAATTGTTAAAAGCCTAGCCTTTTCACTTGTGGGCTTTTACAGTGCACACTGGCATAGCAAATATAAATCTTCTTTAGCATACCTATTAATGTAGAAGTATACCATACTGTCCTCTTGCATCTGCATCTACATTTACTTTACTGTAAGACAACATGTAGTTATGTATTTTTCAGAACTGATGTGCCATCACTTTGTGTCTCTTGACAATCACACTCCAAAGAGATGGTTCACAGACCAGTCTTGTAGGGCAGAACAAGGTAATCATTTCTCTGTCATGCTACTAAGAGACTTGACGGTTTAAAAGATCAGCACCTTCGACTTCAGCTTCCAAATTCAGTATATGAATAATTAGCAAAGCAAGGTAGGGTGATACTTCATATGAAGTGGAAGATAATGTTGTCAATGAGAAACCAGGACTTTTTCTTCCATTGATGTACATGTCTAGCCTAGATTTGTTTATCTAATTACAAGTTTTATTTTCCTGGATGTGAAAATTGGTAAGTGCTGTTATTATACAAATTCTCATGCATACCTTATGTGAAGGATATCACAAAAACATGTCAATCCTATTGACACCTCGAAATGGTTAATATAATGAAGGCCTAGTTCAAAGCTTTTTAACGCCTACCCACCTTTAGCAGATACAATGTGTCTTTTACTTAACAGAGGATTCTGTCTTCTGTTCAGTGCAGTTTTGATTTGGTCTAGACCTTAATGGTACATTTATGAGGCAGTAACATGCAGATGAACAAGTTTTACTGTAAAACATACCATATTGATTGCATTCATTTAAATGTTATAAGGAATTATTCACCAGATTTTATCGAATGGATACAATGCATATACCAGTATATTTTATCTGAATAATTATGCATTTATATAATATATTATATATATAAAAAAACTGTTATAATTGTACATAATGAAAATCCTTCTTATTTGTTGAAAAGATAAATGACTGCACCTCAATCTGCATATTTTACTTTCCTGGTACCCCTTTCTGCATAAAAACAAAGCGTATATTGACATACCTTCTGAAATCAGTTAAGACTTTATGGAAAGTGCAGAAAAGATTTAAAAAAACAAAAAACACTTTGGTCCTCATAAAATAGAAGATGGAAGTTGGCTGAAGGAAGTATTCACTCACTTTTCTATGACACTCAGTAAGCTCAAGCTGCCCTTTCAAATTGAACAGATGGATGATAAGCGTATAGATCAGAAAAGCCACCAAGAAGCCAGTGACTACGCTGAAAGATCTACAGCGCTCCATGTGCTGAGCTGGGAGAAACTGTTAAGGTGTCACCAATAGCTCAGGTACTCCACAAATCTGGCCTGTATGGAAGAGTGGCTAGAGGGAATCCATTTCGGGGAGAAAAAAAATTAAAAATCTAAAATCCTACTTGGAATTTGCAAAAAGGGATGTGGCAAAAGATTCTGTGGTCTGATGAAACAGAAATTTGAAGTATTTGGCCTAAATGCAAAGTGTTAGGTCTGGTGCAAACCTACTTCAGCACAGCACCCTGGTAACACCATCCCTGCAGTGAAGCAAAGTGGTGGCAGCATCATGACATGGGAATTCTTTGTAGTGACAAGGACTGGGAAGCTTGTCAGGGTAGAGGGCAAAATGGATGGAGCTACATACAGGCAAATTCTTGAAGAAAACCTGCTTCAGTCTGCAAAAGACCTAAGACTGGGACAGATTCACCTTTCAGCAGGACAATGACCCCAAACGCACAGCCAAAAATGACACTGGAGTGGCTTAAAATACAGAAAGTGAATGTCCAAGTCAAACCCCGGACTTGAATCTGTGGCAAGACTTGGAAGATTGCAGTAAACTTGACAGAGTTTGAACAAGAAGAATGGGTGAATATTGCACAATGCAGATGTGCAAACCTAGTAGAGACTTACCCCAAATGACTCACAGCTGTAATTGCAGCCAAAGGTGGTTTTACCAAGTATTGACTCTGGGGTAAATACTCAAATACACCTACATATCTTTTTCATTTTCTTTTCTCCCCATTCAATGTTTCATAATAAAAATAATCTGGCCACTTAAAAGTGTTGAGTAGGTTGCGTTTAAATTTGATTTGCATTTTATTTACACATCAAAATATCAGGTTGTAACACAACCAAAAGGTTGAAATATGCCTGCAGGGAAGTGCACATCAATAGGATAAAGAAAGGAGGTTTAAAGAAATAATGTACTTCACATAACCTGATCATGTTCTCCATGTCTCTTAATATTTAGTTTTAAGTAATATTACAGGTGTTTTTGCTTAAAATGTGTAAAAGTGTAAGTGTAAAAGTGTTTGGACATCATTATCTATTTGTTGTCATTGCACCCTTTCTTTCACACTGTTTCCAGTGAGATTTGTATTGGATGTGTCGAAAAACATATTAATACTGAACACAACAGTAGTTTATTTTATTTAACAATGCGAGAGACATGACACAATTTATCAATGTTTTAGTTATATTTTGCATGCTTCATGACTGCAACAGATTTGTTTATTTATCTATTTATAAAAAAATAAAACGGAGGAGTGTTCTTAGGCAGTGCTCACCTGTCAAATATGATTTACAGAAAATATGCATTCAGCATGGTATGAAATCTTATGTTTTTATTTTATATGCTATATTAAATTAAAAAAATAAGATGTAGGCAGCTAAATATGGTATGTAGGCATCCAGCATGTGTCCACCAGTGTGCTGACAAGTCACCTATTTTTTATCACACCACAGATCCACAGCATAAGCAGTAGAGCTGTAGCCTTAGGGTGCACTAACCATGAAGGCCCACAAATATCTAGTACGCCATAGGAAGTGCATGGGCAACTCTGGCTAACTCATGCCCACCCACACCTGGCAGGGCTTGGCAAAGATGCTCTCTGCACTATGGCATCTTAGTAAGCTGTATTCTAATGTATAACATAGATGTCTTAACAATAGGGCTTAATCTCCATTCTGTGCACAGACTAACCATTGTAGCCACTTTCGAGTGATTGGTTTACTACATTTCACGTTTTTAAGATGTGTGGATTATTGAGGCCAAGGGGGGCTCCACCAGTAACTGTGCAAAGCTAATCTTTCTACCTTTGCACTACTTTGCAGTTTTTTGGCTTGAGCTTTCCTTTCTTTATGGTAATTGTATGGTTTGAGATGAGTTTCCAAGCAACCTTGTAAACTGGCCAAGGGTTATTTTGTGGAAATTCTTGGGAAGTGTTGTTTTTCTGAAAGTTGACTGAAACCATATCAAACCTGTTTTTATCCTCTGTACAGAACAATTGGTTCTATACCTAACTATTATTTTTTTCAGTTGTGTGCCTCCTCTGCTTCCCTTTATGAAAGTGACTGCCTGCCTTCTATATTTATTTTATAGTTTTTTTTCTCCATCGAATTTCCTTGGCCAGTAGTGGAATTATATACTACACTGAATAGCTTTAGAATCTTGGCTTTCTTAGGAAGGATATGAAGTTTCTCATAGGTTAGAGAAGACTAAATAGTATGTAGACACCAACGGATTGATCCTTTCAATGAGTCTACAGGGCAGCGCAGCGGTGCCACGTATGAAATTAATGGTTCCTGCTGTCTTCAGTATAAGCTGCTAACAGCAGTGAACACTTAATGAAACAGGTGTTGGCTCTGCTGACTGTAACTCCCTTGATCTTTATCCAAAAAATGCCTTACTCATATTACACGTTTGCCATGCTGCTGGACAAAAATGACCTTTATTAATTTTCTCTTCAATAGACATTCTGATATGCGTTTAGTTTGTTCCACACCTTATTTACCAGTCATATTTGGATCATTAAAATTGTATCTGTTTATTTATTTCAGCCAATTAGATGCATTTCCTTTAACTTTTGATAGGCCTACCTATTTTGTCCCTTTCTAAAAAAAATTGCTTTGGTTTAATTCAGATAAGTTACTTTTTAATTAGCCTACTTAGGTATTTATATTAATTTGTTTGGCTTTCAAAAGACTCCAATTCAAATGATAGAATGACTAATTTTGTCTATTTTAGTAGAATATTCAGCTTTTTGTTGTGAAATTATTTCATGAAACCCTGCACATTGTCTCTTGCCTGTTTGCATTATAAAAGAGATTATTATGAACAGGACAAAAACGTAACTCTTAACACACCAATAGGATGTTGTTGAAGAGGAAAGAAAACGATTGGCTTAATGTCATTGTCATGTGTTGGTTCACACAAATTACCATTCTTAAAAGTTTGCAGGCTAAGCGTGTAAAAACTGCTCTTTTATTTTTAAAGACATTAAAATGTTGTGCCAAGATCAACAATATTCTTTCTCACTCCTTAGAAATTTCAAGTAAATTATTTTGAATAACTAAGATTGATGAACTAACATGGTTATTTAATGTATGTATTTGGTTGTTTTTTTCCCCCTCGTCCTCATACCAACTTAGTCTTAATCACTCTAAAGCATAAAGAATCAAGAATTAGGTAGCATGTGATGGGGAGTTGATAAGCCCTTAATTCTCGTAACAGCAGGTAGCTGTGCCATTTTGCTTGCTGCCTAGTTTCACTAAGAAACCTGACATGTAAATAGCTTAGATTAAATCAGTGGAGGTTGTGGACTTCACTAAATCCACCATTCCCTATGACTTGTTTTGACTTCTAATCAAAATGGTTGTTTTTTCACTTCATTCCCTTTTTATGCTACAATTTCCTTCCCTAATAAACACTCCCCAATAGTTCCCAAGGGTCTTGAAGATGCATGGGAGATAAATGTGCTGCAAGTATTAAAGTGCAGTTTTTATTAAAAGATCCAAGTTTGACATTTTATTAATGTTTTTAATGTGATACTAACATAATCCTCATATTTCACATCCTTATTTACTTGGGGTTTAACTGTCCTAAATAAATATACATAAACTGGGAGAAAGAAGGTTAAATAAAAACAAATACACTGGGCAGAACATTGAATAAGCTCTATCTCCTGAAATTTTGGCAATCGTGCAATTTTGTTTCACAATGTTGACATGATTTCCTTTAAAATTAAAATCTTTAGTCAGCAGTAAAGGTTACAGAGATTAGACAATTGTGTGACATTGCTTTTTAAATAAACAGAATGCAGGTTAACCTCATTGCAAATTGGCTTGCTAAAGGCACCTTTCTAGTTTATTATTATTGTTATTTGATTACTCAGTCAGTATTTGTACTGTATCAAGTTATGTTACTGTAGGGAATCATTTTAGTTCTCCAAGTTTGTGCTACATTTACCTCATGAGCGGTCATGTCCGTTTTAGAAGTAGTCAACAGACACAGCCATTTGCATTCTTAATCTGCAAGATTCTTGATCAAGTTGTCATAAAGCTGTCTATTTTCCAACTCTCCAGATCTAGGTTATATGTAAATCAGTTTTAAATAGACAAACTTTCGAGTCGCACTCTAAAAGAAGTATCTGTACAAGCTGACCTAAAATAACCTTGAAAGCACATTGAAATCTTGGGTAATCCTATCATTTTTGAATACAGAGGATATTAAAAGTTCAATAAACCATAATGGTCTAGCTTAAGAAGTATGTTTAAAAGGGAACAAGTTTATATTATGACATACAATATTAAATAACCAGTGTGCTAAAGTATCTAAAGAGTATAAATTAAAACAGACATAAATGAAACAAATAGGCCTACCCTTTTTGTAAAGCAAATTTTATGCATGTCCTACAACTCCACTCTATCATTTGTTTACAAGCCCTTAAATAGTAAATTAACCAGTACAGATACAAAAATTGTACACGGCCTTTGAATATATTTATTAATGAGGTGTGATCATTGGTTTTGTTAGTTTTTCTAAACAACTGAAATATGGAGGACAGCCTTACTTCAATGCAGTTAGTAAAATAAAATCAAAATGATTTTTCACTTCAAAGCCAAGGGCAGTCAGGGTCCTATCAGTGTTCTTATTTTGGTGCCTGGCTTAGACGAGCACTTTCTTTATCACATGTTCCCCCTTAAGATTTGGGATGGATGTCCTCCTACTTCCCTGGCTTTCTATTAAAAACTGGTAACATAAAACATACACACACGGTGCAAGTCCAATGGATGACATTGATTTTAACTAACAACAGGACTTAGACACACTCATAGTTGTATAATTACATGCACAGAATAGTCCTTTCCAGTCTGTGTTTTTAGGTAATGGAAAGGCAAATGTATGCAAAAAATAAACAAATGATACTCTACCTATCAAAGACGTGGACAAACATTGGAAATAGTGTGTTGCTGGAGATATGAAACTAGACTAGCCCATAAAGAGGACACAGATGTATGATTGAATGTATGTATGAATCTAATTCAGGTTTGTGTGTTTAACGTATTTCCGATTTAGCAAAGTTTGCTTCTTCCTGGTTTCCTGTTCGTGTGACTAAAAATACAGTGGCAGATGAGGAAATGACTAGAACGACATGAATAACTAGGTGATTTAGATGCAGTACATCTGACAGAAAATAATAATTTTGATATTAGTCTGAATATTTTATCACATTGAAGAAGCCATGTTGGCTACTGTTTAGTATAGTCAGTGTAGATGTGCAATTGTTTATGCACAGCCTTAAAGAATGCAGTGCATTTCTGCAAGCCTATACATTAAGATTTTCCCTGTGTAAAGACCATGCTCAGTCTAGTAATCTGTGACTGAGAACATTATCCTTGACCTGCAGGTCATGTTAAATCTCTTCTTTTTAGCCCCTATTTTGTTGAGTAAAGTTAAATTTGTAAAAGCCAATTAAGTCTTTTTCCAGTTCTGTTGGCCTTCAGCCATGAGCAGATTATATACTTTCTTTGATAGGCACATTCCTAGTACAAACAAGGCAAGTAATGTCTCCTTTTCTGGAAGTTCTGGTTTGTGGCTGTTACACCTCAAATGTGGAGGAACGTCTTTAGATTAAAATCTCTAAACCATGAAGTTTTACAGTTGTACCGAAGGAGCCATTTGCTAAACTGTCAATGCGGTAGAAAAAACAATTGTTATGAACTCCCCACCTTGCTCTAGGATATAGGGGTAGAAAGTGTGGGGGGGACCGCGCAACATAACGTGCCTGCACACATGACTGGGGAAAGTGTGGTAAGATGAGCGAACGGTGGGGAGACGGAATGGGGCCATGGACAATGTGGTAAAATAATAAATATTTATTGTTGGGACAACAATAACTCAAGACTGGGGCATAACAAATACACCAGAAAAACACGATAAATAACAGATACATAGAACTAAAGGGAGGACGAACACATGCATGGGTGCCAAATCAAAGTAATAAAGAAAATCCTCACCTATTTAAGCCACTAAGGCAACACCCTCCTAGCCTAGCCCGAAAATACATATTGTGGCACCCTGTGAAGGACTAGCCTAGTGTGTTGAAACAGAAACCAAACCCTACGTGATGTAAATGTAAGCCCTGGGGCGTCTTACCTACCTACCTTGCCCTCCCCAGGCTTATTACTGGGATGGGTGACAGTGGGATTCAAACAGATAACACGTACAAGTCAATACAAACGAAACCTGCAGGTATAGCAACAGCAAATGCACAAAGCTCTGAACAGCACAGACAACACATTCAGAATGACGAGCCTCCTGCGGGAGAAAACGGGATTAGCTACGGAGCCTCCTCTGATTGGATGACAAAGGACAGCTCGAGAAACAACCGGACCAATGATGAGTGACGAGGGAGGAACCCGGACGTGAGAGAGAAACGGAGCGCAAACGAGAAAACAACGACACCACACAGACTGCACATGCGTGGGGTCGTAACACCAATAAATTAATTTGATGTTTAAGAAAGCTAGATTCAGGATGAGTCCTACAAGGATCAGGTCCAGCCTTTGCCACTTAATAACTGCACCCATAACTGGACAAATGTGCCTGGGATTTGATGGGACAGCGTCATTTTGGTCATCTTTGTACTTGCTACACAGCAACAGCAGCTTTTGCCAGTGAGGTCCGAAGCAAGTTGCATAGGGAAACAAGGCAGCTAACTTGACAGCAAACCTCTGTGAGGTTTTAAATTTACCAAGGTCACTGGAGGACTTGTAAAACTCATTAACAAGAAGTCTTTCATAACTCCGAAGACTATCTGTTAGTGAAAATAAACCAAATTAGTGATATTCCCTGCAAGTTTTGCTTTATTTTTTCTTAATTTGTATGCATTTCCATTTTTATTTGACCAGTGTGGTTTAGCAAAATACTAAATGCAGAAATCCCTTCTATTACTCATGACCAAAAACAAACAAAAAAGGCATTAGGTTGCTCTTTGTTAACCAAGGGGACTGTATTAATATATGATCCTAAATGTGTATGTTTTGGTCAGGAACCAACTTGTCACTCCTTCCTCAAACTCTTGGCAGTTTTCTTTGATGCTCTTTTGATCATGAGAGTATTTTGGTTCAGTGATTATGTAGGACACAGTTAAGATATTTTTCAGTATTCAGAGTTGAATGTTTTTGTTCTACACAGCCTATATAGCTTTATGTACAAGCTATGTGCTGGTGTATGTGTTTTGTATAGTTACGAGATTGGAATCGTATAAAAACTTAATAATGCCTGCTTGTGAATTATACTATTTTCTTGTAGTATACTATACTATATAGTGTACTATATTAAGCTCAGTTTTAATGTTTGCTTGTCCTTGTTTGCATCTCTGCGGCAGACGTATTGAGGGTCAGAAAAGGCTGCAGTATTTGGGTTTATAGTGGAAATGTTTGTCATTGTTTTAAGGTTTTGAGAACTTATAAATCTTAATCTGCAGGAATCATGTTATTCATTCTACTTGTTTATATAATTTTGTAATGTTCATGAGTATTTAGCTCCAACTTTGGGCTTGGTTTATGTATATTTAGAGATATTTTAGTCTAGTATATGTGGAGTTATTATCTTTCAGTAACTTATTTGTTTTAAATGTGATGTTAGCTTCACTAATACTTACTGCCAATATTTATTTGGCATATTTACAGAATTTACAGAGAAAAGTTAAGTTTAACTTATGGATATAGGGCGTATGAGATTTTTGGTTGTCCTCCATGGTAGTAAACAAACAGACCAAAATGTATTGGTAGTCAATATAAAGGATATTTTGCAACTTTTGCATAGGCTTCTAGGTTCTCATTGTGTATTTATTATATTAGAGACATATGGGCAAACAGCCCCAGTATAAATGCATTATGAATACAGCCATATGTCTGTTTCAATGTCCTACAGATCTATTGCACATGTTCACCTGATTGAATTAATATTTGACAATTAACATAATTGTATTTTGTGGTCTGTCTAGACTTATGTAATCGTAAAGAAGAAAGACACAGGCACAGCCAGGCGCAGTGCCAACAGCCTTGAGGAAGAGATCCACAGGTCTACATACAAACCTCAATACCTCTTTTCCATTTTATGACAAGTTATAATTACTGTATCAAACTGAATGGTGCTTTTGACAACTGGACCAAAGTTTATTGGAGGCAAAGCAAGTTTAGTAAAACCTGACTTGTTTAAGCTGTCTTTCTCCCTTTAAACCGGTGTTTTGGATGTTCTGATTGGGTTGGCGTCACATGAACCTGACAGTGTCATGTTTACTGTAGGCAGCGCTGGAGCTCACGGGTGTTAGTTCAATGTTTGGCTAAGGTTAACAAGGGGAATGTTATGTAATAACGAGGGGACCTTAAAGGTGACTTAAAAAGTCAGATTCTCCAGTAAAGTTAATAAGAGGGAAAGAAGTAAAATATAGCATTGACCATGTAGTCTTAGAAACTGTATCATGTAAAAAATTTGGCAAAGCAGCACAGTGGACAGACAGGAATGGCATGCTCTGCTTTAACACAGAGTTCGACTCTTCCACATTCCTGCATATTTAAGTACTTAAACAGTCTTGCTCGGCTGTCTCGGTTTTCAGGAGCTTTCTTCTTCCTCGGTAGCAGAGCAGAGTTAAAACAATCGAGGAGCAATACAGAGAATAAATAAAAAAAAAAAAAAAAAAAACATGTTTTTAAATGTCATAAGAATTTAGCAGTCGTAGTATAAGCCTGTTACTGAAAACAGTGTGAGTTCAGCAGCCTCTTTCCTCCTCAGGCTGTTGGAATAGGAGTGATATATGCATCTTAATAGCTGCTGATGATCTGAAATACTAGACCCTTGAGAATCTTTATTTACGCTCTTTTATTAGGTGGGTGTCTAAATGAATTATGGCCTCCCAGAGGGTTTCAGTTAAAGGGGAAATACACCTACATAGGCACAACAGTTGCAGAATACTTCAGCTCAACCAGATAACTCACAAAGGTTAAGTGTCCTGGTTTTGTTTTGTTTGGGGTTTTGACATCGAAATATTTTGAGAAATGATTTGAAGAGAACCCTATACCTCAATAAAACTGCAATACATGCCTTCAACAATGTTAGACACTTGCGACGCTTGATACCATTGGGTGCACACTTCTCCCCAGCACTCCTTGTACCATCACGTGGTAAAAAACATAAGTAAATAAGTCTGTGCTATTAAAGTGATAACAGATCCAGAATTAGTAGAAGTGCATGTGACAGTGTCAGCTTCTTGCAAGGGTATAGGACTATATTCTCTCCCATATTTGCTACAGATACCGGATCTACTTTTACAGTAGGCTACTTTATGACGACAGGGTACAGTATCAGTCACACAAAGGAATTATCCACTCTGTACAGGAAGTGTATATTAAGCGAAAATAAGCCAGTTATTTGTATTTTATATCGTTCATTAACAATATACACATTTTGATAGTTAATAATAACATATTTGTGCATTGTATTTTAAGTTCAATACACCCTTTGTTATCCCAATAAACGCAAGCTTGTGACAATGTATTACATTACTGTTTTTGGCAGGTATTAGATATTTTAGAGACAATCTCAAGATCCTTAAGAGGACATTCCCAACCATTAATAATGTCGTACTCCCCTATCTGGTGTATTCGGTAATTCACAAAAAACAAATGTACATTCATTGTGTAGATCTTTACTACACAATAGCAACAAATGTGTTTTGTAGAAGCTAAAGTAAACCATAACAAATAAAAATAAATTGGTTCATCCTCATCTTGTCCTTGGATGCTAATCCATTCTCATTTGAATTCACCACCATTTAAACATATGACGCTACCCAGATCCTCCCTGATCCCTTCCTGTCCCAAATCTTTATAGTTTTAGAAAGAAAGATGATAATCTTTGTCTGCTGACATTGCTCTTGTGACATTTACTGGTAGGACATGACTTTGGAGACTGTTCACACTCAGTTTGTGTTAGTGATTTGGCTCGCCCCTTAGTTTTGATGTAGTAACAGCTTATTTATTTTCATTCTCATTTGTTAGCTATTAGGGATAACTATCCTAATTCCATTTTACAGTAGCTGTCTTTTTGCCCAGACACTTCTGAAGTGGCGTTTCCTTTCACCCCGTGTTTGATGAATCACGTAACCTCTTCCACTATGGTTGGTTTAGGGGTTGTAAATTTGTCTTTCCTCTTCTATGCCATCATAAAAACAGCATAATAACATATTGTGAAAATGTTTTGTGCTATTGTAGTGGTGGTGAAAGGATTATGCTACTTGTTGCTAATGTCAAACTGCAGTTTGTAATGCACATTGATTCTCTGTGTGAAATTGGTATGCTGCCAAACAGCGCAATCGCACTTTGGTTGAGAGGTGCAGCATGTCTTCAACAAAACGCATAATTACTGATTTCAAACCTGAAAGCAGGAGGAAGAACAATATTATAGATGCATAAAATACACCTGGAGTTATCCCATTGAAATTGAAATAATTTTCAGCCACAGTGCATTTACACTTTACAATTATATACATAAAACATAACCATTTCCAAAGATTCAATCACAGGGCGACTCAAAGGTTTTAGGGAGGGTTCATTTCCCTTTCAGAACTCCAAAAATACCAATTACAGCCTGAAGACTGGAGTCATGTGCTCAGATTTTTTTTTCAATACTTAGGTTTTACTTTTTTGTTCTTTATTGTGATCTATCATCTTTATTTTGTGCAAAAGTCATTACCTTTGTCTTGCACACACACACCATTATAGAATTAATTATTTATTCTTTACTCTTTATGTATCATATGTATGTATGTAGGCCTATGTATTTAAGTAAATGTGTCTGTGCTCTGCAAGCATGTGCTTTAAAAGCAAGTGTTGTACTGCACGTATGCAGCCAGATTACTTTCAGAGTCTCTTCTTGGAGCGTCCACCTTGCTTGGAGTGTGAGCCAGATTACTGACTCAGACCCTGACCTCCTGTGACCTTACTGACATGGTTAACTGATATATGTGATAGGAACTGCCCATCTCTGATTGTAATTGTGTTATATTTCACTTAAGGCTTTTTGTAACATCTTGCCCTTGGCGTGTAAAATATTTAACAACATGGCCACTTTTCTTCTGTTTAACATAATGCAAAGTGTTTTTTTTTTTGTTTTTTTTTTGTTTTTTAAGTATAAGAGAGCTTAGTCCATGGCAATTCCTTTACTCACAAGTCATCTTTGCTCATGGAGGTTTATCGTATTAATCCATATAATGGTATCTTCAATATAAATCACCAGACGTTTCCTCATGACCTTCAGTAGAAGAAGAGGAAAACAATTAACTACGTCAATGAGACCTATACATAGAAATCCCTTTTTTCCTTAAGTTGGGGTGTGACCAGCCATTCTTTTAGTGATAATATTGTATTTTTTGTGTAACTTTATTATACATTATATAATATTAAAAAATGGTTATTCAAATTGTTATTGGCAACAGTAAACATTTCTTAATTTAATTGTAACCTTCTTTGAAGAAGAAACAATTCAGACATATTAGAAGTATAGCTATCTAATAAGTAAGAATTAAACCAGGGGGCTTATGATATAATATTTGTATGCAGCGGGGTGAAGTAGGGTCATGGTAGTGAATAGGTTTATAGGTTATTAAAATTAGAGATGAATCAGTCTACCTGTGAAGTCTGTAATCTGAGTTTTTGACTTAAAACAATTTCTGTACTGAAGTGAAAGCAAAACCAATACCACCTGGCTCAGTTTTTTAAAGCATCTAAAGGGGAAGTGACATCCTTACAAAACAGTGTAAACATTGCAAGATTGTATGCTCATGTTTTGTATTTTGAATACTCTTATTTAGTTTTTTTATAGTCGAGTTTGAGGCCTGTGCTATTGTTGGGTTATTTTGGTTAATCACTATTTTCCCTATATTCAAATGAGGTGTTTTAATTTTACCTACAGCTTTTAAAAAAAATATAAAAGTCCCCCCCCACCCCCATACTGTTCTCAGACACTAGGGCACAGATTACATAAACATTTCAGCACCACTGCCACCAGAAATTGTAAACGCAGGGCTTGATGGTGGTCTTTATTTGTCTTGTGCATTTACCAGTCAAAAGTCACCAGTAAGTTCTTAGCTGGTGTTTTGCCATGGCAATGCTATGTATAATATAGAGCTATGTGTCAGTTCAGGTACATCTTACTGGCTCTGTGGCTACTGTGGTGATGTGCTCAATAAATAAATAAAATAAAATAAATAAATCATTTTCAGAGACCTGAAAAGAAAGCATTAATAACATACTCTTAAGGCAAAAAAAAAAAACTGTAATTATGGTACCGTGAACCTCAAGGTTTCCCAGGGTAATTCGCAGATTACATCTTTGTTAAAGCATGGGTATTATTCGTTAACATTACATTTTTCATCTGATGTTTTGGGTATTGAATACATTTATTTGTTGTGTTGGTAAAATATTAATGTCTATAACATTTATATTTGTGTTTTTTCTCTCTAAAAGAAATTTCTTACAACTGAAGTTTTAAAGGAAAACTGACGCATTTAACTAAAAGCCGACAGTTTGTGTTTAGTACATCCTTCATTTGAAAGAGTTATTAGGTGATTTAAAATCAATTCTGATCATTAAACTATACTTATTTATCAATTATGTATTTTTGGAGTTTGTTTAACACCGATGTGGCCTAAACAAATTGAAAAGTTTCAGTTGACTAATATAGAGCGTGTTGTACATTTTTGTTTGCCACTCTATAGCTGTTATTATATCTGTTATTTTCAAAATATGGAGATTCAAATCAAATCATACGCATCCATCTGTGTTAAAATTTGAGAGTGTACAGATATGATATTTTGCTCTGTTAGACAAACATCGCTGTACGAGCCAGGTTTCAATTCAGTTAAAGACTTCTCCTTCAATCAGCAATAAAGTATATTAAACATATGATACATTCACCTACCTAGATAAAATAGCATCTGACTAAACATGTGTAACATTAAATACAAATATTACCAATCAGTCTTTTTATAACATTGGCCCACTTGTGCACATTGAAAGCTTAACACAATCTGTTGCATACATTAATTGTCAAGTGGTGAATATTGTAACAAAAATACATGTAACAAGAAATGTGGTAAGTGGTTTAAAAAGTATTCGTTCTTCAATGGTTACTTGAAAGCTTTGACAATCTGAAACAGTCCATTAACTAATAATTTAGTTGTATGATACTTCTGAGCTCAATTGCTAAATGGTAACAAAAACACTAAACAACAACCATCTGTCCACTTATGTTTTAGATGTGTTTACTAAAGGACTGTTACTCAAATGGCAAGCTTTCCCATTCTCCACCTGGTAACAGAAATGATCCAAAACCCCAGAGTGGATCTCACAGCTGTAGGGATGGATTAGGGAGCTATGGTACCAGATTGTCTTTTAAAAATTGGATAATCCCGATTTCCTCCATTTTAACATGATGTTGGTGTTGCCCAGGATCTTATTTTCTAGTTCCCTTTCAATAAATAAACTAGTACAGTAAGATACACATTCAGTTTACTAAATAAGAGGGACCGTGAAATCTTTGTCCTTACAACCGCCACAAGTTATTAATGAATTTAAAACTTAATTAATTTTGTCACACAGTGCAATATCCATGGATAGAACTTCTGACATACAGGGTCTTTCTTTGCAAGAGAGGTGGATTGGATTTTAAACAGTTTAATGTTACTATAGGAATAGCTTACTCTTTTAATCCTTTGTAGAGTTTCTGGGTCATTGACTGTTTGGCTAACAGCTAGATTATTACAGTGCAGTACTTCTGTAAGGTTATATAGCATACTTTTCAAGATTCCTGAATGATGAAATGTGATTTGACAATTTTCCATAAATTGTAGGACAATTTAAATGATTTATAAATATGAACATGCACCTTTCGCATCTGAGGCTGCTCTTGCTCTTCTAGAAATTAAATTAACAATAGGTAATGGATGTGACATTGTGACCTCTAGAGCAGACACAACAATGGTTTAAACATGAATCTTTGTTCAGCAGCCCTTACATTTCAATGACATGCCAGCTGTTGGCTAAACCATCTGTATTTAAAAATGGAAGTGTTTCCTTAAGAATAACCTTTACTAAAATTTGAAACAAGCATTTCATACACAGGCATGAAATTGTGCTAGAACAGTCTATGTATGTTTTTAGTTTTTTAAGGAATAGTTAAATAGAAGTAGAATGTTATATCCTTATTATTAATTGATACTAAATTATGAGTTTTTATTGGTATTTGTATCTTGTAGGCAACATAAATCAAAAGTAATGCTTTTCAGTTTGAAAGTAATGCATCTCAAAACTGATGTATGATAACATTTGTCTTGCAGTTAATGGTGCATGCACATCATAAAGGGAAATTCCTTAAACATATTCATGCCATGCACACCTTAATGGAGGTTTCCCATATTAAATGTACACAGTAAAATTGCAGTTTAAATCCATACTATGCCTTTAGTACTCTTTCCCACAGTGTACCAGTATTTGTATTTCCACACGTCTCTGTTTACTATGATTTCAATGCATTCGCTAAATCTTACTTTGTCTCAAGATATTGTTAGATAATGTAAGTATAGAAGAGTTTGTTTTCTTTTTTTTATTATTATTATTTTTATTTCTTGGCAGACGCCCTTATCCAGGGCGACTTACAACATACATAACTAATTCTAAATAAATGTTTTGAAACTAAAAACATAAGATGAAAGAAAACCAGAGTGAACCTGCAGAATTCTACAGTGAATGGTTAAACATTACTTTACAGCACCAAGTGTGACACATGAAGTATCATATGTCTAAAGATGTAATAAACTGAAGTGATTTAATTTTAGCAGTTGTTGCTTAGCAGTCTAGGGTTTAGATTTGATACCATACAACAAGCCTTTGCTTGTAGTTTAAAACCAAAACAGAACACAAACTAAGATTTTTCTCTCATAACTTGTCTTGGTGATGCACTCACACTTTGTTGTCAACACTTCTGCTGCAGATGAGTCTGTCATGGAAAGCATGTGGGTGTTTATAATTTGAGTTTTGTGGTAGTCAAAGGTTAACTGGTGTATGCATGTATCTGCCTTAACCATGTATTTAAAATTAATTTCCTTTGTCTTCTTATACAACAGTTTTAAATGTTATGCATATAAAGGCCAGGGATGTAAACACAGGATGTAAATTTAAAGATTGACTTATAAAACATGTTGTGTAATGAGACCTTATTTCTCCACACAACAATATGCATTAAAACCTGTTCTATCAATCACAACGGTGTCTGAGAGAACAGCAGAAGAGAATATTCTAAAAAACAAATATACTTATTTTTACATGAATAAAATGCAAATGTCGATGGCACAATTTATGAAAAGTGAAACTGCGGCAGGAAAAATAAGTGAAGGTAACATTGGTTAACATGGATGAGCACCAATGAAAATTGTGGGGCAGTGGGAGGGCTTCATAGAACGAAAAAGCAACTATAGTAGCAACTTTGCCAAGCCAACAATTTGCCAATTGCAGCCATCTCTGGGGTGGGACATGGAAATCATTTCTCCATAGCAAACAAACTCCAGATCAAATTTATGACAGCTAGAGGCAGGAAAATGGCATGTAAAATATTACATTCACCTGTAGAAAACCACCCTTTATCATTATAGATCTCTATCAATTATTCATTGTATTTACTTTTCTTGTAAGTGCCTCTTGGTATACAAGCACATGTGGCAATTATATAGAGGATGATATTTTCGTGTGTGTATGTGTGTGTGTGTATATATATATATATATATATATATATATATAAAGGGCTGTGCGATATGACGATATATATCGTATGACGATAGAAAAACGTCTATCGTTTCATATTATGCTATATCGTTTATATCGTGGTGTCGCAAATTGCAATCTTTACGGCAGTATTTTTCGTCATTAGGACGCTTTGCGTTCTTCCCGGTTCTTCCACACGTGCTGGATGCAGGTAGAAATGAGCATCAGAAACACAGACAGACATGGAGGAGAGAGAAGTGACGCACAATAACCAACATAACCAAGAGATGCTTTAATGCGCAAGCGCACACGCTGCGCCCCGCTGTCGTCGCCGGGCTGAACTCGATCTGCAGGCACCCCCACCCCCGCTAATATAGACTGATCATTTGAATAAATTGGAAAGCAATGCAAACACATGCAGAAAGTATCATTTTCTTTTTATTAAGATGGTGAAGTGCTTCAACAGTTGTATTATTATTATTATTATTATTATTATTACTATTATAACAAATTTGTATTAAAAGCGTGCTGTATTTGTAAGTAGAATCGAGACGCGACAGTCACAGGAGAAACGTCTGTCCAGCAGATGTTAATGCGCCGCTATAGACCCGGCTGTGCTCAATCTGCCTGAATCTGGACCTTTACTGCGCATGTGCTGCGTGATCACTATTACTGGTGTTATTGTGTTGTGTGACAGTAAATCATGCTGTGTGTGTGTATAGATGTGCTCTGAGGAAGAGAAGTCGAAACGCGTAAGCATTATGATGTTCACTTTTTCTCTAATAAATAATTTTTGAGACATCGGTGAATGTGGACTGTTTTTAGACGGGAGCTGCTGTCCTTCCTTCCTTGACCGGATAATTGTTCTATATAAAATCCCTGGGATAATGCACCCGCATTTAAGATTTATTAAAACTATTGTAACGCCAGCTATTTTTAAACATATGTATATATATATATATATATATATATATATATATAATGTATGTGTGTGTGTATAAGTATATATATATCCTATAACAACATAACACACGTAATAGTAATCACACAACACTTGCCCTGTAATGTGTTGCATTCCGCATATATTTACCATGACAGCCTGCATGTAGTATTTGTTAGTTTTGCTTATTGAAGGATTAACGAAATACTTGTAGTTTGAATGTCTTTGGTCTTATTTTGTGGCTTGATTGGATAAAAACAAGAAATACCGAGGTGTATATCGCGTATCGCCCAAACTTCTAAAAATATCGAGATATTATTTTTAAGTCATATCGCCCAGCCCTAATATATATATATATACACACACACACACACACAGACGTTCTATTTTATTTTGTATAAAACATAGTTCTACATGGTAATTTGTCTTTACAAATCAGCTATTGCATTCTAAAGTACCATGCTGCTTATTTATATGGAAGTGAAGTCAGATTACTATTTGTATGTTTTTTTTTTTTCATATTTACATTGATCTGTAAAATATATAATGCTTGCTTGCTCTGCTTTAATTTAATTTAAATTTAATGTGCCATGTGTCTGCCCAGTCCTCAATACTGGCTACGTTTTAAAACCCCTTGCAGTTTCTGTAGTGTCAGCCCATCCCCTAATTTTGTGGCATCTGCAGATTTAACAAATGTACTGATCATACTGGAATATAAATCAAGATAAATATAGATTTAATTTAGAAAAAACAGAGGGCTTAAAAAACAGATACCTGTGCCACTACACTGATAAGATCACCACAGCTTGTGGTTTCAGACCTTGTTACTACTTTTTCAACGCCTTAAGCAGTTCTCAATCCTTTGGTAAAAGCGTCACTGTATTTCTGTTGCTTTCAGTTTCAGAATGAATCTTTATTAAAGCCCTTCTAGGAAACTAAATACATTATTATATACATTACTGCTATTCATTGTCTATCGTTCAAAAAAGTAATGGTTTGATGAGATGTACCTTATATAACAAAATTGTTATTTCATTCTCTTCCCTCAGTCAGTCAGTTGGTGTGGTGTACCAAGTTTAAAAATGTAGATGGAGAACTTTATTTTCTTATTTAAATTCCTCTTAAAGGACAGTTAAAACACCACTTTTTTAAAACGACAAGTTAATTTACACACAAGCATATTTACGTTAATAAAATGCTAAAATATTTTAAAGCATCTTATGTACTGATTGACAAGCTGATTTTGTGACCTTTTGACCTTTTATTTCCAGATCCCTGCTTTACTGTGACGCCACCATGTCTCAATGAAGCGGACCGATTCAGTCTGGATGCCCTGCGCCAAATTCATAAAGAGCTTGATGATGACAATGACGGGGGAATTGAAGTAAATGAAAGTGTCGAGGTAATGCTTAATGACATTTTAAACCTTTATTAAATAAGAATTTCAAATGTAATCCACAGATTTATGTATATATAAAACATATAATGCTTAAGATAAAAACATCAAATTATAGACTATAAGTAAATTATAACATTGTATTCATGGATGTACTGCCATTCGTGTAGAATATTGATGGTCTTTTGGAGCTCTCTGTCTGTTGCTGATTTTCTCTTTTACAGGCGAGACAAGCGTAACCCACTGTGGGAAATGCCTTCAGTGCTTCTCTTTAATGATAAACGATGAGTTATAAAATACACATCCGCAGCAAAATGACAAATAACATTGTAGTAACACTGTTTTGAAGGTCTGGCTCTTAATTTCTCTTGCCAAAATTAAGCATCCTATTTACAAAATGCTGTGGTGAGTTTGTGCATTTATGAGTTGTATAAATGTTCTCATGAAGAAAAGAGGAAAAAAAAGAGCAGTTGATGATGTTCTGCTTCATATGTTTTTGCTGCAAACCCTCATCAGCATAAGCAAAGCACAATAAGGAAATGAGCTGACTGAAAAATCAACTAAGACTTAAACAGTAATTAGTTACTTGCTTAAAAAAGAAAACACTACCCTAGCATCAGTGTTTTCAGTAATCACATATATAACGAAAAAAGTAAATGTTGTATGTTTTTCAATATGTATCTTTCCTAATAAAGATATTGGAGTAGGTTTAACTTTTGTATCACGCCAGGAAAATGTTGCCTTCAGGCAGGTGATAACTTCCTATGGCTATAAAATCAGCTGCACATTGATTTGCCAAAGCAGTAGCTAACATCTGAATTACTAAAGTACCAATATTCAAAATGTAAATTGAAAGCCATCAAGATTTTGCACTTTTCTGACATTTTTTTCTTCTTCTAAGTCTGAGGCAGTCAGGGAAACCAGCTGGAGAGGATAGATTTAATGTAATAATGCTTGAAAAAGTAAATCACTTTTATGACAAGAAGCAGCAGTGCCCTCTAGTAGCACTGAATTGAACTGAACTTGCACATTGTGAGGTTTGTCAGGTAAGATGTATTGACATTCAAAAAGCGTATCAAAATAAATGAATTCACCAGATCAGTTTTATATATCACAGAACATCCATTTAATCAGTCGCTAGCTCTAAACATCTTTAAAAGAGGTGCAATGCTTGTTTCATAACCTTGTATATGTTTTCTGTGCTTTTCTGATGTTGCTACTTACTACATGATACAGTATCATTAATGTAAATTCTTGACTGCATGAAGTTTGGTGATTTGAAAATGAGGCGTGTTTACTGACCTTGTGCCTCTATAAAGATCTCAAGGTCAAACAACATACTGTAAATAGGAAATGCAGTATTTGAAATATTAAAATGCTGATGGTAAAAACTATTAAGATGCTATGAGAATAAGCCACAAAAAGAAATACCATAATATAGATGATCATTTTGTGTTATTCATTATTTCAGTTTCGCACAACAATGCCCTACCATATTATCTCTCTATTAAACCTGTGAGAAGCAACCTGGCTAATGCTCCTCTTTCTTTAGATGACTTAAGAAAAAGAAAAAAATGAATAGGTTTCATTTTATTTTATGATCATTAAACCTTCATTTACATTAAACATTATTTTAGTTTGGCACAACTTACAATAAAGCAAACACGTATAACATGAATACATAATACTAATACAACCTGTTAAAATATACATTTTGAATTATGTTTTTTCCCCTATTTAACCCTATGGTTAGATTATGGAAACTCACACACTCCATTACATTTTTGCATAATTATTGATTTCATTCTTTAATTATCCAGGTTTATTTACAGATTGTAAAAGACCTTGGTTATTTTTTCTAAATCCAGCCCTTATGAAAGTAACCTACTCTTTGATCCGCAAATGTTCTTTATCTATTTGTACCCTTCTTAATCCTCTTACTTTTTATTAATATACATATATATATATATATATATATATATATATATATATATATATATATATATATATATATATATATATATATATATATATTTTTTTTTTTTTTTGTTGATGTTTGTATGAAGTTGCAGGGACTTGCTGGAAATTAGGTTTCGGTCTCAGTAGATAAATCTCCATTGTGAAGTAAATAAATCAATAAATAATCAGACTTTGTATATGATTGCTGTGCAGGAAAAAAAAAACATTCTGTGTCAGTAAACAAGGGAAATGCTCACATGAAATTTGATACAGAAGGACAAGAAACCATTGGAGGGAACTAGGGACAGGGTTTATACAGAGATGCTGCAAGGTAAACAGTATATATAAGGCAATGGTTTTGATTGATAGTCTGGACAGGAAGAAGGAAGGGCATGCTAATACTTTGTATTTCTCCTGGAAGGAATGTCCTGAAGCACATTAGAGGAAAGTCACAGGGGATGGCAGGTGTGTTCCAGTGCTCTGCCCCTCTGATCGTGAGCTGCCAAGAAGTCATTTAAAGGGATCAGATTGCATCACTTTCAAATACCAAGCACAAAATGCACGTCAGGGCTAGAAGCTCTCTGTGAAGGTTGTACTTCCCCCTCAGCCAGTGGATTTTAGTTTTCTTTTTAATTCTTTACCTATATGCATTCAGAAATTAGGACCTCCCAATTTTTTTGGTTCTTGTTATTTCATTTGGATAGAGTCTTTGAAAGGAGCTGTCAGAAGGAGAAGGTATTAGGCCAAGTACAGTGTGAGCATTTTGTTGTCATCACATGGAGACAAAAAATGCTTGGTGTCTTGTTTCAAACTGCAGCAGCATTTTAGTATGAAGTATCAAGAAGTAAAACACCCAGGAGATACTTTCACAGCAGACCTGTTGCTAAGTAAACCCAAAGCACCCATATGTAGTATATTTGCGTCAAATCTGCTCAGCATTGAAGGATACTAAGATAATTTTCTGTCCTTTTAAAGCTCACTTAAGCTTCTCTGGACATTTCTGACTGCAGAATATTCTAATAGTGCAGTATAGGTGTAATAATAATGAAAAAGCCTCAGTTTATGCATGAAGTAATTCAGAGGTAGTAAAAATTATTTGATTTATTTGTATATTAGATTGTATGAGAGCTTGCAGTTTTCTGCAGTCACCTGCCTTTAAAATCATTTTCAGATGACTGTTGCTTTGTTAGACGCATGATTTGTGAATTATATTTTGTCACATTTACGAAAGATAATTATAGTCAAATTAAATTCAGTTTTGCTCCATTCCTAGAATGAGAGCTGACAGTGACCGAGTATCAGATCTAGGGACATAGTAAACCAAGAAAAATCACGCACCTGCTATCACCAAACTACAAACTTGTATATAGTTCTGGAATTATTGTGTGTGTTTAGTTTGTGTCTGTATAGCAACAGGTTGAATTGGGCCTTCCCAAAAATAGCAAGGTACCAGGCAAAGTGGTGGAAAAAAAAAAAAAAATGGTTAAGCATACCCAGGATAATTCTGTGATTTGCAGGTTGACCCAAACAAAAAACAAAACATCCACTGCGTTTATAAACTGGATTATTTCTTAATACAATCATCTCGTTGCCGTTTCCAAAAGTGGAATAAGTATATGATCAAAATTGACAAGAATTATCTACTGGAAATTATAAGACAAGATTAAGAAATACAATTAGCAGAACAAAAATAGATTATTATTATAGATATTAGTAAGGTACTTTTCCGCAGTACACAGTACAAGATCCCATAATTCTGTTTCTGAACAGAATGAATAACTAGTTCTTCTGAATACAGTTTATTATACCGGTTAAGATAGAAAAACACGTTATTTGGAATCCTGAACATAAATACACATTTACATAATGTTTTGTGTGTATACATAAGATATAGATAATTATGTAATTGCCTCACATTGTGGTCTTCAGAAAAATCCTTGAGAAATTGTAACTGTTTATGTGTTGCTTATTGATTATCTAAATAATATTTTCAGTTACTTCCTAGTTAATTCCCAGGACAATTTATTTAAATGTTTGCCAGTCAACAATTACATTACAAATTACTTGAACCTACTGTCCACAAAATGGACTTCGGCTGTAAGTTTTTTTTAGTGGATACATTTTCCCTCCCCTTTTTATCATTTTACATCCAAATATTTGTTAAAAACAACGCAAGTCAAATAATAAAAATGTATTTTGTTGTTTCATATCATCATAAAACAGGTTTGGTTGGGTGATAAAATGTCCTAACAGAAACCATATGTTAAATGTGTGTGTGTTTAGAAGGAAGATCCATGTTATGAAAATGTGTGAATAGGTGCGTGTTTAGGAACATACTAATATAAGTGTAAGTTATCCTTACCAGAAATAGATAGTTGAGATACTAAGATATAACACATTTTCACAGTTCTTTTTTTTATCTTCTGTTAAAAGGATGCAGCAGACAAATAATATTATATAATAATAGTTTTCTACAAAGTGATGGATTTTGGGTCTCTGCAGCCAGCTCTGGTTACATTTCTTCCAAACCTGCAAAGTCAACAAAGACAGCTGAAGGAAATTGCTGTGACTGGACTAGTGAGCCTTGTTATTTACATTACCAACAGTACAGTAAATCTCCCTAAAGGATGTGGTCAACTGTTCTTTTCAATCAGAACTTTGGCTAAGAGGTCTGATGGAAAAAAGAAAAAAAAAGTTTGTTTGAAAGAAAAGGTAACCAAAGGGGTTTTGGATGGATAGCATTACATTATCTTTCATTCATCAAAGACGTTTAAATAAACATGAATCAGTAGCTAATGGAATCGTTTGGAATCGAGTTCTAAAGTTATAAAACACGTTTTTTAACATTATTCTAACAACAAGATAGTCAAGTGGATAAACCATTTAAAAATTTTTGCAGTTACATTTTCTCTTAGGACTCATTGATATTTTTTTTTTTACTTCTTTTTCTGTTTTTTGGGAAGAGTTAACATGTACATGCAATTTTAAATGTCATCATATTCTGTTATTAAAATATATGTATATTACAAATGAAAACTCAAGCTATTTTGCAGGGCATAATATTCTATAGGAATGTACAAGACCGCTGAGAGTAGTGAACGATATACATAAAGATTTTATCGAGTGATCATTATCAAGAAGGTTTTGGGAGGACCAGCTCTTTGGCATTTCACTGAAACACTGAATACATTTAACTATATTTGCTTTTTTCATACTTTAAAATAAACCATTATAATAAGAGCTCTGATTGCAAACCCCTAAGCCATAGTTTTTAATATACCTTTTCCCTTATTTACTTTTGTCTCCTAAGTTATACAATCCAGCATATGTACAGTGTAGTTCACCCTAATATCACACCAAAAACCACTTACAAGTTTAATATAGTTATGTTTCTTAGCTACAAAACTTTTCAATATAATTAACCTGCCTGTTTAAACCTTTGTCATAAAATCTCAAGATTTCTGGTTACATTTTGAAGGGTCTGGAGAATTTTTTAATCAAATAAAAATTCAATTTATCCATATCTTTAAATGTAGTCAATGCAAAATAACACTCCTCCCCCATTGAAAAAATGTCCATTATACACATTTTACACCTTCCTCGATTAGCATATTGATAGTTATTATAGTATGTTTTGCACATCTAATATTGTGCGATCTGGATCAGCCTGTTTTCTCTTATCAGCCATCTCTTCTTTTCCTTTCTACAGCAATACTAAGTCATAGACTTGTTAGCTTGATATGATGCTATCAATTACAATCAATCTTTAATGGAGTTAAATTATTGTGACTTTAATTTGTATGCTTAGTTTTCTTAAACAAAGTTTTAGATGTATATACGGTACTTTAACATGCAGTGAGGGGAAACGTGGTGTTCTAAATTATCATTTGACAGCTAACTTCCTGATTTAAATTGTTATGCAAGTCTGAGAATGTATTAACATGTAGACCTAATAATCTCAATGCAAAAAAGTGCCTAATAGCATAGAAGTGTGATTATCTCACATTATTGCATCCCCTGCAATTGACTCAGTACATTTATAAACGCACACATTTAAAAATATTTTGTATTTGCTTTATTATAGCTGTGTTTTCATATGGTGCCAGTGTGCTCATGTGCCCTAGGAAAATCATTATTTGAAAGCTATTTTTGAAGGAGGTTATGAATAGATTACCTTCTCTGTGCAGATCAAAAATGCACAGAATAAACAAGTAACCTCCTGAACCTTTATGCAGCATGAAGCAGAAACCCTGTATTTATTACTTCAAGCAACACTTTCAGTAGGAAGAGAAAATGGGCGGAAATGTGGTTGGTTTAAAAAATACTAAATACTAATACTAAAGATGCAACTTCCTTAGAGTTATTATAACTAACATGTATGATATCTGTACTTAAATGTATTTGTATTTATGTAAAAACAGAAGTATGATTGAGACAAATTAGGAAACGACATCTTTTTAGGTAGAGATCCACACACAGAAAGACAAATGCAAGTCTTGTTGTACATTTCTTGTAAATCTGTTTTTAATTGACTCACTGTGATTAAGAAGAAAAAGAGTAATCATAATGCAAATAACAGTGAATATTTTGATAATTAACTTTCTCAAAAAAGCAACAGCATTGTTTTTCTTTAATTTTACTGTAGTATTTTGTGATCTCCCACCACTTTATAACAGCACACGCTATGGGTGTTCTGACTCAGTGTCATTACTTTCACTTTTTGTCAGTTCATTCCTGACCCTCAGTAAAAATGATGCTGCTTAGACGACTCTTTTTCACTCTTTGGTCAAGATCATCCCATAACATTTCATTGATTTTTACTATCAGTGAACTGAGCAGACCTGTGCATCAGTTTTAATACCACATATCACCTTTTGGAGGATATTGCATGTTAAGGTATTCAAGGTGATTGTGCCAGACCTAGTCATTACAGAGAAAATAAGTGGATCCACTTAATTCGTGGGTTTTCCCCAAAAGGACCACTACATTCAAGTTGCTCAGACAAAAATCTAAATTAAGTTTTCTTCAATCAATTTAGACTAGCTAATAATTTGCATTCATCAATAAATAGATCTGATCCAATTAAAGTCACATTAATTTGTCTGACAGGAAACAAGTTGCAAAAGTAAAGTGGGAAGTAAAGATACATTAGATTAATTATCTCAAGAAAATATATATAATTGAAAGCAAACCCACTGGTCCACTAATGGTATTCTCGTCTTATAAATTTCACAGAAATCCGAAATTGGTAACGAGTCTAGCCGTCCACTTGTCTGCTAAACTATTAAGCACGTTTACAGGGTGCAGTGTTTACAGCCAAGGAGTCAAATAAGTGGGATGGGTAATGGGTAATGAGAGCCGTTATTAGTGTAGTCTTACTATCTGTATGAGGGGGATGTATTTCCAGATGTCTGCCTGGAACCACGCTCATAATTACCTTAAAGTGTGATTAAGGACTTCTGTCAGACTTAGCCGCAGTACTGCCATTGATTAATTGCTTCACACAAACCACCAAAGGACGGGCTCTCTCACAGTTAATTCCTTAAAGCTTTCTGATGCACTATTAAGTCAGATTTGGTTAATGTCTTTTTCCTCCCCCAGAATACTGAATTACAGTGGTCTCATACCAAGTACATTTTGTGCATATTATATAGAACTTGAAAGAAGCAGGGATCACAATCTCCTTTTTAGATCAGTCTCACAAGATGCACATTTAAAAGGAACTCATATTTACAAATGCCTATATCTTTAATAAAAACACAGACTTAGAAGTTATATCACAAACCTGTTTAAATGATTCTAAGAGATACATAGGAGAAAGATAAACTATGCAGATTAACCTTCCCCAACAGTAAATCAGCCATTCATAGGCAACCCAGAACAACATCACATTATCATTATACCAGCTTATACATGACTATAACTGTAGATAATTTAACTTTATTCTGTGCTCTTCATGGTAAAGTGGATTGATTGATCTGTTTACAGGAACAAAGTGTAATTTGAACTGTTTGTTTCTTTTTCAGTTCATAATTGAAGACATGAAGCAGCAACAAACTAACAAACACAGTAATCTGCACAGAGAAGACCAGCACATCACGATTGAGGAATTGTGGAAATGTTGGAAAACTTCAGAAGGTACAGATTGCCCTTTACTTAAGTCGTCCACAAGTTCAACTGGTAAAGTTAAATAAGAAATAAGTACCTCTTGGAATGTAATATTTCTTGGAAAAGACCATAACTTCTCATTATATCTGTCTGGGAATTTCTGTTACAGTGCTGCAAGGTGCCTGATAATATATTTTAAAATCAACTTTTAGCTTTTCAGTTTCTGTTTCAGGCTGGTTTGATGTCTCTTTCAAAGGTATGGTATTGTAGTGATACATTGGTTCTGGAAATTATAGACTGAAACATAGTAGAATTAAACAAGTGACAGATTGATAGGAGATGAGCTATGCATGTTTTCTATATTTAAACTAAAGTATATAGGTTGATTCAAATGGGCACCTAACTGAAATGGAAACCACAGACTTTTTCCAGTTGTAGGAAAAATATGATACATTTATCTGAGATATAAATTAGATTTTGAACTGCAAAATAAGAAACTATGTAACACTTTTCCATGAAAATTACTATAGCCTTAATATCTGTGACACATCGTACACCACAGGAAGTACATGCTGTACTGGTTTTGCGTGTGCAATTGTGAAAAACAACAACCTCAAAATAATTATTTTATGAACTACTTCATTACTTTATGAACAGGAGTGAGCAAACACATACACAAAACAAACACACCTATCTAAATCTAGATTGTAATGGTTTGTCCCCTGCATTTGTAGCTTAAACTGTCAAATATTTTTTTCTTTACAATAAACCACAAGAATTTTCATCAGTAAAAAAAACACCAAATACAGTATATTGGATAGGTTTACAACAATGCTCTACCTTCCTAATTCACTCTTACAATATGTAAAAGTGACCTTTGGCTACCCTTGGTGTAATTTAATTCTCATTTTAAAAATGAGGCTTACACTGCTATCACTTGGGAACTACCCAGTGCATCTGCAGTACAGATACACATACTGTACCATTCACAAAATCTCTTTGAATCAGTCAGTGAGTCTAACCCAAGTATCATTACCATTCAGTTAGGACACAGTTCAATTGAGAAGCACTGTAATGACCAAAATTACTATTTAATATAATAGGGTAAACAGCGGTAATGAAATGAGAACCGTTTAACTGAAGGGGTTGTTCAGCGTGTATTTATGCATTGCTGTGGAGGGGTGGAAGGGAGTTTATCAGCTGAGAATAAATGCCAAATACTGAATTTAGTTATTTAAATTTGCTGGTGAATATGGAGAATAAACAACATGAAAGATTCAGCATTAATTTCACATTAAAAAAAACTGGTATGAAAAAGTTAATGATTTTTTTTTTAGGAGGGCAGAGTTAGATATTAGCCAGACATTTCAGATATAGGCTATGTTCTGAATTGGATTAAGAATTAATGAGTTTCCACAGCCTATTCTAATCAACCACAATTATCTGAAATGCATATTGTATCCTTTGCTTTAAATATTTTATAGTGTCAAGCCAGGTCATTATCTTATTATGTAAATGCCAAGAAATTAAGAATAAATGGATGTTTATGCATTCATTTGTAACTATTCACACACAGTATACACCAAATATTTTGCCAAAATACTGCCGATAAAGTAGAAAAACAAAGGTGTTTTGTTTGGCCATGTTCTTTTTGAGTTCTATAGTTACTAGTGAGTTCAAAAACACAATGCAAAAGTCTTGGTGTTTTTTTTGTTTTTTTTTTTTTAATGAGGTTTCAAATATCTTTCAGTCAGCTCTGTATAACGGAGTAATTGTGTTTAATGGGACCCCTTACATTCCTTTGAAAGCATCAGGAGTTTCATTTAATTTCAGTCCTGACAAGGCTGCTCATTATCAGCAGGCAGTCTTGCAGTTTGCTGGAAAGGAGAGTAATTATTCCCTTCACCAACTTCACTTGGAGCTCACAGTTTAGTTTGTTCAAAGCTTGTATTGGCAATATGGTGATAAGAGTTTGAGGCATTTTTTTACCATGACTTTGCATTTAACTTCCCTGTAGGAATGCCATGGACTCGCTTGCCAGAATACTTTGATAGTTAACGGCTAATTTGTACAATGTGGCCTATATAGTGTCTGTATGTTTATACAAACAGTGTAAGGAACTGTACCAAGTTGACCGATTCTGCAAATATAGTATACTTGGAAATGATTTTCTAAGCTAATAGATTTGTATGCACTTGCCGTATGTAATGGCATTAATATTGTGTCTGTGTATTGGTATTTGAAGTTACTAGATGCTGGCAGAAGCCTGAAACCATCCCCTTATTGCATTGTGGGCTATGATAGATTACATCTATTGATCACATTGTTCTTCGGGCTGTGCATTGCCTGCTTGGCTGTGATTCCACACTCATTACGATACAACATTTTCAATATGACACGTGTAACAAATTTATCATCGGGCTCTCTAGTGCCACAATACAGATTAAGATACAGGTGTAGACACATGAGTCAGCATGATACATTCATAACTTTATCTAAATAGACAACAGCCAGACAATATTGCTAAGCCACTCTTATGAACACATCCTAAGGAGTGTGTTTCAGATGCCAGATGCATCATTAGGTTTTATTTGGACAGTGTTAAAGGTTATAATTTTTTGATTCAACTCTGTTCACAAACATTATGCAGCTTTGATCTTTTCTTTCAGTGTTGTATTATTCAAATATACTATATATATATATATATATATATACACTCACCTAAAGGATTATTAGGAACACCTGTTCAATTTCTCATTAATGCAATTATCTAACCAACCAATCACATGGCAGTTGCTTCAATGCATTTAGGGGTGTGGTCCTGGTCAAGACAATCTCCTGAACTCCAAACTGAATGTCTGAATGGGAAAGAAAGGTGATTTAAGCAATTTTGAGCGTGGCATGGTTGTTGGTGCCAGACGGGCCGGTCTGAGTATTTCACAATCTGCTCAGTTACTGGGATTTTCACGCACAACTATGTCTAGGGTTTACAAAGAATGGTGTGAAAAGGGAAAAACATCCAGTATGCGGCAGTCCTGTGGGCGAAAATGCCTTGTTGATGCTAGAGGTCAGAGGAGAATGGGCCGACTGATAGAAGAGCAACTTTGACTGAAATAACCAATCGTTACAACCGAGGTATGCAGCAAAGCATTTGTGAAGCCACAACACGTACAACCTTGAGGCGGATGGGCTACAACAGCAGAAGACCCCACCGGGTACCACTCATCTCCACTACAAATAGGAAAAAGAGGCTACAATTTGCACAAGCTCACCAAAATTGGACAGTTGAAGACTGGAAAAATGTTGCCTGGTCTGATGAGTCTCGATTTCTGTTGAGACATTCAGATGGTAGAGTCAGAATTTGGCGTAAACAGAATGAGAACATGGATCCATCATGCCTTGTTACCACTGTGCAGGCTGGTGGTGGTGGTGTAATGGTGTGGGGGATGTTTTCTTGGCACACTTTAGGCCCCTTAGTGCCAATTGGGCATCGTTTAAATGCCACGGCCTATCTGAGCATTGTTTCTGACCATGTCCATCCCTTTATGACCACCATGTACCCATCCTCTGATGGCTACTTCCAGCAGGATAATGCACCATGTCACAAAGGTGGAATCATTTCAAATTGGTTTCTTGAACATGACAATGAGTTCACTGTACTAAACTGGCCCCCACAGTCACCAGATCTCAACCCAATAGAGCATCTTTGGGATGTGGTGGAACGGGAGCTTCGTGCCCTGGATGTGCATCCCACAAATCTCCATCAACTGCAAGATGCTATCCTATCAATATGGGCCAACATTTCTAAAGAATGCTTTCAGCACCTTGTTGAATCAATGCCACGTAGAATTAAGGCAGTTCTGAAGGTGAAAGGGGGTCAAACACAGTATTAGTATGGTGTTCCTAATAATCCTTTAGGTGAGTGTATATATATATCATATATAGAATCATTTCCATCTGGATTATTGTCTTGCAGAAGAATGCATGAATGAATATGAGCCATTTCATTATTCCATTTAAATGAAAATATTCAGCGATAAAATTAAGAAAGCAATAGGTTTATCCACCTGTTTGTCATAGTCCTGTGCTAACTGGAAACAAACTGGTTAATATATGATAACAACCTTAAATTATAATTTGTCAGAATAAAATGTCTCTTTCCAAAGTAGACGTCGGTCTGGACTGAACACTTTCATACTTCACTGACCTGTGATTTTAATCCATTTTTCAGAATTCGTGTTTCCATCCAACTGATAAATAATAGGGGAGAGCAGTGGCTGTCTATTTTCTGTCAGAGTTGGCCTTTCCGGGCAGGAGGTTAACAGAGCTTTATGTATGATTAATTGTGCAAACAGAATTCAATGCACATTTCTGCACTGTCAGAACAGTTTCATCCCTACCACTTTAATGAGACGTCCTCGTATCTGTAATGATTGACCTGCTCTTCTGAAATATTTTGCCTTGGGACATTTTTTTCATAGCCAACATTTTCAGATTGTCATTAAGATATTATTAGTGTTATTATTTAAGACGTCAAACAAGACACTGTACTAGAAATAACTTCCAAAGATTTGTAAATCTAATATTGTGTAGATAAAGTATTTCCTACTATTTGTTTTTCAGTTTCAAACAGGAATATAGACTGTGTTATATACCAAGTGGTTTCTAAGCAGTTGACTGCCAAATCACATTCAGGGATGTATTAGATGATTTAAGTTTAAGGCTGCAATGGTTATATTATTCACAGAGGCTTTCTAGTGGTGTTCGGGATTTCAGTGAGGATCACAATATATTTTATTCTATTCCCGAAAAGCTTTGCTTACCTCAATGTCATGGTGCATATTTGTGGCCCTGCAGGCAGTCGGTTGCCCATGAAGAACATAAAAAAAAATCTTAAGTTCACAATATTCTAAACAGAAAAAGTTTCAGCTTTTGAAAAAAAAAAAAAATGATATAGTGTAAGGTCATGTAGCAAGATAGTTCATGGCCTTCCTTTGCCTAATTTTCCTTAACTTTTCCCTTTTGAGATTGTTCTCAGACTTTAATTAATTGTTTCATGATTTTATCTTTCAGTGCACAACTGGACAGTGGATGAAACTGTGCAGTGGTTGATTGAAATTGTTGAACTGCCTCAGTATGAGAATAATTTTAGGGACTATAACGTAAACGGTAACACCCTACCTCGGTAAGTGTCACTTTAAAACAACAATGTGGACCGATTTTTTGTGAAATATGTAATTTGCAGTTTTAAGAATTAATTACAGGTAAATATATATTATTTAAAATGTGTATTATCATTTTAACTCCAATCAGTAAATTGTTAAATGTGGATTGTAAATGATGATGGCATTCTTAAAAACATCTCATAATACACAATAACTAAGAAGCAAGCTAATTATGCATGTTTTTATAGATAAAAATCAAGTTTTGAATATAGTGTTTGATCTGCAGTAAGACATCTTAAAATCTCTGAATGCAATGTTGTATTTCCAACATTGGTTTAAACTGAAAACAAACAAACAACCAACCAACAAGAAAATGAAAGATACACAAATGTAAGCACATTGCTTTGTAAGTTGTAGTATTACTGCAAATGCACAGTGTCATAACAAAGTAGATGAAGTAGATGAAGGCAAAGAAATTCCCTTAACTCAATACTGCCGACTTCTGGCAATAAAAGCAATGCACAGGCTGCCACAGAATAAGATGAGTAATGATTGTGGAAAAAAAAAGTTCACATATGTACTAGTGTTTTTTAAGGACATTCATAGGAATAGTGTGTTTTGAAATTGTCATTTTAAAATCTATATCTGTTAATTTACCTGTGTAAATTATGATGTAATAATTGACATGTATATATATTGTGTGTCTGTGTGTGTGTGTATATATATATATATATATATATATATATATATATATATATATATATATATATATATATATATAGTATATTAATATACTTGTTCCAATGCAGAGGCCTGCCATATTGAAATGAGACTTGAATGAACATCTTGTGTGTCATATACAGGTTTACTGATCTAGATTGTCCCAGGCCTATTATCAAAACTGTTATTTAAAAAAAAGTGTATATACAACTTGTATATTGGGCTGCTAAAGGCATTTGTGGATCACATCTCAGTAATTTGTTGTTTCCTTCTCATTATAGAATAGCTGCTAATGAACCTTCGTTCATGACATCGCAATTAAAAATCTTGGATCAGAGGCACAAGCAGAAGCTTAACCTAAAGTCTCTAGATGTGGTTCTGTTTGGACCCCCATTACGTTAGTATCAACTCCATCACTTCATCTGTTTTTGAAAATGAAAATGCATAATTTTATTAATGTTTTTGTTTCTGATGTTTAAATACATATTTCCTTCTTTCAATATAAATATTTACAAATGTTGTTCATCATAAAGTTCGAAAAAAACATTGCTGGAACTGTTGGACAAAGGTACTTTTAATATAAAACCAACTGGTTTCATACTTTACATAATACACATAACTTTGACCTACTTGCAGATAACAAAATACAGATCTGTACCCTATCGTGGTTTGATTTATTGTTAGACTGCACTTTCTAACATTTATAAATCAAAGCGTGATAGGGTATAAAATTGTAATTTGTGAATCAAAGTTTTGATCTAGTCTTTAATCTGAAATAATTTTCTTCTACACCCTTGCACTTATATTGAATACAACAGAATGAAACGAAATCATCTTTGCTGGTTTGAACCAAACTTATAATAACTTTTTAAAACTAAACTAAAGCCTAAAGCACAACATTAAGCAAATCTATAAGCAGTCTAATATTATATATATATTACTACAATTGCAATGTTTCTTAACCTTTCACTCATTGTAAATGTTTACTTCGTTAAATCGGGTATTGATTATCTACTCTCTGTGCAACTTCAAGATGGATTTGAAAATTAAAATTTTTGCCTTTCAAGGTCCGCCACACAACTGGATGAAAGATTTTGTTTTGCTGATTTCAATAATCATTGGCGTTGGTGGTTGCTGGTTTGCATACGTTCAGAATAAAACCTCTAAGGAGCACATTTCAAAGATGATGAAAGATTTAGAAAGCCTTCAAAGTGCAGAGCAGAGTCTTCAGGAACTTCAAGAACGGTATGTGGAGATGGGTTTTAACCTTCCTCGTGTGATAATTCTACAGTGTATGCCTTTGTAATATGCAGATTGCCTTTTATCTGACTGATAATCATTTAAAAACTGCATTGCATTTATTTCTAACAATATAATGAACAAGGTTTATACAACTGTAGTCTTCTGGGACCTCTTTGCTCCGGGTCTTTTTTGAATAATTAAATGCACTGCTTAAAGTCCTGAGTTACACATGTAAACAAATCTCATGCTATCGTGTGGGATTTCCTGGGTTTCCTGCGAGAAGCATTGTTATCAAAATTTTGTTTCTGTTTGCTTTACTTCTAACTTATTTTTTAATTGTACCATTTTATTTGATCAAGCTGTGTCCTTGAAGCATCTTTAAAACCTACAAACCATTTATACTGATGTAGATCTAGAGTTTCATGCCAAGTCCCTTTTGCTTCGCTCGGATATTTCAATCATGGGGGTCCAAAGGGAGTGGGAAGAAATAGATTTTTGCCATAGCTTATAATTAATTACTTGGAATATTTCTCTTCAATTTTGTACAATTTGTCTCACTTAGGCTTGAGAAAGCCCAGGAGGAAAACCGAACAGTTGCTGTGGAGAAACAGAATTTAGAGCGGAAAATGAGGGATGAAATTATAGATGCCAAAAAGGAGGCCCAACGCCTGCGAGAGCTGAGGGAGGGGGCGGAGTGTGAGCTGAGCCGACTCAAATACGCGGAAGAGGAACTGGTTCAGGTATGGGACACTGACACTTGGGACCCACACAACAAAGCGTCTCAGACCAGTTTTGAGTAATGCGTGCATATTAATCATTTAAAAAAGCTTCTCTTCAGAATACATTATGCAGTTTCCATGTACGTTTAGATTCAGCAAAAAAAAAGGCAGATAAAGACTTTCGAATTGACATTGAATCTGCCATTTTGCAAACCTGTCAAGAGAAATAAGGCTTCACTAGTTTATTTGGGTGGCGAATGTGGCTTGACTTTTTTTTTTTTTCTCCAATTGGTAGGTACGCATGGCACTAAGGAAAGCAGAGAGAGAATTTGAAATCCAAGGAGACTGGACAGTCGCAGAGACTCTGCAAAAGTGGCTGCAGTTAACACACGAGGTGGAAGTGCAGTATTACAACATCAAGAAACAGAGTGCCGAGATGCAGTTAACTGTTGCCAAGGAGGAGGTAAGTGAGCTGTTGTGTTGCAGTGCCGCCCGATCCCACACCTTCCTCTGCATGAACATTGAGAAAAACTGATCAATCGAATTATAATTTGTTAGAAAATACATAGCATGCACCAAAATGATCATTCTTCAGCCTATTCTTTATGATGAAATAAGAAGATAACCTCAGCTTGAATAGCTGGAATATAAAACGACATCAGAACATTAGAAACAATTCTCCACAATGCTAATGACAGTATTTGCATTATTTCTGTTTTTTATTTTGGACTGATTGTAACATGTAAGATTTCTCGGTTGTAATTAATGGTTCTTTCTGTATCTGTCCTTCCAGTTTAAAGTGGTGTGGTTACACTAGAACTATGGGTAGGCTATGATTTATATAATTAATTAGGATTCTGGTACTATTATACTTAAAAGGGATATAATTACAGAAACATAAAAAAATATTGGTTTTGTCAAATGAAAAATATAATTTACCTTTTATTCAGTATCCTGCTCTATAATTCTCAGAAGAACCAAAACACAATTTTTAGGCTCACCTCAAGAATAAAGATTACAAACTTAGATCTCTGTTTAAAAACCAAAACAGCATGCTCCACTGAAATGCAAATGTGTATTTATGAAATATAAAAAGACTATTAAATACCACAGTGGTGCCACACATGTGGAGTAATGTCTTTATTTACAATGTCCATGAAGTGAAGGAAATTGCTTTTAAAGTGTACTCTTTTTTAAATAAACTATATCTCAAATGGATTCATGTGGGTGATGGGGATTTAGAATGCAATTAACTACAAAGTGACCTTATTTATTTATTATGTGTAAATGTTAAGGGTAATTGTTTTATAAATGAGTGTGTTTGACAACATTAACATCACAGACTTAAATAAATAATGGAATAAATACATACTTAAGAGCTCTGTAACTGTAGGTACAGACCACAGTTTACTGCCAGAATAAATTGCATTTTATGGTGAGGGGCCCATACATCAAAAAAGCTGGGTTTGTAAAACTAATTTTGTTCAAGGAGAATGGCTTTGAAAGCATTTGGGAATGAGGACCAGTGTATGTTTCTGTTCTAAGCCTCTGCTGTGGAGTGATTTAAGGTCACCCTATTAAATAGACCAGTGGTTTTCAAACCGGTCCTGGATTACCCCCTGCCCTGCTGGTTTTTGTTCCAACTGAGGTCTTAATTGCTTAATTGAATCCTTAATTGACCTAACAAAGCAATATACCATTCAATTAAGTAATTAAGCAGGGCAGGGGGTGCTTACTTACTCATACATTTCCTCTTAATAACCGTTTCAGGCAGAAAAAATAAAAAAGAAGAGAAGTTCAGTCTTTGGGACACTGCATGTAGCCCACAGTTCCTCCCTGGATGAGGTGGACCACAAGATACTAGAGGCAAAGTAAGATGCATTTTTTTGTTGTTGTTTAAAACATAATTCTTTCAAAAATGGTGTTTTGTGCAGAGAAAAAATAAAATCACAACCAATAAATAATGTTCTTATTAATATACTTAGCTATGAATTAAAATATTTTTCTGACAAAAGGAAGAAACCTGTAAGAGGTACGTTGCACACACAAATTAAATAACGTTGTACATTAAAGCTGTAGTCATTAAAAACCTAACGTTTGAAGTATAAGGAATAATGTTTCCAAGATTGTAATAACAGCAGGATTATTTAACATGACTGAAATGTGATAATTGTTACTAATTAAAAATGTACATACATTTGGTGCATGCTGTGCATGATATTTTGTTCACTAGCACTAGCTTTATTTTTGAATGTATTTGTTTGTTTTTTGTTGAAAAGCTTTATTTCTCATGCCACGAAATGTTAAGATCCCCAGTCCAGCCATGGGATTTGATGTGATGCTGTAGCACATAATGAAATGATTGACAGCCGTTTGCCTCTCCCAGTTTTGGATTTTATAACTCAACAGTACTGAGAATTGATTTCTGATATAGAATACAAGGTTATCCATTGCAACTCTCCCTGCCTTAACAATATCAATATCCATTACACACTGGCTTGTCATTGCTCTACAGAGTAAACCATCCGAATCCCATTGTGCAAGACTGCAATAAATGTTACAAAAATAAATAAACAAATAATCTACCTACAAGGTCAAATATAAAATCTGATAATGTGCATGGAAAGAGAAAACAGTCAGAAGTATGCAATCAAGATTAATTAAATCATAGTTTGAAAAAAAAAAAAAAAAAATCTAGTTTGTACTACCCAACTGGAACTGGCTCTCCATCAATCTTACCACATAAAAAATAATAATCTTAAAATTGCAAGCGTTAAATGTACCAGTTTTTGAGAGTAAATGTCCTATACAGTGCTACAATAGTGCTTTTATACAGTAAGTATTTACCAAGGAGGCAAATTTTATGTGTAAATTGCAAGATGTGAAAATATCAGGGTTTTGTTCATAAACACCAGTAAGTCATCAGAGAGCCTCGCTGAAAAAAGGACAGCACAACTGACTGGCAGACTGTCATTCGTACATCACCTAAAGCCAAGATTAGTTTACAGACTGTACATTTTGGTGGCAGGCCTCCTGTCTATCACATCTTACATGAAATTATGACATTTTGACTCAAAGTGCCAGCACACATGGAGCACAACTCATTTTGCACAAGCACTTCACCCCGTAAACAGAGTAAAAGCCAGATTGACTACCCAGCGGCTGTTTCCTAATTCCTAAATAAAAAATCTATTTGCATAATTTATACAGCTCTAAACATAGTTCCAGGCAGAGCTTCAGAGGCTAATAACAGCTGTACCCATTAAAGTATCAAATAATCCCAGCATTAGCAGAAGACTTTATTTTTTCCTTCGTTTATTCGTTATTAATATGATTCCCCAAGGACCTGTTAACGATTTGGATTTTGCTGTCAGCTTGGGATGTTTGATATTCCAAGGGAAACTAAGGAAGATTTAACATTGCTCAAATTGAATTTATCACTGTTCTTCTTAGGAATAGGTATTTCTGTTGAGTTCAGGTGAATTTGCACCATGTTGATAAGCGGGTTTAAATACTACTGCTGATGCACTGATTCCTTACTTTGTTTTGGTTGTAGAAAAGCTCTGTCTGAGGTAACAGCCTGTCTGCGGGAGCGTCTCCACCGATGGCAGCAGATTGAGAAGCTCTGCGGCTTTCCGGTGGTGCACAATTCAGGGCTGCCCAACCTGACAGCTACCCTCTACTCCGATCACAGCTGGGTGGTCATGCCCAGGGTCTCGGTGCCTCCCTACCCCATTGCTGGTGGAGTGGATGACCTAGACGAAGACACCCCTCCAATCATTCCACAGTTTCCCAGTACGTTTTCTTCAAAGGGGCCATTTCTCCCACAATGTTTGTTTTTCTGCTTTTCAGACCTTCTCTCATCTGTCGAACGGCCAACTTCCAAAGGTTTTTTGGTCACCTAGAAATAAATTATGAAGACAATAGGAGAGGTTAGGGTTTTTTAACAGAAATATAGTTTGTGAGTCAGAACTAGAGACCCATATCTCTGTTGTCAGCAGATTAGTAATACAGTGCATCATTTTAGTATAGTGTTGTGTTCCAGAGGTAATTTTGTTTAATTGAAAAGGGACATTCAAATTAACATGGAACCTGATGTATATGTATTTGTGATTATTATGTTCCTAAATGGCCAAAAGATCTTTCGAGGCTTTGAGCAATGTTAATCAGACTTTTTGTGTGTATGAAGTAGTGTAAGAAGTCTGATGGCCCAGGAAACTTAAAATCCCCTTGAAGATAGTACTCAATTATATGATAGAATCCATCCATATTTAAAATAAAGGTGCTCAGCTCTTTCCACTGTAGTTCTAAATAAAACCCCATCAGTGAACTGGAGTCCTTTGGTCTTTCGCTGTATCCCATGTGTCATTTCTTGGAACCGCCACTCTGGAAATCCATACACAGAGCCACCTCTTAGTAGGCTACTTGACAGTCTTCAGTACTAATTGGCATGTTCAGGCACAAGAATCATCCTGCAGAGTCCTGGTAGTATGGAGTCCTTACCCCGCCGCAAGAGTTGTCAGGTTTCATTAATTAAAAGTTCTTCATTTTTTTGAGTTTCAATTTGATCTTTCCTTGCTGTTTATCTGATATACCTTCATGACACATAATATTGTTTGATTTATTTATTCAGTTGTTTGTGATCATGCTTTATACATTCCATAAGAAAATGTCAGAGGATTTTCTGAACATTGATTTTTATTTGTTTTAATTGCTGCTGGATAATATATCGCCTGCATCTGCTTTTCCTACATTGTGCCAAACTTTGGCATGCTTATTCAGTATATTTCAAAGTAAAGGAGTTTGAAGAGTTATTAAAAACTTTGAGCACCCCATTATGGCTCTAGTGGTTTTGAACTGTCAGTTAAAGCGGTCAGGAGTGACATTATTAGCTCAGCAGCGGTTCTTAAATAATGTTAATGTCAGTGCTAGAAGACAGCACATTGTGAGAGCAGCATTGTGTGAGTCCTGTGTGAGAAGAGTGTGTGTGTACTCAACAGTTAATGTGTTTTTCTTGTTGGGTTTTCAGCGCCACTAATGAAGGCTGGTTCTTTAGCCAGAAGCAGTAGCCTGTGTCGCTCTCGGCGTAGCATGATGAGCTCAGCTCCCCAGCCCATAATGCTCTCCCCAGACCCAGACCTGCTGTCGATGGCCAGCAGTCCTCTCACGTATCACGCTGAAGAGGAGGAGGACCCCATCTACTTCAGCACAGAAAGAAAACTGTAAGTTGTTTATTGGATTTGGTCAAATTGAGAGAGGCTCAGTTCATTTCAAATAAAATCTTACGTTAAAATGTAAAAGGTAAAGTTTAGTGTAGTTCTAACAGTAGTATGTATTTTTAATGCAGCACTATTTTCTTTATGGATTACAGTTAACAGTATATTTTGTTCTATCTGAAAGTCCTCCACATCATCCAGATCAATCTCTAAGGCCAACAAGATTGATTCTAGGTCGCTTTCAGAACTAATCTCGGTTACGTCCTCTGCCAGGGAAAGTTTCCATTTGGGATGCCACCATGTTTGGTAGATCCTTTGACCGACAGCTTGAAAAGTTCAAATATAAACCTACATCATTTTCACTTCCAGGTCAAAAGAATCTCTCCATTGTATGGAGAAGTGTCATTGGACTATACCAATGCAATGTTGATTGGTTGTGCCTACAGTCATACACGGGCCCTCTAGGATTTAGAGGGTTAAACATCACAACTCAGTGTCGAAATGGAATTAAAATATTCTCATGCTGGAAATGTTGAAGTATTTATATGTCACTTATGTTAAGTTTTTCTGAATGCTTTAATTTTCTTAGTATGTTTTCATCTTCTGCTAAAGTAAATTTCTCACTATATTTTGTATTTAACAGTCAATCCATTTTTTTGTTTGTTTTTTGTTTACTTTCCAGGGAATCTCAGGACACATGCTCTGACTGCGATTCTTTAAATTCCTCCATGGGAAGAAAGCAGTTTGGCAGCACGGAAGTTCAGGAAACTCCCTCTAGGAAAATCTCCAGGGACGAGTTATTCGATAAGGAACTGTGTGCAGCAGATTCACCAACCTCCTTTGATCAGCACAAAGGTTCTCCTGACTCGATGGGTGTTACAGAATCCCAAAGCATGGTCTTTAACCCTGTCAGCAAGATGGTTTACAATGGCATCTTAGAGAAGTCTTACAGTATGGGCCAGCTGCCCAGCCAGCTGCCTGTCTCAGAAAACCGTTATCCTTCTCTTACTTCATTAGATATTGAGGGCAGAGTGGCAAAGGAACAGAAGATGCACAGCATGGCCCAAGACTCCTGTGAGAACGGTGACAAGGTGAAGAAGTCATCCAAGTTAAAAAGTTTATTTAAGAAGAAAAAGTAAAGAAGCCTTAAAGAGGACCGTCAACCAAGCCAAAACATGCGATTTTCCTTTTTTTCCCCATTTCTTTTTTTCTTTTTTAAGGCGAATGTTGCTCTTTCTGGAATCGTCAGGATGGAAGCCTCTTGGAATGCCTCTAAATTCACTCATAGCCTCGTAGTTAACTCAAAGGTCAAAGGCCATGCCAGCCATCACCTAGACAACAATCAAGAGTGTGGACTGTTTACTGTCATTTTTGCTTATTTATTGTTTTGGTCTTTTTTTATTTTTATTTTTTAGTTAGAAATAAAAGCCACTTTTTTGGAATTCTGGTCTTTAAGCTTTAACAGAGTTCTTGTTTACCGAAGCTACAAAGCTTATGTACTGGACTAATGTACCTGCAAGAAATACCCTGCTAAAGTTTGTTGCACTACCACTTTCCAGTCGAGGGAGGTGCCGCTGCTTGCGGGATTATCAATAACATTTCTAGAAATATGGAGAAAATGATACTATGTTTTTACATATAATGTTCTAATAGAGGTTTTTAAATAGAAATAGGATTTCTATTGGTTGGGTTTCATGAAGAGAGACTGTTTTTTTTATTAAAATAGAATATACAGTTTTTCCCTTTCATGTGCTTTAGACAATAAAAGCTCTGGATTGAAATAACCTATTTTTTTTCCAGGGCTGGGCTCTCACTGTGATTTAACTTCTTTTACAATTGTCCCATCCCAAGTGAATAGCTGACAAAAGGCTACAGTTTCCCTGTTTTGCTTCTATAAGTGGTGAAATACAGCCTGGCAAGTTTTTATTTTATTTTTGTTTTTATTTTTATTTTTTTTATTTTTTAACTCATCACTGACTTGCTAAGCAAAATAAGAAGAAAAACTGTTTACGAAGTTTAAGGTTTTTCAAATATTTGGTGTGTGAATCTTTGTACTGTAGAATAAATTAATAAAATGGAGGCATTATGCTTTCTGTGGTGTTTATTTTCCATTTCATCAAACATGTCTTAATGAGGGTAGGACAATAATTGAACAATAAAATCAACACTTCTAATAAGGAGAAAAGTTATTTTTATTTATTTTTATGCTACGCTGTCATTGATTTGTAAAATACTGTGTTCTTCTAGTAGGATTGTTGTATGTGGAGGATTTTACCAAACTCTCATGACTTTATTCTGGCATATATCTGTATGCTTTTGGTAACCTGTTGTGGTTGAATACTTTGACAATACAATTTGTAAAATAAACTTTCACAGAAATGCTGAGAGGTTTTCAGTTTTATCAAATGCTGTTATTATAACTGTAGACGTGTGTGTACACATTCATTTTAAACAGTGTGATTCACTAATTCATTTAGATGAATGCATTCATATTGAATATCTATGCGGTTGCTGTATTAATATTGGCTCCCTATCTTATTTCAAATACGTTAGCTGGATTCTTGTCTAGTTCTGCCTATGATTAATCAGTGTTCAGTAAACCTCAGAAAGACACATTTGATAAGTATAATTTAATAAGAAATGGTTATCAAACTAAATTAAATGGTTTGGCTAATATGATTTATTAATATGAAAAATATAGTCTTGAACTCCATCTGTATGCACACACACAGTATATATAAACACCTCTACCCCGATATAACACGATCCGATATAACGCAGTAAAGCAAAAATGTTTTTTAAAGTGAAAAACAGCATTTTAAAACTTTCACTCCTACTATCTTCATTGCATAAAAAAATACTTGTCTGCAAGTCTTAGTTATAATTTTTAGTTTCAAGTTGTTGATTACCTTTTTCAGTTTCATTTGAACCTTCTCTATAAGTAAATACTCCCAACTCCAAAATGTTTTCAAAATCCTTTTTTTTTTTTTTTTATACAAGAATGTGTAATTAAAAGCATTATCTGATGTTTTATGTGAATTTCACCTTTAAAGTGGTCATGTTATGGCTCCCAAGGACTGTGTTAATTTGGGGGTAGAGGTGTATATACACACACTCACTGTATATACACACTGTAAATGTCCCAAACCACATTCTGTATTATTTACAGAAATGTGAAAGCAAATCATTGCATTTTTCTGATTGTTGTTGACATTCAAGTCTATTTTGAGAATTTACATATGAATAGTTTGTGTGAACAAAAATATTAACTTAATTCCTGAACTCTGAGAGTTACACATTCAATTAAAGTGAATTGAAGAGCATCACCTATATGTATAAGTCAATGAAACCCTTTATACTGGGCTGGATATTTGATCTAGGAACTCTATTCTAGAGAACTACACTAAATCTTGTAGTTAAAAGAAAACTATTGCATAAGGTTCCTTTGTTTTGTTTTTGAATTACTGACATTTTTATATTGGTATTTCTTCTTTTTAATTCCCTAAAATTGTGATATTTGAGGCACTGTATGTCTATTAGATGTCTTTAATGCCCTGCTGAGTGATTTTATTTTCAAATTTGGGATGATCATGTCATCAAGATTTTGCATGTGCAAACAAGAACATAACCTTCCTTCTGGAAACATTAATCAATGAAATAACAGAGAAAAAGCTATACATTTTGACATGCTTGGAAGAGATCTATTTATTCATAAAATCCATAAAAATCTTTATGCCCATGACGGCATGTATTTTATTTATCCTAGTTATCACAAGGAGCCAAAAGTCTTTCATGCATTAAAACGTTATTTTTTCTAAATTATGGGTGATCTGAAGTTAGAGGGGGAAAAAAGTACAAATAAAAAAAACGGTTCCCTGAAGCACAATTCTCTCATTTACATCCTGTTTAAATAGAAGCACCTGCAGAAGCATTGCCTCCCACAGAAACTATGCAGAGGTGTTAGCATATCTCTGCCAAAACAGGATATAATCCCCAAGCCTGCTGGCCTCGCTGCCAAAGCAGTGCCTGAAAAGTAAACAATCCAAGATATCAGTGGGCACAGAAGACAAACAATCGAAGCACTAAATAAACAGGGACAGTCACATGACCTGGTGTTCAATACCCTGGGCAAAGATCCTGCAGTATGTATCCAAGGATAAGCCAGGTTCGTGAAGTCAGTCACTCAGTCTTGCCATCAGACCCTTTCACAGATTAAATGAACTAATAATAAAATACCCCGGAATGGACTGGTTAAATCATTGTATTTTTCAAGCGGAATCTTTTTTTTGTTTGTTCTTTGGGGGGGTTAAATGTTTAAAGCCTTTGCAGGTTGATAGAGGAACTGTTAAAGCTCACATTTATAGAGGAAGCAAGAGCTTGTATCACTCTACGGACTGTAAAAGAGTAAGGTGCACCGCTGTCCTTACAGTACAATAAAGGTGCCCTGTTTGACTGATTTGTGTCCTGTTTCTTTTACCCGTTTCACTATGGAGCAATGGTATTTATGTATCTGTATTTATACCTACATTTTGACTGAATGAACTCAAAAAATAAATAGAAAATGTTCTTTGAAATCATGGCATTGTGTCTGGAGATAAACTAAATGAACTACATTTTGATAGAACAAAAAATATAGAAAAACTATAAATATTCTGCCTACTTGAGGAGGAAAAGTGAAAACGGATTAATATAGATTTATTTCCATGTCTCATTTACAGAGTATTGCCTGTTTTGTTTTTTGTAACATAATAACATAATAGTAAGTAAAAGATTAGTAGTTTGAGGTTTTTTTTGTTTTTTTTTTACCTATTGAACGTTTTAATTTACTGATCTAAAAATCAACAATGCATGAATATTTTGGATATGGATGAGTAAACAGGTTTAAAGTACATGTAATGGTTAATAACATCAAACATTTAGGGCAATCATCCTGTTATGAATCTCCTCCAACAATTGTGAATGATTAAAAAGGTCCCAGGCCTAATTCCCACACCATTTGTCGTTGCTTCAATATGCAGGAGGACTAGATTTCCTGGTTTTGCCACTAGAGGACAGTAACGGATAAATCAACAGAAAGTATATAAATGTATGCAGATATGCTGTTTCTGCAAAAGCACAGAGAGGTTTTTAGAGAGAACACTCTGACACTGCTTTTTTTAAGGTAGTGCTTCGATGCACCACAAAGAAACAAAGAAAAGAAAGCATGTAACAAGCACAACATTTTGCCTGTAATCTTTGCAGTCCAGTAATACAAGCCCTGTGAAATCAGCTTCTGAAAATGAAATGCACTTAACCCAGTGTGTACCTGGGAAGGGATTGGACTGGGGGAGAGGCACCTGGAAAGAATCACTATTTGTGACAAATAACTAAATGCAAATGAGAAGACTTATCTGTATCAAGACATTGCGTGAGAAAAATGGTGATTCACTAGGTGGCAAAGAACCCGGTGGATAATCAAAAGGAAGTTGGCAGATCAAGATAACTACAAGAATTTAGCAATGTAAGCCTGCTTGTGTATTCAATTCGCTGAAAAAGGCACCCATACTTTTTAGATCTGCTGCAGTGATACAGACTGTGGAAGATGAGGACCAAAAGCTGCTACGCTAAATATCTGTATATAATAGGTTTATTAGTGTGACTAATGCAGCGTGACCCCAGGCACAACACACCTTTTAATTCATAGCAGCATGTTTTCAGTCTGGATTTCATTAGAACCACTGAGCCTAATCCCCTGATGGACACAGGAAGAACATTGTGTAATGGCTGAAAGCTTTGTCACCATGGGTACCTCATTAGGAACCAGGGACAATAAGTAGCCTGGGGTCAAAGAGGCAAAGGCACCGAGAGGATGCTTATGGTTTAATCTGATGTCTGAGATATTATGCTTGGATTATTCATAGATAGGGGAGCAGAAGCGTTACTTGATTCAGGGCAATACAAAATAGAAATTCATGTTTGTCCATATAAATAAGATTTGGTGTGGAATGTGTTCATTTTTTTAAACAAGGGGGTCCCAAAAAACATGTTACCTGCTCAAGGGAGGGGCAGCCTGCATTATTCTCTATCAGATTGGCTTTTTTCCAAGCTGTGTAATCACTTTTCTAGATATAAACTCTTCACTTTTATTTTTTAGATTTATTTTGGGGGGGTACAACAGATTTGACTGCATTCTTTGGGCTTAAGGCAGAAATACAGACATCTCAACTACTGTGGAAAGAGCCATTGTTATACAGGAGGGTTAGTGTTTGAAAAGTAGACAGTATAAGACACCAAGGTGAAAGGATGAGTTGATGATCCAAGAAAACACACATTAAGCATAAATGTTTATGCTTCCTTTGATTACAACAGAAATCCTGCTTTGAAAGACAATTATACAAAGCAAGTTAACTAAAGATAACCAATATATTGACTTAATGACGTAAAGTCATGCTGCAGAATAAATTTAGGGCCAATCAGATGCCTCCCTGATGGTATTGCATGATGGATAAGTATCTGCCTGTATTGAGGAGACCATTAATTTTCCATTTGCAGAAATGCAGCCCCAAACGTGCAAGGAACCTCCACCATGCTTCACTGTTGTCTGCAGACACTCATTCGTGTACCGCTCTCCAGCCCTTCGGTGAACAAACTGCCTTCTGCTACAGCCAAATATTTCAAATTTTGACTCATCAGTCCAGAGCACCTGCTGCCATTTTTCTGCACCCCAGTTCCTGTGTTTTCATGCATAGTTGAGTCACTTGGCCTTGTTGCCACGTCAGAGGTATGGCTTTTTGGCCGCAAGTCTTCCATGAAGGCCACTTCTGACCAGACTTCTCCGGACAGTAGATGTGTGTAACAGGGTCCCACTGTTTTCTGCCAATTCTGAGCTGATGGCACTGCTGGACATCTTCTGATTGTGAAGGGAAGTAAGCATGATGTGTCTTTCATCTGCTGCATTAAGTTTCCTTGGCCAACCACGGTGTCTACGGTCCTCAACGTTGCCCGTTTCTTTGTGCTTCTTCAAAAGAGCTTGGACAGCACATCTGGAAACCCCTGTCTGCCTGAGAGAGACCTTGCTGATGCAGTATAACTACCTTGTGTCTTGTTGCTGTGCTCAGTCTTGCCATGGTGTCTGACTTTTGACAGTAAACTGTCTTCAGCAGCCTCACCTTGTTAGCTGGGTTTGGCTGTTCCTCACCCAGTTTTATTCCTCCTATACAGCTGTTTCTGTTTCAGTTAATGATTGTGTTTCAACCTACATATTGGATTGATGATCATTAGTACCTATTTGGTATAATTGTTTAATCATACACCTGACTATATGCCTACAAAATCCCTGACTGTGTGCAAGTTTACCTAGAAGAATTGATGCTGTTTTGAAGGCAAAGGGTGGTCACACCAAATATGGATTTGATGTAGATTTTTCTTCCATTCACTCACTTTGCATTTAGTTAATTGATAAATATAATCTATTAACATGTCTATTTTTGAAAGCATTCTTACTTTACAGCATTTTTTCACACCTGCCTAAAACTTTTGCACAGTACTGTATATATGGTTAAGGACTAAATTACTGTTTATTCCTATGCTTAATTCCCTACTTGTATCTCTGCTTCAATCCATTCCCTTCACTTCATATACCAGTACTTCTACTTAAAAGGACTAAATTTGAGTCTCTCTCCATTTATTGTTCTATTTATACTGGCTCCTGACTTAAACTTGGAATTAAATGTGTAGTCATTACTATGTTGTAATTGAACCTATACCAGTAGTTAATTTACTTAATTTGTATGTTGTAAAACATGGATAAATCCACAGCAGTGCTTATGTTAATATTTATCCCAAAGTACAGAAGAGAAAACAGTTTTACATTATGCAGCTGATGCCCTTCGTTTGAAAACAGTTTTCAGCAAAACCATTGATAAAGCTTAAAGACCTAAGGTATTATACAGATATAAAGTAATGTGCAACATTGTGTGCAGAGCAAAAGATAAGCAACAGATGAGGTTTATCAAATGATGTGGAATGAAGAAATTACTGAATTAATAATTTCACCGACTTTGTATCTAATTGTATCTAAATTAGGTGAAGACAATTAAGTTTCTGTGTGACTGATTAGCCATATTTAGAGCTAATATATCACAGCATAAAAACAAACTTTAGACCATATAATGGGAACTTACAGCGTGTTTAAACCATTATTTTCATTGTCTTCAAAACACAAAACAAGACATTCTACACCGTGTAATATGTTTGAAGTGACATCTAATTTATTATTTTTACAAACACAATTGAAAACAGTCTGAAGGTCAGCTTTTTCATTTTTGAAGGGATTCATCCAAGGCATGTTTATTCTGCCGTACACAGCTTCCGGGGTACCCTGTGTCCTGTGTAGAATAAAACATTACCTTAGTGTATTGACTGCTCACAGCATTTTGTCTGGGCTTGGCCATGTCTTAGTCATTCTGGATTGAGTGTCGGGCAGGAACATAAACATTAATGCAGTCTTTTATTTAAAAGCCAAGAAAAATAAAGGTACATTGCATTAATATTTCATGTTCGGCATTTTTGAGGCCTGCTTGCTCGCCCATCAACCTGTCAGTTTCTGGCATTGACCGCCTGGCTGGAAAACCATGGACAGGGAGGTCGTATTGCTGCCACTTTTCCGTCAGAAACATCCAAAAAGCAAGATGAATCGTATGACTGAGAAGGTGAGTTCAAAGGCATTTTTTGGAAATGCTAGACAGCCTTTTTTCCCCCTTGATGGACACTGGATATCCTCTTCCTGTTTGGTTAGCAGACCATGCCTGTTCAAGACCTATATTGCTCATTCTGATAGACAGAGTAGAGTGTTTGTGTTGCTTTTTGTCTTTAACATGGTAAGCTGGTCATAAATATTTAAAACTGATGTTCCTATCTGAACAAAGATGTTGCTTTATTTCATGATTGTGTGGACTAGTTTGGGCCCAACACAAGCATAGACATGAAAGAGGCCACACAGGAAAATGGGCCATATCATTTATGTAATTGTAACTGACTGGCAGGAAATGATAGGTTAAAATTATGGTCAGAATGAGTTCTACTGCAGACCAGAGAAATAATTGCATGTTCTGCAACCTGCTTTGTGTCAAATTCTCTGTTGAAACCGATGTGAGAATGATCCTTTTGTAATTTTCAGTCTCTGAATCCTTTCCCTTTAAAAATCTAACCTATTGTGTACAGAATAACTCGGTTTAGGAAATAAAAAATAAAATTAAAATTAAAATCTAAAAATTAGCTGGTGGACAAAGATGAGAATTGTCTACCAATGAAAATGTTCCATCAGATTTTGAGATTTTGAAAACAACATAAAACACCACACTTACAACCCATCCATCCTGTCTTATCCCATTTTAAATGACCATCATCAATACAGCAAACATTTTGATGTAGAAAAATTCTGTAATTCATATTGTTTCCGGTACTGAACGTAACATATTACCCTAAGCATGACTCTTGTATGATTCTGATGGATGATGTGTATTCAGAACTTGCAGGCTACATTTCTGAGCCAGAAACAGCAACGTCTGGATCCTGTACAGCTCATTGCCAACTTGTGTCGGGATGGTATGAAAACATGTTTTCAAGTGGAACACAAATGTAACAATGTTAATGCATATGATTTGCATATGATGTATATAGTTGGAAAGTTCATGTGTCCTATAATGCTTATAGGGATTATGGATGAATCATTTGTTTTCCTTAAGGGTAACTTGACTCATGAAATCGTACTTCTGCCATGCTTAGATTACCTTAGAGTGATTGCAGTATAATAGGATTGAAAATAACCTGTAATTCTTCTGCAGGCTCACTACCCATGCAGCTCATTTATGTGTCAGCCTGCATATTCTGTACGGCACAGATATAAAGCAAAGCATTATTTTCAGCATTATTGGGAATTATACTGTGAATAATGCTGAGTTACAATGTTTCAAAATGTAATGTGAGTAAATACATAAATAAGCCTGCTTCCAATGCAGATGACAGCTCTGCAGGTTGATCTTGCTACCGTGGATGTTAACACACTGTGAGGTCACCTTTATCAGACTTTCGAGGCATCAGAAGAAGAATACACTCCTACATGAAGATCCAAATGGAATTCAAATGGCGTGAGTGTTCTTTTTGTCGTTTGAAAACACAAGATCAAGGAATCTCAAAGGCAACTCTTTTAATCCATCTGTTTAAAAGAGTAATTAATGAAAACGGAAGGCAATCAGCATTCTTGAACAAAATCATCCCTTGTTATTCATCTATACAATATCATACAGCTCACCTGCATAACTACTCTTATTTCTGCACAATACAGCTCTTCCCTCACTTCAGTAGATGGCAGGCTTGCGCTGCAGACTTGAACAGGAAGCCCGGTGCTGCAGTGTGAGATATTACTGGGTTAGCTGCAGAATTTATAATTAATACTGCTGCTACTAAAGCATCTGGTACTTTACAGAATGCCTTTAATGGTGTTAGGTGACACCTTGACCTGGAATTATCCTAGAACAGGAGCAAAATTATAGCTAACTGATGTAGGCAAAAATATTATTCCATTAGTCTATGTGAAATCAGTATTACTCTTGAAAAAAAGAACATCAAATTGAATTTTCTGTGGCTTTGAATTGCAATACATTTGTTTTTTTAAGTTTTTTCATTTCAAGAGCCCTATTGAGTGTTCTGTTCATCTTCCAGTTTTCATCCCCACCTTCAAATACCTATGTGTTCCTGCATGACCGTGAGACCTCCTCTGTTCCAGTGCTCTTCCCAGCATGGATGCTGTTGTGTTACTGAACTTCAGAAGGCAAGGCAAACCTCAATGCCTTCTCTTGTGAGAGATAAGACAGGGTTCTCAGTCATTCACATCCAAGACATGGATTCTTCCAAGTTGCACGATACAAAAAAATAAAAAATAAAAAAATCCACCCACCATTTCTGCAAAGTGAACCTTTTAACGTCCTCATTGAGAACACATTCAGCTTGCAATGTCTATTACTGTCTGCTTCAAATCTATAGTAGTCTACCCCTGAGATTGAAACAAAGATCCTGGTGGTCTAACCCTTTAGATAACCTCTTAATCTGAAATCCACCAGGATATACTACTTCTCTGATCCCTGTATCTTATCACTCACATAAAGGAAACTGATCCTTCACAAAGCAGCATTTGCAAAAACATTATATACTAAAACATCTTATGCATTTAGAAAATATAGTATATCTATGAGATATAAATTACAGGAATATTGATTTTAATAATTAGGGCCTGTGTTATCCAGCGATCAAATCCATCCATAATCATTCAGATTTTCGATGCTACAGAATTGACACCATAGACAAAATCCTGGAATCACAGATTATTTAGTATCACACCCTTCTTCAATGCTTGTCTGTATTGGTTCAGAAAAATATTCCATGGGCAATAACATAAGACTCTATTTCTTGTATAAAATGGAAAACATTCCCACACAATAGAATTGAGTACGCTCACCCTTTTCCAACTACTGCAAACATGTCAATGTTTTCCTCTTTCAAAGTCAGTTTGTTGGGGGATGTGCTTTGCAGTTCAGTTAATTAAACAGTTTATGTGAATGTGGTCCGAAGTAACGAGCTTCTGCTGTAGACCAAAACCTTGCTTCATACTCAACAGTATAACTTAGCTTCAACCTGGAGCACATCTTTACTGCATTATTTCCCTTGATCTTCAGACTTCACCATTTTTTTTCCTGCCAAGGGACTTCATGGGAAGTGAAAGGCTCAAACAGACAAAGCACAAGGTGGAAATCTGAAATAATTGGATGTGTAAAGCAATTTCAGCAATGAAAGGTCATTTTGGGGAAAAAATACGGCAATTGTTGAAAAACACTGACCGGACTATTACTACTACTCTGAATAATTCTCAAATTTCAGGGAAAATACTGTCGCAAAATGTGTAAGAAAAGAAAACATAAACTTCTGTTTGTAAAATAATTGTATATCATTGGTTGAGGCTTACTTGGGAATTTCCATTCTCTCAAGGTTTCTTGCCACAAAAAGCTTGACTCTTCCTGACATATCAAGGTTTCTACGAGTGTTGTTTTCACAGAACTAACAAAGTAAATATACAGAAATGCAGGTAGGCAGCTAAAGAATAGGATGAGATCAGAAGTGGTATTATGTGAAATAAATAATTAAACAAATAAATACACTGACACAATTTGCATATTAAGTTTCCTATATTGCCTTTACATCAAAGTAGACTGCATCTAGTTACAGGGATGTATGTCTTAAACCTATATTATAGAGGATTATAATGATATATTTTTAGGTCAGGATGAATTTCATGTAAGTTACTTATCTTGACCCCAGCTAAATAGGAGGGCTATGCTTTATCTTGTCAGAGGTGCATTATGCAATTTGTTTGACACAGAAAAGATGAATCGTATGTTGAGAAGAATGTCATCCCCGCTGTGAAGCACAGAGGCGGATCTTTATTGTTTTGGGTCTGGTTTGCATCCTCTGGTCTTAGTGTCCTTGTTAGTATTACAGGATAGATGCAAAGTATGCAAAAATATTTTAGACCAAAAAACTAATGGCCCCTGTCAAGAAGCTCAATCTCAATTGGAAATGGACTTTCCAGCAGGATAACGATCCAAAGCAAACATCCAAGACTATGGCCAAATGGTTAACACAGCATAAAATCAATGTTCGTGATTGGCCAAACCAACCTCCAGCCCTCAATCCAATAATATGACTTGAAGAAAACAGTTAAGAAGTGCAAGCTTTGCAAACCCGAAGAAGCTGGAGAGATTGTGCATGGTGGCTGGGAGGAAGTTCCTGAAGCTGTTAAAAAGCTACAGGAAAACCATTTTTCTTAAAGCCAAAAGATTATACATAAAAAAGTGATTGCTGGAGTCTGAATAACATATTTACACATATATGTTAATATTATTTATCAAAATGCTACTGATGTGTACAATACTGATAACCATAAAGATTTTCAAATTTAAATGTAATTGATTGTTCACCTGCATTCCCTTTGCTTTTGATTTCAAGGTTATGAAGACATTTGGTGGCAAACATCACTGAATGCCTCTTTAATTTTTAAGCAGTAGAAACATACAAAAAACACAGCGATGTTCATTCACACTATAAGAGAAATCATTTGATAAATGGAGATTTTAGAATAAAGTGCTTACAAATTATACTTTAATTGTACTTGTCATTACAAACACTGATAGCAGCCAGAAAGAAATGTGCCTAACAATTCGTAAAAGCAAGGAAAGAAAAGGCTACAAATGAACTGATGTCCAGATGTTTACTAAGTTATCCCTGGGTGTTCAGCGAAAGACCATTTTGCTTTTAAATGATTTAGCCACTGTAACTGTCATATAATTAAAAATGAATACTCTGTCCCATGTTATCTTAGTTAAACTTAAACTGAAGAACCAGAAGTGATTGCAAAACGTTTTTGCTTAGAAAACATCCTTGTAGGCAGTGAAATTTTAAATCAGGTACAATTCATATCTTTGAGTTGTGAATTACTGAATTACTGCAGTACTTATCACTGCAGCTTGCTGTGTGGGAAGGAGCATTGTCTTCCAGCAAAGATGATAAGCTCAAATTATCAAGAGAGTAGAAGCCATTGTTTTAGGTATTGTTTGAACATGTCCCCATGTTTCATAATAAAAATCAAAAGATGTTTAAAAAAAAAAAAAAACTTCTGAAGTAGGGAGAAATTGAAGAAAATAAGATTCACACAAAACTAAAATGAATTAAAATTAATATCTCAGAAAGAATGAAAGATTGGCATTCAAACAGTGCCAATTTAATGCTTGTGTTTGAAAATTAAGATGATAGGAGGATGAAATTTGACAAATTACAATTATTTATCTATGATCAAAACTGAATTAACCACAAATAGAGCAGAATAACGGATTATACGTGATCAGACCGTCACTGTCATTTCAGGCATTGGTACAGAAGCTGGATTTGTGGTTTTCAACATAACAGGGTGGCATAAAAGGTAGAACAAAGGGGAAAACATCCATCACATCAATACAATCAAATGAAGCCAAAATATAGAAAACCACTGACACAGATACGCTCCCACATTAAGTTATGCAGGACTGTCATTCGAAGACTTCTGCTTTTACACAGCATTGCAGAGACAACAAAGCAAAAGCTGTTGTCTATCACCCACTAAGCTATATCTGCTTGTGTGACAACACTCATTTTTCTAGTACTGTCATGCTAAGTTTGAAGTTAGGTACATTAGAGTGACATTAGATAAAGCTCTTCTCTAGGCTACCTGCACAGTGCATGCCCTTGCAAGCCAACAATTCCTAGCTCTTCATGTACAGTCATTAGATGATTGAGCCTGCCGAGGCGAATCAAAATGACAGGCCCGGCATTCTCACTACCTACTGTGCATTTACACTTCTTTTGTGGTCACCTCGTTTTAATTCCCTTTCACTGTCAAGCTGAATAAGTGACTATGCCAAACAAGTGGGGACTGGAGAGATGTTGATTGTTATTTGCTACTACACACATTTTATGTTTCCTGGGAAGCATTTTATTCTTAGCTCTCAGGCACAGCCATAAAGCACCTTTAAAAGCACTAAAAAAATAGCATGTAATTTAGATAAGAACATAATTTAAGTGGTACATGTTGACCCGTTAACCTAACTATAGAAGACTGTGCTGCCGAGGTTTTCCTGCAAACAATCTGGACTTGTAATAAAAGATACCCTCTGGAATTTAATACAGATAATAAGTTATCACATCTGATCCTTAGCAATAACTTTATTTTAAGTGTCCTATCTTTAACAAAATACGTACAGTAGAATTGGTCAAATTTCACTGTTTCTGTTCATATTTTGTAAACAAGACAAGGTAATAAAAATAGTGGAATGCAATAATTGCTCAAAGACACATTTATGTGGAATGGAAAATGAGAAACGTGATTTTACTGTCAATAAAGCCGGTTGGGATATGATGGAGAGAATTTTTGCATTGTAACATAAAATAAAATTGGCAGAATTATTTCTCTGTTTGAAGTTAAAAGGTCGTACTGTGACAATCTGTGAAAATAGCTATGAGCTACTGGATTAACAAAAAAAATAATAAAATGAAAGTCATGTATTTATAATAAAGGATTCATGGCTCTAACCAAACTGTGAGTGTTAAATGAAATATTGCAACAGTAAAGAGTGCTCTAATATAAAACATTGGTATCTTTGAACTTTGAATAGTTTCATAAAATGACATCCATATTTATACACATCTGTAAATAAATACAGACAGAAATATTTAAATAACAGCCTCCTCAAAGTGCAAAATGGACTTAATATTCTCTAATCCCCCTGTGCTTTGGGAAAGTCTTGACATATCCCAAGATTCATGGATTTCAGGCCCTGATTTTCTTTTCGCTATAAATACTGCTTGATCATTTTCTGCTTGGATCTGAAAAAAATGATTTAGTTCAAGCTATTTGGAATCACTCCAAAACTGCTTTAATTAACTTTATGGTAATCCTAAATTACACTAGGTTTCACAAGAGATGAGTTTAGTTCAATGGGCTGTATAAATTGACTTGATGAAAACAAAACAAACCCTCGTTCATTTGCATCAACCTCTCTTATTTACACATGCATTCTTCAACACATTTAAGAAAACTAAAGACTGCTCTTATGTTATCACTTTGTTTATTGACAGATATTTGAGTTTTCACCTCTCTCTAATTTAAAGTAAAACACAACCGCAAAATACATTTAAAAAATGACGCGTCGTGTGCCATTTCCTGGGCCTCTGTTTGCTTTAGTACATTGTAATCAGTGATATATGGTTCGGGGAGTATTATGACCCAGGGGATTTTGTCACTCTGCATGCTAACTACTACTGCTGCAATAAAACCATTTATCATTATGTAAACCTCGAAGGTCTACAGTAGTGATTGTGCTATGCACCACTAAATATGACAAGGCTAGCATTTTTGCAGATTATTCACAGAATAGTATCAACAGAAAAGGTCATACAGGATTGGGTTCTATTTACCATAATCGTATTACTTTATATTTCATATTTTAACTGTGAGTGAAAAAAATATATATAATTCATCAATATAGATGAGCTTTGTATTACAGCTCACCCACAGTATTTTATTTACTGCAGAGAGATGCCAGTTTCAGAGCTACAGTGGCTATTACATACTCCCAATAGTGTTACACTACTTTTGTTCCACAAGTGATATTACCTGTGAATGTCAGTAACAATATAGTGAATGTTCACTCACCTTTTTAGTAAATGCCTGCCAGTACAACTACAGTACAAGCAATTAGCATTTAGATCTGGTATTTTACACACACAAACACACACACATATAAAGGGAGACAGAAAGAAAGACAAAAGGTAAGGAAACAAACCTTCTGCAAATAATGGATTGTACCACTGTAACATTTGTAAGTCGCCCTGGATAAGGACATCTGCTAAGAAATATAATAATAATACACACTCGCATACAGCAACAGTAGAAAATGTAAAGATTTACAATATAATACAATATGTGAGAGTAATAGAAGTACATACATCACTTTCTTTGACAACTTTTTCAACCTTACCATTTGTTCTTTTCCATAACAAGTCTCAAATAGGGCTGTAATGCACACATATCTTGCAGCATTTTATCTGGAAGATCTCTGATTATTACATGAAATAAATATTGAATTAATAAAGGCACAGCTGGTGGCCTAGACAAATGACAGCTTTGTCAAGCAGGATGGCTCTTCCAAGGATGCACATGAATACTTTTCCAATAACAGGACAACAACAACATCACAGGAAACAGGGCAGGTCAGTAAAGTAGGCACCTGCCAACTCTCTTCTCCTATTTATTTAACTGCTACATATGTTGTGCTGTTGTAGAACCTATATGTACCGTATCCATCATGCTTTCTTTTTTTTTTTTTACCAATTATCAAATTTAAAAACTAATTTTTTTGACATTCCTCCAGGTAACAGGCTTACACTTATTATCAGTGGGTGAAATCAGTGTTATTGGGAGAAAAAGTGCCAAATTAACAGACCTATACAGATTATAAAATCAGAAATATCACTTAATGATCACAACATTTGACATTATATTTGACACTGTATATGCATATATATATTGTTGTCAATGTTGTAAGTTTTAACAAGCAGATGGCCTCAGTCTCATCATATCAATTAATAATACCAAGCTTGGAAACTCATCCTAAGAGATTTTGTGTATTTTTTCTCCATCTCAATAAACTCAGTAATGTTCCATTGAGCATGTGTTTCCTTCACACATACTCTTATCTTTTTGTAACTATAAATTTAAACATCATCCATGTTTTATGAGGTGTGACAAATAATTCGATGTCACAATGAAGATGTCTTTTAAATATTCAGGATTTATTGTCTAGTTTAAAAAAATAAAATAAAATAACAAAGCGTATGAATCTGAAAAACCACAAGGATGTTCTAACATGCCTTGCAACAATGCCATTTGCAAAGAATGATCTTTTGTTCATCTTTAACATTAAACATCCTCAGCAGTGGAATTGCTTTCAATGGATTTTGAAAAGGTCCAGCTTGTCATAAGTTATCTGCTTGCTTCACCTCTGCCCCACACACTTTTTTGTAATGAATGCAATGTAAGTCTCAATGCATGGGAGAGATATATATGTTAATACTGGTTTGTAAGAAACCACAGACAAACATGTAGTCCATTTCTTTAGAACATTTAAATAGAATATGTTTTATATCACATCATGATGATGAAACACTAAACAACACATGCAGTATAAAGTTGGAGTTATTTTAAGATCTTATTTGAAACATTTAGCTTTTAAACCTAGTTTTAAAACTACCTAAAGTGACAGTACAGGTATACTGCTCAAATAAATGTGATGGTACTTGTCCCATAATGGGTCTTCTGGGACTTTATAAAATGAGTGTTTAAGAAATGTATTTTCTCTAAATCTCTAAGGGAAAAATAGTGTAATATCTGAATAAAATCTGCTTCTTGTTTTTATCTATTTAGTCTTTATTAATCAAATTGTAACAAATGCTCGATGCTATGTTAATGTTGCAAATTAACATTCATTTTCAGAGAATCAGTAAGGTCAGTCGAAATTAAGACAAAACAGATTTTATTGATCTCAATGGAGCTGTGACAACAGTGTTGGGACCCTCTTAATAATGGGCCCATGTGATGCAACTCTTAGCTCTACAATACATCACTATAATATGTATCTCCAGGGAAACTAACCTTTATTGATGCATTTAGAAAATCACACAGTAAAACTGAAGAAACAGAATATTCTTACAGGTCATTAAATACCACCTTGTCAGTAAAAGGCAATCTGTAGCCTGTAATCACGCAAATAGATATTACACAGAAAGACTTTTATATCAATAAATAATTTTTTAAATATGTATATTTTGTATTGTATTCTGTAAGGTCAAAATATCGGGCTGAAAATGAAAGCATCTACCATATGTGCTAAAATATATGACAGAAAATGTGAGTGATTTTAACAATGAATGTCTGCACTTAATTGCACAAAAGAAGAAGAGGTATATTTGTAGCTTTTAGCTGAAACTTTCAAGACATATAATTAAATGTAATGTATGCTTATTTTGCAGATTAAGACAGGGATTAAATAACATTAACCAACTAATAACAAAATACAAAACTGTACCTAGTTGCTGCTTCATTTTGAATAAGATGCTACTTTCTTCTAATCATAAATGCCACCGAGATGATATACAGATTTGTAGTTTGGTATTAGTAGGTGGGTCCATTTTTGATTTAAACCTGCACTAAATGTTATTTTGTGAAAATTATACTCCTGGTTGTACACTGTATGAATTGTCATGGAAAGTTAAAGTACTGAAGTGAGTATTCAAACAATAGACAAAATGGCAAATAATTTTCTCTCTTTCTCTCTCTCTCCTCCAGCAAGCATCCTCCCAATCATGTCATAGCCTGTCATTTTAAACTTGACTAATTAACAGATGTTATTAGACACAGGTGTGTCTCCCCAAGCGCTAAATTGTTCAAGACACCTTGTTAACTATTTTTTAAATACATTTTGTTTCAGTTACAATATTATACATTCATTCATATACATTCAAATCATAATTCTTTACAATTCATAACACATTTACAAATAATTATAATGACGTATGAGTGAAATGCATACTGCTATTTAGTAAATGAAACTATTACTGTATAATTAGAGAATTGTAATGGTATGAGCTTGGATGGCCATGTCTAATAAATATATAACTGTTGTGTATATTCACCATGCACAATACACACAATGAAAATAAATTATATTTTCTAATACACAAAGGTTGTCTAATACACCAAGATTGACAAAGGTATCTCAATATGAAATCAGAGAAAAAACAGTGTCTTGCAAGAAAGTGCTTGGACCACCAAAGTTCACACATTTATCTTCCAATTCCTTTGCTTTTAAATATAATTTCAGCAACTCAAACACTGCCAGAACAGAGAGAACTATATACCAGTTCAATTTATCCACATTATAAATAAAATGCTTTGATGCACCACTGTTTCACCAGAACATTCAATGGAGGAACTCTTCTTGGAAAAGCTCAGCATTCATCTGCAAGTACTGGTCACATCTCTGATTGAATGTCTCTAGTAGCCAAGAATGCAGATTCACAATGTCAGGCACTAGATCTGAAAATTGGGTCTGGAGTGAGACTAGAGAACTACACCTTCCTACATAAAATATTACCCTTTGTGTTGGTTTCAACTGAAACGGAAATACAACAAACAGTGAGCCTTGTGAATTATTAAAAGAGCAGAGTTCTGGTAAATTTAGTCATAGAAGCAACAGGGTTGATATCTCTCAAAGTCACGAAAACTTTGACTGGATGAACACAGTCAGAGGATATCTTAATTTAATAAGGCATAGGCATGGCTATGCAGCTTGGCATAAGGTCGCAGAATGACAGGAATCAGACAAGAAATGTCACATTAAAGGTTACAAAAATATCACAACAGTGGTTTAAGTATGTATAATCATAATATAGCGGGATGGACACCGTTTACTGGCTTTCTGTTGGACAGGAAATAGGAAAATCGCTGGCTGATCATCCCCGGTAATTGAGGCAAAATGAAATTGTCTTTATTTTGATATTTTCATTTAAGTGAATACAATTGTGCAAGTAGTTATCTTTCGAGTCATGGATACCACCCAAAGGAGGAGGGGCCTATGTCATTATCAGTTGCCTAAAGGCCATTGTACCCTGTCAATCAAGAAACCCTCCCCTGCTTACTATATACAGTGACAGTCTCTTTCTGCTGTTCCACTGCAGATCATCCTCTCCAGACTTGTGAGTCTTATTCTGTCTTAATATTATTATTTCAGTGTGAACTTTGTCGATTGGTAACAAACTAAGCCTGAAGCATATTATTACAGTAATATTATTATTTGGTCCTAAAAACTGAATGTGATGGGGCCAGCTTCCTTTATTGGGAATCCAGTCTTAGCTTCAGTCAAGCATCAGTTGCCTGCTGGCACTTTCTCCTGGCCCCTTTTCTTGTGGGTTCCCACTTTAGCTCCCACTTCAGCTCCCACCTTTCTTCTACCTCTCTGCCAGCCTCTGTCTGCGCATCCTGGTAGGCCTGCTCAGAAATGGCAGTGTAAACGCTCTGCAAACAGATCTGGATCAAATACATGGGTAGCATTTGATGCTGGCAGTGTAAACACTCGACCGGCTCAAGTTCCGGCATGCACTGCGGCGGCGTTTGTTTTAAAGGCAGGTGGCAGACAAATGAATGCGAATACCCCTGTGGCGGCTGAATATTTATCCTGATCAAATGGCAGTGTTGCTGTGACACCACTGATCCTCATGAAATGTACTGATGCATTTGATCCAGATCAGAAATGGCAGTGTAAAGCGCCTCTTGCCCCAACATTATTATGGGTGGTGTGCTGGTCCTTGTTGGTTCCTGCCCCCTTTTTTCTCATTATTTAAATTGTATTTTATTTTGAATACTATCCATTACAGAAGAACTTGGCTTTGGTGTTGTTGTGGGGTAAGGGGCAGTTCTCTGTGTTTCTCTGCATCTCCTAGTAGAGCATGCCTCCAGTCTGCTCCTGGTTTGAGTTGATGCCAGTAAGCGGATGCTGTTCCCGGGTCCTGGGGGTCTGATGGGTGGTGTGCAGGGGCTGTTTTTCTTTTCCAGCAGAGGTTGGTCTGTTGATCCCTGCTCCTGGTCTATTATGGTTAGTGTGTGGGTCCCTGTTGGTTCCCTGCATCCCATCTTCATTATTATCTTATCATTATTGGTTGAGTTTTTACTGTTAGCAGGCTATGTCCTCAGGGCAGGCTTTCTTATCAGTCGGCTCACAAAGGCTTGGGTAACCCCTCCACCTTTGGGTAATATCCTCGACTTGAAAGATAATAATGCGTTCTGATTGCAACCCTGGTTATCTGAGAAAGAGGATAATACAAAAAGGCAGGGAGGTAGCATGTGAGTCCTTTGGGTTCCAGCAAAAAAATGAATAAATCTGTATTAGTCACTGTATAAAGCAAGCAGTGGAGGGCTGCTTTGGAGTACGGTGGCCTATAGGCAGCTTTGTTGGACAACTTCTGTACACAGATCCCATGGTAATAGCATTAGACCCTCCCCCTTTGGGTAGTATCCTCCGTCTCGGATAACCTGGGCTGCATTCGCAATTTAACGTATTCTACACCAGTAGTGCCTTGTATTGTGAGTGATTACATGTAAACTCATCATGTTTAATAACTGAAAGATTTACTGCACATAACAGTTTAGTATGTATTCCCTTAAATAATGAATACAGGAAAAAAAAGTGTGCTTATTACAATGGACTTTTATGGCTTTAGGAATATCAGAATAGATCATATGATAATAAAAGGCAATATACTTTCTGACAACAGTGATATACACAAAAGTATAATTCTATTGAGGGATGCATGATATTTCACCATTGTTGGCATTTAAGATATCCAATTCAGTGTAAGACACTAAATAGTTGCAATAGTTCACAATAAGATGTATAATGAATTATGAGGAAAAGACAAAACATATAGGTATATAGCTAATTAAATTATCATTATCAATTCTACATTCTGGCTATATTCAGTTTAAATATACAAACAATAGTGTTTACTACACGGGGTTAAATCACAATTAAACTAAGTAAACAAGTAAACTAAAAATTGTGTATTTTAAATAAATACAATACTTATTTTTAATTCATTATATAACCATATATTTAGCATGATTGTGATTCCTTTATTTGTTTTTCAATCGTTTTTGGTAGAGCAGTCAAATTATGTCTAACATGAAGTAATTATATTGGAATTAGTACCATATTCTTTAACAATTAGATTACATTATTTAAATATCCTGTTGTTTCTTGAGCATGTTTTTGTTGGTATGACAGAGGCAGTGATGCTAAGTGCCCACTCTGTCTCTTTTATCCTTTGTTACCTTGAAGTGTAGCTGTTGAGACAGATGCATTTGCACATTTATAAATCATTCAAAACAATGCTTCTGATAAAAAGTATAAAAGCACTGGGCTCTATTAACAGGTTAACGGCTGTTGATAGGTGAATACACAATCAGATTTTGGTCGTAGCTGCTTATTTAACAGCAATTGCTATTCATGAAGGAATTGTCTTTTACCCCCTAAAATGTGTTAATGAAGGAATGTTTTTAGCAAATTGAGATAAAGGTTAGCAACTACTGCATTAGCATAAATTGTTAATTGGTCCTGAGCAACAACCTGTTTTTCACAAACATGAAAAAACGCAACATAATGTTAGTAACAAAGTATTCTGGGATTTAAATTAATGATAGCCTTGATTGTTATAAAAAGTAATCTGGACATCTTAAAAATGCTTTTAACCCCCCAAAAAATATGAAAAAAAATGAAGAAACCTTAAAGAATAATATTATGTTATATGCATATATAATATATAAACTACCGGTAAACAGTTTTAGAATACCCCCTTTTTTCAGTTTTTATTGAAATTTAAGCAGTCCAGTACGTCCAGTGAATAACCTGAAATGGTACAAAGCGATAAACTGCCAGAGGTTAAAAAAAAAGTTTAGGTTACCAAATACTGAAAAATAATGTACATTTCAGAGTTATATACTGTTACTATGCCCTCTTAAGCATTATTTGGCAGTGTTATGCACAGCTCCTGTGCGTAGAAGTTACACTGTATTCCTACAATTCACACATCGTTTGAAAGCTTATTCTCTTGCTACCAGCGCGTTTCATTCTCAAACACATCCGACTTACAGTTTCCATGCCACCCACCATCATTCAGTGCCCGGGAGGTAAACGCACAGTTTGTTCTTGGGGGGGTCTCATTCAGATGGTCACAGATCACTCAGTTTCAATCGTATTTCTTTGCAAATAGGCTTGTTTTGTTTAGAACCTAACAATTAATCCAGTAAATATTATTTGATGTTCTATTAAACACAGTGAAGTTCAGATCCAATTATGTAAAATCGTTGAATGTATGAGGCGGCACTTAACTGGAGCACACTGGATACAGATTCAGTTGAAAATGGATGGTTATATTTTAAAAATATACTACTTCAAGCTCAGGAGAAATTTGTACCAAACCTTAGCAAACTGAGGACCAAAAAACATTGGCTAAAATGGTTTAATAGAAATATGCAAAAAGATATCAAGGGAAAGAAAATGTTGTATAGTGCATACAAATGGAATGTAGATGAAACAAAATACAAAGAATATGTTGAACTGCAAAGAGATCTTAAGAAAGGGATCAGGAAAGCAAAGAGAAATAGAAAGAAACATAGCTCTTGGAGCTAAAACCAATGCAAAGAGCTTTTTTCAATATTACAACAGCAAGCAGTCAATAAAGGAGGAGGTGAAACAGATAAAGGGCAAAAATTTAAGTATCTTGGAAAATGAACAAGATGTGGCAAATGTTCTAAATGAGTATTTCACAGAGGTTTTAAAAAAAGAAAAAAACAGAAAACATGCCACAGGTTAACAACCAGTTCAGTCAGACCCTAAGAGAGATCAGGATAAATGAGGAGGAGGTACTAAAGGGACTAGCAGAATTAGAAACAAACAAATCACCTGGGCCAGATGGTATATTTCCAACAGTACTTAAAGAAATGAGGGACATTATGTATAGGCTGCTAACTCAAATATTCCAAATGACACTTAGAACAGGGGATGTGCCAACTGACTGGAAGACAGCAAATGTCATACCAATCCACAAGAAAGGGGACAAACTGAGCCAGGAAATTACAGACCTATCAGTCACACCTGCATCACCTGTAAAATGTTGACAGAAAATGATTAGATAGAAAATAGAGGAGCATCTTAATGAAAACCATATTCTTGGAGATAGTGAACATGGGTAGACGAGGCAGATCATGTCTTACTAACTTATTAGAAATTTTTGAACATGCAACTGCAGCTGTGGATCATGTGAAAGCATATGATATGATATACTTAGATTTTCAGAAAGCTGTTGATAAGGTTCCACACCAAAGACTGATCCTCAAATTGGAAGCTGTAGGCATTCAGGGTAATGTAAGTAGATGGATTATGAACTGGTTGATGTATAGGAAACAGAGGGTGTCGATTAGAGGAGTCACTTCTAACTGGAGTCAGGTTGATAGTGGAGTTCCACAGGGATCAGTACTAGGGCCTTTGCTTTTTATAATCTATATTAATGATCTGGACTCTGGGATTGTTAGCAAACTTGTCAAATTTGCAGATGATACTAAAATAGGTGGCTCAGCAGATACAATCTTGGTAGCACAGGCTATTCAAAGGGACTTACATAATATTCAGTTGTGGGCCGACACCTGGCAGATGAAATTCAATGTGGACAAGTGGAAGCTATTTCATGCAGGTAACAAAAATGTCCACTATAATTACACTATGGGAGGAATAGAACTAGATGCATGAGAAAGACCTAGGAGTCTACATGGACTCCTCACTTTCTCCATCCAGACAATGTGGGGAAGCAATAGAAAAGGCGAACAGAAAGTTAGGGTATATTGTCAAAAGTGTAGAATTGAGAACAAGGGCAGTGATGTTCAGACTGTACAATGCACTAGTTAGAGCTCATCTGGATACTGTGTACAGTTCTGGGCTCCACACTTCAAGAAAGATATCGCTGCTCTAGAGGCAGTTCAGAGGAGAGCAACCAGACTTATTCCAGGTCTGAAGGGAATGTCCCACTGAGAGACTGAGGGAACTGAACCTTTTCACCCTGGAACAGAGGAGACTACATGGGGACTTGATCCAAGTCTTCAAAATCATGAAGGGCATCGACCACATCAAACCCGAGGAGCTTTTCCAGATCAGCAGGGACACACAGACCCGGGGACACAAATAGAAATTGTGCTTCAAGGCATTCAAGATGGAAAACAGGAGACACTTCTTCACACAGAGAGTTATTACAATCTGGAACAAACTCCCCAGCGATGTGGTTGAAGCTGAAAATTTGGAAACATTCAAAAATAGACTGGATAGTATCCTTGGATCACTTAGTTATTAATGGCCTCCTCTAATTTGTAAACTTTCTTATGTTGTGTATTAGTACACTGTAAACTTGTTTTGATCAGTAGACTGTCTGGTTCCAGAATATGTCATAATTGTCAATATTTTCTGAGATTTTGTATTCCTACTCAGACCCATGATTTATTTTTTATCTCCAATTATTTGTTCTATGCTTTAATTTCAGAGTACAGTGAGACATTAAACTGCGTACATTTCAATAAAAACGGGAAACATTCTAAAACTTTTGACCGGTAGTGTGTGTGTTGATGTATTTAACAAGTATAATTGGCCATAAATAATACATCTATATTATTTAAATGTTAACAAAATAGGTATTAATTGTACCATTTGGTTAATTGATTTAGAAGGGTCTTTCATTTAATAGTTTATATTATACAATCCAAAGGAATTAATAACAATAGTCACTTTCTATATAGTCACGAGAGGTTCGAGGCTTGGCCTTCTCTTCCTTCTCCCCCAGAAATACACTGCTGTCAGAGGAAGTCAGGGAGCCGATACATATATTGGAGGGACATTGCTATAGCAGCAGATAGGAGATGATTACATCCTTCCCAGGCGATCTGAGACTTAATACGGCAATGAGCCTGTCTGCAGTGCTGGTGATCAAGGTTCAATCATAGGCCAAGACTGCCACCTCTCCAGAGTTACAATTTTAAAGACTGAAACAGAAAAAGTAAAACTTTGGTTGGAATTGAAGGCTAGATTCAGTTTACGCTGACATTGCCCAGTCCTGTTGATTCCAGGTCAGACAAAAGTCCTGAGCAGCCAAGCGTGGGTCCTAAACTAATCACCAGGGTCCTCACACAGGTCAGCACAGCTACAGCACTGCAGAAGTGTGGCTGAGTGGATATCAGCTGGAAGTTATAAGGCTGTAAAAAGTGCCTCGACCAAGTCTTTGATTGGAGGAGGCAGTCCAGAAATTTGCATTTAACATAAATAAAACAATATGTATACTGTCATTTGTTCTAAATTGCACGGATATCATTTGCATTTTTTTTTGTAATTCAGTCTCCAGTTCTCATTTATTCATTTTCATTACTTGAATAATTGCAGAGTAAGTAGAATCTAACATTTTGTGGCACTTGGGACTTGAGGCAAGGTGCATGACAGGGAAAAGGTGGTGAGGGTGGTGCCTAATCCCCCTGAGAGATGCCACAGCTACTGAAGGGAGCTATGGTACTGAAGAACTTGGCTGCTGTGACGGCGGCAGGGACTGTGGCATGGCAGCTGCCCGGACTGCATTGGATCCCTCTCCTGGTAAATTAACCTTCCCCTAATGATCTCTGTACTGTAGAACACTGCCCTTGAAATTTTAGTGCACACAGAAAGTACAGTTAATAAATGTTAACTTTGATTCAGACAAACATTAAACTAAGGGAATAAGGAAATAAAAATCAAGTCTCAAAATGAGCAAAATAAGAAGCAGGTTACAAAATAATATTTGAAACCTCATTCGGGTCAATAAACTCAAAGGGTTTATAGGCAATATATAATGTATCCACTTCATGCAGCTTCATAATTGTAAACAAAGTGATTTGATTCTACAAATTACACCAATTTCTAATTTAGCCCCTTTTGAAAATCATGATGTACGTTTCTCAAATTAGAAAAAGTGTCACATAACACAAATTCTATTACTGAAAATGGCAACAGTTTGCTCACCATACTCTGCAAAGGACGTGTAATTGCTCATTCACAGCTCTAAATGAGAAACGTACACTGAACATCTGCCCATCTTAACTATAGATTGGAAACATGAAAATTAATAATCTCTGTTCTCTAATAACAAACCATAATTATATCAATGTTTACATGTGCCTCTTGAAAACAAATGTATAAGCCAGGTATTTTAAAATGTAGTTGCTATTTAGAATATTCCCATCAAAATAAGGGGGATTTTATATTAGACAAACATATAGTGGTTAAGTTTGCTGTAGTAACACAGAATTAAACTTGGTTAGGTCTGACAGATAAAAAATTATAAAGAACTATTCTATGGTGGGCTAGTGGCCCAGAGCCATTATACTATGTGCTGTGGGATCCAACATTGACTGCCTAGAAATAAAGTTTTCCCCTCCCCAAAACAGACCAATAAAAATATCAAATTAGCATAAGAATTAAGTAAAAAATATCATAGTATATGTGGTCCTAGATCTAGCGCTACACTTAAATCATCTAATTTATTATCTTCAATTAACTAGTCTTAACTAATGCTTTGTTATTAAGATTGTATCATTTTCTGTTTAATTTACTAACAACATAATTATGAAAAGGCCTCTGTCTCAAAACACAGTTTACACAGAACCATTTCAGTGAACACTGGATGTTTATGGACAGAGACATGGTGGTTTGTTACTGATGTCAGAAACTGTTGTTCATGAGGGGATGTGACAATGAAACATCAGCATTGCGTTTTGACAAACCTCTCCTTTGTGGGCAGATCTCAGGTTGGTTATGTTTACCCTGCAGTCAGGTCATCTCTATCCTGACTCCAGCCCCCTAAAGGCGTTTGAACTTCATTCTGGCTCAATGTCGGCTGGGTGCATACACTGCAAAAAAGACATAAGCTGCTTTAGAGCCATCCTGTCAATTCCCTGTGTAAATGAACCACTTCAATAGCTATTGCATTGAGGAGAAAATATTGTATAGGTGTCAAGGGTGCTAGTGACACTCATGCCCGTAAACTCAGACTACGCCACCCCAGGGATTGCTCAGGAAGGGGAGCCTCAAACCACCCTTATGCCCCAAAGTAGGTTGTGACCAGATCTCAGCACACCCAAATCCTGGGTGGCCTCTGGCAAAGCTCCCCTCCATCAGTGGCCTGCCCCCCTGCTTTAATTCAGTCTTTCTTTCCACAGGTCTTCAGCTGCCTCTTCTTCTTTGTGACACCTCTCAAATAAACGGCAGGAAGTCTCAACACAGTGTTCAATTTTCAACACTCACTACTGCTACTGCATCCACCCTGTGCCCCTTAATCATATGTCTGCTCCTGTTTACAAAGGTCTCTCTCTCTTTTTATCCCCTGCAGCCCAACTAATTGAAAAGGGAAAACGGTGTGCAGCTCTCAGCAGTTGGGAGCCGGCCGACGCCCTAATCAGCACAGGTGTGTCTTTCAGTCTCTGACTTGGCTCAGACAAAGAAAATGTGCAACAAGCAATAAAGCTATAAACTAAGTCATTAATTCAAACAACCAATGTAAGGAAATCAAAGGGAATATTAATGAAGAAACACATTATTAAAAAATAAAAAAGGTAAATTAAGACAACATTATAAGACACAACATTATAACATTATCACTCAAAAAGGCAGGACAACCCAAGTGATAACATGATGTTTATTAACAATGTGTTACAAGTATTTAACAGACTTGTGACTTTGGCCGCACCCTTCTAGCGACTCCTGCCCACCAGTAATTTGGTAACATTTGCCTGCCTAATTAGCGGTTTGCCCTGGGCAGGGAGCAGCTCAGTTGCCACAGCCCCTTGACGGGATACCAAGGAAGCAGGTGGAGTGTGAGATTAGTTTAAACACTCAGCGGGGGACACTGTTTTGGGTGAATAAACTAGCCTTGCTATTCATCAACTGTTCTGTTTCTGTGGTAGCCAATAGGCTTCGTCTTGCTTTGTTTGTTAAATGTGCTGGTTGTTGTGAGTTTTCTGCCTTAAACATCACAATCACGACGCCCCCCCTGTTCTCAAGAAACAATTGGGGCAAACATAGATATCTCCACTTTAGATGGCTGAACCATTGTTCTTTTCCACGTTGGCAACGTTTTTGGCATAGATCAATATTACATTAACATTCTATTGAACTTGAATGATCAAGTAGTTGAATGTTAAAATATTTACAATTGAATATCTATTTAATATTAAATTGGGCCATGCAATAATATACAGTAATGGTCTGTGAATTATAAATCTCATGGAAAAAGATGCAATATCTACTGTTAAAGCACCATTGCTGTTAATGCCAGGCAGAATCTCTTGGGATGTACAGGAAGAATGTGCAAAGCAATATATTTTAACAGCTTATGTGAATAAAGCCTCTTGCTGTTCCCCCTTTTACTTCATTTTTAATTTTACATGTGTTCCCTGAATTCTACCGTAACATTTATTATTAAGGTTACTTAAATAGAAAATGGGAAGCCCTTGTTCTTTTCAAAATATTCATGTTTTAAAGCATGCCTTGATTTCCTGGGGGCCACAGCTGTCCATTAGGCATTGGTGATGTGGTGTTCAAGTGATATGTTAAGGTTATGCTCCAGTAAACGGAATGCAATCAAACAATGGGCATCCAGGTAGGAGTCAAAGACATTTTATTTTAGCTCAAATCCCTGGGCTACATGAAAATCACTTGTCCAAGAAGAAATACAAACAAACAAACAAAAGAATCATCTGGAAGATTTTCAAGTGCTATTCAGGTTATCCAGGAGAGCTGCCAAAGTGGTAGTTGAACAAACTTGGGAGCTCATTTGTGTTTTTGTAAAATTAAATGTTTCTATGTAGGTGCTTGAAAAATTCATGAGGAATCCTCCTGTTCCTCCGGTTTACCATGCCATATTTATCACTCAGCCCACGTACTTTAAGCTTTCAACAGCCATGCCTTTGCTGTAATCTGCTCTCATGGGATGATAATCATTCAAGTCTTTAAAAGTTTTAAATGCTAAGGAGGAATGAAACATGAGTAAAGTGGGCAGCATTTTCTTTCTCCTTCCATGTGAATCTATAATTTAAGTCCTTTCATTTAAAATATATTTGTATTTATTTACTCATTATCAGGTTTGATGTCTTTTCATCTTCCATAAAGAGGGTCGATTAAATTACACTGCCAAACCTGCTGTGCTTTGTTGCTATAAATAATGTCCCTCTGCCCACAAATTCCTTCACAGTTCTACATCCCTCCCACACACACACACAATCTGGGGACTTATTGTAAGGGACTATTATATGACAAGTTAAACTCAGTCTTCACTTATGTCCAGTAATACAGAGAATAATCTCATACAGAACTATTAAAACAGTATATCTGGATGTAACTGGCACCTGTTTTATCAGAGCTATAAAAATATGTTTACAGAATCTACATTTTGACAGATAATTGGACAAGCCAGTAAAGGTCTTATGCTATGTAGAGGTTGTTGTGTCTTTTTGTTGTCTTTGTTTTAGTTTTTTAAGTACACATATAGGTATGCTATTCTGAACGAGTGTATTTTGATGGCAAGGGCCCTTATTTCTACCAAGACAACGATGCCATGTCACGAAGCTAGGACTGTAACACAATGGTTCAAGGAGAAATAAATTCCACTGCCTGTTCAGAGTCCCGACCTCGGGGCCACAGGGGTCAATCTCTCTTGCTGCATTACACACTACACTGCAGGAGGAATGCCACACTATTCGTCTGGCCATCTATCAAAAATATTACAACAGTCATTAAGGTCAAGGTTGGGCCTAAACCCAATTAAATACTTTGTGAACAGTTGTCTTGTAGAGTTTCTCGCCTCTCCCTGTACTTTTGGCTTTTGTTTTCATAGGTTCTGAAGCTCTACCAATGGCATTTCTTTTATAAGTTCTCAAATAAAGTAAACATTGGAATTCCCATGAATCAGTTCATACCCACAATTCTTTGCAATGTACTTCCTGTTTGTTTTATTCCAAATGACTACCCAGGATTTGTAGTCGGATTCAGCCTAAATGATGTCTCCATTCAAAACAGTAAGTCAAAAATAAACAGTTTTAAACAAAAGGACACAAAGAAAACAGGTGGACACAATTATACCTTAATTATGTCCAGCTGAGTCAGGGACAGAGATCATTAACACATACAGTGAGGGAAAAAAGTATTTGATCCCCTGCTGATTTTGTACGTTTGCCCACTGACAAAGAAATGATCAGTCTATAATTTGAATGGTAGGTGTATTTTAACAGTGAGAGACAGAATAACAACAAAAAAATCCAGAAAAAACGCATTTCAAAAAATTATGAATTGATTTGCATGTTAATGAGGGAAATAAGTATTTGATCCCCTATCAATCAGCATATCTTCACTGGACAACAAAGCATGCTGTACTTTGGCTAAGGCTGGGTAGGACCCTGACTGAATTACTTCGGTATAGTGCGGAAGTTTCCCAGTCTTCGGCAAGTTAGATGCATATTTACATATCTACGCATTTGCCAGCTCCTGCAGTGGGGAATTCCCTCTTGTAAAGTGTTTTTTTTTTTTTTTTTTTTTTTTAATGCTGGCACACTTGTATTGATCTTGGCACATTAATTTAAATGAGAAGAGGTTTTAATTGTGTATGAATGATGGTCTTTAAACTCTCTTTTTTCTTTGTCAGCCTTGACTCTTAAAAGTCCCTTGGACCTTGATCTAGTGTCCTTTTACAATAAACCGATTATTGCTAATGTATGTATAATTAATGTATGTATAACTTGTGTGGGAACCCTAAATTGAGCTTGAGGTCCCTGTCCTCATTATAACACAGGGTGGAGTAGTCATGCACTACTGTATTGGTGTAAAACCTGCTGCATTACCTTTCACAGCTTTGTGGCATAGAGCATGTATGTTTCTTCGTCAAAATGAACTAAAGGCCTCAGTCTGTTTTACAAGGAAAACCAAATCTGGTTTACTAAACTGATAATGTGAAGAAAAGTTGGACTGGGTCCCCATGTACATTGGAAACAAACTATTAATTGCAAGCTCTATTTATATAATTTTCAACCTGCCAGACAAGGACAGCCAATACTTTGCAAAGTGTGTTTCCATGCAACATTCTGTTCATCAGCGAAATAATAGCTGTATCAGTATTCCATCAGTATCATATAACTTGTTACTATACAGTTGACCGATGAGTGGTGTTTCCAATTATTTATAATATGCTTTGCTTGTTGTCTTCTGTGGTTGTTATTTGTTTGGTGTCTTTAAAAAATGTGTGTGCTTGTTGGAAACTACTAAAGACACTTTAAAAATAAAAGGGGGGGATATAGCTTACAGTTAAATGAAGGGAAGTCCATGTATCGCCTTAACCTATTGTATTGTTATAGTAAACATAAAAGTCATATAAACAAAAACATTATACCTTGAACCATATATTTCCGTAGGGGCAAATATATATTCAGACAGATAAATACACAATGCCCCTGTCTCGTTGGTCTTTTCTTATGAAAGTGAATCCTGTAATGCTTTTGGATGACTATAATTCTCCCAAAGTGTTCCGCTTTGCCTTATTCATTGAGAATGGGCAACAAATGAAAATAAATATAAAAAGACAACACTTTGATATCAACAAAGTCCCCTTGGAAATTTCATTGTGAAGAAATATAACCTAAAAAAAGGGGGAGAAGGAACAAAGGAATGGACTCTGGCTTGCATCCAAGTGAACTTGATCTCTCTACTGTTTGATAACTGTGAAAAACATACAGCATTTTTTTTTATATCAAAACAACCCTGTGTGGATGCAGCCTTTATTATTACAACGTTATCCTGTACAAATGTATAAGTTAATTAAGGTACCAAGCCTGCAAAGTAGTTAAACATAAATATTGTGTATCCATAGTTACAAATCACATGGAGAAGGTATTTACTGAAAGATACTTCAAGAAATATGTACCTAATGGAGTCCAGGCTACAATAAACAGATACACAAAATATCTTAGTTATGCAAATCAAAATTGGTAGAAAGATGAAATAATCTACTGAAATGCATATAGAAAATGTTTCTTGATTTGTTTCCTTTAGTATTATTTGAACATAGTACCCATAATAATAATACCATATATTTTGAAAATATTTTTCTGTTTCTCCTATTAATTAAGATGATGTTAGAACAAATGATTCTCGGCTCAGATAGAATACAACCCTAACATTTGCATTCAGAACTAAGGAGGATATAATTGATGTACTGTACAGTCCATTCAGACCAATTCTTTTTTTTTTGTCCTCCCAGAACAACTGGGGCTCAGAAAAGTCTTCAATCTTCTATTTAAGAATAAAAAACAAACTCGCAACAGTGTTTATGACAGTATTTCCCCAGATGTCCACTACAAAATGTAATTAGGTTTGAAGTGTAAGATGTTCACCCCTGGTAGAGTTCCAGAGTGGCTGGTTGCTTGTACCAACCAATTACCACCTTGCTAGGTGGCCTAGGCCTTTTAGCAATGTGGTAATGAGCTTTCATGCAGTGCTGGTAATCTATATTCAATCCCTTGCTTATTCCACTGCAGTATTACAGTATTATAGACTGGAAAATGTATGTGTAACTTTGGTCGCAACTGGAGGCTGCTGTTAGTACTAACTGACATTGCCCAGTCCTTCTTATTCCACTTAATATATATATATATATATATATATATATATATATATATATATATATATATATATATAGACTGCAGCCATGGATACTAGTCTTATATTAAAATAGCCTAGTACTTCTACTCATGACCAAGCCACTCTAGGAATCTTTTTCTTCAGGAAAAAAAGGGTTTTTAGTGAGCAACAATTGAAAATCCCACCCACGCAGGGGGACACTAGCATAACACGAGGTTCACCGTGATTAATTATTTAGGGTGAAATGCTGCAATAAAAACTTTTAAGCGAAAAAATAATTAAAAATTAAAACCCACAAAAGATATAAGGACAGTCCATTCAGTTCAAGGTCAGCCAGTACAGGGACTTCTCAGCTCGGAAACCTATGAAATGAATAAATCGTCTTGTATTCCTGGTGGTGTGTCTATCCCAAGAATCAACTGCCTGTTCTTGATCACAGGTTTATTTTATGTTTTTCCTTTTTTTGTAGTATAAACCTGGACTATTATCCCTTGCTTTGCCATTCTTCTAATCCTGGTCTGAGTTTGTTTTCTTTTTATACATTTACAATGGAAACATTCATCCTTGACTGTAGAGCTCCAGCGCTCCGAGTAATGTTCTGCTCTAATGTCTCTCAGTACACTCATCAATATGATGTAATTGATATATACCTACCCAACAATACATACAGCTACACAATGTTGTTCTTTAATGAACAGGATGGTACCTGCGACACAAAATCTGAACACAATGTCACTTTAAAGAGTGAATAGGCCATAAAACATCTTTCTAGTTCCGCCTGCCTGCCTGGTCATAGTAATTTCACTCAAGTTTCTGTTAATGAGTGTTTTGTTGAACATCGTGGCCATGATATTTTTCTTTTTCTTCAGCAGCCTTTTCAAGTCTTTTATTTTTGTATTAAGTCATTTTGAATCTTTTTATATACCTTTCCAAAAATGTTTTTGCCAGTTGTTATTCTAGTTGGCTACTATGTACCTCATACTAAAATAGGCTACATGTAGACAGCATACACATCATTCCAAGCACTCATTTTTACATGATAAACACCAGGACGTATGCAGTTCTTACTTATGACACTACAGAATTCACAGCCACAGGGATTGCTGTTGTAAACCCATACTGACTTAGAGACCATCCAACCCAGCTGGACTCATCTGTGCACCACCCCTTGGGTAATCTTAGTCACAGTAAGCTATAATATAGCCCAGATTAAAACCTGCTATGTCTGGACTAGTGAGTCAAGGTTTTTACTGCTTGGTGCCCCTTATTTGTCTTTTTAGACCTACCAGATCAACTGGTTTTGCATTTCTTTACAACTTAGTGAAATATCCTACTAAGTCTGTCTCAATATTTTTATATAGCACAGATTTCCTGAGATCTAAATATTTAACAAATAACCAAATTTTTTCCACTGAGCCACTGTTTTCTATATTAGGTGTCTGTTCATTTTAGAGTTATATTTTCTTCACTTTTATATCTACAAATGGCATGAGACACATACTTACTTAGTGATAAAAAGAAAATGCGCTGATTGACAGTACTGAGAAAGATAAAGCCAGATATGATTTATGCCTACTGGCAATTTAAAAAAGTTACCCTGGCAGGGGATGTCCAGAAGCTAGTTGAGTTCCCACTTACTATACAAGTTTTAGAGACATTATAATAAAGAAACCTAAATATAAAGTGGGATTGATTGCATCTTTAACATTCCTGAACACACACACATACAATTGGCACAAAATAACATGTACTAAAATAACCAAAATGTAAAAGGCTCTCAGCAAATCTCATCCTCATACGTCCTTCCTTTAAAATCGTTGCATTTGTAGTGTCATGCGGAGGATTCTTGGCAGCTGGAGTCCAAGCTACATAACTTTTTAAAAAATATAGCAAGCTTCAAGACTATCAACAGCAGCAAATAAAACTCCAAGGCCATCGTCTACAAATGACTACAATATAAGAACTTTTCACAAGTAATAAACAACTCATGTTATAACACCCCCTTACCTGACATGTTTGATGTACCAATGGTATTCTAAACTTAAACAATTCCCATAGTTACACTTGTGTCACCCCAACAGTTTCAACAGACACGTTCTGGTGCATTGGTTCTTGTCACGCACGCCGCTTAATATATTCTCCTCCTGAAATCCTTTCAGGGGGAGCAACCCGTAACAAGTTCCATCCTTTAAGATGCACACTTATGATGTGACAGTAAATCACCTTGCATATGTTTGCGTTCCCATAGCTCTCATAGTTGAATGCCCCTGTCTATCATTTGACAAGCATGTAAAAAGTCCCACCAAAAAATAAATAAATAAAATAACACGCACACATACATAACAGGTACCTGCAATTATAGTCACAGCCGTCCACATCATTTGAAGAACCTCATTTTGACATGAGAAGTAATAAGAAGTGGGTATGCATTCCAGACCTTCCACTGTTTCTCCATGTCTATTAATAGTATTGGAGTAATGTTGCATTTGTGTGTGTACTGTGTATCTATTTTCACATGTTGGGCTGTATATATTGCAACTGAACCATCTTTTCACTAAATTAGTTGATGACCTTGAAAAGATATCAGTAATACATACAATTTATTAATGTGTTATAGAACAATAAATATATATTAGAAAAAACATATCTTCAAAATGTATGGTAGTCATTTGGAGATTTATCACGATGCAATTTAAAATCTTATTGAAAGCCACTAATGACATAAACCAGAAATCAGAATCAGTAATCAGAAAATGAATATGTGGTTTATGTGTATATACCAACATTAATTCTTAAACTGCTCATGGGATTATTTTGAATGATTGCTTACCTGTGCAAAAGTAACTGTCTTATACGTGACACGTTTCCCTTATTCAGCACTATTGATATGATAAAACTTTGCGAAACCAATGGTATTTTTGAGTCCATGAACATGTCAATATTCCCTCAGCAAAGGTCTGAAGAATGAAGAGATGGGGAAGAGAGTCTTGAAGATGAACTACCCTTTTCAAATGATTAAAATGAGACTTTGCAATAGAGATTTTATCAAATCCTCCATTTTGCACTAAACTAAACACAAATCTCTAGTTAAAAATAAATGTTAAAAATAAATTAATCCATAAACTGATACATATTCTGGCATTCTTCTTGTCTACTATTTTAAAGTTCTCAAACTTTGTGTGTGCAGCACATCTCACAGAATAATAATAAACAATTTTCTGATATCACACCGGGACCTCACTTTCTAACTTATTCCAGGATACAATACATATAGATTCGGCATGAGTTTTCCACAATTCCTTTGGATACCAATACTGTGATAGAGTAAAACAGTTTTTTGACCTGAACACACTGCCACCAGGGGCAATGTTAATCCCGTTTCATTCTCAATGTGACCTCTGTCCATGACAACAATGACTTGCATCCATGAGATGAAATGATAAACTGCTAACCTGGCAGCATAATTTTTCATCACAGAATCATGTTCCCCATGGTTTGGTCAGTGTATTCCCAAATGGTATTGTTACTAAAAGTAGCCAAGCCATTTTATGCAAACTCTGATGTCGTATGTTCTGTTATATCATTAATATACTGATGAAGGCTGCTGCAGTGTTCTTTGTGAGATTAGAGAGAAATAAAAGATTAGTACTGCTCTTGTTTTGAAAGATCAAGTAAGACTTGATCCTCCTTGCAGTTTTTTAAGGTGAATAAATTGATTTGTTAATGCTTAGCATAGTTCACCTTTACACATCTTTTGAATGCTTCTTAGATTAGGCCCAAGGAACTCAAAATGTTTACTTGCGGAATGCGCTACGGATCTCTCAGTACTTTTAGCTTTCTCTAAATAGGACAGACCAAATCTGCAGAGAATTAAGCAAGTGCTTCAGGATATCGCAGCAGTCTCAGCTAATTCAGTTACATCAAAACAGGAAAGGATTGATGGTCTTTGATTGTAAAGTGCATTTTTGGCTGCAAATAAACACAGTGAAAAAACACAAATTTGTGGTAAAGGAAATAAATGTCAGAGCATTATGCTCACTAACATGTTTTATGTACATTTTCTGTGAGATGCTGCAAACTCAATATTACTCAATCAGGCAGGACAGACGGGGACTGATCTGGGTGTGCAGTCTGATGTCACATACCAGTTTTCTACTATCAGGGTGTAATTAATTCAGATACCTTTTTATCTCAAACATTGACATATCTTTCTTTTTGTATTTATTTTCTCAAAATGCAAAGAATTTGTATGTGTTCAAAAGAATATAGTGTACATCTATATTAACAGGATATAAGTGTCTAGTACAAACTAATGAAAAACTTCCAGATCCCAAAATGCTTACAAAGTAGAGAACTGTGCTTACAATAGAATACGACATTTCCCAAATTGTCCACTACAGGGAAAATGTGTCTATATTGTACATATTCAACTTGCTTCTTTAATAAAGTTTGCTTCTTTAAACTTATGTTTGTCTTAATTAAAAAAATAAAATAAAATGGGACAAAATAGTATAAGAATGCCTCTAAAGTACGTCTGTCCTCTACATGACTTAAGTGTTGATTTGCTTCAAAATTGCATACATTCTAGAGGGAGAATAAGCTTTGAAGCTGTGTGCAGCAGAGATTATTGTAAATGGTACATAAACAGGAATCACTGAATACATTCTTTGTAGGTCAAGCAATGTGAATTAAGTAAAATATGTTGGGAAATATGTTGCAAAAACTAAAGATGCATGTTCTGAGAACAGTCTATAGAGTAGTGTTTATATCTAATACTAAATACAGTATTAGACCGCATATATATTTATAGCGTTTGGAAATAAGGAAAAATAAGTAATTAAAATGAAAATTAGGCATTACACTTAAGATAAATGTTGGTGCTTAATTTTGATCAGCTGTTCATTATTCCTGCCACAGAACAAACAGCTGAGCAATACTACTGATTTGATCGGGAGACCTGTTAATTTAGGTATTATTATTTAACAAGTGATAAACAGGTGATTAACAGTGGCTTTACAGTATTAATAATTGTAAACACAAGAAGGCAATTCTTAGCATAATAAATGTCTTATGAATCTCTATTCATTGCATTTACTGCAGTGCATCAGGACTAATTTTAGCAACATTGTAAATAATGTTATTAACAACTAAGATGTCAATGCCTTTCCAAATTTAAAGGCAACTTGAAAATCCCCTCCTTTCTATGCATAGGTATCAATAGTGATTGCCACCACAATGAGTACAAAATACCTAATGTTAATTTTGCATTGTTTTCTGTAGCTATCTTGAAATCACTTCAGAGACATGTACCTTCAAAGTATAACTTTTCCATCTGTTTAACAAGCACAGATACATGGGGGTGTTTTCAATTGTTAATCCCATGCAAACAACACCTAACATCTAACATCTTTTACTTAAAAACCTGCTTCAGATTGCCTTACACAAGATTGATAAATCAGATGTGAATTGTGTGTGTGAACATCATAAAATCCATGCATAAGAATAATTTATGTAATGTTATTACACTCAATTGATTAATATAGCCCCAGGGGTTCTTCATTTGCCTGTGAATCAGGAATAAATTGATAATATTCAAGGCATAAAGTGGATGCAAGCATCTGCAATTAAATTAATTTCTCAATTTCTGTTAAGAGCTCTGAGAAAGACAATCTAGTCGAAAGGCATAAGCTTGCATACAATTTATTTCCTACAATGTATATTTTAAATAATAAAGATTAGGTTTACTTGAACAATTTTGTCATTTATAGGAGTTATCATTCTCAAGTTGATGGTTTGTTCACTGAATCCATTTCTATATACATGGATCCCTGAACAAAGCACCCATCATTTTTTTAAAGATACTTTGCAAGCACTTTTGTAGGGTCAGCACTGCAAATGAGTATGCGGAAAATGTCTGTACTACATTACTTAAAATGTTTAACACATTCCACATAAGACCAAAATCATAATCAATGGATGCGTTTCAGTCACAGTATTTCGGTTAAAGCAAAAAAAAAACTAACTGAGATTTGCTTTTTTCACCACGGTCCACAATTTATCAGTTTCCTGTGCGGAAAATTGCCTACTCTTACATTCTTGCCATTTTCAATGCTATATATACAGTATACTGCATAGTGTAATGCAATGTACTTGAAGGTTATTTATCACACACTGAAGGACATGAATGTGTCCTTTGAGCATGAAAGGTCTGAAATAGATGAAGTAAAATGAAATAGAAAAAAAAGCAAACCTGCAGTCTTTCACTGAAAATTCTTTGTACATTTATAATGAATGAGTTTCAAATGCCTTTATATATTCATCCTACAAACCCATTGCCTATACTGACTTTGTATCTTCCTTGTTGAGGCTTTAACAGATAAATGTGAATAACACACTGATGTGTTAATGAAAATTTAAATGTACATGTACATGATTAAAATGCTGATGGGCACCTACAGAAACATAAAAAACAACAACATTATTATTGGTTTATGTGGCCAGATGTCACATTTTAAATATACTTAATTACAAGAAAACTCTTACACACTAAATTAAGAAATAACTGATCTAATTAAAGATACTAATTATATAGTCACATGCACTGCTGGAAATGCTGTTCAGTATTTTAGGAGGACATTTGTCACTCTTTTTTCCAACATGCATTCTTAATATAAACTCTTAGGTATCTGGATAAGGTTCTAAGAAGTGAATGTTATCCAATGAGAGGAACAAATACATTTCATACAGTAAAGTAAAATAAAAGCTTTACAAATTATATAGGATGCACATTCAAGTAATTGGCAAAGTAATTGTTGAGTAAGGGGTGGAGTAGTAATTGCTGACACCCATTACAATTCTGGCAGTTACTCAATACTAATAAAATTATATGATCAACAGCTTACAGAACGGATGAGGATTCTTGTAGGTACTAAATTAAAACACAGATATACATTCCATGTGTAAAAGTGCGGGACACCAAACCATATTCTTAGAAAGGTCTGATCTATGATCTTTTTTATTTTAGTTAGACGATTGTACAGTTTCAGATCTGATTGTAAAAAGATTTATTTTAGTAAGAAAGGTTTTAACATTTAATTTGAATAAGGACCCACTGGTAAAGGTACCGTAGGTTAATTATGAGTTATTCTTTGATTAGAATTTAATAACTATGAGAAGAATTACAATTAAGTGTCCATTAATCATGGGCCATTAGCACATATGAATCTTTAACTCGTTATGCAAATTAATAAGTCATATTCTCTTAAATAATTTGGTAATTAACCAATTTTCAAGTCTTAATAAGTGAAATAGACCTACACTTCTGATCCTAAAATTAACAATTAATTGCATTTTGAATTAATGGAGTTTCTATTATGTAACGTATTGCATGGCTAATTGAAAACAAACATCACCAAAGATCAGAAAACAATACCGTAAGATACAATAACCAGGAGAAGCCAAGACAGAAATGACAAGTGGCTGCACAGCCCTGAATGCTAGATCATGTTCCACATTTACACTTCAATCAGAGCTTCATTCACTGAGCTATCTTCACAATAATAGCACTTAAAGACTTAAGGGAAACAGGGGTGATAATGGCTTTAATGTTTGCATCCAAGTAATCCCAACTGTGTTAAAACAGTCCCATGATAAACTGCTCTTTTAGTAAGCCCAACCGGACAGTGTCTGTTATGGAAATGCTTCTTACGTGACATTAAAAGGGATGATTATCTGATTAATTTTTCAATCAGAGTGTACTCTGGCATCCCATGATCCCATTAAAGACATCAGTAGAATTCCATTATAATTTTCTTGTGGCTACGATTAGTGGTGTATTAGTAAAATAGTGAATGGATATACTATATGGGCCGCAAATGAGGCTGCAGGTCAGAACCACAGGCTCTGAGGCCCACACTGTGCTATGGTCATTCTATGGTTAGTTGTCAGCAAGTCATTGTGTGGTTAAAATTAATTGTGAAAGAAAGTAGTATACGCACATCCAGATAAGCTTGGTCCAGGTGCTGGGTATAATATAAGATCTATGGAAGTTGAAAAGATACCCGCACACTGGAATAAATGTTCCCAAGTGTTTATTATGAACATTTCAATCTGTATGGTCTTCGTCTGGCATATATATATCTATGAGCAAAATAAGGTGTATATATAGAAGAGACGTAATTTGCAATATTGGGCAGGTGGATCCCAAATCCGGTCTGTGTGATTACATAAAAGCGCTCAAGAATAAATACCCAAGTCTCTTCAACAAAGTGCAGTGTTCACAGCAGTAATAAACAATATTAAATCTCAATGTACAAAATATACACCAATCAGCCATAACATTATGACCACCTGCCTAATATTGTGTAGGTCCCACTTTTGCCGCCAAAACAGCCCTGACCCGTCGAAGCATGGACACCACTAGACCTCTGAAGGTGTGCTGTGGTATCTGGCACCAAGACGTTAGCAGCAGATCCTTTAAGTCCTGTAAGTTGCGAGGTGGGGCCTCCATGGATCGGACTTGTTTGTCCAGCACATCCCACAGATGCTCCATTGGATTGAGATCTGGGGAATTTGGAGGCCAAGTCAACACCTTGAACTCGTGATTCATCAGACCAGGCCACCTTCTTCCATTGCTCTGTGGTCCAGTTCTGATGCTCACGTGCCCATTGTAGGCGCTTTCGGCAGTGGACAGGGGTCAGCATGGGCACCCTGACTGGTCTGCGGCTACACAGCCCCATACGCAACAAACTGCGATGCACTGTGTGTTCTGACACCTTTCTATCAGAACCAGCATTCACTTTTTCAGCAATTTGAGCTACAGTAGCTCATCTGTTGGATCGGACCACATGGTCCAGCCTTCGCTCCCCACGTGCATCAATGAGCCTTGGCCACCCATGTCCCTGTCGCTGGTTCACCGCTTTTCCTTCCTTGGACCACTTTTGATAGGTACTGACCACTGCAGACCGGGAACACCCCACAAGAGCTGCAGTTTTGGAGATGCTCTGACCCAGTCGTCTAGCCATCACAATTTGGCCCTTGTCAAAGTCGCTCAGATCCTTACGCTTGCCCATTTTTCCTGCTTCTAACACATCAACTTTGAGGACAAAATGTTCACTTGCTGCCTAATATATCCCACCCACTGACAGGTATCATGATAATGAGAATATCAGTGTTATTCACTTCACCTGTCAGTGGTCATAATGTTATGGCTGATCGGTGTATATTACACATAGAATATAGGCACAAAATGTAGTATAAAATCAGTAAAATCAGTCTGGGAAAAATAGTTTGCTGTCTGGAAAAATAATACAATAAGGAAAAAAGGTTTTACAAAATGGTTTTATGGCAAGTTCTTCATTTAAGCCCCTAGGAGACATTGTATTGAGAGAGAAGATCCAACATGTCTGAAGGACATGAAGGAGTTTATTTTTGTGATCACCACCTTTATGTGGTTTTTCCACTCTCTCAAAACCGATATACCATAAGGGCACTCATGTTATGGCATGCATGTTTAAAATGTGCCGCCACCGGGGTCCTCTCATCCCTCGTTCTAACTACCCCTATGTTCGGCAATCCTTGTACATACTGCTCTGGAGGTTTAACCCACATTGGCCAATCCACATGGACATTTGACATTTGCAAGAGATAACACCACGTATGTTGATGAAAACGTAAACAACTGGGAGCATATTGTGACCAATTATGACCCAGGGCTCAAACACTGCTCTATGGAATTATGATTGATGCATAAAAACATAGAGTACACATTACTGGCAGATTTACACTGCCATTTCTGATCCGGATTAAATGTACCTCTCAGATGGAGATGGTACAGATCCAGATCAAATGCATCTGTAGCATTTGATCCTGGCAGTTTGAACGCTCAACCAGCTCAAGTTCCAGCGCGGAAATCTGGCTAGGATGTAGCCAATTCAAAAAATTGTACTTACTAAATACATAAATAGTATGGACTGAAGACAAACAACCAACACAGTGAGTTCACACTTTTATGAGACATTTAATATATATATGTAAACTGAGAAATTGGATGTGTATACAAATCTAACAGTATAAAAAGAAAGGATAGATAACATATGGGTTGTAAGTACTACCAAAAGCTGCTTTAATGTAGCTACTTGTGATTTAGTCCGATGTGCATTGACTGGTAATGCAATTCCCAATATTTATATTGACTAAACTGAAAGTATACCCTACAAACTCAATAATTTATCTTGTATTTCTTGTAAAAAAAATGGTTAAGGGGCAACTTATTGAAAGGTAAAACAGCCTCAGGTTAATCCAAAGCATTGAGATACAACTCATATGGAAACACTGTAGCTCTAATCCACATTTTGTATCCAGGCTTTCTTTTGAAGCTGACACACTACCATAAATAGCTCTCCTTCTTGAGAAAATTAGTATCACATAAAATTACTCTAGACTAAAGAACAGAAAAAAAAACTGATATATGCATATCAGCCAAGGAATTTATTATCTATGAGATACTGCCACATTCTAAATGATTATAATGTTGAATGTGGTATAAAGCATAAAAAATCTGCTTCAACTATGCCTCTTCGGTAATGTCAAAGCCCCTTTCTTGCTAAGGCATAACTAATTTGATTAGTCTGCACCATAGTAACTCTCACAGCAAATGAAAACAAACTACTTACTCTGTCATATGAACAACAAAATTAAAAGCCTTTTCTATGGTGATTAAGTACAGTGGAACTAAAATGATACCCATTGTAAATGCAAAGCAAGAGGAATGAAATTAGTTTACCAACTCCATTCCTGAATGGAACAATACATATCATAACAGCAATTGTGTAAAAAAGGAAAGTGATTAATGAAAGCCGATAGTTCCTATCCACTTGCCTTCTTCCACAGTAAATGTACGACTGATTTAATTTAATTTAAAGATACTTACTGGCAGCCTACACAAGTTTAATTGATATACAGATGTGGACACAAGTCAAATACCCTTTGCAGGATTACAGGTTGTGCAAACTTTTTCTCCCTGTTCAAAACCACAGTTGTGTAATGAGACATTTCAGTAGAGTATGCACCTGGTTTAATTGATTTCCACTTTATTACATTTTGTTTCCACATGATGGATTTATTTTTGATTTGGAGAGGATGTTCCCCCCGCTGTGCAAAACTATGTAACAAAAGAAAACAAACAAATTATAAGAATAAACTGTGAAATCTCACAAGCACATTTTTTTCAAAGCCAAAAGCATTATCCACTCTTCGGTTTGTTTGTTTTGACACCACATTCACAATTAAACAGTTGACAATGATTTCTCTAAATTTAACTAGTTAAATGTGTTGAGCATTGCCTATCCTATAGAAATTTAATTCGTCCTTTGAAAGAAATTCTAAAACATTTGATTATAATAAACTGTTACTCATTAAAATGAACAGAAACCTGATTTGTTTTGTTGTCATGATGTAGCAAGTCATTAATTAAAAAATATATATATATTTTTTTTAATTGAGAAAGGATTATTATTATACTGTGCTTTGTTTCCACCTCCTGAAGACCTGCATAACCACTCTCCAAGGCCACTTCCTGCTCTCTCACCTGCAGAAAGCTTTCCTTTTTAAACTCCAGGTAGCCATGATCTGCATTCACAATATTATGTCTAATTTATTAGGACAAGGGGCTGGATTAAATCAAAACTTTGACCCACCCACTAACAGCCAACCACAAACCTGTACATCATAGCCGTTACATTTCTGATTAGAAGAAAGTGGCATCTTACTAAAAATGAAGCTGCAACTGAGTACAGATCTGTAGTTTTCTATTAGCGGGTGGGTCAACGTTTTAATTTAATCCGGCCCAAGAACAGGGAAAGTAGCATATGAATATGGTACAGTGACAAGATGCACACCTAAATATTGCTATGGTAATTGTGAATGTAGCCTATACACGTGAAATAATTAAATATCTTCCTGATGCATTTTCTTTTTCTTGTTCACGCCTTATTGAAAGGAAAGCAAAACAGGTGTCTATGTGCTTCTTAAAACACATTAGCAGCAACAGAATAATCTTTTGTCGGATCTCCATGGTCTCTGATTTCCGTATTTCGGTCCAATTTTTCTGCCGTCACTCGAACGGACTGAAGTCGTATTTACCACTTTCCGATTAGTGCCCAAATGAAGCATAGGAGGGGAGAATAGAAGCTGCAGAGATGTGGAAGTTGTAATGAAGGTGTGTCCTGATTGATAACATGATGAAGTGTCTAAGGCTGTGGATAAGGGCATCTGCTAATAATAACATAATAATACAAAACAAAATGGTAAAAACTAAAGTATTATTATTATTATTATTATTATTATTATTATTATTATTATTATTATTTCTTAGCAGACACCCTTATCTAAGGGCGACTTGCAAGATATAAGCGCAATACAATGTACAAAAATACAGTAGAGTTGAAGGCATAAAATATTACAAATTCCAATTTACAAATTACAGTGCAATTCAAACCTTAGTACATTTTACAAATTTCAATTTAAACAAGTGTATACAATATATGAGGTCTTACATCCTGGATTGTAAAAGCTGAGTGCAGACAAAATGTTAGGTCACAGTCAAGGGCCAAGGGGAAGGAAGCATAGGGGAAATCAAAATAACAATACGAGTACTAGTAATGTAAGGCAAGTAGTATGAAAAAACATTGTAAAGTGCTATCTTACAGGAGAATGAATGACTAAATTACAAGTAGAGTCTGAAAAGATACGTCGAGTAATCGCCGGAAGGAGGTCAGGGACTCTGCTGTCTTGACTTCATTGGGAAGGTCGTTCCACCACTTAGGGGCCAGGGATGAGAAGGAGCAGCTCTGGAGGAAGGAGAGTGGAGAGGAGGTAGAAAGTGGTCTGGAGGGGATGTATGGAGAGACGAGTGACTGAAGGTAGCTAGGTGCAGTGTGGTCAAGACAGCGGTAGGTGAGGGTCAGTGTCTTGAACTGAATGCGTGCCGCTATCGGGAGCCAGTGGAGGGAGCGGAGCAGTGGAGTAGCGTGTGACTCCTATATTCTTAGTGGAAGAAAAGGGACAGAGTGTTATAGATTCCAAGGGGATTGAAATTGAGAGGTTGGCAAAAGGTGAGGAAGAGGGGGGAAAAGAGGAGACAACATGCAATTAAACAATCAAGCAAAACAAGTGAACACATAATGCAACATAAACACGTGAAATAAGTATAATTATATATAGTGGGCAAGAAACCAAAAAGAACAAAGTGACACATACTAATAAAAGAAACTTATAATGACAATTCGCAATCATTCACCACCTGCATAAATATACAGGCCAAAAATACATCAACATCAATGTGCAGCTTTAGGGAAAAGCAATATGCCAATGAAATAGCTGATCAGTCTGTGAGTTAAAGGGTGTGAAGGAATAAACATATGAACAACTAAATCAAGCCATATGGAGAAGAAAAAATGCAATTTGTTGTATTTGAATTGTTGGTATACAGACAATTTGCTGCTATTGTATGCATCTTGTGTTGCTATTGTAAAGTCATTTGCACAAACATGAATTAATTCAAATGTAAGAAACAGGAATACTCAATATCCCACCAGCAGCAGCCAGATTTAGGACCATTTGACTCAAATTTGACTGTTGTAGTTGGTTTTGTATAGAATATAATGTTTAAAGGACTCTGTAATAAAAAATACCCATTAGCCAGTCATTCTGAGTAACAAACTTATTGAACAGCAGAACATCCTCTCTAAAAACAATGACTCTGTTGTGCTTCAGGATGACTTAAAGCTTCTGCCACACGTTTCTGAGACTCTAGTTTTTCAACATTAATAGACTCCACAGCTCAGCACCTGCACCGGCATTTTTCAGGGACAATGGCAGGATTAGATCTGGCAGTATCATTTAATAAATATGGGCAGCATAGAAGCTTAATTTCACAAAAAAATGAGGAAGTTATTTTTCAGTACAAAAATTTACATATTACTGTATTCAATGTGTGCTCATCGGGAACATTAATGCTACTTTACAAATCTCGACAGTGGCCTCCTTCCTTTCATGCAAGTTATCAGATTATAGAACAGACTAAAACTGAAGTAATATTCCTGAAATGGCAAATCATAAAATAGAAAGTATATTCTGTCACGGTGTTATATTTTGATTTAATTATTTGCATTATTTACATTTTTATTTCATTAGTTTCTTGTATATTGTTTTATTTTAAAGCAATTACCATATGCATTTGCATTATGAGTTTAAAAGCATGTTTCTTCTTCTAATATTAAAACAAATCACTGGTTGACTGAATGCCCCTCTTGCTGGTTAGCTCCTAAACGCAGCTGAGTTTTTCCCCCCTACTGTTGGTCCCAGGTCTTTTAAAAGGTAAATCACAAATTCTTGACACTGTAAGGTATAGAAGCTTTTTAATTGTCTTTTTGCTCCTTTTCAGTTTCTGTTGAAGTTGTTTTCTTTGGACAATAGTGCTGGAGTCTACGCAGGTCCACTGAAAGCAGTACCTTCAGAGAACAACGTTAATCAGCTTCTAATGGAAAACTCAATAGCAGTGCAGTGTGAGAATTGGAAGCTGACTACCTGGAGCTCCATTTTGATGTGCGTCCTTCAAAGCAGGCATGTCCTGGAATCCTGGCTCAGTGAAGATATACTGGAAGTAAAATTGAGGCACAGTAATGACAGAAAGAAGAGACCTCCCCCGCCCAAAAGTAACCTTAAACGCATGTGTGTGGCTGCTGACGGGGGCACTGCTTAGGTATTCCCTCTGACTGCTCTTTCTGAACACACAGTCTTTGGATTGTGACTGGCAGATACCGCTACCGCTAAGTAGGACTAAAGTCATCCCATCACAGTGGCCACAGCATAGGAGATCATATTCACCAGCTGGTGTGAATGGTGACTGTTAGGATTAGGTTTTATTTTTATTTTTTTGCAAATAGTGAAATTGTTTTATGGACATGCATAAATCTGGATCTAAAGCTAAACATTTTAGCTAGACTTCTGCTGTACGAATATCTTTCTTTTGAGATTCTTTGCATTGGCCTGCATGTGTAGACTTTGTGATCTACTATGGCACGTAACTGTATTTTGAACCTGTAACACTTGGTGTCATTCTCGCCCATGACATTCTTATTTTTAAAATAACATCAGAGAGACAAGGGCCCAGAGCAAATCAAATTGTCTACCAGCTTCCAGCTCCCATGCAATAGCAAATTAAAAACACAGTACTTACGCTATGTAGTACATATGGCAGGTTTGCATTAGGTGTACGGATATGTCAATGATAAAACAACCACCAAATACTGAAATTGTCATTTTCTGTTGACAGGCCCGCGAATGAATGAGTCACAATTGAAAATAAATAAATAATATCCAGATTACAATTATTCTTCTACATGGGTCTCAGCCAATAAGTCATTAATATCTGTGATACATGAGAGACCAACAGCAATGACCCCCAAGTCGACTCTTCATCTGTGCCCCCCTGTTGGTGTTTCGTGAGTATGAATTCAAACCATTGGATTATCCAGTACAAATCTTTCCCCAAATTGCTGGAGATCTGCAGCCTAAAGGTTAGTGGTTCGAAGTCAGACTGTACCATTCACACAAAGCTCTCAGATAACTCACAAAACGGCCTACACACCACTGGGGTTAACCAGGATGCAGTCAATTGCAGGAATCTTTACATGGTCTTAGAACAGGAACTACTATCAGTGGTTGACATGGGTTATGTGACAATGATGTGAGTGCTTTTCACTGTTTTGGATGATGCATAAACTCTTTTAAAAAATGTAATTCGATTAATTCTGACATTCTCTTTCTGGTATTGTTTCTTGTACCCCTAGTGCACAAAGCCATGTGCAGATAAACCCTATAGATGCACTGCCCACATAAAGGTAAAACATATATTATAAGAGAAAAAAGGAGGTGGAAGATGAGGTGGAGGATGACATATTAAAAGCACAGCAGGGATGTCCCCAACAGGCAACCATTCATTTGTTTGTCTTTGATTGTTATTACATTTTAGCTGCTTAACTGTTGCCGCTGAGCGTCTGGGCTGTCAATCTGCTATAACCCGTAGAGCAGGCATTAACTTGAGCAAGAAGAGATTGTATTTTTTTCTTTTTTTAAACATAGATTATTGACTGTCAGCCTGCTCCTAAAATGTTCACTGTCTCAATTATTACCTTGTTTAAATGAGAAGAAAAGAATCTCAGAAAGACTCTTCTAGGATTTTTCCTTGATAAATACTCTAATACAGCATAATTCCTACTGCCTACCACTCCTGATTTTATATTGCATATATTATTTCTGTCTTAAAATAAACAAATACATGAATACATAACACCATGTAGTGATGATACACAAAGGAACACTGTTTTCTGATCTGCTGGTTGATCACTCCCAGGACGTGAACGGAGATTTCCTCGGCACGTTTCTCTGCCTACCTCTTATTTAATTTATTTATTTTAATTTGAAAAGCTCAATCTCTACTTACAGCCATTACTATTACAGTATGGCTTTCAGAAATTGCCATGTTAGCATTTCTGCTCAGTCTGAACTGAAGACACGGCAAAAGACAAGCAAGCATGCAGCTGTGATGCTTTGCTCTCCTCCCAGTCTCCCTTGTCCTATGACTACTGCTGCTGCTGATGAGCCAACTGAGATGCCTCTCTCAGTGCCTCACAATTCACTGTGATGAATATACTGCAATATTTCTGTTTCTATGTATTTATTTATTTATCAGCCAATACAGTATGCTGATGATAAACACCAAGTAAAATGACAATATCCAGAAATGAAAGAAACATAAACATAACAGTGACTCAGTGATCAGATTTAATTGGGACTTACTGTTCTAGATTTTATATTTTCCTTTGTAGTAAGATTGTACTGGCAGAGCTTTTCACAATATTCTAGAATGGGATAAAATTACCTAAAGTGTCTGCAGAATTGTACACTACAGACTGCAAGCACAAACTGCACCTTGGTATTAAATAGTATGTGTCTCACAGCAATAAAGCATCCTTGTTGACATGTTCACATTCATCGCAAGCCATTGAGAGGCAGCCCTTTGTAAAACAGCCATCTCCAGAAACCCTTTATCCCTCATTACTGAATTGTTAATGGAATCCCTATTAATGTCTGAAAATGTTTCAGAAAAGGCAATCAACCTAATATGAATTCCTTCATTGAGGATTTAGGTCATTTGGAAGAATGTCGCTGATTCAGCACAAGCACAGTGCTGAACTTAATCTACTGGCTATTTCTTCAGGCAAAACCCCAGACATTCTCTGTCTGCACTATGCATGGAAGAATGAATCCGCCCATTTCTACATCAGAATACAGAGAAACTGAAAAATACCCTTTCCTGCTAGTGGAAGGAAACTTTATATATAACCTTCCTCATTCTTCAAATCTCTGAACACACACACTCATACATGGTATATATAGTACAAACTAATGAAACAGAATAGCAAAGGTTGCAAAACACTTGTGGTTTAAAATGAACGAAGATCTTAGAAGAAACTAACTCTGCCGTGCACTGCTATGTCTACTATAATGCCTTGTGGAATCTCTTTGAAAAATACTGGGATTCAAGACACAAGCCAACTGCTGAATTCACAATCTCAATTATTATGGTTTAAAATACATATTTTTGTACCAGCTGTAAAGCAAACCCCTTGCTTGTAAGTTTTAACCTATCTTTCTCTACCTCACCATTAAGATTAAATCTGAGAAAACTCTATTCTGCTTCTTAATCTTTTAAGTTGACTTTGTAGCAAAGAATGATTTGTACATGCAATTTACTACAGTAATTAATACACTGTGTTAAAGTTATGGTTATAAATGTGACCTGTACTATTACCAGATTTTAGTTTTACTTGTAAAGTAAATCACTTGTTTTTCAACATGTTTTTACTTACCAGGTGTATACTGTATGTGTGAGCAAAGTCTTTGTGAATCTGTGTATTTAAAATTCTTTGTATTATTTCTTATAGAAACCAGTAGGTGGCAATCATACATTGCAAACATTTTATTGCCTCAGAACCTAATCAAATATGATGGCTGTTGTTTGTGAGAAATGCACCACACAAAATGTGTTTTATAACCTATTGTTCTTATTGGAAAAGGGAATAATCACACAAAATACCAAATAAAAACTCAGTATAGTGTAAATTGTTCCCACGTTTACCAAGACTATTCATGTATGGATGAACATGAGGAACTGGTAAAAATAATAATAATAATAATAATAATAATACAAAAAATTATTAAATAAACTTTAAATCATCCATGACCTTCCAATACAGACACGGTCATCCATTTTGATGCTTCATATGAAGAAAGTTGTGCAAGTGATACAGTGAGAATCAAAATACAGACGTATTTATGGGGAAATAAAACCATACAAATACTTAGGTCTGTACACATAGGCATTTGATTTGTTATTGTCTCGATAAGGGACTGCACCTATCTTATTTAATCAGTAAGGTTTCTTTGTCTGATTAATCATCCCTATATATTCCTGATGCTTGATTTGGGGTCTTCATTTTGTTGTGGCAAGGCATAAAAAATGCAAATCTGTTTGTTGGAATTGGTAAAGCTTGTGGTTTTATTAAATTGATTTATCAGAGTCATTATTCATTTGATGTTTAGAGGAGATATAATGTGAATCTTTCTCTTTTAACTCTTTTAAAAATACGTGCAGAATGCATTTGAGTCTATGCTTTGGACAAAACAGAACATTCTGAGGGTTTTCGACTCATGCTGTGGACACTCACAAATCCACTTGATTTCAAAAAGTCAGTAACAAAAGGAACATAAGAGCCCTGGATGTCTTGTGGGTTAAGTCTGAATAATGTGTGTGGGGAAAAAAATGTCATCCAGTACAAAAAACATATTTTCACATTTCACATTTTCAGTTGTGTGTAATTTATCCAATCAAGTTCTGATACTCAAAGATATAATTCATGAATGGTATGCATATCCTGCATTAGCCATTCCAAAAAGTTATATAAAAAAAAAAACATATGCTTTGGAAAAAAATATCACGGAATCACCAATATCTAATTGTGTATGCAGTATTTATACAATGGAAATAAACAGACATGAATCAAGAAAAGGAAATAAAAACACTCAAATCTGGAGTATGCGAAAAAACCTGCCACATACCTTGCTGACAAATAGTGCATACTGTGCACAGGCAGTTTGCTGAATAATGGATTGGTATTTGCCTTGGAGGAATCTAGGGCCTTGCTTGACCACCATCACAGCTGGAAAACAATATGAAACGGAGGACGTGAATTAAACAAAGTCACATACATACAAAAATAAATTCCTTGACTATTTTCATTTCCCTGTCTCTTGTTAATCTGTAGTTTAAGTAATGATATTGAATACAAATTAACAGAAATTATGAAGTACAATTGTCAACAGGTGAAAAGCAGCATTGTTCCATAAATAGATTACCTTGTAACAGGATACCCTGCTGAGGTAAACTGTTTGAGTCTACAAGTGGTAATAGTTTGCAGCTTATTGCTGCAGTTATGTGCTGTAAAGCAGAACTTCTTTTTACAATACATTAAACATTGATATATCCAGAGTGTGCTGTTTTATCACCCAGTAACCCGACATGCTTTGCATGGAAATCAGTTCTGTGCCGCTGTTACTTGGATTGTTCCACACTGAAAATTTTCCCCTGCACCCAAATGCTTTCCTTAAATTACATTCATTCAAATTTGGAATCTTTATTGTTAACTGACATTTGGAACACCAATCCAGTGCAAGGCAAATTCATACATGCCTTGTTCATTAAACAGCTAGGAGAACACAGATAAGAAAAGCAAAATATAAGGTATGATTTTTTATGTTTTGCTTATGGGTTCGGTTCCATTTCAGGATTACATTTTGCCATATTGATTATTTTACGGAAAGCAAATGCATATTCCTGTGATACCTTTTCATCGACTGCATTTCCTTTTATATGTTGCACATGATTTATCATACACATCATATAAGAATATATTAGCTGCATTAAAAAGGCAATGCAAGTTTCAAATGACAAAATATGAATCACATATGATAAAACTATATCCATACCATTTATAATATGTAATCGGAATATTATTTAACAAATATTTTATATATATACATATATATAAATAAATGAAAATTTGAAAAAATATATTACTAAACAAATACATTGCAATGCACTGTTCCAGTGACAGATGTTTCCAGTTTCTACCATACTATGAAAAGTATACAAGTTTTGTCAATTCAAAATCATTTAAGAGGTTAAAGGAAATAAACCTCTGCCTCACTTGCCCCAATGCCATCAATAACTCATGACTGCATTCATTTATTGAGATGCTGAAATACATCAGTTATGTGAAATAACCTTAATAATATATACCTGAACTCAACAATGACACTACATGATAGGTGAAAAGGACCATTGTGACCTATGGAGTAACATTGATGTTTTGTAATCTGGCTAGCTACATTCAAAGATATCTCCTCAAATCAGAAGAGGCTCATTCTACAAATGTATTCTTGACAAACAAAAAGTGTTGATAAAGGCAAGTTCACACAGAGGTTTTGAACTTCTAGAGCAGGAGCTACTATTTCATACATCAAGATACTACAGATAAGTGATATTATATATAGTAATCACCAAAGTGAGCTAGAATTAACGTTAGTGTTATACTGAGCACTGTCTTGTTCATGCTAAGTTGAATTCATTCACATGAGAGTGCAACTGGACTCATCATGTACATGAGCTTGATACGGGTGATGTAACCTGTCTGTAAAAAGTACAGTGATAAGCCTTCCATGTTGGGAGACCTGGTCTTTTCACGTAGTGGTTTTATCATTCTACTGGGTGGAGCTATGTGGTGCGGAGCACTTGGAGGAGCGTCTGTGTGGTGCGGTTCAAGTCCTGAGCAGGTAGCTCGAACCCGCACCAGTTACACCATCACAAAACAAACTGAGAATGAAGCTTCAAAGCAGGATGGCAGTCACTTAAGGAGGCTGCCAGCATTGCAGAACTAAAAAAAGTGGTATACAAAAATGTGTATTTTTACAGTTGCCAATATTCAAATTGTCTAACATTTGATTTAAGGGGCAACCAATTACTAAAAGGTCTTTACTATAACAACCTTCTAATTTAATTGCATAATGTATTGATAATTAATTGTATGTGGCACTCGTTTTATTAATAATAATGAAATGTTTACACTTTGTTGAAATTATTGTATTGTGAGATTGCATAATTGCTAATTGGATATACAAGGATTGTGTGAATGATTAATTGATATCAGATGTTAAAGAGACTTGCTCATCCTTTCTCTTTACGATGCTATGAGGAAGACGATTAAGTCGAAACACATAAGCATATTTTTGTGTGCTATTTCTCAAATATTTAAAACATTAAGAATGTTTTTATGACTGTTTATAGACCGGAGCTGCTGTCTATCTTTTCCTTTGAGTGGTTCTTCCACTAGAGGATTGTTGTAGCACCAGCAACTTTTTAACTCAAATAAAATATATGTATATTCGCAGTAATATTTAGATTTATAGGTGAAATGTAGTAACTATCACTGCTTCTTTCACTGTCGCTTGTCACACTTCTTAATTAGGAAAACTTCTAAATTAGTGACATAAACACTTAACTAAATAGTCAGTATTTCGATGTTTGCTTGCTTGTTTGTATCTGTTATCAGATCATTTTGAACATCAAGTATCCTGTAGGGATAAAGAGGCCGATAACCAATGAACCCAGTGCACCATCCTAAGACTTGATGAGCACCCTTCTGTGCCTTAAACCATGACAGAAATGCAATTGTCTAGTAAAAAAGTGTCATGGTCCAATGCCATTCCAGCTGAAATATACACAGCCAGAGTAGTCACCATCTTGTTCAATGCCTGACAGACCTATTAAAGCTAATGTGGTGCAAGGAAATAATTCAAGAATATAAATCCATCATCTACCTGCACAAGCAGAAGGGCAACAGATGCATCTACAGCATTAATAGAGGGATATCAGTCCTAATTGTTGCAGGAAAAATGCTTCCAATATAATGGTAAACCTATTATTCTCACTGTGCATAGAAACATATAACCTACATCATACATGGTGTGGCTTCAGTAAAAGCTGGATGTGGATTAATAGACTGGAAGGGGATCGGGCAGGTACCAGAGACAAGTTTGTGATGGCAAAATACATTTTTTTATTTTCATAAGCTATGTTAAAAGACTTATGATTGTGTTACTTTTGAAGCTGTACTTTAGGGGATTTTTTTAAATGAGCTACAAAATTGATTGCAAGACAAGACATAGATCTTACATCCCTGACGTTAAACCTACTGACTCCCACAAACCTTTGGTATTTCTGATAGATTGTCAGCCACTAAAGCCCATTGATAAACTAACTTATCTTAGCAGCATATTATCTGGGTAAGGTCATCAAGGTGTCAGGGAAACTTTGTGATGAAATTTGAGATAAGAGAGCAATAAAATACCAAACTGAAGGTCTACAAGGCTGTTGATATCATATCCATGCATTACCTCTCTGAGATCTAGACAACTTACAGTATACCCACCCCAACAGAAGACTTCAATATTACCATGTAGGTAGCCTCCTGCAATTCAGCAGGATTAGACAATATATCAGTGAAAGACTTTGGTCCAGTGGCCAAATGCAATGTTCTCAGATGAAACCAGCTAGTCTAGTTCATGCTAGATAAACAATACGGCAGTGCTACAGAACAGTGTTAATTTACTCATCAGTTTTTAATTTAGTTGTAGCCTGAGACAGGTCGACTAAAATATCTATGAGATAGAATCACATTTTAGTCACACTTTTCTCTATTTTTAGTCTACTAAAAATTAACTTAAAGCTTTTATGTTTGTCTAATAAATAAATAAACACACAAATCTTATAAATGGAATTTGATTGATTTCACTCTTCAGATGTCACTTCAAATTTGCTGTATTTTTTCCAGTCACATTGTTTTCACATTCAGTTTTGTTTCCTGCAGTTAATATCAATGAATAAAGATGAATTTCTTCATTTTCTCATTGTATTTGATGTACTGCCAGACTGTAGATTTCTTTTTCAAGTACTGAATAAATGGTTACTCGCAATTTAGGAACTAACCAGTTGTATCAACCGTGCTCGGTAGCATAGCTACTATTTTAAATCAGTTTGCATATAATGATAATAACAACAGTAACATCATAGATAACGTAACTAGCTTTTATTGAACATTGTCTTTTGATCAAATATTTGTATTTATTTTGGAGGAAATGATTGCACTTTCAAAACTCTTGGGTCACATTCGTGTAGCACAGATTTCCACAGATCTGCGCTGCTCCACCAATGGGATCACTGGAATTCTGTGTATCTGCACAGAACTGCAGACATCTGCGCTACAAGACCGCGACTGTGATTCTCCTGCATCCCCGCTCCTCCTTCACCAGCCCGTGCTGTAGATCCCAGTTGAGTTCAGCCCATTATAAGATGCACTGCTGGGATTGGGGGCTGCTATATTACAGACAGGCAGGAAGTAAAAGTGCAAACAGTGAATTATGAGTTTTAGTCAAACTTACGATTTTGTCTCATCATATTTCCTCAGATGAAAAATGCAAAAACTTTTACTCATCGTTGTCGTCAGATAATTTGTGTCAGATTTTTGTCTTTGTTAACTAAAATGAAAAACAGTTCAAATTAATTAACACTGCTACAGAACTCATTGGCATTACTACTTTGAGTCCTAAGAGTGAGGCATGAAAGAAGAGATAATAATAGACATCCCCTCTAGAACGCTGTGGTCTTCCTGTACCACAAGACTACCCTTGCCTCCTCTCCACTCTCCTTCCTCCAGAGCCGCTCCTTTTCATCCCTGGCCCCTAAGTGGTGGAATGACCTTCCCATTGAAGTCAAGACAGCAGAGTCCCTGACTTCCTTCCGGCGATTACTCAAGACACATCTGTTCAGACTTGTAATTTAGTCATTCATTCTCCTGTAAGATTGCACTGATTCAAAATTAACATTTTGGCATACACTTTACTTTGCATTTCTAGTACTCGTATTGTTTAATTTGATTTCCCCTATGCCTCCTTTCCCTTAGATCTTAACAATGCCCGTACTTACTAGCTTTTACTATCTAGGATGTAGGACTTGTATTGTTTACTGTATATTTCCTATACACTTGTGTAAATTGGAATTTGTAAATTGCATTATGCTTTGAACTGTACTGTATTCTTGGGGTCCATAACAATTCATCCTCGACAATTAATCCCCATCAATTCGACCGTCAATTCATGTTCAGGGAACATGAACTAGTAGCAAATCAGCCAGCAAGGCAAAATTACTCGTTAATATCCATATGGATCATTATTCGAATTCAGCCAAACTTAATGTAAGAAATCAATAATAATAATAATAATAATAATAATAATAATAATAATAATAATAAGGCATCCAAATACAGTGAAGGAAAAAAGTATTTGATCCCCTGCTGATTTTGTACGTTTGCCCACTGACAAAGAAATGATCAGTCTATAATTTTAATGGTAGGTGTATTTTAACAGTGAGAGACAGAATAACAACAAAAAAATCCAGAAAAACACATTTCAAAAAAGTTATAAATTGATTTGCATGTTAATGAGGGAAATAAGTATTTGATCCCCTATCAATCAGCAAGATTTCTGGCTCCCAGGTGTCTTTTACACAGGTAACGAGCTGAGATTAGGAGCACTCTCTTAAAGGGAGTGCTACTAATCTCATCTTGTTACCTGTTTAAAAGACACCTGTCCACAGAAGCAATCAATCAATCAGATTCCAAACTCTCCACCATGGCCAAGACCAAAGAGCTGTCCAAGGATGTCAGGGACAAGATTGTAGCCCTACACAAGGCTGGAATGGGCTACAAGACCATCGCCAAGCAGCTTGGTGAGAAGGTGACAACAGTTGGTGCGATTATTTGCAAATGGAAGAAACACAAAATAACTGTCAGTCTCCCTCGGTCTGGGGCTCCATGCAAGATCTCACCTCGTGGAGTTTCAATGATCATGAGAACGGTGAGGAATCACCTCAGAACTACACGGGAGGATCTTGTTAATGATCTCAAGGCAGCTGGGACCATAGTCACCAAGAAAACAATTGGTAACACACTACGCCATGAAGGACTGAAATCCTGCAGCGCCTGCAAGGTCCCTCTGCTCAAGAAAGCACATGTACAGGCCCGTCTGAAGTTTGCCAATGAACATCTGAATGATTCAGAGGAGAACTGGGTGAAAGTGTTGTGGTCAGATGAGACCAAAATCGAGCTCTTTGGCATCAACTCAACTCACCGTGTTTGGAGGAGGAGGAATGACCCCAAGAACACCATCCCCACCGTCAAACATGGAGGTGGAAACATTATGCTTTGGGGGTGTTTTTCTGTTAAGGGGACAGGACAACTGCACCGCATCAAAGGGACGATGGACGGGGCCATGTACCGTCAAATCTTGGGTGAGAACCTCCTTCCCTCAGCCAGGGCATTGAAAATGGGTCGTGGATGGGTATTCCAGATGACAATGACCCAAAACACACAGCCAAGGCAACAAAGGAGTGGCTCAAGAAGAAGCACATTAAGGTCCTGGAGCGGCCTAGCCAGTCTCCAGACCTTAATCCCATAGAAAATCTGTGGAGGGAGCTGAAGGTTCGAGTTGCCAAACATCAGCCTCGAAACCTTAATGACTTGGAGAGGATCTGCAAAGAGGAGTGGGACAAAATCCCTCCTGAGATGTGTGCAAACCTAGTGGCCAACTACAAGAAACGTCTGACCTCTGTGATTGCCAACAAGGATTTTGCCACCAAGTACTAAGTCGAAGGGGTCAAATACTTATTTCCTTCATTAACATGCAAATCAATGTATAACTTTTTTGAAATGCGTTTTTCTGGATTTTTGTGTTGTTATTCTGTCTCTCACTGTTAAAATACAACTTCCATTAAAATTATAGACTGATCATTTCTTTGTCAGTGGGCAAACGTACAAAATCAGCAGGGGATCAAATACTTTTTTTCCCACACTGTATATGTATATTTATATAGTCTGCCTGCTATATACACTCACCTAAAGGATTATTAGGAACACCATACTAATACTGTGTTTGACCCCCTTTCGCCTTCAGAACTGCCTTAATTCTAAGTGGCATTGATTCAACAAGGTGCTGAAAGCATTCTTTAGAAATGTTGGCCCATATTGATAGGATAGCATCTTGCAGTTGATGGAGATTTGTGGGATGCACATCCAGGGCACGAAGCTCCCGTTCCACCACATCCCAAAGATGCTCTATTGGGTTGAGATCTGGTGACTGTGGGGGCCAGTTTAGTACAGTGAACTCATTGTCATGTTCAAGAAACCAATTTGAAATGATTCGACCTTTGTGACATGGTGCATTATCCTGCTGGAAGTAGCCATCAGAGGATGGGTACATGGTGGTCATAAAGGGATGGACATGGTCAGAAACAATGCTCAGGTAGGCTGTGGCATTTAAACGATGCCCAATTGGCGCTAAGGGGCCTAAAGTGTGCCAAGAAAACATCCCCCACACCATTACACCACCACCACCAGCCTGCACAGTGGTAACAAGGAATGATGGATCCATGTTCTCATTCTGTTTACGCCAAATTCTGACTCTACCATCTGAATGTCTCAACAGAAATCGAGACTCATCAGACCAGGCAACATTTTTCCAGTCTCTAAAATAAATGTGCTAATACAATGTTATTCTGATGATAACCTATATATAAAGCATAATACCCTTATTTCCAAACAAACCACAGTCTGGAAACGTAACAAAGCCCAGCCGGTTGGAGACCTCAATTGCTATGTGCCTATATATAAAGATACCGTCTACACTTTCTCTAATGAGGAATGGGGAAAGCGAATTATTGCACTGGGAAATAGTCAGTTGTTCACAAAAGCATAATTTAAATGCTATCCCTGTATCACTTTTGATATGATAAGATTCAACACACCTAAAATAAAAATATACCTCCCAGAGTAAAAAAAATAGATATTCAACTACCTTTACTAGGAATAAATGAAGGGGTACTAGCAGAGTTTAATTAGATATGCATTTTCCTCTCCATCTCTTCTGTTTCTTCTCAACTTCTCTCATTTACACAAAACATACACAAAAAACAGCATTCTTTTGAAGCATTTTTATTGCAGTTGTAGTCATATTAATGCATTACTAATTTTGTTTCCTTTTTTCTTTTTTTTACTAGGAACCTAGTTGACAGTGCATTAGAGTGAACTGAAAACCCTCTGCTTGGAACAGTTTGTGAAACTGACAAATTCAAGAGAAAACAAGGCCCTTAAACAGAACTTTAAAATATTGTTATCTTTATTCTGCAGTTGCTTCAAGGGTCATCTGAAGTGTAAATACATATGTATATTCACCTGAATATATAGTTTTACAGGTAAAATGTAGTAACTAACACTGGTTCTTTCATTGTTGCTTGTCACACTTGTTAATTAGGAAACAAGTGACATAAATACTTCACTGAAATTGTATTTCTATGTTTGCTTGTTTAAATGTAAACGATTAATGCTGTTGCAGTAGATCAAATGTATTATTTAAAGCTAATCTTTACAGAACCGTTTAGAAAGACACTGCTGGGGAAAAGGGCATGTAAAGCTTTATGGGTCTGACATCAGGACATCAAATAACAGCTTTCAACAAATTTCAGAACCCTTAGTCACTGAGATATTCATACTGAATACAGCAACACAGAAAGGAATAACTGACAATGCACAAAAATGTAAAAGGTAGAAAGTAAATTGACTTATTTTAAACAATTTATAAAAAACACTTATTAACTATTGAAAAAGCTAACTTACAATATGTAGAGTGCACTTTATTAAAGCGCCATGTCTATTTTTATTCAACATATTTATGTGAAGGTTCAGACAATTTTTCTGTATTTTGACAGAAGTATGCATGCAAATTTTGTGTTTGTCATTTTCTAACTCTTGAAACAACATGATACTTCCAGGCACACCTGGATAATTGTCTTCATTGACGTATGCTAAACACAGTGTTATTAGAGTTCTTAACATCTAACTAAATATTATGAGCCCTGACAGAGAAAAGTGATAGTTTTAGACAGTGAAGATCAACCTGCAGAAAAACTATTTTGAAAACCGCAATCAAATAAAAAGTTAACAAACAAATAAACAAAAACCCACCAAAGAAACAAACATATAGTAAATATTCCAACTTGAAAAACATGTTTTTAAACAACTTTTAATCATATTTTGGACATTCTAAATGCAAAACTTTCAGCAGTAAACTCATAATACCAAGTAAAAGAACACGATTACCTCCATCCCACAGTTTAAAAAAATCTCCTTACAGAAACATACGCTTACTTATCAGCTGAAACTGTCATAATTCTAGTACTGCGAGACTTAAATATTAATTCCCCTCCTGATGAATACAAATTTAATCCTGCGACTAATCGTACTACTAGACACACAGTTGTAAAAGGTTTTGTGTAAATTATGAAGAGATTAGTTTCTTTTTTCTTTATCTTTTGGTCCTAGGAATATATTTCTTGAATGTCTTAACACCACACAAAATATTCTGGATTTTCACATGGCTTAAGAAATTCTTCTCAATTTCAAATCCTTGATTGTCTCTGTTAGAGATGATAACAACAACAACATAAGAAGATAGGCGGACAAAGTGTAATTCTATGATTCCATAACATTGTAAGCAATAGGCATAACATACTTATACCTATAAAAATTTGATGAGGCTCATGCACACAACTACTTTCAGAATTTGATCTATTTTTTAAAATAACTGTACTTGAAGTTGTTTATTTCAGTCCTAAATTAACAAAGTTAACAAAGACTGACTGTATTCTAGTGCAGCTTTAACAGTAAATTGTCAATTGCATTTAATGGCTAGCTTATGATAAAATATTTATATAAAGTACTTAACTGTGTACATGCAAATTAACATACTATAACAATAAGGTCACCTGTGATGACCTGTCACTGTATGAGTATTTATAGAAATAATGACTAAATAATGGAAGACATTCCTCTCTCATGCATGCATTCCAGTGGGAAAGAAAAAACGAAAACACACACACACACAATTTATTTAACTTACCACGGCTGCAAAGTGAGCTACAAAATAATTCTGCACATTTCTTCATATGGGCAATCAATTTTAATCTCTCATTAACATGTGCAATAGAGCTTGAGTTTAATGATTTTTGCAAGAACATTTTTGATTTGTTCGGAATATAACTAGTTGCTTTAATTTATTGCAAAATAACCTAAATGTCATTACAAGTTCTACATGTTATACTTAATTAATTGAAAGTAAAGAAACCTGGGAAAATATATTTCTTCTATCAAAGCATGCATATTATAATGTACTGTATTTATGTAAAACAAACACAAAAATAGTGGGGTGTGGGGTGCACAGATAATGCCTGATTGTCTGAGATTACAAGCATAATTATACAACACTATAAGCCATTTACTAAATCAGGTTGTCTCTTATTGAACATGTTACTTTTTCCTAGAAGCATGAGTCATACCTTTTTGTATAGATTCACTGACAGTGAAAAACTATTAGCTCTCAGTTGCACCCACTGACCAAGTGCTTTAAAACTGCAGCAAATGTCTGGTGTTTACTATAACAAAGTTGCAGTCTTATCATTTATAATTAAATATGGTCTGTTTCACATTTGCAAAAACAAAGCAAAATAACGAAAAGCAAAAAGCACAAACCAAGCAAACAACCTAAAAACAAAAACGTTTTTTTTTTTATGTATAGAAATTCAGCTTTGGAAAAATTATAATGCAACTGCTGGATTTGTGATATAAATCTGAATTAAATCACTGAATGTATTTATATTATGTTTATTTAAGACAAAAACATGTATTTTTGTGTGTGTGCAGAAATCAAAGGGGGGAGGGCAGTCATATATATACACTGCCTCTCAGTGACCAACAAATTCTGAAAATATATCATTAGTAAATCAGTATAATTAAACAAAATTAATCAATGTTTTTCAAAGAAAGACTATGAATAGTTGCTACTCAACTGTATGAGTTTATATTTACACAGATACACACTTCTATATATAAACTGGAAAACAGGTTTCAGGATTAATATCTTCTAATATGACTAACCTATTATTTGTAGTTTGTTAGTTTGTTTAAACTCCTTGCACACTGTGTATTGTTTTATTTATGGGTCTTTCTTGGTCTTTGAACTCTTCAGAGCCATATTATTGCTGGTAAAGCATTGTGTTAATTGCCGTGAATTCAAACCCTGGAGCTAAATGATCACCATGAAAATGAACAAGTGGTTTACATTTTGAGATGAAAACAAAGAGGTTTTTAGCCTGATAATAAACATATATATATATATATATATATATATATATATATATATATATATATATATATATATATATATATATGTTTTTATTGTTTTGTTTTTTCTGGAGCCCTAGAGCTTTAAAGGCAGAGCTATGATCATCAACATTTCTTGAAGAACATTTATATTACAAAGTCATCTGTGGAAACAAACAAAATAAATGCACAATTGCCAAATAAAGCATTAAGCAGTCTAGTTGCCCTGATTTTACTGTTATTGAGCTGACTGTGGCTAGAATGATGAAGTTGAAAAGGGTAAGGATTTTAACAAAACAAGACATTCAAGAACCCTGCAGTGAAAACGAAACATCTAGCTTTAGTGAGGCTGGAGATAAAAACAACACCCAGATAAAATAAATTCCCTCAATTAATTTAAGGCGATTTTAGATTAGTTTTAGAAATTAGTTTCCCGCTTTCCTCTGAGTAAATTAGCGGCGCTCAGATTTTGTTCTCTGGCTCTAGGGTGCTTGAGTAACCTGTGAAACAAACTAATAAAAAATAGATTTTTTGAACTAATTTACCTGTGTCCATGTTTGGGTGCTCCAAGCTGGGGTGGGAAGGCGATTGGTGGTGTGAGGTGCCCCAACCTCAATTCATGTTCCGGGGTAGGATAGTCATAATTCATTGTTAACCCCAATGTTTTAAGTTGGGACACATTCTTACCCCAGCTTTGACCTTCTGAATCATCCACTTACCAGCACTAATAGAGGCTTCACAGCTTGCTTTTGTTACAGTTAACAAATGCCGTAATAGCATGGTAAGAATGTTGTCCCTTAGGCCAGCAAGTTTGAAACAATGCATTTCAGCATGTTAATTTACACATAATTGGATTAGAACGTCTGAAAGGTGTAAATGCAATTTTCACAAATAAGCCTTTTATTGTTACTGATAATAATTTGATATTCATGTGTTTCTTAATAGCTTCTGAAAATTCTAACTCTGGTGCTGGTTCCATAGAGACGGCGATTTAAACTGCCCATTTGCTTTGGCTAGAGTTTAAAAACAAAGAGAGAAAACATTTGCCATTATCCTTACATTCCTCAAAGCATTGTAGATATAATTATTATTTTTCAAAGGAAGTGTGGATCTCTTGTACTCTTGAGTAGGCATAAGTAAGCAGTAAGTCATATCACATTAAGTCATATCAATGGTTGACTGCCAAATCAAAGAGGTCTAAAAGATGGCATTTCAGAAAGGGGCCAAGATTTTCCAAGGTAGGAACACAGTGTGAAAGAAAGTGTACATTAGTCAACATTAGATTTAATAAAATTGGTAAGACTTTACATTTAGTGTCCCTAATTACTGTGTATTTACAAATAGGCATAATTACACTGGTAGTTACCAAGTAATTACAATGTAAATACACTGTGATTATGTACACTTAATGAAAAGTGTTACCATAAAATGTATATTAAATTGTTTGAAGTTTTAAAAATAAATGGAAAATATGAAAAATAAAAAATTACTGGATTGTTAATACAAAGCATAGCTTGCATAAATGACCTTGCAGCGGCCTATGCAATAAATACATAAACTATTTAATGTTTATTTATTTTACTTATTTTTAATTTAATAGGGGAGCTTTTCTCTAATTGGGATGGTTTCTAATATATAATATACACACATTATACCATGATCTCTATATACAAGGATGTTTAAATTAAATCATAGCTTTACAGCCACAAAACTATATTATTATTTTTATTATTATTATTATTATTATTATTATTATTATTATTATTATTATTATTATTTATTTCTTAGCAGACGCCCTTATACAGGGTATAAAAAATTTAAGCGCAATACAAAGTGCAAAAAGTGCTGTTCAAGGCATAAAACATTACAAATTCCAATTTACAATTTACAGTGCAATTCAAACCATAATATATTTTACAAATTCCAATTTACACAAGTGTATACAATATATGACGTCTTACATCCTGAATTGTAAAAGCTGAGTGCAGACAAGATGTTAGGTCACAGTCAAGGGCCAAGGGGAAGGGAGCATAGGGGAAATCAAAATAACAATATGAGTACTAGTAACACAAGGCAAGTACTATGAAATAATGTTGTAAAGTGCAATCTTACAGGAGAATGAATTACTAAATTACAAGTAGAGTCTGAAAAGATGTGTCTCGAGTAAGTGCCGGAAGGAGGTCAGAGACTCTGCTGTCTTGACTTCTATGGGAAGATAATTCCACCACTTAGGGGCCAGGGATGAAAAGGAGCGGCTCTGGAGGAAGGAGTGTGGAGAGGAGGCAGAGAGTGGTCTGGAGGGGATGTATGGAGAGACGAGTGTCTGCAGGTAACTCGGTGCAGTCTGGTCGAGACAGCGGTAGGTGAGGGTCAGTGTCTTGAACTGAATGCGTGCCGGTATCGGGAGCCAGTGGAAGTAGCGGAGCAGTGGAGTAGCGTGTGCGAATTGTGGCAGAGAGACACCAGACGAGCCGCAGAGTTCTGGATGAGCTGGAGTGGCGGGTAGTGGATGCAGGCAGGCCGGCCAGGAGGGAGTTGCAGTAGTCCAGGCGGGAGAGGATCAGTGACTGGACGAGTAGCTGAGTCGAGTAGTCAGTGAGGAAGGGACGGCGTATGTTGCTCAGGAAGAATCTGCAGGTGCGCGTCAGCACACCCTTTTGTTTATATTGAGTATTTATCTTTCATTAGTTCACATTTTATAAAGCATCTGTGTCCAGTAATGGACTTGAACACTGAAAACTATTTCAGTTATGGAATTAAGTGAAAAACTCCATTTGTTCCATGAAAATAACAATCTGTCAGTTTAAATGTATATAGTGTGTCATTTGTTTCCATAGGTAAGTCAATTTGCATAAAATAATAGATCTTTTCCTGAATATTGGGGAAACAAAATGAACACAATAAAAGCTCTATTATGTGACACTCAACTGAACATAAAAATGGCATTCTTCAAAAAAAACTATCCACATCTGACTACCTGAATCCATGCGTAAACGCTAATGATTCTGTCTATGGAGATGCTTGGGGTGCATCTGGGTCTTTCTTCATTAGTAAGTTGTGACAGTGTCATACCTCTTACTCTGTGATGCTTTTTTGAGGAATATCTGTAACTCTGCATTATGGCTTATAAGAATCCATCAATGAGTACAGGACCTAAGTGCAAAAGGGTTGTGTACACTATAAATCAGTAGGTAGACATTTGTAAGAGGAATGAGAGAGGAGAAAGTAATTCTGCTTTAATGAAGGAGTTCAACATTGGCTTCTCCACCATCTAAGGCCAAAAGGAGAAGTCTCTTAAATGTTAAGCATGTTCTAAGACTTGCAAAGCAGCAGAGAAGTGGCATACCGTGCACTATCCTAAAATCAATTGGATTGTGTCCTGTATGAGTTGTTCACTGTGAAATGCTCAAAGGGTGCCCCTATCTCCTTGCCCATGCTGTTTGAGACCTCTAAGGACTTTTACCAATAAAATGGAAATACGGAACCATGCGCCTTCTCCAACGGTTGGCTCTCAAATTTCAAGCTTGGGCATGGAATAAGACATCTGGATGTGTCGACTATAATTCTGCTGATAACTATTGTGACGTATTTGGCAGGTTAATTAAAGAGCATAATATTTCACACAAACACATTTTTAAGGCAAATAAATACATCTTCGCTATGTTGTTGTAAAACTTTGTGTGGCGGGAAGGTATTATTTCCCTAGAGCTTGTAAGGATATAAAGCTTTTGCAGGTGTATAGCAGCAGAGGAAACTTATCAATTATACTGGCAAGCTTGAAGAGTTTCAAAAGCAGTACAACAACAAGGATGTTTGTTACAACACTGCTGATGCCCGGCAGACTGTATAAAAAACAAACACTTCAAAGATCCTGAATGCCAAATGTGATGTTTGTTGAAGACTTTTCTGACAAGGACGAGTACATTGATGAAATTACGGACATGCAGGAAAAGCGTATCATCGTCACAATCTGTGCGGAATCTGAACGAAGAACAGACCAAATGGGTCAGTGTGGACAAAGATGGAAAAGTGGCCCATTTTGTGAGTGTTACATACATCATAAACAGTGTCGTAGATTAAAAAAAAAAAAAAGATTTCTTCGGGTAGGAGAAAATAACTTTATCAACTGCAGTGAAATCTGTGGAAACACAGTTGTGTTACTCCAGACAAGAAGTGATGCAGATTCATATTCTATGATATATTCCTTAAGAAAAGGCAAGAGGCATAAAAACAGACAAGGATTATGGATTTTCCCAATGCCATTATTCAAAATCCTGTGTATCAACTGCCCACATTGAAGATTAAATACTGTACAATGCCCAAAAATTTTTTTTAATTACTTTTCCATTTATATTTTGTTATATATTTATATGACAATATTACTGTAAACTTTATTTACCATATTATATGATTGCCTTCTTTATATAAAATAAATGAATATATATATATTTTTTTCATACCTAAACGATGTATTTGGTTATCTAGCAACAGCCAGGTCCCAAAGGTGCCGGATAACAGAGCTTTTACTGTACATGTACTAATGAACACTTACAGGTTATCATGGACTGGTCTGACAATTAAATTATATTTCCAGCTTAATGAGAAATAACTTTTCACTTGTATAATGTAATTTGCACCTTGTAGGTTGTGGCTCTTTAATTTTTTGACTTTTACTCCTTGTCTTTGTTCAAAATGAGTATCCGATTCAGTTTTTCAGAATATTTTTTAAGGAACTGCATCTATACCAGCTCCCTCCACAACTTTTTTATTTGCAGTTATAACAAGCATACATATGTATCCCATCAACCAGATAATTTATGTAGATAAGAGTTACAGCAGGGACCCCCTGTGGTGACTCACTCTAAACACTAAAAATGCTAAAATGTTGTACTAACTCCTTTTTTTCCTTCTTCTTGTAGTGTTTAAATTAGTGTGGTGAAATTACAACAGTTAAAATAACTGTTTGGGATGACTCAAATATTTGTATTTTTCTGAGTTTTAAAAATGGATTGGCAATCATTAATGTTAAGTTATTTAAGATTCCGATGCATTCTTTCATACCTATATCAGGATATACCAGTACTAATTGTACATGTAAAATATGTTAAAAGACATTGTAAAACACATTTAAACATATGTATACATATATTTCTTCAAATGCCAGGTTTAATGGATATTAATAGGAAATTACTCTATCAGATAGTGAATGGAGTTTTGTGCTAAACACCTGAAAACTTAAAAACATTCAAGCAGAAAGATTATGTTGATTTAATCCATTAAAAGCATCATTCTCCTTACATTCCTTACAGTGTGCTACTTTTAATAAACCCAGACGTTTATGTTTTTGGGGCAGTGAAATATAATTTGATGTTGCTTTGTCTCAAAGAGTTTGTATTGACAATCTCATTAGATGGCTATAGCATAAAGGGATGTCTTTTCAACCAGGAAATATGACTTTCAGTTTTTATTTTATTTTTGATGCTCAGGGCTAGGCATCTACTTGACTTTTTGTTAAGTTGTTATTTTTCATAGTATCTTTGTTTTCAAAGCACCACACATTTTTGTAATGCCAGAGGGATTTGAAATGAGATTCCCAAGTTAAAAAAATATATATTTTCTTAAGGGTTTTAATGAAGGTGTTATGTTATACAGAGGAAACTAAACCATACTATTCAAGCCAAAGTGAACTTTTATTAGTACTACACATTTATTAAAAATATTCTGTAAAATAAATGTTTTAAAGGCAGCTTCGTGAAAAGAATGGACTGTCACTTCTATCTGTTTCATGTTTTTTCTTGGTTAAAGCACATTATTCCTGTATCTATTTTTATCCCCTACCTACCTTGAGTACAATTCTAAGAAGCATGTCATTTTTTACAAGCAGGATTTTTAAGACATTTTGAAATTCATGCAACTAACAAAAGCTGTATATTCTAATTTTCTAATTACCCTTCTGGTCATCAGATTTCCTCGTTGCTGTATGTGATGAAAACTATTTCTGTTCCTGTTTTTTTCTTTAAACTAAGATATGTGATTAGGTATTTGCATGATACGAGAACAACTGCTGTGTATTGATTATGTTATTCCCTGATTGTTGGATGTCTGCCACTTAGTAGGTGTCATGCTGTTGACACGCTGACACAGTATAATTTTTAAGTGTATGTTCATATTTTGAATGATAAACTGTATATAAGAAGTAGACAAGATTTATTTTTTTAATTATCTAGTATAATGAATCATATTGTGTTGGTTTCCTGGTCTGTTGTTAGTTTACAAATGTTTAAAAACAGTTTCTCACCCCAAATACACTCCAGCCATTTAAAGTAATATACAGCTCTGGAAAAAATTAAGAGACCACTGCACAATTATCAGTTTCTCTGGTTTTACTTATTTATAGGTATGTGTTTGGGTAAAATGAACATTTTTGTTTTATTTTATAAAATACTGACAACATTTCTACCAAATTCCAAATAAAAATATGAATGGAATGGAATGGCTGACATACATTTAGAGAAGTTGATTTAAGAAAAATTTGCAGTGGTCTCTTAATGTTTTCCAGAGCTGTATATCATTTTCTAAGTGGTCCTTCAGTGGATTTGAAAGCAATAAGACACCAACTGCCATTTCAAATTAGAGAAGTATAATTATTAATTAATTTATTAGAAACAAAACAGTAATTATAATATCAGCTCTTTGACTTTCTGTCCCAACACTCACTCCTGGATCCTCTGCAATCCGACTTCCACACAGCTCACTCCACTGAGACGGCTCTCCTGGCGGTCACTGACTCCCTCAGCTGTGCTCGGGCGGCCTCCCTTTCCTCAGTCCTCATCCTCCTTGACCTCTCTGCAGCATTTGACACTGTCATTCACTCCATCCTCCTCTCCTGCCTCGCAGACCTTGGGATCTCTGGGACTGCTCTCACCTGGTTCTCCTCCTACCTCAGCAACTGGTCCTACCAAGTGACATGGCGAGGCTCCTCATCCACCCCCCAACCTCTCCTGACAGGCGTTCCCCAAGGCTCCGTCCTGGGCCCCCTCCTGTTCTCTCTCTACACTCGCTCCCTGGGCCCCCTCATCGCATCCCATGGTTTCTCCTACCACTTCTATGCTGATGATGCCCAGATCTTCCTGTCTTTTCCCTCCTCTGACCCTCTCATCCCATCTCGCATCTCTTCCTGCTTGTCTGGTATCTCTGCCTGGATGCACTCGCACCACCTGAAGCTCAACCTCTCCAAATCGGAGCTCCTGTTTTTCCCCCCCTCTTCCTCACCTTCTGCTGACCTCCCCATCTCGATCCCCTTGGAATCCACCACACTCTCTCCTTCTTCTTCCGCTAAAAATCTGCACCGAGTTACCTTCAGACACTCGTCTCTCCATACATTCCCTTCAGACCACTGCCCTCCTCCAGTGCCAGAAGACTAACTCTGCCTCCTCTCCACTCTCCTTCCTTCAGAGCTGCTCCTTCTAATCCCTGGCCCATTAATGGTGGAATGACCTTCCCATCAAAGTCAAAACAGCAGAGTCCTTGACCACCTTCTGGCGCTTACTCAAGACGCATCTTTTCAGACAGTACTTGTAATATTAGTCCTTTTAATCCCCGTCAGATAGCACTTCACAGAGTTTTATTATGCTTCTTGCGTTTTTAATTTGTTTCCTCCTTGCTCCCTTTCTTGAAGCCCTTGACCGTGACCCTACATCTTGACAGCACTTAGCTTTCACTGTGCAGGATGTATGACCTCACTTACTGTACTTGCCTGTGTATATTGTAAATTAGAAGTTGTAAAATGTATTATATTTTGAATTGCTATGTTTTATGTAAATTGAATTTGTAATTTTTGATGCCTTTACTTAACTGTATTTTTGCACTTTGTTTTGCACTTATGTTGTAAGTCTGTCAAGAAAAAAAAAAAAAAAAAAAAAAAAATAATAATAATAATAATAATAATGGTAATAATGGTAGGCAAGAGTACGTTTTGACCTGTGGTCTTCTTCAGAGTATAGATGAAAAAACAGTCTTACTGTTCTGCAGCTGTGGTGATTTGCTGTCCAAGGTGGACATAACTTTTCACTTCCTTCAAGAATCTTTTGATATCTATATATATATATATATATATATATATATATATATATATATAATTTTCCTGTCTTATCCATTCCTAGATTTATGATTTTAAACTTTCACAATTACTTGGAGAAAACAACATTTTTGTTTCATGTAAAATGCATTAAATATCACACTGTAAGTTTCTGCTATTTTCACCATCATCGGATGAATAAATAAAATCTCTTTTTTTTTAATTGAGTGAACTATGGGTGACAGCTAGATTAGCAGCATTAACTGAAAAGCTCTGGTCCCCTTCAAGCTCAGACTCCAATTAAGTAGATTTTTTTCTATATATTCATTGTAACTGAATATTGTAGAGGCAGTGGCTGTAGAAGTGTTGAAAGGGGGTGGGAGGTGGGAACAGCTGATCAAAACATGACAAAAATGTAAAATGTACAATGACACTTTTCCCAAAATAAACATGTTTTTGCTTTAAAAAGAATCTCCAGATTGCATAGTGAGATTCATACTTTTGTTGAAGTAAATCTATTCTTAATTAGTGCTGCAATGATTATTCAAAGTATTTAAGTAATCAAATATTATAATCAGTTGATTGTAAACAATAATAGTCGAGTATTCGTCAGATTTTTTTTTATGGCGGAAGGTAAACAAGAAAGAAGTTCCTCTGCAACAAACAAACAAAGCTCCAGCAGTGTGGAATTACTTCAAAAGGACATTCAACAACACCGTCTGTTGTTTACTTTGTAAGAAAGAGCTGTCTTAAAGTTTTCACAATAGTTCAAGTTCAATGTTGGAGCACTTAAAACGAAAACATCACGTCTTCAGTGGCGAAAGTGATTCAGAGGAAGATCTTACTCGGTTATACTTTTGCATCAGTTTTAACTAACAAAACATTTCACTATGTAACTTAATGTGTTTGTTTTATACAGATGTTTACAGCACATAATTTGTGACACAGTTGGGGGGTGGGGGTTCATAAAATCTCTACCTCCTTGAAATAGGAGAGAAAAGGCTGCCATGCTGTATTCTAAATTAAGGGACTGTAGTGAGATATTAAAAGTTGGTAGCTTTCTTACAATTCAGTAGGATCTGGTGAATTGCTAATAAAGCCACATTGTGTAATGGTTGTTCTGACGGTGTTACCCTTCAATTCTAGCCTGATGACTGCAGATAAAGGCATGTGAGAAAGTTGTAAAAAAAAAAAAAAGATTATCAGAAAGAGACCAAGCGTGGGGTAGATTTCTTATATATTTCTGGGTTAAATATACACAATGTGCTTTGTTAAACACTTAAAGACACAGAATTAGTACAGGGCAAGTTACATTTATAGGAATGCAGAATTTGAAGCCACAAAAAGGCATTCGTACATTAATTCCATCTCTTTGGCAAACAAAATCTCCAAGGCAAGGTGGTCATAGATTGTTAATTGTATCTATGCGTCGGTTTCCATGTGGGTTCTATTTTTATTTTAGACATTTTACTCACCCCACTTAAAGAGAGATCATCTTTTGTTTTCCCTGGGAATATCCACGTATTTTCTCATGTCATATGTAAATCCTGCTGTGTATATATCCACATTTGCATATCCATATTTGGAAACGCAGTCAAAACTTAATTAATTAAATGCATATAAACAAAACCAAAAACTAAATAATTAGTTAATTATTAATATGCTTATCCAAAGACACTTAAATAATTTAGTTATTCTGAGGCTCACGGCAGTATTAATAATCAGTACAAAATATCCAATAATGAATCATTACCACAATTTAATAGTTTGGCAGAAGCAAAAGTAATACCAATTGCCCATCAATTAAACTATTAATTTAGATGTTAGTAGAAAAATTCAAAATAATGTCCACAAAAGTAGAAGCAAAATAAATTAATTCATGCCCAATGGGAAATCAGTATCAGTCCATCTATCTGTGCTTTTGTAAAGTAACATTTGTACAGAACACATTTTACAGATATGAAAGTAAGAGTGAAAATATTACTTTAAGATCATAGTATAATCATGTCATGAATTAATTAAATTACTAACACAAATTCAAAATGCAACTATAAAGCTTGTCATGGCCTAATTTTGAATTTTATGTTGTTTTTTGTTTCATTTCAATAATAAAAAGTGTAAAGCATGTAAAATATAATAAGGAATATCATTACTTGTGGTACAAGATAGCACACAATACATATATGATATAGCTTAATTTATGCACAGCTTGAGTTAGAATCATTTGTTCTGTAATGTACAATTACAGCACCATGCAATTACACAGAATAAAATGTATATGACATCAAGTGATAACCCCCTGCTATGGTAAGTAGTGGTCTAAGGCAAGTGCATTTTGGGAAAACAAAAAAAATACTTTAAAGAAACAAACCAATCCCCTAAAAAGCAGTGAATGGGCTACACTTGTGAGCATATACATCCAAGTAAAAATATTATGAACAATAAAAAGTGATAACACATGCAGTGTGTATTATATTCCTTACATGTTAGTGACGCTTTGAATTAAAGGTCTTAAACTACTGCCTGCTTGGTGGCATTTGCTAAAACGATAATAACTGCATATTAACATTTGCAGGTGGTGAGTCTTAATATTTATTGAATAACACAGCTATAGTTGAAAAGAAAAATGCATACGTGGGAGTTTAATTTCTACTTTCTCTGTCTTTCACTAATATTAGGGTGATAAAGCAAGTTTAAATTAACATAGCAGGTTGTATGGAACATTCTTGAAAATTGACATCAGCTGTACTGTGTTTGAAATTTGAATTGTCAGACTCATTATCAATTGTCTCAACAATCTAAAGAACCATGACTGCATTACAGTAGGCCAGGGGTAACATGAATATATTAAAGACATGTTTTTTATTGGTTAGTTCAGATTCCTTCAAATTATGCAAACTCAGACACCCATGAATAAATATCAAACAAGCTTTTAAAAAACAGAATGTTTGCTTTCACGAAAAGAGTCTGGTTTTGCCAATAAAAGTATGTTAATTACTTTAGTTTTTTCTACCACCAGTTAGCAGCACTGGCACAAGACTTTCTACAGGACCATGGTATACACCATGAGTCCTAAAATTAGTTGTTGAAAGCATCATTCTCAATGTATTGCTGCAACAATATGCAAGATAAACACATAGCCTTCTCAGGTGGTGTTCTCAGTTTACAAACTTCAATCCAGTTGCACACCTACAGTGAGGGAAAAACGTTTGCCCACTAACAAAGAAATGATTAGTCTATAATTTTAATGGTAGGTGTATTTTAGCAGTGAGAGACAGAATAACAACAAACAAATCCAGAAAAACGCATTTCAAAAAAGTTATAAATTGATTTGCATGTTAATGAGACAAATAAGTATTTGACCCCTTCGACTTAGTACTTGGTGGCAAAACCCTTGTTGGCAATCACAGAGGTCAGACGTTTCTTGTAGTTGGCCACCAGGTTTGCACACATCTCAGGAGGGATTTTGTCCCACTCCTCTTTGCAGATCCTCTCCAAGTCATTAAGGTTTCGAGGCTGACGTTTGGCAACTCCAACCTTCAGCTCCCTCCACAGATTTTCTATGGGATTAAGGTCTGGAGACTGGCTAGGCCACTCCAGGACCTTAATGTGCTTCTTCTTGAGCCACTCCTTTGTTGCCTTGGCTGTGTGTTTTGGGTCATTGTCATGCTGGAATACCCATCCACGACCCATTTTCAATGCCCTGGCTGAGGGAAGGAGGTTCTCACCCAAGATTTGACGGTACATGGCCCCGTCCATCGTCCCTTTGATGCGGTGCAGTTGTTCTGTCCCCTTACCATGTTTGACGGTGGGGATGGTGTTCTAGGGGTCATTCCTCCTCCTCCAAACACGGCGAGTTGAGTTGATGCCAAAGAGCTCGATTTTGGTCTCATCTGACAACACTTTCACCCAGTTCTCCTCTGAATCATTCAGATGTTCATTGGCAAACTTCAGACGGGCCTGTACATGTGCTTTCTTGAGCAAGATTTCAGTCCTTCACGGCGTAGTGTGTTACCAATTGTTTTCTTGGTGACTATGGTCCCAGCTGCCTTAATCATTAACAAGATCCTCCCGTGTAGTTCTGGGCTGATTCCTCACCATTCGCATGATCATTGAAACTCCACGAAGTGAGATCTTGCATGGAGCCCCAGACCGAGGGAGACTGACAGTTATTTTGTGTTTCTTCCATTTGCGAATAATCGCACCAACTGTTGTCACCTTCTCACCAAGCTGCTTGGCGATGGTCTTGTAGCCCATTCCAGCCTTGTGTAGATCTACAATCTTGTCCCTGACATCCTTGGACAGCTCTTTGGTCTTGGCCATGGTGAAGAGTTTGGAATCTGATTGATTGATTGCTTCTGTGGACAGGTGTCTTTTATACAGGTAACGAGCTGAGATTAGAAGCTCTCCCTTTAAGAGAGTGCTCCTAATCTCAGCTTGTTACCTGTATAAAAGACACATGGGAACCAGAAATCTTGCTGATTGATAGGGGATCAAATACTTATTTCCCTCATTAACATGCAAATCAATTTATAACTTTTTTGAAATGCGTTTTTCTGGATTTGTTTGCTGTTATTCTGTCTCTCACTGTTAAAATACACCTACCATTAAAATAATAGACTGATCATTTCTTTGTCAGTGGGCAAACATACAAAATCAGCAGGGGATCAAATACTTTTTTCCCTCACTGTATGATACATTTTGTTGTAAAAGTGTGACAAAGCACACTTTTTCAAAGGCAGTACATAAACCCATGCAGGTTTTGGCAGTAATTGAAGAAGGTGGAAGTTCTACAAAATAATGAAGTGTATAGTACCCCATATTCACTATTTCAAGCCGACCCTGTGTATTTTTATATATATATATATATATAACTGTGGTATATATGATTTTGGAGTTATTTCCTCCAAGATTAAACATGCCAGTCTTTATATTGATTTTTCCTGCCTCTTCTGCAAACATGTAGCAAAAAACAATAGGGAGCAGTGAGTTTGTAAAAATCAATCAGACAATGTTAGAAGTCACATGACTGCAAGTGGCGTACAAAATAGTAAATATTCTGTCAGGGACTTTATTGTTTGCCTCACATTCATGGACTAGCAGTATAGAACCAGTTTCATGGCTGAAGGCAAAAAGTATTTGACAGAATTTCAGAACATCTTTACCTATTGTTCCAGTCTCATTTGTTGCTTCTTATTTATGTTCTTAGTGTTTTTCATTTTTCTACAGTTGTCATACTTCATATATTTTAATCAACCCGTTTGTCAAACAAAGGACTCTGAGGCATGGTATTCTGTCAAAATTATTATTGAAACCAGTCTCTGGTTATTGATAAAACATTGACACCTATGTTCAATTTCTGTGTCTCCAAAGGATATCTGACTAAATTAATGTAGCTATTTATTTTCTTAAATATATATTAATACATAAATAAATAGTACCTTATTATTAAGAAAAGAGAAGTTTAATCAGTCAGGTATACTACAAACATAATTATTTATTTCATTTTGTAATGTTCTTATACAGATTTCCTTTGTAAATAAACTAAACTGTTTGGTCTGATTACCTTTTGTGTTTTTATTTAGACAAATAAAGCCTCATCAATAATTCTTTTGAGGTCTGAGGGCTGTTGATATGTGGGAGAAAGCGTAGGAGTTCAATTTGGCAAGTCAAGCTCAATTTTGTTTAAAATCTATAGTCCTTTAAAATGCCAAATGAAAATTCAAACTTAGGTTCTCTATAGCTGGCATGTGTTTTTTAAAGCCTTAAATACAAGCAGGTTAGTAGTCCCAGGTCTTTAACTGTAATACTATTCAGTAACACCCTCCCAGTCTTTGCTCAGTCTTTCCTGCACAATAGAGCAACTGCAAAAGGTGTACATTAGTCATTTGAGAAATTGAATAGAAATAGAATAACAGTTTATACAAATTATATTTGATAGCACTGTTATTGTATGAATTATTTGGATTCTTTAACCAATTTACTTTCATTTATGTCTGTGGCCAGGCATATGAGTGGCAGAATTAAGTACATCAAAATCAATTCAGACTTAAGAAGATAATGTTAACTTACGCATAAATATGAACTACGAGAAGGTGGAAGTCTCATTTACATAACCTGAAATGGAAAGAGGGAAAATTAAGCAATTATCCTTTCAAGCCTAATTTGCACTACAGTTTAAAATTAACCTATGCAAATTAGAGGCTAAATCATATCAAATACCCTTGTGACTCATATGTTATAAGATTATATCTTTTTTTAACAGTGGATATTCTTTTGATTAGCCTGCAATACCACTATATTTCTTCTCACTATTTAGAGGAAGCTTTTGAAGTTAACAGCATATTCTTATTTAGATTAATCATGGTCATCATAAGGATGTCCATAGTGAAGCTATTTAGCAGCTAAGAACCATGTTAATATCTTTTTTATTCAAACTTTTTCAAAATGTATTTTGATCATCCTCTTGCGATTGATGATTCAGTTGAAATTAATAATTTGAATGGATTTACACAGCCTGTCATTCACTGGGTGTTTCCCAAACTCTTGCATAACAAACTAGTGTGAAGTTCATTGAGGCTTGCAGTCTTCATCGTCAATAACAGCCAGCCTGGATAACCCCTTGAAGCCCGATCTTGTCGGATATTCAGTTAACCGAGTCTAAGCAGTACTGGGCCTAGTCAGACTATATATATAGTGATACATACCAATTACTTATACAGTATAACAACAATAAAGATGCATAAAACCCAGATCCCAGATTGTCGACCGGGGGTTGGGGTAATCGTGGATTGTCAACCGAGGATGGGGGTGGTTGTTGCTTACGGATCGAGTTTAGCCATGGCGAACGAGAATGGGGGCAGAGCTTGTGCACTTTTTCATTCATGCAATACTGAGGAAACATGAATGAAAGGCCTGTGAGTGTTGTGGAGGCTCCAAGGAGGAGGGCATGGAAAATCTGGAATCAGACTGCAATGGCCTTTCGTGGCTAGATTGACTGGTGATCTTATCAGCCAGGTCTTATGATTACCTGGTTGGAGTGGGGCCAGTTTGCTGTTTAGTGCCAATGTTAGTGGCCTGATTGCCACCTGCACATTGTTTGGTTTCAAAAGGAGGCTGATTTTAAGACCCATTCACACTGAAATGCCGGAAAATTGCTGGCAACATTCGCCTGCTTTTTTCCTGTTGCACCTCATTCACAGTGGCTTTGAAAGCTGGAAAACATTGCCGGCAAGGATGCATTCATACAGAAAATGGAGATTGCCGACAAGAGCGCTGTAGTCATGGGAATGAGATGTTACAGATGCCTGTGGATTCAGGAGAGGAGACCCGGACCCATACTCTGGACGTGTTTGTACAAGTGCAATAATTTTTCCATTGTGTTTAGTGGGCTATTGGTTCCAACCAGGGTGCTGGTTCGGCAGTGCATCTCTTGGTCTGCCTGTGTCTTGCTTGCTTGCCAGCCACCACCAGGGCTGTTTTCTGTGGCTTTGTGCCTGACAAAAGTGAAAGTGAAATACATCTATTTGATAAACACCAATGGGCAACGATGTTTATAAACTGCACCTCGGAAAAGTTAACCGCGTCGCGCATGCATGAAATAAAACTCAGCAGCAATCTCTGTGGGGACCAGTCCAGACAATATATGGGCTTGATGGCACTCCTCATAGGTGCACATAGTTTTAAAACAAGACTATGATTATCTAGTCTCTCAGTCAAGGATTAGTTACAACTCTGGACTAATGCAAGATGGAAAGCAATAGATTGCTGACAGATGGAGCAAACTGTTTTAAAGGAGGGAGGATTGTAGTGGGAGCACTGGGGTGTCAGGTGTGACTGTGTGTCAATGGCAAATGGTTTACATGGCTCATGGGTCAGGTAGGAGGTCCCCTTAGCAGAATTTTGCTTAGGGCCCCAGGGAGGTCATGACCAGCTCTGGTTTGTACACAAGACACTGATACATAGTTTCAAAGCAACAAACCGACCTGATTTAGTTTGAAATAAACCCAGTGTGAGGGGGTAGCATGTTTGCCTCTATATAGATATTATATTTTGCATGATTTATTGGTATATAATCTGACATATGTGTGACAATAGTTAACATTACATACGCCAACCTGTAAGTCAACCTGTTGCTTCATTTGCTGGCAATCATTTTCTTGCTCCATTCACACAGACACGTTGCCTGGACTATTATTATTCATGTACAACACGCCTTATGTAAATCCCTGGCAAAGGATCCCTGAATAAAAATGAAAAACTTTTGTTTTCCCCAACATTCATCGCCTGATTTTAAGGTGTGTGCTCTGGGTCAAAAGTTACTCGGTCACCGTATATATATATATACCGATCAGCCATAACATTAACATTAACACCACTGACAGGTGAATAACACTGATAATCTCATTATCATGGCACCTGTCAGTGGGTGGGATATATTAGGCAGCAAGTGAACATTTTGTCCTCAAAGTTGATGTGTTAGAAGCAGGAAAAATGGGCAAGCGTAAGGATCTGAACGACTTTGACAAGGACCAAATTGTGATGGCTAGACGACTGGGTCAGAGCATCTCCAAAACTGCAGCTCTTGTGGGGTGTTCCCGGTCTGCAGTCGTCAGTACCTATCAAAAGTGGTCCAAGGAAGGAAAAGTGGTGAACCGGCGACAGGGTCATGGGTGGCCAAGGCTCATTGATTCACGTGGGGAGCGAAGGCTGGCCCGTGTGGTCCGATCCAACCGACCAGCTACTGTAGCTCAAATTGCTGAAAAAGTGAATGCTGGTTCTGATAGAAAGGTGTCAGAACACACAGTGCAGTTTGTTGCGTATGGGGCTGCGTAGCCGCAGACCAGTCAGGGTGCCCATGCTGACCCCTGTCCACTGCCGAAAGTGCCTACAATGTGCATGCGAGCATCAGAACTGGACCACGGAGCAATGGAAGAAGGTGGCCTGGTCTGATGAATCACGAGTTCAAGGTGTTGACTTGACCTCCAAATTCCCCAGATCTCAATCCAATGGAGCATCTGTGGGATGTGCTGGACAATCAAGTCTGATCCATGGAGGCCCCACCTCGCAACTTACAGGACTTAAAGGATCTGCTGCTAATGTCTTGGTGCCACATACCACAGCACTTCAGAGGTCTAGTGGTGTCCATGCGTCGACGGTCAGGGCTGTTTTGGCGGCAAAAGAGGGACCTACACAATATTAGGCAGGTGGTCATAATATTATAGCTGATCGGTGTGTATACACACACATACATACACACACAAACACACACACAGCATTTCAGTGGTTCAGTTAAAGCCTTTTCCCTTTTCAGTACTTGTAAAAAGTGTTTTCCAAGACTTATGCTTAACTCACAACAAATTGTGTCTTGGGAATAGAACTGGTATAGATCTTTCAGCCACAACTGAAGAATTATATTATACTTAGTATGCATCAAATTACTCCTTTCCCTAATAGTGTAATGTGGTGTCATAAATACATGCAACTTCATGAACAAATATAAACATGACAGTTCTATAATGTATAACACAATTCACCCAGCTGTAGGTCTAGTTTTACTTATATTAACATGGAATTGAAAGAAATCAGGGAATAAGTCAGTCTTAAAATATAATAAACTATGGGAGTCTTCACTTCATGTATTTTTCAGCCAATGAAAACCATTATTTGTTTATTGGAACACGCTGCTTTTTTCTTTCATTTAAGTCTCAATTTCAGATGCCACTCTCAACCACTATCTTCCATTCTATTTTGTTTTCTCTTTCCACATTATACATTTAGCATTGCAAACATTCTCTCCACATCCAGACAGAATATTTAAAGAAGCATCCGAAGACCCAGCATATACAGTGAGGGAAAAAAGTATTTGATCCCCTGCTGATTTTGTGCGTTTGCCCACTGACAAAGAAATGATCAGTCTATAATTTTAATGGTAGGTGTATTTTAACAACAACAAAAATCCAGAAAAACGCATTTCAAAAAAGTTATAAATTGATTTGCATGTTAATGAATGAAATAAGTATTTGACCCCTTCGACTTAGTACTTGGACGCAAAACCCTTGTTGGCAATCACAGAGGTCAGACATTTCTTGTAGTTGGCCACCAGGTTTGCACACATCTCAGGAGGGATTTTGTCCCACTCCTCTTTGCAGATCCTCTCCAAGTCATTAAGGTTTCGAGGCTGACGTTTGGCAACTCCAACCTTCAGCTCCCTCCACAGATTTTCTATGGGATTAAGGTCTGGAGACTGGCTTGGCCACTCCAGGACCTTAATGTGCTTCTTCTTGAGCCACTCCTTTGTTGCCTTGGCTGTGTGTTTTGGGTCATTGTCATGCTGGAATACCCATCCACGACCCATTTTCAATGCCCTGGCTGAGGGAAGGAGGTTCTCACCCAAGATTTGACGGTACATGGCCCCGTCCATCGTCCCTTTGATGCGGTGCAGTTGTTCTGTCCCCTTACCATGTTTGACGGTGGGGATGGTGTTCTAGGGGTCATTCCTCCTCCTCCAAACACGGCGAGTTGAGTTGATGCCAAAGAGCTCGATTTTGGTCTCATCTGACCACAACACTTTCACCCAGTTCTCCTCTGAATCATTCAGATGTTCATTGGCAAACTTCAGACGGGCCTGTACATGTGCTTTCTTGAGCAGGGGGACCTTGTGGGCGCTGCAGGATTTCAGTCCTTCACGGCGTAGTGTGTTACCAATTGTTTTCTTGGTGACTATGGTCCCAGCTGCCTTGAGATCATTAACAAGATCCTCCCGTGTAGTTCTGGGCTGATTCCTCACCGTTCTCATGATCATTGAAACTCCACGAGGTGAGATCTTGCATGGAGCCCCAGACCGAGGGAGAGAGTTATTTTGTGTTTCTTCCATTTGCAAATAATCGCATCAACTGTTGTCACCTTCTCACCAAGCTGCTTGGCGATGGTCTTGTAGCCCATTCCAGCCTTGTGTAGGTCTACAATCTTTTCCCTGACATCCTTGGACAGCTCTTTGGTCTTGGCCATGGTGGAGAGTTTGGAATCTGATTGATTGATTGCTTCTGTGGACAGGTGACTTTTATACAGGTAACGAGCTGAGATTAGGAGCACTCCCTTTAAGAGAGTGCTCCTAATCTCAGCTCGTTACCTGTATAAAAGACACCTGGGAGCCAGAAATCTTGCTGATTGATAGGGGATCAAATACTTATTTCCCTCATTAACATGCAAATCAATATATAACTTTTTTGAAATGTGTTTGTCTGGATTTTTTGTTGTTATTCTGTCTCTCACTGTTAAAATACACCTACCATTAAAATTATAGACTGATCATTTCTTTGTCAGTGGGAAAACGTACAAAATCAGCAGGGGATCAAATACTTTTTTCCCTCACTGTATTTAAAAAATATTTATTTAAAAAGGGAGATGTCGGTGATATGTTAGCATATTTTTAGCATACATTTATACCACGACCTTTGAAATCCAAAAGTGCAAATGTACTCAATTGCATAACTTACCATGCTATATAACCTTTGATGTGTCTGCTACTTCTTTTGGAAATCATCTCCAATAATTATCAATCAAAATGTGTGTTTCACAGAACTTGTGCTAGAGATTTCAAATGTTTTCCAAATGCAGCCCAACTTCACTGAGGAAACGAGTACATACACATGTTGAATTTATGTACATTTTGCAGGAGATTACAAACCAACACCATTTACAAAAAAACACTGCAATAATTAGTATATTGATAATTGTTACTTAATCATACTCCATTATGGCAAACACATGCTTACTGTATACATTTTAAGATGTTTTCCTTGAAAATGTGTTAATTTTGACCACTGTATATTAATATACTCGTTTATACAATCACGTTTACCCAAACCTAAACTAAATATCTAAAACTAAAATATAACAGAGGTGATGTATACAGTTGTGCAGCCAGATTAATATATTTCCTTCATTTGAAGTCAGCATGTCCCTTCGGACAGGGAATATTGGATCCTACTACATTTATTTTTGAATGATAATGCGTTTAAAGTAATACATCTCATAGACAGATGACAGTTTATAACCTTGACTTGGAGTAATGTAATGTCAGTCATGGGATTATCCTTAAGCAACACTTTGTGTCGCTTCCTTTTTTCTTAATGTATTATATTAATAGATATTTTCCAAACAAATGTTTATTAACCAATTAAATTAGTATGTAAATTCGGGAGGACATCTGTTATTATATGCAATAATGAAATCTATTACTGTATTTGATGGTGGATTGTGTGTGTGTGTGTGTGTGTGTTTTTGCAGAAAACACTTATCACAGATGTAGACCTCTTAAAAAAAGGGCTTCAAGATCTTAGGGTACAGTCTTATATACATGGTTAGTCCCAAGCTAAAGTTGAATTACGAGTAGAAACACTTGTGCAGAGTTGGTGTCTGGACATGAAGAATAAGTGTTAATGATAATCAGAGGTTTTGTCTCCTATAGATATGATCAGATTAGAAGACAGTCGAAGCAGCAGGGGTCAAATGAAAAAACAGAAAACCTGGACATTTACCGCAAACAGAGCATCAGAGATATTTTTTATTATTATCTTTTGATCCCCCTGCATTCTTGATTAAATATTTTTTAGTTTATTTTTAAAGGCATAATCTGAGGTTGCCTCCTTTAAGTCAGTTATGAATACCTTGGTTTGGGAAGATATCTTTTTGACACCAAGTAATAAAGTATATTTTTAACAGTAGTTATGCAAGAGAGCCACTAGCTCTTTCTAATTGTTATTTATTTTTGCAGGAAGAGTCAGGAGAGCATACACCACAACAATGCAAATACAGAATGTAAAATGTCAAATCCCCAAAACCACTGGAGCACGAGCAGTTTCTTTTCATGTTCTCTGTCATAAGACTCCCCTTTAGCAAGTGGAGAAGAAGGGGCCGGACACAGGATTTATGTCATAACAAACCCAGGAAGGGATAAAATGATTTCATTAGTTATTTTTACAGATGGGGCAGGAACAGCTCACTCTGCCCGTTACAGACTCTATTCCCTTGGGGACCCCCCAGAAGCACAGCAAGGCACGCTGATTGATCAAGCAGCCTAGGCTCACAGGACTGATCCACCCAATTGCTGGACCCATCACAGGTTCAGCCTACTTCATTTGGTGATTTACGTGCCATTCCCAGTGTTTAACCTATTGGGAATATTCCTGTAACATATCACGTTACAGGGAATAAATCATAGGGCCTACTTGGGTAGACGTCACACTCACAGTACCAATGCTCCTCTTAACCAACAGCACATTTCTGTTGTGTCAGATGAGAGAAATTATAGTTTTACCTCCCAAAAAATACTAATCCTGGTTGTTTTTCTCTGACAGTAGCAATCTGTGCATGTGTATCCTCCTTTTATAAAGAGTTATATTTTCCTGACCTACAGGTAGGACCTGTGACCTAAATTGGCTGCTATTAAATTAGTCGGCTGAGCATCCTCATGGGAGGGATTGCCAGTCAGTTTTCCAATCAATTCATATTATTTCTTAAAAGCATTACAAAAACAAGGGATTCAAATCCAATTAAAATAGATTAAAAAGATACTGACGACATACAACACAGGCAGGGAGCTGCAGCTGAGAGGAGGGAGTGAAGATTAAACCCTTTGATTAGTGAAAATAATGTGAAATATATAAATATGTGATACATGTGTAAATGAAGAGTTGAAGTATGTATTTCTGTCATCAATACTTTATGTATGCATTTCCAATGGCAATTTAAACATTATTCTCAATTTAAAGTTTCAAAACTATATGGTTTTCAACTTGCCAAATTATATTAAGTCATCATTCAATTCATCATTGTCTTGTCCTTAAAAATATATATCAGTTTCAGCGTCATCAAAGCTTGTCTCCTTCAACCTTTCACATAATTCTGCTGGGGCCCCTTCTTAAAGGCTCTTTGGTGAAGATTTCAGTAAGGTAGATAGGTGAACATACCTTATATGTGACTTTGTAAAACCAGAGGTAATATGGTTAGACAGTACCATTCACGAAGCATTAAGAAAATGATATCAGGGTAAAACAGTGGATTTATTATTAAAAGTTGACTTCTTTATGCCTTTAAATCAGTCACCTTCTTACCATTCATTTTGTACCCTGGCCCCAGAAGCAGTACAATTAAGAACAAGACACACACATATACAATTAGTTGTGTTTTCTCTGTATTCATGGATATTTCCATTAAGGTAATGTTTATTTTGTTGTTCCCCAGTAGTAATAATACAATTAAAGTAAAAAAGGAAATTGTTTCCACAATTGCAATCCTTTTAAGTATTATTGTTATGATGTTGATTATTATCAAAGTTTATTTGAAACAATTAAGGAAATATTTTTCTTGTGATTCACAAGGGAGAACTTCAAGGACTCCTCTTCACCAGTGATATATCAAATGTCTTAAATCTTATATCGGCAGTTAAGTTGGGCAGATAACTGGTTTGTTTGAGGAGTTTTTTTTAGTCAAACAAGGAACAAGGGGAGTAAATCATAGCTGGGATAATCAGCAGTAAAATGTTGTCAATATTCGTTCAGCAAATGTATTTTTAAACATGTCACAACTCTAGAGAGACAGTGAGAGCTGCTCTGTATGCTTCATTAAAATGAAGTGTTGCTGGTGTAATGTTGATACCTGTTAAAACTTAGATGGTTACCAAGCTACAGTATTTATTATGATTATGTAAAAAATTGCCTGTTCTGTAAGTTATAAAGCATTTTACTGTGATAATTTAAATAATTATAATTGTAATATTTAAATATACATGTATTGTTATTTGAATTGTATTTTAAGTATATTTTCAGTTCTGAATGATTACCTTACTTTTACCTATTTAATGTCAGTCTGGGTTTTTATGACAATGTGCAGAGAATAAAGGGAACACTAGGGCATCCTCTCACACAAACTACGTGAGATTATATCACTTATACAATAAGAGACGCAGTTAACAGAGTATTAATGTATATTATACATTATACAATTCAGAATTTGCAAATTATCAGTATTTTAAAATTCTTCAGTTAGGAAGTTATGACACGACACATCCTGAAACTCTGGGGGGTTGGTTTGTGGGGTACGGTGGGTACTAAATCACACCCTGTGTCAAATCTCTCTCTCCCCTCTTTATGAAAGACACGCTCTTTCATAGACATTATTAACAATGACACCCTCAGCTCAGCGACTCACAATGAATGTTAGAAACTTAAATTATGCCAATATTTTGTACGTTTTCCATTTTTAATAGTTGCTTATGGTTTAATTGACATGGAAAAGTAGTGTACATCTTACTTATGCAGTACAGTAACACGGAAAGATGCATAAAACCGTGATTTTAGGAATGTTACGCTTCAAATTCCTTAAGTTTACAATAAAATGCAATAGTTTTCTGTTTAAATAATACAGCACACTTACACACACACAAATATATACACACGTGTCTGTAATTACAATGTGCATTCTACAGTTACTCTTACACCTTGACAAACACTTTCTCATAGTTATGTTAAATGCAGAATGCACCATGAAGACTGCTCAAGCAGTTTATTTATTTATTGATTTATTTTTGAATCAATTATAGAATAGTATATTTAGTATCTTAACATATCATTTCAGGGTTTTTAAGAACATTAAAATGCAATGACATCCAAGGACATTTCTCATCAAAAATATTCTGATTGGTAAATACAGTGGAAATATAACATATGCCTGGGTCACATCACATTGAGGCAAACCCATCAGGAGATACAGTGGAAAAAAAAATCTTTTAAAAATATAAAGTCACCTTACTGGAAATATTTGAAATGAAAGCTATCTTTATCCTTTTGAAATGTAAATTTGAGCAGATTTGCAGAGCACCTTTGAAGAAACCATCTTATTAAAAATGCAATGTCTGCTCATAGCGTTCATTGATATTGAGTTTATAATCTTAAATACGGGTTTATTATAATTTATTTCAGAGTTCTGTCTTTGGTATGGATTTTTCAGTGAAAGGTCACTTTTTTCAGTACATATGTATTGTAAGTGTGTTTATATTAATACATAAACATTGCTTACTATATATATATATATATATATATATATATTAGGAAGAATACACTATTGAACAAGTTATCTTTAACTTTAATACTTGCTTAAAACTCTGAAGCTTATCTTCCACATCCACATTCAGAAGGGAATTACAGTTCTGCTGATTTTGGAAAAATATGTTATGCAGCTTTAAGGGGAAATAAGAAAAACAGATTATTGTGTTGATCAAGGTACAACATATAAGTAGGTTACCTGCTTCAACATTAAAGTAACCAATTTATATTTCTGAATTAGTAATGCTTTTAGCCACAAGGTGCAAATCATAATTTTAGAGGAATTAAATGTATTTATTCATTCATCCACTCATTCATGGAATTTAGGAAAGTCAATGATGAAGTGCAATAAAATATCAGAAACGCATAATTTAAATCTCTAGTAATGTGTAGTTAAACGTGGAGGTGTTAATGCATTATTATGTCTCTATGTAAAATGTCATTTTGTGCCCAGGGAAATAACATGGAAAAGTTTTATTCTGCTGTACAATACAGAACAAACAAAAACATGCATATATCTGGTAGCTTAGCTCCATACAGGACCTGAGGTCGATCACCATGCAGGAGGCTTATATTTATATTACAGGAGCAGACATATTGTTGGGTGGTGCCATGCTGTATTATTGCAGGGGCCTGAATATGTGCCTTTTTGAGATTTCAGACAAATCTTTTCATTTCTTGCAATGAATCTGGGTGTGCCTTGGACAACAAAGTCTTCTTCAGGTCAAGTGCAGAAGCAAATTCTCCTTGATAGATGGACGGATGGATAAAACTGTCATTCACAGCGCAGGTGGCTCTTACAAGAAACAAAACCATGTGTATACAAATGACCAGCAATTTGACCCACATACAATCACAAATTAAAAAGTAGTTTAGAACATGACTTACACATCTAAATAATAACTGCAATCATGGAGCTGAAATAATTATCTTATCTGAAAAGGCACCTTCATTTATATTTCTGTGAAGTGTTCCTTAAGAGTATATTTTAAACTCCCAGTTACAGTAATTACAAAATCATAACCAAAGGTGAAAGAAATGAGAATGAGCAATCACTTACTGTGTGCTGGCAAGAGTGCTCTTTATAAGTGCACTCTCAGTTAAAATATATAAAAGAAAGCAGAAATGTGGTCTTATAAGAATGTGGTTATAAAACAAATGATACAGAACCCTCCTAAAAAATCGAAATCATGACTTGAGCCTACCTTAATCCTGTGTTTTTTTGAAATCATAAAATGAAACAAAGCAGAGCGGCTTTGTACCCTAAATGACTTTCATTTTGTGAAGAGACAACATCATCATCATCATCAGATTTTCTTTCGGCTCCCTTTTAAACCCAGTGTTTTCATTTTTTAAATTACACTTTCTTTTTTTTTTTTTTTTTATAAAAGTAATGCCAAACCTAAATTAATTTTCTTCGAAAACAGCAAGCAAGTAATAAAGTACAATTCGGTCCTCGGATGCTTGACAATTCTTCAGAGTAATTAGAAACAGAAAGCACAAAGGCTGTTTGAAGTTAATCCAGAATATTTCCTCTGAGAATATAATATACAAGATTTCAGAAGGAAATGCACATCAGTACCTCAACTTTTGAGCAAATTACGATATGGTATCAGAAATGTTCTGAAACACTTGAAGTGCTTAAAAAGTGGCTGAACAAATGACTAATTTGCTTCTAGTTTGGATTTGCCTAAAGCAACAAGAGGGGAAAAAATATATAAATTTAAATTTTGCACTTGATATAAAACAAGTCTGCTAAAATGAACAAATATGACATCTTAGATCAATTAATTGTGTTATAGAGTGCCTACAGGAAGTGTTCACCACTCTTGGACTTTGTCACATTGTGTTGTGTTACAACCTGAAATCTTGGTTAATCTTAAAATAGGATTATTCTCTTCTGATCTAGAGAACCTAGAATCTAGAGGTGCCACCAATTACCTTCAAAATTAACACAATATGGAATGGGGTCCCCCAGTAAATAAATGTGGTTCACCTGGTAAAGACTAAACCTAAAAGACTTACTGCTGCAATTGCTGCCAAAGGTGGTTCTACCAAGTATTCACTCAGGGGATGAATACTGCAATAAACTTTCCGACATTTCAGTTTGTTCATTTCAGTATTGTTTGTTTAACTGTTGTTTTACTATAATAATTATATTGCCTCTTCTAACTGTTGTGTTGGTTGTATAAATCAAGGGCGGAAAATCTATTTTAAATATCTATCAGGGGCGGCTGGTTAACAGTGTTCGCTTGCTCACCGAATCCACCATATTTTTACAAATTAATTGTGCTTTACATCTTCTAGGTTTTATTTCCTTCTGTCATGTGACACTGACACACCAGCAATGCAGCTCATCCCATCTGTTGAATGGGCTGAAGATGGGCTGTTCTCATTCAGAAATGCAAGCATCTAAATACGCTATGCTGTGCAGTGGCAACCCACCTGGAATTGCTGGTTATGATTGGTTTAAAATGGTCTGGATGGAGTGAACACAGCGATAAGGCAACCAGCTCACATGTGTCAGGATAATCAAGGCTACAAACTGCACAGAGCTCCAACTCAGTCGTGTAGTGTTACTTTGTAAAGCAACAGAAGACGTTTCAGCTGATCCATATTTCTAATTCTGTCATTTTATTTTCACATTCCGCATAATTATATATTAGTGTCTAGACATTTTTTACATATTAAGTTAGTCTTTTCTACATTAAGTTACTGGTTCCTGTGAAGTGTCAGGTGTTTTATTTATTTATTGATTTATTTACTAGATGTTTCTTAAATATCTAATATTTTCTACTACTGAGTATTTGAGAAAATGTATTAATACATGAATATAAAATCCTGTCATGCCGTGTCAGATTGATTTCTTCTTTCAAATGATCTACCATTTCCTAAAAATATATTTTATAAATCTACTTTTGAAGCAATTTTTCATTAATTGGTCTTAATTGGCACTTCCATTTGGGTTTTAATGTGTTCTTGATTTGTGGAGATGGAGGATTAGAGAAAATGTATTTAAATAATAACTATTATTCTTAAGTTTAATTGCTTCAACAATATTATCATTTGAAACCAAATGTTTTGCATCACTTCCAGCAAGAAACAGATCCACTAGACAGACTACCTACCACTGAAGTCGGCCCCCTGGCTGCCACCCCCCCAAAGACCCCATCCTGTCAGTCATATCTGAGTTATTTTAAAACTTAAGGTTGTGTCCCAGGGGTAATAAAAATAATAATTGTTGGCTGGTCTCTCAGGTGGGACTGTGACTATGGGTCACATAAGCCTACAGGCATTAAAGTCAGTCCAATACATGATGAGGACAATGAGCAGACAGAGAGGTCCATAATGTCTGCAAAGTAAAGATGTTTTCAGTGACCCAATAAAATGATTAATTAAAACATAAGTAGATAAACAAAGAGGATTAGAAGATATAACAAAAATGCCAATGAATGAATAATCAAACACACAGAAAATATATATTAGTTCCTTCTAGTTATGAGATGTGCCAGAGCTCCATTATCTTCAGAGTCTAACCAGTCTTATTTTCAGGAGAAGGGCACAAGCATTAATTGAACAAGGTAAATAATACTATTATTGTATAGGTGTCACAGGTTGTGTTAACATAATATCCTAGGTAGGTTGTTCCTAGTCTCTCTCTCTCTCATACACACATATGGTTTAGACAAGATGACTTAGATGGCAGATTCTGAGGCAAATGGTCAGACAACTATTTCATTGCTCATACAACTCATATCATAATTGGAATTAAAACAAATTGGTTGGTAAAAGAAAAGGTGGGGATGTTAATGCTCACAAAAATACTTATATTAAGTGAAATATCCCCAAAGTTCAGTGCTTCTCTGCATTCAGTGGCCTTGGAGGAAGCTTCAAAAGCAGTTCAACCAGTGCAAGATACTTCATAGAAAAGTATTTCACTGATTGCCTATTCATGTGGTAGGCGGAGGAAGGAAATAAATTATCTTTATGCATCTCACTTTTAAATTTTGTAGTACTTTTTTTAACTTCTCTGAAATATTATGATTTTATATTACAAACTATGTGCTACTTGCTCTTTTTGCCAACAGGCACAAGGGAAGTTGTAGTTTCATAACATTTCTTAAAATTATAGGTTGCGAATGCAACCCGTTATCTGAAAAAGGAAGCACTGCCCAAGGGGGAGGGGTTTCTGCGCACTGCCGTAGGAACCCGATCGAAACGTCACTCTATCAAAGCTGTCATTGGCCCCTGTGCTCGTCACTCAGAACAGGTCCCTTCCCACATCCTGTTCTATAAAACGTGACGTTAGCGCAGGTTTGCCCTCTTTTACCCGGAGCTAGTACTCCCACGCGACTTTGCAACCCTTGGGCAGTACTTCCTATATCAGATAATCAGGGTTGCATTTGCAACCTATCGTCATCTTTCAAGTCAGAAGCACTGCCCAAGGGAGAGGAGTTACTATGTAACAAAGCCGTCACAAGGGAGGAGGTAGCGAGCTGATAAGGGAACCTGGCCCGAGGTGCACCGCTAAGGGAGTTCGGCAACACAACTCCAGACAGTAATCTCAGGGGCCCCGTAGGGCCGCACCTGAGCTTCCCAGGGGCGAGGACCGCAGTCACGCTCTTACCGGGAACTGTCTAGAATCAGCATATACAATGCGGGGCTACAGAGGTTAACTCTTACGCCCTCCTCTTACAATAGCAAGGCCGGCTGCTCTACTAGTACAACTAATCTACTTGCACAATGTCTGGCGTGGGCAATCAAGCACTTGTGTGGCCTCCTCGCATTATCATGGCAGTGGACCCCTGATCCAATAGGAGCAGGGCCACAGACCGACTGAAATACAACATAATACACAGCTGGAGTAGCTCATCTGAAAACAATATGTATCACGTGACAGCAGGAACATTCATGCTGCCACTGCGCAGCACAGGAGCATCCTGCTCAACTGAACAGTACAGGGTGGAGAGCTCCACTGTGCTGAAATGTCGTACAAACAAACTATATACACACAGGGCACAAGAACCAACTCATGCACCACCCACGGAACACGGGAGCAGTTGACGCCTGTGGTTAGAGCAGCTATTGCAGGGCAACATTAGCTCTAATATGCTGACAAATGAACTATGTACACAGAGCCCACTGAAGTGCTTACCACTGAGAATAGCAGCAGCGGTCTCTTGCTCTATCGCACAAAGCCAGAAAGGAACTATGTACACAGCGAGGTAGCAAACAACTCAAGCGCCATCAGCTGGGAACAGCGGCAGTGAGCTCCAGTCTACACAAGCTAGAACGGAGCCACAGTCCTGCTGTTTACATGTTATATATATAGTGGGGTACAGGCCGGATGCATGCACCACAGCAACACAATGCAATAATGAACGAACTATATACAGGGTGGACTCATAAGGCAACGTTCCTGTAGGCTGCATGATAGACCCTGGGAACACATGGACAGGGCTGTCAGGAAGTCCAGGAGCAGCTTGTGTGGGTGCTCGACTGTTAGGCATAGTCCGGTGGAAGGGAAAGACATGGTTCAAATAGCTCAATCAGGATGCGCTTAACAGGGGCAGATTGGGAGGAAATCAGGAGCCAGAGCCTGTGGGCTACTGGGGCTCGACTGCAGCCAACACCGGGCTCCCAATGTAAGGGACCAGTCCTGTTACATCCAACCTGTAGAACCGGACAAATGTAAACGGTGAAGCCAAAGCTGCAGCCGCACAAATGTCTGCTAAGGGGGTGTCTTGAAAAAGGGCCCACAATGTGGCAACACCTCAAGTCGAGTGGGCCACCAGTGGTTCAGGCACTGGGGTCCCGGTGGACACGTAGGCCATGGTAATAGTGTCCACAATCCAATGCGAGAGGCGCTGCTTTGAAAGCTCCTGGCCCTGTGTCCACGCTCCATAAGACACAAACAGTTGGTCTGAGTGCCGAATGTCCTTAGTGCGTTCCAAATAGCACCTGAGGGCCCGCACAGGGCAGAGCAGATGAAGCTGACTCTCTTGCTCTGAAGCGAAGGGAGGCGGATGAAAAGCCATCAACTCAGTAGGCCTGTTGACATAAAATGGAGACAGCACTCTCAGGAGGCACACAGGGTTAGGCTGTAGCGTGACCCTGGAGGCATCTCCCGCAAAACAGACACACAATAGGTGTACGGACAGGGCATGTAACTCGCTCACACGTTTTGCAGAGGTGATAGCCAGCAAAAACACAGTCTTAAGTGACACTAGCTTCAGCTCAGCTGAGTTCAGTGGCTCAAATGGGGCTTGGGAAAGTGCGTCCAGCACTACATCAAGGCGCCATCCAGGCAGAAACTGCGCAGCCAGGAAGTGAGACCCAGGGGGCTCGCCATCAATCCAGACATGATATGCGGAGATGGTCACCAGATTCACTTTGAGTGTGGACGGGGACATGCCCTTGTCCAGCAGCTCTTGTAAAAATTGTAATATGACCCCAATGGGGCAATTCATTGGGTCTTGACCGTTGTCTTGGCACCAGGTGCTAAACATCCGCCAGCGGTAGGAATACTGCGACCTCGTAGAGGGAGCTCTCGCCAACTGAATAGTGGCTACTTAACAGTCAGGTGGCTCTTCTGTCGATTCGGAGAGAAGGCCTAGAATCAGGTTTCTGAACCTGCTCCCTCAAATGAGAACAAACCAGCCAGTCGTCTAGGTAATTGAGGACGTGGACCCCCTGGCAATGAAAAGGGGCTAACTCAATGTCCATGCACTTGGAAAAAGTGCGTAGGGCTAGCGACAGGCAGAAGGGGAGAACAGCAAATTTGAACGCTCGGCACTCAAAGGCAAAGCAGAGAAACTTTCTGTGCACCTGCACAAAGGGGATGTGATCCACGATCCAAGATGGGGCCAACACCATCTTTCTTGGGCACTAGGAAGTATGAGGAATAGAATCCCTTGTGCTCACCATCACCAGCTGGTCAGCCACCGCCGCTATCTCCAAGATAGGGGGCAGAGTTGGTGATGTGTCATCGGGCTCCGAGGGCTCAGCCAGCTGCGCCATATACAGTACAGGGCCAGCAGGCTCTCTGTGTTTCTGAGGCGGGCAGCTTGGGCTCCTGCCTCATATGCCCTTTGGAGCAGCATCTCCATGACGCGACACTTCCTGTTGGGTCAGGACAGGTCAGGTCTCGTGGCTCCGCAGACAGCGGAGGTAGGAAGACGAGCGCGGCGATGGTGGAGTTGACCCACGGGAAGTCCACCAGGCCTGCTTCTGCTGCACCCTGGGTCCCGGCATAAGCCTCCACTCTCCTTCCTAGGGCGGGGGCTGTTGACAGATGGTCCCAGGTGGCCCTCAGTTCGTGGAGGAGGTCAGGAAGCAACGGAGGCACCCGGTGGGAAGCCGGGACTCCAGGTGCGCCATGTCACAGGCGGTGCGTGACGGGCAATTTATCACTCAATTGATTAATTATTGTATTATTTCTTTCACTTAATTATTTTGTTGCATCACTTTTCCTTGTATAATTGGTTTATTGTTTTTTATTGTTTTATTGTTTGTCTTGCCAAGTGCATGCTACCAACCCACATTCTCACCTGGACTTACCTGCACACTCTCTCCTAATCACCTTCACCTGCACCCCAGTTCTTTGTCTCAGTATTTAAGCTGGGAGAGCTCATTAAGTAGGAGAGCAAACAGATCGAGAGACATCGCTATGTGACCAGTAGCAGGACCGAGGAAGGAGAAGAAAAGACTGGAGAGGGGAACTGTGGAAACTATTGTGGTGACAGATGAACTCTTTACTTCCTGGTGGATTATAAACAGTGCAAAACAGAGATCCCGAAACCTGAGATGGCGACAGTACACCCCAAGGACTTGGCAGCAGAGCATTGACAGCGTGAGCTTCGAGCAGCTAAGTCGATTGGTTTTTAATTGACTGTGTATGCAGGAGGGTTGTAGTGAGTGAGAGTGCACTGAGCAGAATTGAAGAGACTTTGAATACAGCAATCAAGAGCCACAGGCAATTGCACTTTTTGGAACGGGCTTTATTTCGAACTTGGTCTGCGTTACAGCGAGGAGGCATAGATCTCTTGGTTATCTCCTCCCTCGGGTATTCTCTGCATTGAACTGTATTTGAAGAAAGTATTGTGGATTATACTTTAGAGTTGCTGCGAGAAACTAACATTGAACATGGACTGCTCTCATCTTACCTCTCACTGCAACAACAACCAGACGCAACCTTGTCATTGCCGGACAGAACATTTTATATTCCAAACACAAACAGGTGCAGGATACAAGTGCCACGTAGGCCCGTAGACTTAACCACACCGTGTGTGCCGGGGAGTTCTGGGGACACCAGGTGACATGGGGTCCGGGGTCCGGGGGGCCGAGGGTAGTAGACCACCAGCAGGATCTAAAACTGAAGCAGCCACGGACAAGGAGGTTAAGCAGAACTCAGCAAGCTGAGAGAGCAAGAACTCCTACAACACCTCACGATGGGCGAGATCTCTTACGACACACCGAGGCTCAGGCCGGGCAGCCGGGCCTCGGATTTTACTGCCGCTGCTAGTGTTCATGCTGTGGAGGAAAAATCCCTGTGAACAGAAAACTAACACAGCAAGCAGTCAGAATATATGTAGCGTAAGGTACACTTATAAAATTCAATTAAAGAAGTGAATTTATAGTATCACCTTATCACGAATCCTGGAATCTTGTAGAACTCAATTTCTGTAATAATTGGACGCAGACACCAATTCCAAAGATATAAATTGTCAAATTTATTCAAAACAAAGACTAAATGTAACACTACACTAATTATACAAAAGGAAAAAACTAATTAAAATTCAACTCTAGATCAAGAAATCAAAGACAAATCAAAGACCATGGGATCGCATATGATATCACACAAATCGTTAAACAAAAAAGGTTATAAACACATTGACTACAATACCGGTTAGTAAGACGAAGGTGAGTCCCTCATTAGTATTGTTAGTCAGACATTAAATAACTACGCAGGTTAGTATTTATGTCAGGTAACTTCTCGTTATATATATATCAGTCTCATTTACGTTTAGGTGCCGAGAAAGATCCTATCATTACTTGTTACCACAATTTCCCTTAACTGATTATTATTCAATGATAGGCAGGGCCACCAATAATCTAATGTCTATTAACTTGTGTCAATTTCAGACTAAACAGTTAAACAGGAATGAGAAGATATTTCTCGGCGTTGACAGATTTTATTTCTAAAATTATCAACAAAACAGTTTAATGCAACACACATTTATATTTAAGAAAACTAAATGATATTACACATTCTAGAGTTATGAATCACAGATTAACATTTCTAATTGATTTCTCAAATGTCATGAATCATGAACTCCAAACTGTTAAACTTATCTGAACTTCGTCGCAGAGAGGCCTCTCTGTCTTCGGGCTCAGATAACAGCACACGGCACGAGGTCCGTGTGGTTTGGATCAAAGGCAGTCCGGTTCGGCTTTGTCCAAGAACTTCCACTCAGTCGATGCACCTGGAAGTTGGGGTTTCACGAATGTAGAGTCTTTTCCAAACAGATTTTCCACTGGTTTGAAGGCTCCAAGGTTGTGCACAAAGTCTTCTTGGCAAGCAGGGTCTCTCACCGTACTTATTTGAAGACAAAGTCTTTGAGGAAAGCAGGGCCCTGTTTGTTCCAAGGGTCAAGTTTCTTAAGACTCAAATAGCTATGTAAATGACTGAACACTTTCGTATACAGTCGACTTAGTCAATTGTCCAGCTGTAAAACTCCACTGATCAGGTGGGCACAGGCGGGCAGCGCAGTCTGTAAAGTTCTTTATTTAATAAAGTCCTTTAAAAGAATTCTTCGTACGGCTCAATCTCCTTCTCCCAGTTTAACTCTTCTGTTGCCAGCAAAGACTTGGTTGGTTTCTGGTTCCGGTTCGGGCAACAGAGCTACAGGTTGAGCTGTGGCAGCGAGTTTCTGGTTCAGGTGAGAGAGAGAGAGAAAGGCTGTGCGCTGTCCTTTTTAGTCTGTCAGATCAATAGGTGATTGGTTCTTGAATTTTTGAGATTGGATTTCGGTTTCAGCCCCCAGTGTCCTATTGGAGGGGGGCTTGATATATGACTGATGTCAATCCATGCATGTCAATCCAATTCCATCTTTTGGAAATGCCGGTTGGCCCGAGTTCGTAGCTCTATGTCGGGATTTCGGCTCTCGTCCACTTCAAAGAGTTTTTATCACCTACATGCCCCTTTCTCCAGACATTTCATAGCAGGATTCCAACCTATTTGGCCTCTTCTCGGTGCCATCCTCCCCAAAACTGTCACTTTGATGCAAACCAGTTCCAAGCTGATGAGCTAAGGGAATCTGATAACTTTGGGGGGGGGAGAGGTCTTCTTTAGATCAGTGCTTCAGCTCAGAGCCCAAAATGCTCTTATCAAAATACACCCAACATAACGCTACATATATATAAGGCACTATAAAAACACAACTCCATCTCATCCATCCATTTTCAAAACCGTTTATCCTGGCAAGGGTCGCGGGGAAGCCGGAGCCGATCCCGGCAGGCATATGGCGCAAGGCAGGAATACTCCCAGGACGGGACACCAGCCAGTTCATCGCTGGACAACACACACACACACACTGGGCAAACTCCACACAGACAGGGGCCCCCAAGCCGGAACTCAAACCCTGGAGCTGTGAGGCAGCAGCGATAACCACCACGCAACCGTGGCACCAAAGTGCTCTATTTAACACGTAACTGAAACCGAAAGCGCAGCCGGAGCCCCAGTGCAAGGATGGAACAGAATCGGATTAGCCATCAATAATAACTAATGCAATAAATACACATACACACACACACACACACACACACACACACACACACACTAATAACAGTGGCGAACAACACAGCCTTGACGCCAAGAGACACAGAGAGCTAATTTTATCGGGTCCAGCGAAATGGACAAAAGAGGACGAACCTGCGCAGACGTCACGTTTTATGGAACAGGATATGAGAAGGGACCTGTTCTGAGTGGCGCGCACAGGGGCCAATGGCAGCTTTGAATTTGACATTTTTTATCAGGTTCCTACGGAAGTGCACAGAAACCCCCCCCCGGGTAGTGCTTCTGACTATCTGAAGGATAACCTCATTATTATGTTTATTAATGAAACAATAATCAATATGAGATTTGACTTGAGGGACCTTATTTTTAATTTCAGTATCAACTGACAGCTTATGGTAGAGAAATTAAAATGACCATGTTTATTTTTCTGAAAGATTGAACGAAAAAAACGCATCCACACTGAACATAAGCATGCAGGAATGCAAGAGTATGTGCCCTTGACGTCTCAAAATATAGATTATTCATCAGTTTGATTTGAATATTATATATATATATATAAAAAATCAATACAATGTAATACAAATCTATAAAACCTTTTGTTAACTAGTTATACATTCACACACTCATATTGTGCATTATCTTGTGTTTTCATAATATTTTCATGTTATTTGCAATGCACTAGATACAAATGATTCTCCTGCTGCCATATAATATTATAGTGACCAGGCCACAGTACTGTGGAGGGTTGGAGAGGATGGGGGTTCTTTATATAGGTATGAAGGGGGTGCAGTTGTTTAACCCCTAGACAGGTTCAAGGTGGGGAATTTCTGATGTTCGGTGTAAATTAATACCTGTCTATTCCCTGCCCTAAGCCCTAAGCCCTAAGTATCAACTTCTTACTAAGATATTTCATACAACTCTGCAACCATATTAAAAAGTTATACTCATTAGAACTGCATTTATGTTTACCTGCCCTTAGGAAGTTTTAGTAGTGTTCAGATGTATTTGTACATAAGTGGTATCATTGGAAATCCTGCTCAGAATAATAGATCAACACTCATAAACCAGAGGGGAATTAGATATCATTGTATCCAATCAAAATTATGAAAAGTTTGCACCTACCCTATATATTTATAGATGCAACAACAATATGTCTTGTGATATTATAATTAGAAAGGACATGTTTAAGACAAACTGGAAGGTGGCGATGCTTTTAAATGTTTAACAATCTGGGTTTAGCAGTCTGTGCCAAGATAGAGGAAAGATTTTTTATATGGTTGAGAAAAAAAGTGTAATTTGAAGAGAAAGATTAATTCTGAATCCAGTTCTGTGTTAAGGTTCTGTGCAACATATGGAATAAAATGCAGCTGTTTCGCTTCTCTAATCAACCATGTGCATTTTATTATCTAACAAGTTTATCTTAAATTCATATTCAGCCTCAAAGTTGTTGTTTATTTAACCAGATCTAAATTGATTGTCGTAACAGGTTACACACAGCATTATGAACAGAAATATCACATTTATTAAGTTTGTCAAATGTATATTCATAAACACTTAAATAGAAAATGCAGTCAGCTTAAATGTATATGTTGTAAATATGAAAAGTTCATAAGCATTTCCTGCTGTTGAGAGGTCAATGAAATATGAAGTCAGCCACTTTAATTCTGAGCTTACAGAAGGCATTTTATTCTTGAAACAGACTTTTCTGTGCATGTATAAAAATATTAAGAGGAATATAAGTAGAAAAAAAGATTTGCATTTCAGCACATTTAATAGATTTATTTATTTATTTTCCCTCTCATCTTGAGTCAAGCATCAACCTACCTGTAAATGACTGACAATATACTATTTCTCTCCAAAAGAAACTGAATTCAAAGGAAAGTAAATTACAATGCAAGTCAGTTAACCTCAAGACTAACTAAAGACATCTCTGTGTCCTTTTAAAAAGAAAAACAGGAGATTATTACTGATCTGAAAGATATGACACTGAGCTCTCTGTGAAATGCTAATTCACTGGCATAAAAGAAGAAAAGTGCAACTCATGTTACTTGCATTTAGCTGTATTCCAAGAGGACAATTGTAAGAATACAAATAAGGATGTCAAAATTCTGAAGTAGGGTGTACATCTGTGTATTACACTTGCAGTGAATATCAATTTATTCATAAAGAAGGAAAAAATGCTAAAAATGCCATTACATTTAGATTGCATTTAAAATATGGGAAAGAGTTTAAAATAATGGCTGCAATTCGATAATGAATTCCAAAAGGATACCACAGGAGTAAAAACTGAATACATTAATCGCGCTTAGTTCGGTTTGTGATCTGGAGTGTTAGGGGTAGGGCTGGAGTTGGGGTTTGGTTCATTAACATCAGAGCCCATATGCAGCACAGGTTATCTAAGCACTCTTGGTGATGTTTTCAGTCTGAATGTAGAATTACTTATTCATTTTTAGCATACAATTCGAGACTTCATTTTAAAGCTTCTGCGTGAAATTTAAAACATTTTCAGGGCAGGATTAAAACACAAACAAAAACACATTAAATTCCCAGTTCTATTATTGTGTCTGTTAGAATTAATGTTGCAACAATATATATATACAGACAGGTGACAAATTAAAGGAAAAACCAACAAAGTGTCTCAGTAAGGTGTTGGGCACCACGAGCTGCCAGAACAGCTTCAATACTCTTGGCACAGATTCTACGAGTCTCTGGACTCTACTGGAGGGATGAACACCATTCTTCCAAAAGATATTCCCTCATTTGGTGTTTTGATGATGGTGGTGGAGAGCGCTGTCTAACACGTCAGTCCAGAATCTCTCATAGGTGTTCAATTGGATTGAGATCTGGTGACTGTGAAGGCCATAGCATATGATTCACATCATTTTCATACTCATCAAACAATTCAGTGACCCTCGTGCCCTGTGGATGGGGGCATTGTCATCCTGGAAGAGACCAGTCCCATCAGGATAGAAATGTTTCTCCGTAGGATAAAGGTGATCACTCAGAATAACTTTGTAATGATTTCCAGTGACCCTTCCCTCTAAGGGGACAAGTGGACCCAAACCATGCCAGGAAAATGCCCCCCCACAGCATAACAGAGCCTCTGGACCCCTTCACTGTAGGGGTCAAGCAGTCAGGCCTGTACCGTTCTCTTGGTGTCGCCACACATGAACTCGCCCACTTGTCGAGAATATGGTGAAGGATGACTCATCTGGCCATATCACTTTTTTCCACATCTCTGTGGTTTACCTTAAAATGCACAACATTTTGTTCATCAATCTGCCTGGTTTACAAGATGAACTTACAAAAGAGAATCAAAGCTTGGTTGACTATGAATTACTCTTTTTCCTAACTTGACATTCTGAATATAAACATTTAATATCAATTATATATTATATATAAAAAACTATGAATTAACTACATATGGAAAACAGTCATTAGCTCTGAATAATAACAATGTAACATTTTTTCAAATTTATCAGAGAATTGTCTGCACATTTGTAAACTGTTCTTACAATGCACAGTTTCTTGAACATTAAGAGTTACAAAAACAACACATCATAGAATAGATAGCATGAGTAGTAATTACCATAGCTACAATGAAAGAACTAGGTTTGTGTTGGCATTGGCAGATGAAATCTGAAAAGCTTAATTGACACTCTAATTGAAAGCCTGGAGAAAGAAAATAAAGATGGGAAACATTAAATAGAATTAAAAACTAGGCTAGAAAAATCCGGGGGAAACAGGCTTGGAGATTTTAACATTTTGTGGACTGACATGATATCTTAGCCTGACTGTTTTTTTTCTTTTCTTTGACTATGCCACATTTGTATTACCCATAGGCAGCACTGTGAAGTTGTGGTTAGGGCTCTGGACTCATGACTGGAAGGTTGTGGGGCTAATCCTAGGTGGTGCAGTGCTGTTGTACCCTTGAGAAAGGTACTTCACTTAGATTGCTCCAGTAAAATGCCCAGCTGTATAAATGGGTACAAATGTAAGTCACCCTGGATAAGAGCGTCAGCTAAATGACAATAATAATAATAATAATAATAATAATAATAATAATAATAATAATAATAATAATAATTAAAAAATATTCCAAAAGTGCATTCTCTAACTAACAATATAGAAAGCCCAAGTGTTTTGAACCAACACTAATCCAAGGCATTGTATCATTTCTTGTTCACATTCTTTAAATCAGTTTAATATGTAGTACTGTTTATGATTAACACTAACAGCGCCGAGCCGGTCAATTTGAGGTTAACTCTTACGCCCTCCGCTTACAAGAGCAAGGCCAGCTGCTCTACCAGTGCCGCTAGGAGCGAAGCCGTAATCTACTTGCACAATGTCTGGTGGCTTGTGTGGCCTCCGCGCAATATCATGGCAGTGGACCCCTGATCCAATACGAGTGGGGCCACAGACCCAATGAGAAAAATACAATATAATACATAGCTGGCTAGTCAACAGAGTAGCTGAGCTGAACAATATACAATATATACGTATCGTATGACAGCAGGACCTTCATGCTGTCAGCGCGCAGCACAAGAGCATCCAACTCAACTAAACAGTACAGAGTGGAAGAGCTCCATTGTGCTGACAATTTAGATTTCGTACAAACGAACTATATACACAACAGGGCGTGGAACGAACGGCTAATGAACAGCTAACGCAGGGCAACATTAGCTCTACTGTGTTAACAAAGGAACCATATACACAGTGAGGCAGCAAAACTCAAGCGCCATCAGCTGGGAACAGCGGCAGTGAACTCCATTCTACAATTTTAGAACGGAGCCGCAGTCCTGCTGTTTAATACATAATACATATATACACATATATACATCACAGGGTGCAGGAGCTGGCTCATGCGCCACATGTGGAACACAGGAGCAGTTGACACCTGTCGAATAGTGCAGGGCAACTACAGCTCTTACCGTGTGAATAAATGAACTATGTACACAGCGGGGCACTGGAGAACTCAAATGACCTCCACTGGAGGACAACAGCAGCGGTCCCCTGCTCTATGGCATAATACAGCCAGAGCGGGTCACAGACCTGCAGACCAATATACAGAGCCGGGTACAGGCCAAACGCATGCACCACCGCAACTCAATTATAATGAATGAATTATATACAGGGCGGCCTCATAAGGCAACATGCCTGTAGGCCACATGACAAGCCCCGGGAACACATCGACAGGGCTGTCTGTACATCCAGGAGCAGCTTGTGTGGGTGCTCAACTGGAAGGCATAGTCCGGTGGAAGGGAAAGACATGGTTCACTAGCTCCCTCAGGAAGCACTTACAGGGGGTGGGAGAGGAAAGGCAGGAGCCAGAGCCCATAGGCTACTGGGGCTCGACTGCAGCCAACACCAGGTTCCCAATGGAAGGGACCGGTCCCATCACATGTAAGCGGCGAGGCCCAAGCTGCAGCTGCACAAATGTCTGCCAAGGGGGCACCTTGAAAAAGGGCCCACGATGTGGCAACTACTCGAGTCGAGTGAGCCACCAGGTGGACTCGTAGGCCATGGTAATGGTATCCACAATCCAATGCGAGAGTCGCTGCTTTGAAAGTGCCTGGCCCTGTATCTGCGCTCCATAAGACACAAACAGTTGGTCTGAGTGCCGAAAATCATTAGTGCATTCCAAATAGCACCTGAGGGCCCGCACAGAGCAGAGCAAGTGAAGCCGACTCTCTTGCTTTGAAGCAAAGGGAGGAGGATGAAAAGCCATCAACTCAATAGGCCTGTTGACATGGAATGGAGACAGCACTTTCGGGAGGAACGCAGGGTGAGGCCGTAGCGTGACCCTGGAGCCATCTCCCGCAAAACAGATACACGATGGGTGTACGGACAGGGCGTGGAAGTCGCTCACGCGTTTTGCAGAGGTGATTGCTAGCGCAGTCTTAAGTGACACCAGCTTCAGCTCAGCTGAGTTCAGTGGCTCAAATGGGACTTGGGAAAGTGCGTCCAGCACTACATCAAGGCGCCATGCGGGCAGTGAAAGGGTTCTAGGAGGCCGTAGCCGTTGATCTCCCTTTAGAAACTGCACAGCCAGAAAATGAGACCCAGGAGGCTCGCCATCAATCCGAACATGACATGAGGAGATGGCCGCCAGATACACTTTAAGCATGGACGGGGACTTGCCCTGGTCCAACAGCTCTTGTAGAAACTGCAATATGACCCGATGGGGCAATTAATTGGGACTTGACCGCCGTCTTGGCACCAGGTGCTAAACGTCCGCCAGCGGTAGGAATACTGCGACCTCATAGAGGCAGCTCTCGCCGACTGAATAATGGTAACTACCACGTCCGACAGACCCCAGGCAATCAATCATTCCTGCTCAGGGGCCAGGCCCAGAGATGGAGGAGGCCCGGATTAGGGTGTCAAAGCATGCCCTGCACCTGGGAGAACTAGTTCGCTCTCCCTGGGAGCTGCCAAGGCTCTCCTTGGAGGAGGGCGATCTGGTCTACGAACCAGAAACTGCGAGGCCACCGTTGGGCTATCAGCAGAACTGTCGCTCGTTCTCTCCTGACCTTCTCCAGGACCACCGGGAGAAGGGGGAATGGTGGGAATGCATAAAGGAGACAGCGCGGCCACGTATGGGCTAGCGCGTCGATCCCTAGGGTTCCTGAGCGGTCTCGGATGGAGACCCATAGTGGGCAGTGTGTGGACTCTGCTGAGGCAAAGAGATCCACGTCCGCCTTGCCAAACCGGCTCCACAGTTGTTGTACCACAAGCGGATGGAGGCGCCATTCCAAGACCGGGGGACCTCCTCGAGAGAGGAGGCCTGCCGCCATGTTGGACAGGCCCAGGAGGTGAACTGCTCTGATGGAGCGGAACCGTGGCTGCGCACACAGAAGCAGATGGTGTGCTAGACAGTACAGTCTGCCTGACCGGAGACCTCCTTGCCTGTTGATATAGGCAACCACCGCTGTGTTGTCCGTCCGAACCAGCATGTCTGTCCCGCAGGACTGGCAGGAAATGAGATAGTCCAAGGAGTACTGCTTGCAACTCCAGGACGTTGATATGGAAGGCCCGTGCGGGCTCCGTCCACCTGCCTCGGACTTCACGTCCGTCGCAGACTGCTCCACAACCCTGATTGGAGGCGTCTGTCATCATGACTGCTCAGTGGTAGACTGGCCCCAGCGGCACACCAAGGATCAAATTGTGGGGGCTCCGCCTGCGCAATGGGGATGTGAAAGTAAGCATCTTTCAGATCTACCGTGGTGAACCAGTCACCGGGCTTGATGGTGTGCAGGTTGAGCATCTTGAAGTGCAGCACCTTGAGGTGACAGTTCAGATCCAAGATGGGGCGGAAACCGCCATCTTTCTTGGGCACAAGGAAGTATGGGTAATAAAATCCCTCATGCTGCACTGGCGGGGGCACTTCGCGGATTGCTCGCTTCTCCAGGAGAGCGACAATTTCGACGCGAAGTGCCGCACACTACAACGGGTCCCTCACTTGCGTCCACACCATGCCCTGGAAGGCGGGTGGACGTGTCTGAAATTGCAGGGAGTAGCCAACTGATATACTTTGGAGCACCCAACAGTCTTGGGTGCAGAGTCACCAATTTGAGAGTTGCTGGGGGGTAAAAGGGTGGGCCAGAGGCTGCTGGAAGGGGGCGGGGTGGGTGATGCGCCATGTTGCTCTGAGGGCTCCGCCAGCTGAGCCAAGTACAAGGCCATCAGGCTTTCAGTATTTTGGAGGGGAGCTGCATGGGCTCCAGCCTCATACGCCCTCAGGAGCAGCGTCTCCATGATGCGACACTGCCTGTTGGGGCGGGGCGGGGCGGGGCGGGGCGGGGCAGGGCAGGTCGCATGGCTCCGCAGACAGCGGAGGTAGGGAAACGAGCGCGGCTATGGTGGTTCACGCAGGGAAATTCCACCAAGCCCGCTTCTGCCGTGCCCTGGCATAAGCCTCCCCTTTCCTGGCTAGGGCGGGGGCTGTTGCCGGATGGTCCCAGGTAGCCCTCAGCTCATCGAGGAGGTCAGGCAGCAGCGGGAGGGCCCGTGTTGGCTGCTGCGCGTGCTGACCCCTCTCGAGCCTGGAGTGTGGCGGGGCAGGATCAGAGGGCTAGGGGAGCTGGAGAGATTCCACAGCCCTCTGGATGACTGCCCAGAACTCCCTGTCCTGTCCTGTGGGAGCAGGAGGGGTGTCCACACTCAACGGAGGAGGAGGGGTGGGAGCGACCAGCTCCTCCTCCATGAGCTCCGCCTCAAGCTCCGAGTCCTCGCGAGGACCCAGAGACAGGCGGTCCTCCTCCCAGGTGGCCCGTCTGCTGCCCTCCTCCTGGGATGGGGTAGACAGACTCCCCTCAGTCTCCATTAGCGCGGCGTGAGTCGGCGGCGGAGCATCATGGTGGGGGGGGGCGGCACCTGTTGCGCTGCTTGTGCTGCTTGCGCTGCCAGCGCGGCCAGGAGAGCACAGATTTGGTCCATCCTGCTGTTGAGAGCGAGGATGGCCTCATCGTGCTCCCTGTCAGCTGTGCCTGACCTCCTTCACCGACGGCGCGGTGGGGTGAGCCTTATTGTAGTTTTATGATGTAAGCAATTTACTCAAAGTACCACTCGTTATCCATCTCTGACTAGCAACCTGCAGTGACTTCAAAATCAAATAGAAATCGTAGTCATAGTGAAATAGAAAGTCAGTCCAATTTCATATTGTGTATATAACAGAATACTTATTATTTGCAACATTTCAAACTGTATTTCTGTTGGTGATTATCTATCCCACACTGATATGTGGCATAGAAGGCATGCATGGATAGCTCTTAAATCAAACCAATCCATCCATGTCTATAAGAGTTTCCATCAATATTGTCCTGTCATTAACACAAAAAACTGTAGGACCGTTTTCAAAAACCTATCATTCTAAAGTATCTTTCAACTAAATGAACAAATTGAAATTAGAATTAAATTTTTTTCACTTTGAAGTTTAGTTATCCCTCATAGGCAACTTATAATGAAGAAGGCAGTTCTTGCTTTGAGGCATGTTTGACAAGAATTTCTTTTGATGCATATTTCTACTTGGGTCTTTTTCCACTAGCTAGAATGCTAATGTTTAATTCCTGTCAGAAAATATGTATTGATAGAAACTGTCGTTATGAGGCAATGTTTGACTGTAACTTAATTGTGTGTTGACCAGCCCCATTTTCAATGTTATCTTTAACCAGAGGGAAATTTTGAAATCTCAACAATAGGTCATTGTGCGGAAAAATCATGCATTTCTGACAACCACAAGATATGCTAAAATGAGAAGGAACTATCAAAGCACTTAAAAATATTTCTTATCATAATTAATTTTACTACAGTGCTTATTTTTATATGTATTTATTCATGAATATACACATTACATTATATATATATATATATATACACTCACCTAAAGGATTATTAGGAACACCATACTAATACTGTGTTTGACCCCCTTTCGCCTTCAGAACTGCCTTCATTCTACGTGGCATTGATTCAACAAGGTGCTGAAAGCGTTCTTTAGAAATGTTGGCCCATATTGATAGGATAGCATCTTGCAGTTGATGGAGATTTGTGGGATGCACATCCAGGGCACGAAGCTCCCGTTCCACCACATCCCAAAGATGCTCTATTGGGTTGAGATCTGGTGACTGTGGGGGCCAGTTTAGTACAGTGAACTCATTGTCATGTTCAAGAAACCAATTTGAAATGATTCGACCTTTGTGACATGGTGCATTATCCTGCTGGAAGTAGCCATCAGAGGATGGGTACATGGTGGTCATAAAGGGATGGACATGGTCAGAAACAATGCTCAGGTAGGCCGTGGCATTTAAACGATGCCCAATTGGCACTAAGGGGCCTAAAGTGTGCCAAGAAAACATCCCCCACACCATTACACCACCACCACCAGCCTGCACAGTGGTAACAAGGCATGATGGATCCATGTTCTCATTCTGTTTACGCCAAATTCTGACTCTACCATCTGAATGTCTCAACAGAAATTGAGACTCATCAGACCAGGCAACATTTTTCCAGTCTTCAACTGTCCAATTTTGGTGAGCTTGTGCAAATTGTAGCCTCTTTTTCCTATTTGTAGTGGAGATGAGTGGTACCCGGTGGGGTCTTCTGCTGTTGTAGCCCATCCGCCTCAAGGTTGTACGTGTTGTGGCTTCACAAATGCTTTGCTGCATACCTCGGTTGTAACGAGTGGTTATTTCAGTCAAAGTTGCTCTTCTATCAGCTTGAATCAGTCGGCCCATTCTCCTCTGACCTCTAGCATCAACAAGGCATTTTCGCCCACAGGACTGCCGCATACTGGATGTTTTTCCCTTTTCACACCATTCTTTGTAAACCCTAGAAATGGTTGTGCATGAAAATCCCAGTAACTGAGCAGATTGTGAAATACTCAGACCGGCCCGTCTGGCACCAACAACCATGCCACGCTCAAAATTGCTTAAATCACCTTTCTTTCCCATTCAGACATTCAGTTTGGAGTTCAGGAGATTGTCTTGACCAGGACCACACCCCTAAATGCATTGAAGCAACTGCCATGTGATTGGTTGGTTAGATAATTGCATTAATGAGAAATTGAACAGGTGTTCCTAATTATCCTTTAGGTGAGTGTATATACACACACACACACACATACACACTGATCAGCCATAACATTTTGACCACTGACAGGTGAAGTGAATAACACTGATAATCTCGTTATCATGGCACCTGTCAGTGGGTGGGATATATTAGGCAGCAAGTGAACATTTTGTCCTCAGAGTTGATGTGTTAGAAGCAGGAAAAATGGGCAAGCGTAAGGATCTGAGTGACTTTGACAAGGGCCAAATTGTGATGGCTAGACAAGTGGGTCAGAGCATCTCCAAAACTGCAGCTCTTGTGGGGTGTTCCCGGTCTGCAGTGGTCAGTACCTTTCAAAAGTGTCATGGGCGGCCAAGGCTCATTGATGCACGTGGGGAGCGAAGGCTGGCCCGTGTGGTCCGATCCAACAGACGAGCTGCTGCTAACGTCTTGGTGCCAGATACCACAGCACACCTTCAGAGGTCTAGTGGAGTCTATGCCTCGACGGGTCAGGGTTGTTTTGGCGGCAAAAGGGGTACCTACACAATATTAGGCAGGTGGTCATAATGTTATGGCTGATCGGTGTGTATATATATATATATATATATATATATTTAAATGTTAACACGTGGTTTAGTGTGACACATGTTACATCAATAAGGGAGCACAGCTTTCACCTGGATTCACCTTGTTGATCTATTTAATGGAAAGAACAGTTGTTTGTAATGTCTTAATATAATATGTATTTGCTTTCAAACTAACAAAGTGTCATTGGTTTGTTTTTGTGGAGAATGACACAAAATAGGAACTGTAATGAGGCTCCACATGTTTGCATCAGGAAGATAGCAATACACAAAGAACATGCAATGGTTAAATTATGTATTCAACATATTCAACACTTGAAACAAGATTTGGTGATTCATTCAGTCTAATAATTATTGTTCATGAAACCATACTTATTTAGATATTAATGGATTAGTATTCAATAGTTTACATACTTCTAGTCTTAACTCCGTTCCATCAACTGCAAACTCTTTTCTCTAGGCAGAATCAACAAACTTGAATGACCCTTAAGAGACAAAATACATATTATTAGGGACCAATGTACATTATTACTTTACTGAGAGGGGATGAGTTTGATGTGGGAATAGGTGCCTGTACAGTCTGAATACTGTTTTACATGTTTTGTATTGCTACAGTGGAGGATTTAGAATTAAATTAAACCACAAGCAAGCATTCATTTATAGATAAATGTAATGTTCCAAATCTCGCATGAAAAAGGCTATAAATAAACCAAAGTACCCTGGGCCGCTTACAATTTTCCCTTTCCTTTTCATGTAACTGTAGAAATTGATAGGTTTTTATGTGTTGGTCTCTTTTATTGCCTTATTATAACGGTTTGTTTATGCTTGCAAACATCACTTTAGAGAGAACAGGAGGAGGCCAACAGAAGGATTAAATCGAGTATTTACAATCCTCAAAGGTAGACAAAGTCCAGCCAAAAGTCTACTTCAGGATTAGCAATGAAAGGAAAAATGATGGCAAACTAAGCATTAACAAGCAATAGTACTTAGAATTTTACATAGAGCATAATATGGATGTGGAACAATCTCACTGGGATACTTTGGAAAGTTTTTAGATCAATTAGTTACTAGGAACTGAATGCGCAAAATGGGTCAAATGGTCTCCTCATTTGTAATCTTCCTTATGCACAGACTCCTTGCAATCGATAGACAGACAGCCTGGATCTGCACACCAAAAATACATTTAAGTGGAGTAATTTGAACTTGTTGTGAACATCACAGTTTAATCACATCTAGGTGTAAGAATTAAGAGATGTAAATATACTGTATGGAGCATGTTGTGAAAATACAGACAACAGTAAACATACAATGATCTAAAATGCTGCTACAAGGTACAAGGTACTTCTTAGTGTGACTGATTCTAACTTTAACCAAGATCATTCTACAATGGCAGCCACACTAAGTGAAAAGTGAATATACCTAGAGGCAGCTTACTGATTGACAGGTCAGGAACCACATTTCTCAATTTTTTAATCAATAAATGATTTACACTTCCCCCAGGCAGGCATCAATTAGATCTAGTATTTATTAATTATTGTGCCGGGTGAATGAATTGTATACGCTTAGTGATGGATGTGCTAAACTAGTATATAGAGTTTGGGTTCCATTAGTTTCCATCTGACATCACTTTACCGGTTTAGTAAACATCACTACTGGCTTTCAAATCAATTCCAACTAATTTTCCTTTTCACTTGCCATAATGGTGACCTTACATACACCATCATCCCATAGCTAAAATGGCAACATTCAGTCTTTTATTTGGTTTTGGTTTGGTTTTGGTTTGCAGCATATGTTGAAGCATGATTTAAAATGATTTTTGCTTTAATGCAGAGTATTAATTCACTGTGCATACAGATTCACTTACCAAGAGTATTTTCATCATTCACTAATTAGAGGATTAATTTCTTAAACACAGCAATTACCATTTCTAAGACTCATACAATCAAGCTTGGCTAGGCCCATTAAAAATAGTTTTTATGTAACAATTTCATTGCAAAATAGTGATGTGAATATTAATGACAATTATGAATCTGTTTCTTATAAAATCTATAGTTTAAAAACTTAATACGCAGGCCTATTTTGTTGCACTTGTTCAACACATACCTTCAGTAGGTTATTAAAATACCTCAGAATTTCAAACATTATCATACACATTGCAGGTGTTACAGAGGAAAGAAAGATGTCACATTTTTAATTGAAAATGTTTTAATATAAATTCTGCCGGAAAGAACTGCAGATTAGTGGCAATACCAAAACAACAGGGGTGTAGGCCTAGATATGTGGGTCAGAGATTTCATTTTAATTTTTGCAGATTATTTTCTTATTTTAAATTGATTTCCATGCTTCATTTCAACGTGCATTACTTTTAAATGTTTCATTTTTTTACTATTGGTTTTGTTTGTTTAAATTGATGGAACCTGTATTAAATGACTCATTTATGCCTTAATTAATTTTAGAAATTGTCCTCTGTGTGGGAGAAGAAGGCAAGGGTGATAGAATGGAATGTGGTGAACAAATTAGTGGTTTAAGCAGCTCTTGAGGTATGCCAATTTAAGTGTCCTATAAGAAAAATATGCCAGCTACAAAATGTGAATCTTTTCCTCTTCAGTTGTAATCTTGAAAGCCAGCATAATTTATTAAGCAAGTGCATTCTAGCATCCAATGGGTTCTTTCTAAGTGTTTTCCAGAACATAAGGGAGAGAATTTATCCAGAGCCGACAGTACAGTGCTGAATCTGAGCACTGCACAATAGGACTGCCTCATGATAAGGATTTAGCACAGCCATATTTATCAATCAGCAATAAATTAATGACCCACGGTCTACTGAATCTAATTGAAATGCACTGCACCAGGAAAGGTCGCCATACCAAAGTGCTATTATTGGAATATCTGAGGATTTGTGTTATCTCGGGCAGATGTGTCAATACCACATGTGTGAGATAATTGAAGAATCCAGCTAATATAATAATGCCTCTATTTATAAAAATAAACTCAAACTGTTAATGTCACATGCTACTGTAATTATAGGTACAAAGTTATTAAGATGTATGGTGTGATATTGTTTTGTGAAGATTGCTGTTTAGATACTTTTGTGGTCATGGTATATATATGTAATGGAGGACTACAAATTGTTATTATGTACAGGGTGAAGGGCATATACAGCAGTTATATCCTGATGTAAGAAAAGAACAATGCTGGAAACTCTAGCACTCTAGTCTAACACAAATCAAGCATATCACAGGAATGTTAAAGGCTTGTTCAAACTAGCTAAACCATCCCATTCCACAATATTCTGGACACTTTGAAATAGGAAAGGTTCCTACCATTGCAGCTAAACTGAAAGTCATAAAACTTCACCAAATTATTCCTTGATTAGTATGAGTAATAATTAATAAAACAATTAAATATCTCCAATTTCAGACAAATATCTGTTTAAACAATTTGCTATGTTTTCATTGTAGACAAAGTTGATAGGAGCACTTCCAAGGATAAGTGCAAAATGAAAGCAAAAATAATTATGTTGTGAATTGCTCACAGAGGCATTAGCAGCATTACTGCAAACGGATTGCACACCTCTAAACGTTTGTGGTTTCAAATCTAAAATGACAATGAGCTTCTCGCAGATCTTGTTTGCACAACAATGCACTGGGAGTGGTCACATTCTAGCGGAATTAAATCAAGAAAATACCTCAGAGAAAACAACCTGCAAGTGCTCTTGCAGTTATGCCAATATATTAACAAAGCATGTTTGGCAAATATATAAATATATTTTGAAATACAAGTGTTGTGTGCTATGGATTAATTATTAAGCATCACTTATTAGTATGATGTTATGTGTATTTACAAAAGGCATCATATAATCAAGACCCATGTTTTCAAACAAAATACATTTGAATTAGTTTATAAGTATTACATGTAACAGAAAAGGTGGATGTGCTCCATTCAATTTTAAAAGTAAACATTGCAGATTCACCAGTGAACAAACTCAGCTTATTCAAGATGGGGTATATGCAACAAAAGATACATTTTAATGAAGGCCACTGTGAATCTGTTTGTTAGCTTGCCTACATATCCTTGTTTAAAAATGCATTTACCACACTCAATGACATACTGTTTATTCTAATTTGTAATCAAAGTTTGGACATGTAAGGAGAGATTTTCAATGGTTTGCCTGACTGCAAACTTCTTCCATTTCTAAAACCTGAGCATAAGGGAAGAAAAAACCCTAAATATTAAATTGAATGTAAATTAATTAAGCATCAAAATCTTCTGCAACTGACTTAGTTACTGATCTATTACCAGCAGGTGCACAAACATTACAAAATACTTGTTAGTTAAAGATATCAGAAACTCACAAAATAATAAGCAACAAAATAATTCAAAACTGGGTGAAATAACCAGAAACAAAAACATAAATTGTAATTAACATGGAAGATGACAGCAACAAGTAACATTTTATAGAAAATGTATGCCCTTGGTTCATTTTAATTAACAAATTAAGTCCGAAGGCTTTTTTGCCAAGTATTATGGTGAGGGCTAGACAAGTGAATGAAACATCCCTCATACAGATATCACCCTGAAGGAATGATGCTCCTAGTAAAAGTATGAAGTGCAGTTCAGGATTGTCAAATCTTGTGCTCACTTCTGTCTCTTGATGCCTACATCATTTTTTTTCTGTCCAGGTCATTCATTTGTTTATTGAGTCTTTGCGCATTTAATTAACCAATTCAGGTCAGCAGGGAATGATAAATTGGAGCCTGAATTCAAATGGAAAACACAAAATGAGTCCCAGTGTTACAGTTATTTTTCTTGTATTTACATTATTTTCTCTGGGATTAGATGAACAAGGATTTGCATGTCTTGTCCTCATGGTAGAAAGCAGATCAGCCTGATAAAATATTACATGCAATCAGTTTTTATTTTACAACTATGCCAAATGTTTATCAATTTACTGACAGCAGCTGTTGCCAAATGATTTTCTACTGAGAAAAAAGTACTTTTTTGTACTAGTCAAGTCTGCATTTTTGGCATTTGGATTTAAATTTAAATACATTCCAAGAAAGTGAAGCTTGTATAATCATCTTTATCTGAACCTATAAACATGCACATATGCTTAGTTAATAAAACATGCAAATGTGCCTAATTAATTTTAGATTTTTAATGTTTATTTTTTTAGATGTTTCACTTTAAAGAGAGATGACACACACACACATATATATCCACACATATATATATAGCTACACACACACACATACACCCACATATATTATATATATATATATATATATATATATATATATATATATATATATATATATATATATTAGTTGTTGGTTGTGGGAAAAAACCTTGGATAAGGGTGTTTGCTAAGAAATATGATAATATTATTAATTGTAGTTAAGAAAAATAATTACAGAAAAAATGAATGAATATTCAATATCAGAAATACATTCTGATAGTTGTATTGATAGGTAACTGATCAAGGTAGGAATGGTCTGATGTTTACATTTAGTATTATGATGAGTAATTTAGCTATATTATGCACTAAAATTAATTTTATTGACAAACGTAGGGTTACATTTTGTTCCGGGTTCTAAGGTTAGGGTTAGAGTCCCCATAACACATTAAGGTTAGGGTTGTTTTACTGCTGGTTTAACTGAATTAGGTGTAGATTTTTATTATTTAGGACTTAAGCTGATTCATTGCTGTATTCTGCATCAACTAAAAAGGGAACATTGAAAATGAAAAGAGAAAAAAAAAGTTTAGTCCATACAGAAAATTTACAGAGAGCAAACATGTGTAAAGTTTTTGTTACATATAAAGTCATAGACTTATTTAGCCAATTAAAAAAAAAAAAAACAGGCCCAGATGACTACAACTGAACCAATGGAGATTGATCAAGTTATAGAGGAAGAACCCATGGAGGTTGATTTGATTTTTCCTGAAGACGTGGAAATGTTGACTGTGGCTCCCCTGACTATTCCACACAAGTACAAGTCCAGGAGAAGATGGAGCCATAGAATGTGCCCATACCGTACGTAATGTACGTAATTGATAGTTTCTCTTTGGTCTTGTAGAGCGGCCTTCCAGACGGCGGGCACCCTGTTCTACTTGGTCCTCACTGTGCTGGCAGAGAGCAGCCTCCTGCTCCAGGCTGGCCCCCCTCCTCCGTCCCCGAGGCTGTGCAGCTGGAAGCTCAGCCGGAGGGCTTCACGGAGTAGGAGGAGATGAAGATCTGGACCTCAAGGGTGTGGCAGAAGCACATGGCCTCTCAGAGCGACTCCCAGTGTTCAACTTCTAGTTTTGACCCTCGCTTTTCGACTCTCGACCTTGCCTATTGGATTACCTCTCGTCTAGTTTGCCCGATTGCCCGAGCTCCTGCTAGTGTCTTGACCTCGATTTACAGATTACCTTTGAAATAGTGATTGCTGGCCCCAGCCCCTAAGCCTGTTTTCTGACCTCGTCTTCCTCTCCACTATTGGATACTTCACCCCTGTCCACCCAGGCATAACGGATGTTTCAATTTCTTGAACTGATTTGATTCCAAATGCATCCAATGATGCGTCTACAACCTAATTTTCAAAGGGGAATTTCTTTGCGTTAACAAAAAACTGGTGCCTTTCAGAGGGGCACTCTCTGTGAAACAATATGTAAAAGGAAAGCCATATCCATGGGGTGTGAAGATCTAGCACTAGCTCTCTCAAGATTAGAAGCATATGGATCATGGAGCTGCTGTCGTTCTTCACCTCAGCCAGAGAATCAGCAATCCTAACTACAAACTATACTTCTACAATTATTTCACTACTTATAATATGTTGGAGGTACTGGCTGAGATGAATATGCTCCATCTTTCTGGTGTTTCTGTCTCTGCAGAGTGACAGTGTAAGGTTCGAATGTGCACTGTTTTACCCCCTCTACAATGATCCAGACTGGTTCACCCCTCCAATATGCTTTGGATCTCGATTTGGATCTCGATTTACAGCTACGAGGACACCAGTGACTGTGACTCCACTATCTGCATAGTATTTACGCACCATGGGATCTTTTCACTGTCCCTGAGTAGGTGGGTTCAGTGTTTGGGTCTTTATTGCAGAATTGGTATGGTACTCGAAATCAATGCAGCCTCTTACACCGCAGAAAGAGTATTGAACCGCATACAACAAACAGTAAATGTTGTAGTGAGCAAAGCACGCTCCTTATCAGTACTGCTACCCCTTTAGACACAGGTGTATCTATTCCAGTCCACTATGGAGGTGCAGATTACCAAAGGAAATGGTACGGAAAATCTAGGCTCTTACAACCTAGACTTCAGCTCCAAATAATCTGATAACTTTGACTTGATTGCTGTGAAATTTTGCAGCCCACCTGCTGTATTCTCTGTAACTACCCATCTAGCCTTCCACCTAGCGATCCAGGCAATTACCTGTGGCAAGCGAGACCCCCAACACACAAAGAGCACTTGTGGGGTGTACTTAAATTGCCCCAAACCCAAGTGATGTGTAAAACCTTGCCGGGTCAAATTTATCACACTAATAATCTCAAATAATTACGTAAAGTCCTCAACAGACCAGATGCTGTCTGACACTTTCAGTCATTACCTACTTCCTTTTCTCACAATTAAACTCAACTAAACCAAAATCAAGCAATGCTACTGCAGGCCTCAGAATAACAATGCTACTACACTACAGTCCTGGTTGTCTAAGTTTTTCCAGAGAGGGGAATCCCTATTCCTTTCCCTGACTCCTCTTCTACATCTGAGAGGAGTCAAATGCTGTTGGGCTTAGTGAGGAACCAGTCCAGCTTCTGTCCCTGCACACTTTGAAACAAATTATAACTTTAAGTCATGTACTTATCAGATGAAACATACTCACCATCAAAACAGCCAGGCATTCGGGAAGGTGTGGGAAAGGTGCAGGTTAGGCCCCAACTTATTAACAATATTTTTTTATATTTTATGAATGACCATTAAACACTTCCTGGAGGAAATTAATTAACTTCCAACCAATTAGTATTGCCATTTGCCTTTTGGAATTTAGTGTTTCAACCAATTAGCGCTTAACATTGTAATGCAGGGGTGGGCATTTGTTTTCCTTATTCAACCAATCGCTGACAGTATCAGCACCAAGCGTGTTGTGAGAGGGTGTTTCAGTATGAATTGTGCTGTGATAACTGTGCTTTGCTGGATGGCATTACAAGTGAATAGCTGTAGGTAATTTACAGAAACCAATTTAAAACAGTGGAGAATAAAGGATTAACTGTTGAACTATCAATACAGTTCAACAAACTGTCAATAAACCAACCATCAAACTTCCTGTGTGTTTCTTTTTACTAGGGCAGAACTTAATCAAACTTCCCAAACCGCCTTTGTCGACACAAACAGATGACAAAAACTTAATTGTATAATAGGTATACCACTAGCTTACATAATTTTTATTAATGCAGTCCCTGTACAATAGTAATTACATTTTTCATCTACCATATTGAATAGTCCTGGTCGTCCAGGTAATAACAAGATCAAGACCACATTATTTTTTAATCTTGAGAGTAGGCGCCTTTTCTCAATATAGTCTTGAGGAAGAGAGCTTGAGCACTTTCAAATAATGAAGCTGGGACAGTTTTTGACAATATCATAATTTAGTTGACTTTTGTTTTGTATTGTTATTATGTATTTATTTAGCAGACACCCTTATTAAGGCCATTGTTGATTGCTGCTTTTGAATGTGATTTTGGTTAATGTTTTAAATGGTTGATTAGAACAATCAGCACAGCTTGCGTTTTAATTGTCTGCAAGTGTCAAATAAAATGTAAAAGTAGGGAAAGAGTTCTAATATCATTTTAGATTGAAATTGTTCATGTTTGATTGCACTTTGGTTGCTCTCAGAGTGAAAGTTCAGAATTCCAATTGGTAAATTACAACTTATAAATTGTCCCCAATTTGACGGAATGGGTGAGAGGGGTTACCCTAATGTATATACAAGATAAGGTTTCCCATAGTCATTGCTTTCACCATGTGCCAGCGTAGCATATGTTGCTATTCAACTATTGTCTCAGGCTGGATCAGGTTACTGTAGCTGCCCAGTAACCAAACAAGCAACAAACTCACTATGGATTAAAAAGAAAAAAACAGTACTGTGGGGGGGGGGGGGGGTTGCAGACTAGTCCAACTCTAGGGGAGTGTATACATTTAGCCTTCATATGTCCTTATATATTGTCGGTTGTCAGATGTTTTTGAATGTGTAAATGTCCTGATAAATGAAGAGATCGCTTTATGAATGAATTCAGCAGATATAAAAATAACCCAACAACTTTAATTAATTAGTGAAGTTGTCATTTGGATGAGGGTGAGGTTGGCAGATATATCTGTCTTCCCCTCTACTTGAAAGATCCAGAAACTGCTGACATCTACACATGGCATGAACAATCCTACTTTGAGTTCATGTATGCATTTGTTCTTGAGTAACAGCTTTGGCAAAAAACAAGCTTACTTACAACATAATACATTATTAAAAAAATAATAAAAACACTGTAGTGTGCCGAAATGTACCCTATATAGTTTATTCTCAGTTCATTAAAGCTGTTGAAATTAATCAGTGAACAACTAAAAATAAGAGGAAATGGAATATGGAAAATGCCAGAGGAAGCAGTTTGCAAATTTTATAATAGTAGGTTAATGCATCAGGAAATAGCATATTGCTGTGGTAGTGTTGCATGACAAATATTACAAACAACTAAGATCTGCAGTATGCACTGTTATTTATTCAGTGCCTTTCCTTCTGTGTAGAAACAAACAAAACAATAAAAGACATGCTCAGATTTCTGATATTATCAGCTATAAAAACAGAGAGACTGTCTGAGAAAAAAATAATTTAGAATTATCTTTTTAGATCTCAAAGAAATAGTATTTTCGGTTTGGGAACTTCACCAAAGCAGACAGTTTCATGATTCCCACAAAAAGACCCATACTGCTGGAAGATCTTTCTTTTTCTTCCCTATGTAATATATCTCAACAGTTTTATTTACATTTTAGTGCTACAATAATAAGATTCTGCTTGGGTTTCACTTGCACTTTCATTGCAGTTTTTTCACTGCAACGTCTATGCATTCACAACTTATATGAATAAGAAATGCCTACATGTTTCTGAAACATTATGGAAATACTAAAACTTGTATTATATAAACATTTGAAAGAGATTGACCCACTTCAGAAAGATTTAAGCCTTGGTCAAACCTTCAGAATTACATGTGCTGATGCAGGAACAGTATGGGACCGTCTGTCCAAACTGGTGTTCTCATCAATGTTGTCAGCATAGTCCGTCAGTGTGCTTTCAGATAATTCCTTGAGAAAAACATCTGAAAGCAGTTCAGTTTTGTTATATGATTATTAACTTAGATAATGAGTTTTGCTGTTAACAAAAGGCTTTCATAAGTGTGTTTATATATACAGTTAATTTCTACATTTCAGACACCATATCCACTCTGAAGGTTTAGAATTAACTACACATAAATGTACCAATAATTATTGCTACTGTAGAATTAAATGTTTTCTTATAATAAGTTTAAACATGTTTTCCTCTTATGTACATTTTGTTTTTCAACTTAGTTTTAGTATTTCTCATAATTAATAATTCCAATATAGCAAGTGATTTACATATACTAGAAATCAAGGCAAATAGTGATATTTCGCAAAATCATTGCACATGTTTGAGAAAACTTTAGATTTGTTAATTGGAGATGAGAATAATTGAAAATCTATTAGTCCATAGAAATGTTATAATCATTCCATATGTATTTTGAAAGGGTATGGAGATGTCTTGAATAATAAAGATGGAAGGGGTCACAGTTTACTCCACAAAAACACTAAATTGCACTTATGGTCCATGAGCCCAGACCCAGAATTTGTCCATTTAGTACCAATCAGGGGGGCAAATTCTCTTATGCATTTTTCGACTCCCCAAAGTCTATAGTTTATGTTTATATGTGGCTTTATGATAGCCCTTGCAATCTGGCAGTTTTCACTAGTTTTTCAAAAATGTTCTACATAACACTAAGATCTGATCCCTACATAGTTTTTTGAGTGATTCAGTGATACAACTATGCTTAAAATGCCACTACAAAGCTGCTATTTTGGGGTAAATATATGAATAAGTAAGTGATCATCCAGACAATTCTCTTTTTATACTTAAATTGTTCAGTTTTGTTCAGCCAACATCCATGGCGCGTTCGTTGTGAAAGCAACTTTAGAACATGAGGACTTGTTTATAATTTCATTAACATTGCAATATCAATATCTTCCAGCATTTGTTGTGACAGAGATATTATTTATTGTATTCTTTCCTTCATAAACTATTATTTAGAAGAGAGCAGACCCTGTTATGCCTGCCCCCCACAAAAAAAAGACCGGAGACCCCCTGCAAAGCTCAATTCCACAAATTATCAAGTAGGATTTTGCAGCTTTTAATTCAGCTTGTAATGCATTCAGCCCAGTGGAGTAGTGGATGGTACTCTGGACTCATAACTGGCAGGTTGTGGGTTCAAATCCTGGGTGGGATAGTGCTGTTGTACCCTTGAGCAAGGTACTTCACTTCGATTGCTCCAGTAAAATGCCCAGCTGTATAAATGGGTACAAATGTAAGTCACCCTGGATAAGAGCGTCTGCTAAATGACAAATAACGTAATGTTCATTCCTGACAGAACCATGTAAGATTTCACCTACGAATATAGTTTTTCTTGAAGAAATTAGAAACTACATATTGGTTTTGAAAACTTGTTCATTAAAACCAGTCTCTGCAGTCATGGCAGATTAGAGGTTAAATTTGAACGACTATAGTTCATTATCAGCGTCGTCTGCTTCACCATTATTCTGCTGTTCATCATTTGGTCGGTTTTGACATTCCTTGAGACAGCACACGTCAGTACATTTCAAATCATTCTGGAGGCAAGAGCAGTATAGTATCTTAAAACTACACAGCCAATCAGCATATTAATCTGAAATTAAGTAGATCGCATAAGGACTAACATACTTGAGATCCTTTTAAGGCGTTTTCATTTTGTAATGCTCTCACCATTTAAAGACATTAATGCGTAACACTCACAATTCCTAAATCACAGTTTTGTCTTTGGGTTGCTATACTGTATAAGCAAGATGTACACCACTCTTCTGGAATGATTCTATTTTAAAACCAAATAATGGTTGACGTCAAAACTCATTAAGTATTTCAGGATGTGTTGTGCCATAACTTCTTGGATAGTGGGACAACTATACAATTTCCATATGTGTTCCCCACAGGAACTCAAGTAATTGTTATCAAGTTAACCGAATATTTCTTACTCCATATCCTTACTCCTTGATAGTAATCATAGTTGCTGTAGACTACATTAAGTGTTGCTGTGTCCACGTAAACAGTTATTCATCTCCTTTCCAACAACAAAGAGATTGCTGTGCAGTGGAGATTGATTGTGCAGTAAACAATCTGTCATTCAAAAAAGAAAAGAATCTGCAATCTGCTTATATTTTGAAGTGAAGTCTAAGGCTTTTTCAGGAATAATACGAAAATACATACCTGGCAAGCTTACTGATACTCTGCTGTCAATCAGCAGTTAAGTGGTTTTATGAAGCTACCTTCACCACTGGTAATCTTGAACACTAATGTGTAAACACAGGGTCTATTGTATGGTCAGGTGAGATGTTAGAGTGCTGCTATTATCTTCAGGATATGAGGCACAAAGCCCACTAGTGAATCTAGTGCTTCACTCAATATTGATTCGCCATTAAGATAACATAAAATAAAAAGACAGCCATTAAGATGTACTTTTGACAAGTAAAACACTTTATACAAACATATTGAGTGCATACAGAAAATGCTGGGAATGTATCCAGAAATGACTTAACTTGACTAAATATGATTTCTTACCATATTAACTGAAAATATAGTATATTCAAAGTTTCTCAACTCGGAATATTAGGCCACATTTAGGTGAACTTAATATTATACTTTTCAAAAAATTCCACACACAAATGCAGATGACATGTTGTTAGATTACATACAATTTCTCTTTTAACCTGCAAGACAGATTTCCTTTTTTCCCCTGTCAGTTTTGGCCCAGCTGTGTCACACTCCTAAATCAGATAACAATTCAGATGATAAAAGTCGTGAACTCTGCAAGGTAGGAATCAGGCAAACATACGCTTTCTTTTATAGCTGACAAGATGGCACATGAGAATTCTAATATTCTCTGGTTCAGTAGTAAGCATCCCTCAGAGATGCCGCAAAATGTGCATCCCTAACCTTCTAGCAATGTTTAACCGAGCAACATCCTGGTGAGTGCTTTTCTGGTTCATACACCTAGTCTGCTTACTGTGCGGAGTATCTTCCTGAAATCTATCTTTGTCATTTCTTTCAGCAATCAGTCTACTCGTTCTTTGCAGTGCCAACTGCTGTGTGTTTTCTTTTGCTGCTGTACATGAAGACTTCTCCCCCCTCTTATGTCTTTTTTTCAAACTTTGGTGGTCAAAGGACAACACGTCATGTTGGTTTCTGTCATATGATTGACAACATGCTATGAGAGTGCTCTGCGCTTGCAGTGCATTCCATTTACAATAGCATTGATTTGTGTTCTCTCGTCTCCCCTCTGTGCCTCATTTCAATTCCTGTGTCATTTACATTCTCATCAACTGGTTCCAGATCCAGTGCTTTATTTTTTACTTTTATATTTTTTAATTTCTCTACTGCTGCACTTGCTTGCATCCAAATCAGCTCACATTTATCATCTTTCAATTTTAGCTCCAGATTCGGCCTCCAGGATGTTTTAGTGTCCCAATGGAGAAGGTGATTTGCATTTGCTTAGGGAAATACATACGTTACCAAGATTAATTCTAGTTCATGGTCAGCTGTAAAGTAGCACAGTAAAATAGTGATAACACATACCTGCCTGTTTATGTTTATATATTTGTTTTTGGTGATTATTCCTTGAAAGATCTAAAGTAGGATAGGAGTTATTTAAAGGATGTTTGGTAATATATATTGATAGTGTAGATACTATTTTCTCCTTGTTCTACAGTATTTATAATACATTTTAATGAAATTGACACAAATTAGACACATTGGGCACATACACAGCTAACTGTATGTTTATTGTAAAAAAACAAACTATATAATATGCATACATAATTTTCCTGTTAGTATTAGTACCAGTCCTTTCAAGACCTTTCTTGTATGCTAACTTTCAAAGAAAAAATAAACACCTAACACACAGAAAAATTGCGTTTTCCCCATATACATTGTCAAAATTTCTCTTACCTGAAGTTGCATACATTTTGTTTCCCATATGATTAACTAGCTATTTTCATAGTGTTAATTTAAAAACACACAGCATATCCTTGCTCCCAAACTATTTCATTTTTAAAGCTGTTCTGTACAGATCATATCTGAATATGCTGTAAGCTGCTGATAGACATAGCAGGCAGGTGCGTGGGATGTATTCGTTACAAAAAATGTAATAAAAAAGGCTGCATATGACATGAATTATCAAGAGAAATTCTGGTCCAAACAGTTATAACAGGGTACAGGTTCCACTGATGGCAATCCCTGCTGGCTAGGAATATTTCAAAAGTAAATTTAAAAACATTGAAGTCTTGATGCATGAAGAAAATGCAGAAAAAATATTCAGTAAGCTGAATTTCTGGAATTTTGGTTAGTGTAAATAAAACTTTTGCACACACACACCCACATCATTATATATATACACTCACCTAAAGGATTATTAGGAACACCATACTAATACTGTGTTTGACCCCCTTTCGCCTTCAGAACTGCCTTAATTCTACGTGGCATTGATTCAACAAGGTGCTGAAAGCATTCTTTAGAAATGTTGGCCCATATTGATAGGATAGCATCTTGCAGTTGATGGAGATTTGTGGGATGCACATCCAGGGCACGAAGCTCCCATTCCACCACATCCCAAAGATGCTCTATTGGGTTGAGATCTGGTGACTGTGGGGGCCAGTTTAATACAGTGAGCTCATTGTCATGTTCAAAAAACCAATTTGAAATGATTCGACCTTTGTGACATGGTGCATTATCCTGCTGGAAGTAGCCATCAGAGGATGGGTACATGGTGGTCATAAAGGGATGGACATGGTCAGAAACAATGCTCAGGTAGGCCGTGGCATTTAAACGATGCCCAATTGGCACTAAGGGGCCTAAAGTGTGCCAAGAAAACATCTCCCACACCATTACACCACCACCAGCAGCCTGCACAGTGGTAACAAGGCATGATGGATCCATGTTCTCATTCTGTTTACGCCAAATTCTGACTCTACCATCTGAATGTCTCAACAGAAAACGAGACTCATCAGACCAGGCAACATTTTTCCAGTCTTCAACTGTCCAATTTTGGTGAGCTTGTGCAAATTGTAGCCTCTTTTTCCTATTTGTAGTGGAGATGAGTGGTACCCGGTGGGGTCTTCTGCTGTTGTAGCCCATCCGCCTCAAGGTTGTAGGTGTTGTGGCTTCACAAATGCTTTGCTGCATACCTCGGTTGTAACGAGTGGTTATTTCAGTCAAAGTTGCTCTTCTATCAGCTTGAATCAGTCGGCCCATTCTCCTCTGACCTCTAGCATCAACAAGGCATTTTCGCCCACAGGACTGCCGCATACTGGATGTTTTTCCCTTTTCACACCATGCTTTGTAAACCCTAGAAATGGTTGTGCGTGAAAATCCCAGTAACTGAGCAGATTGTGAAATACTCAGACCGGCCCGTCTGGCACCAACAACCATGCCACGCTCAAAATTGCTTAAATCACCTTTCTTTCCCATTCAGACATTGAGTTTGGAGTTCAGGAGATTGTCTTGACCAGGACCACACCCCTAAATGCATTGAAGCAACTGCCATGTGATTGGTTGGTTAGATAATTGCATTAATGAGAAATTGAACAGGTGTTCCTAATAATCCTTTAGGTGAGTGTATATATATATATACACACCGGTTATATGTATAGTTGAGCTGGGCTTTTGCTTGTTTTCTGTATTTGTCTATTTCTTTTGTGCATGGAGCACCTGTATATAATAATTAATTCACCATAAAGCCCGCGACACACCAGCGCAACACGTCACATCACTTCTCCTAGCATACATTTTTAAAGTATTGGATGTCTATGGAAGTCCAATCCTGAGTGACATCACAACTATTGTGTTGCCATTATGGTAGAGACGTACTAAGTAGTTTATAATAATATTATAATTATTAATAATAATAATAATAATCACCACCTGTTTTTAGTTGCCTGGGTTCTGTATCTAATATCTCCTTCATATTAGGAAAGGAAGTTGATCCCAATATATTAATTGATTTCTAGAGATGTTTCTGTTACAGTTGTTTGCAGTTCACAACATTTATTTTAATTAGAGCTTGAACTACACTGCTCAAAAAAATTAAGGGAACACATAATCATCACAGTATAACACCAAGTCAATTATACTTCAGGGATACCAATCTGTCCAGTTAGGAAGCCTAAGCAATTGTGAATCAATGTCACCTGTTTCGGTGCAAATGAAAGTGACAACAGGTGCACTGGAGAGGCAACAGCAAGACAACCCCCAAAATTGTTCTCTCCTTATCCTTCCTGACTGATTCTTCTCTAGTTTTGTGTTTTGCTAGTGTCCTTGTCACTACTGGTAGCATGAGGCGGTACCTGCAGCCCATTCAGGTTGCACAGGTAGTCCAGCTCCTCCAGGATGGCACATCCATACATGCCGTCCCAAGAATGTTTCTGTTTCTCCCAGTACAGTCTCAAGAGCATGGAGGAGATACCAATAGATGGGCCGTTACACGAGAAGAGCTGGACAGAGCCGTAGAAGGGCATCAACCCAGCAGCAGGACCAGTATCTGCTCCTTTGTGCGAGGAGGAACACCGTGCAGCTTGATTGGCATTTGCCAGAAACACCAGAGTTGGCAGGTCTGCCATTGGCACCCCGATGAGAGCCGGTTCACATTGAGCACATGTGACAGACGTGAAAGAGTCTCGAGACGCTGTGGTGAACGTTATGCTGCCTGCAACATCATCCAGCATGACCGCTTTGGCAGTCGGTCAGTGATGGTCTGGCAAGGCATATCCTTGGAGGGTCACACAGTCCTCCACGTGCTAGCCAACGGTACCCTGACTGCTGTTAGGTACCAAGATGAAATCCTCAGACCCATCATCAGACCTTATGCTGGTGCAGTGGGCCCTAGGTTCCTCCTGGTGCAGGACAATGCCCAGCCTCATGTGGCCAGAGTGTGTAGGCAGTTCCTGGATGATGAAGGCATTGATGCCATCACGTTCCCCAGACCTGAATCCAATTGAGAACCTTTGGGACGTTATTTATCGGTGCATCCGACGCCACCAAGTAGTGTCACAGACAGTCCAGGAGCTCACTGATGCCCTGATCCAGGTCTGGGAGGAGATCCCCCAGGACACCATCAGCCGTCTTATCAGGAGCATGCCCAGACGTTGTCGGGAGTGCATACAGGCACGTGGGGGCCATACACACTACTGAGTCACATTATGAGTTGCCGTGATGAAATTCACGCAAGTTGGAACAGCCTGTGATTTCAATTGTTTACTTCGATTTTCAGTGTCAGTTAGAATCAAGCCCTCAATCGGTTGGTGATTTTGGTTTCCATTGACCATTGTTACGTCATTTTGTTCTCAACGAATTACACAATGTACAGTAAAGATTTTGATCTTTAATATAATTCGTTCATTGAGATCCGATGTGTGATTTAAGTGTTCCCTTAACTTTTTTGAACAGTGTATAATAATCTAAAAGTTTAATAAGAGCCATTCATTGTTAAGACACACTAAAATTACCATATTAAGGTTTTAGGTAAGTATATGATACATATTACATATTATCTCTATGTTGGCAGACATAAGGGAAAATTAAATTAGAGAATGGTCAAATAATTTTCATGGACCAGTTTTCATGCATCTAGTGATAGACTTTTGAATACAGGGAGAAATCTCCATCCAATTGCATTAACTAAGGATATGCCACCTTAGTGTTAGTCTTAGCCATAAAAGCCTGTTGTTGTTGCAAAGTTGCCATAGGCCTCTTGGTAGCCTCAGTCTTCTTGTTTGGTCATCCAGTTTGGAAGGACAACCACCTGCATTTGGCAGGTTCTTGGTGGTTCTTAATGATCATCTTGACCATGCTCCATGGAATATCCAAGGCCTTTGATATTTTCTAATACCCAACCCTTGATCTTCGCATTTGAAGACTTTGTCCTGAAATTATTTTGGAACTCAAGCCCATGATTGAGTCTTTGCTTTGAAATACTCTACCCAGTTCCCCACAGGAACTGCTGAGTTTATCCTGAAATCATATGAATCACTGGAATTTAACAGAGGTGGAGGCCACTTGACTTGGTTCCTTACATCTGAGCTAATTTAGGATTGCTATTACAAGGACCAAGGTCCAACCAAGGTATTTCAGGAAATGTGATATATATATCTGTATTTTTTTTTTTTTTTTACAAATTCCTATGTATTTTTACAGAATTGTAGCAAACAATTCATAAAAACATTTTCCACAGCAACATAAAGTTTCATCCAAACCGAAATGAAAACCTTAACTTCTGCAGGTGTCCAATCAAAAATAAATGCACACAACAGAAAACAACATGGGTACAAAATTTGTATGTGACACTCAATTTCCCTATTATAATAATGAAAATAGGCATATTTAAAAACATCAATGTAAAATATAAATATGAAAACAAGTAAAGCAGGAAAGCAATCCCTTGTCAAAACACGTGCAACTCATGTATAATACATAATTCATAAACACAAAACAATTAATACAAAAATCATGCCATTTGTCAATTCCTGTGGCGGTAACATATATATTAAAGCTTTGATTTCAGCCAGAGCTAGGACAGAAATGTATCTGAACATATTTGGACTGTAAAACAATTTAAAAGCGACTTTCAACTCCATAACACTTAAATAGGTTTAGCTGTATTTTCTGTTCCTGTACATGACTTTCATTCTATTAATTTGTGTACAAATAATCCATTGTGATTCCTGGGTGTACATGAGGAAGAACAAAATATGTCACATTTCAGATTTATATCTAGAGACAGCTTTGAAACACTTAATTTTAAACACTTTTATGCCAAATTTTATAGTATACTGTAAATACATGTTTTGGAGGTGACACACATATTGCTTTTTATTTTGAGAAAGAAAAAAGAGCTTTAGTCAAATATAATCAGATTTATTGTTAACTGTGTATTTTTCACATTTTGTTATGTTACAATTTCTTCTTGGTAAAATTGCTCAAGCTCTCTCAAGTTGGCTGTGCATCATTGGTTAACCAACTTTCAAGTCTTGTAACAGATTCTCAATTGGATTGAGGTCTGGGCTTTGACTTGTCTAGGACACTCAGCTTCTCTTCTTGCTTTTAAACAACTCCAGTGTAGTCTTGGCTGTGATCATTGTCTTGCTGAAAGGTGAACCTCCACTCCAGTCCAAGGTCTCTGCAGACTGAAGCAGGATTTCCTCTAGGATTGTCCTATATTTAGCTCCATCCATCTTGTCCTCAATCCTGAAAAGTTTCTTAGTCCCTGCAGATGAAAAGTATGCTCATAACATGATGCTGCTGCCACCATGCTTTACCGTGGGGATGACACAGCATTTTGCATGTAGATCAAAAAGGCCAATTTTGGTCTCATCCGAACATAGAATCTTTTGCCACATCTTTGTTATGTCTTCCACATGCCTTATGGCAAACAAGATTTGACGTGATGGATTTTCAGCAATGGCTTTCTCCATGCCACTCTTCCATATAGTTGACACAAAGACGGTTTCCCCCATCCTGGCCGAGGAACTCTGTAGCTCCTTCAGAGTTACCATTGGCCTCTTGGTAGCTTCTCTGACCTGCGACCTCCTTGCCCGTTCGCTCAGTTTCGTGGACGGCTTGCTCAAGGCAGAGTTGTAGTTGTTGTGCCATATTCTTTCAATTATTTTAAAATGGATTATCTGTGTTCTGTGGATGTTCAAAGTGTGCAATGTTTTTTTATAGCCCAACCCTGACTGGTGCTTTTCCAGAACTTTCTCTCAGACTTGTTTTAAAAGCTCCCTGGTCTTCATGGTGTAGTTCGAATATGTTCTTTGGCCTTCCAGAAACAGCTGAGATCATGTGACACGTTAATTGCACACAGGTGGACTCTATTCAACTAATTATGCGACTTCTGAAGGCAATTGGCAGCACCACAGCTAAGTGTCATAGCAAAGGGGGTGAATCCTTATGCAATCAAAACTTTTTTTTTGTAGTTAATAAAAAAATAAAAAATAAAAAATAGTTCCAGATTGTAACCGTACAAAATGTCAAAAAATCCTTGGGGGGTGAATATTTATGCAATCCACTGTATATGTGGAAGTCCGAGCTCCCCACTCGGAATTTGAACCCGAGCGCACCGCACCACACAGCCCCACTCAGTTGAGTGATAAGCCCATTATGCCAAAAGACCAGGCGGGAGGCTTATCACTGTACTGATTTTACAGAGGAGTTACGTCACCTGTAACGAGCCCCATTACACTCATGTAACAGAGAAAATATATTTAATTATTATTACTATTACTACTACTGTATAGTAATAATAATAATATTTTTAAATTTAAATGTAAAGCCTGATGAAGCTATAGGACAAAAGGACATAATTACTCAGACTGGCTTTCCTATAGAATGAGAAATGCAGTCAATATTTGTCTTAGAACATCCTTTTATTACTACTGCAGCTCTACTGGGAGGATCTTAAGAAGGTGTTACTAAGCAACAGGGACATGATCAGCTAAAGGAATATAAACTTAGAACACACCATACCCAAACTTGCTGAAATAAGAAACATAAGACTTTTTAAAATGTTGTCCTACATGGATTTATTATCTGTAACATTTGTGTTAGTACTGCAGTAAAATATATGTTTAATTCTATAATAAGGAAACATACCGTAAGTTGTTACTCAAAATGCGGCATACAAAATTAAAAGGTTGAGGTTAAGTGTAAGCACTTCAAGATGGCTAAATTACATTCTTACTTTAGGCATAATGATCCATTATTCTGTAGAGTGTGAATTAATGTTATTTTTTAAGGGACAGTGCTTTAATGACTGTAAATCCCATTGCTAATAACACCCCTTCAAGAATATGCATATTTTGTCAAAATCCATAAGGCTCTGTTAAAAAATATATCCCCATTAAATGAAAGGGCAATGTCCAGCATTCTGACAGCGGCAGGTGATTTTGCCATTTGAAATGAAATTTCAGTCAAATAAAACACTGCTTTAGAAATACTTTTTTTCCTTCTGTTTTTTTTTATTTACAACTTACATTTTTAAACTAATTACATCCAGTTATGTGAATGGAATCACAAAGTTCTCTCAAATAATACATTTTCTCAGTAAATATAACGTGTGGAATAGCAGTGTGCCACAGCTCCAGTGCACATGTCCCATGTAACCCTTTATGTGCGTGCTTTACTTCAATAGAGTGTAATTTTTCTATGATTAAAATAAATTCTGAGGAACTGCATAGCACCTATTACAGCATTTATCAAAACATGCTGTTTAGAATGGCTTTTAAATTAAATGACAAACTGTGAAAGACTGTAACGTGTCCTTAGTTTTAGTTACTTAGATGTATTCTTCGGTAGCATGGCAGTCTGAAGCTGGAAAATATGCCATCTACAATTGAAGATTCGGTATTTCATAAAAGCATTTATAAAACTCTAATAAAATAGTTTGCCTCAGGAGTTTTCCTACATTCTGTTATTTATATCTGAGTGTAAAGGGTTAAACAAATACTGAGGCTTTGTATTCGAACAACCACTTTAATCTACATATCTGTTGATCTATATAGGAATATAGATAGATATTTTCCTTGTATTCCATTGTGGACTTTTTACAATATTTTTAATTAACACCTGGGTGAAGACCACTGCAAACGTTGTGTACCTGTGCTTTCACTGATGAAGATGAAGGCAAATCTACGCATCTTTTTATTTTGAAAAACTCAATAAGATAGCTGATGGCATAAGACTCATGTGTAGACTGTGTATATTGTACATGTGTCTATTATAAGACATGGGTGAACCAATTTAAATATACTGTTTCATTTGAGAATGGTCTAGAAATGTTAGTTATCCTACCATACATTATGAACAATGAATGTTTGTTCTAGGTAAACAGAGTCAAACTGGCACAGAGGTTACACAGAGCCATCCGCTGAGAACCACTTTCTAAAATTATGAGCTGCAAGGTCTGGGTTGCTCTCCCCTTCACACTGGATAGGTTTGCAAATGAGTAAATGAAGATACAAAAAGCAAGGGAGAGTGGTTTGTTGGCACAGGCGCTAAATATTTAATCATGATTATAGAAACAATTATAATATAATTGTTATTGGTTGAAGATGATAATAAGGGAGACAGGGATGCAGAAAAAAGATTGGCAACAGCTTTGCCTATTGTGAGTGTGTAGTTTTTCATTGTTAACCCTTTAACATGTTTACCTTCTGTACATCTCTGTATTGCTCTTGTTCAACCATATCTGTGATATTTCCAATGCTGTTTTTTTTTTTTTTCCTCTCTGATGCATGTAAGGACATTTTAGGCATGTTAAGCCAGGCAATTTAGCTGTGCATTGCCAAATATCACAATATACAGTAAAATTACACTAAAATAACACTCTAAGCTGTCCATCCTAGGGATCTTGGATGGCAGGACTGCTTTAATATATGAAAACTCTGCATTTATAACAAATGTAAATATTCAAGTAGGGGACAACTGTGACTAGGAGGTTGATACTGCCATTCTCAAATTTTTGAATCTAGCAGTAACACCAGCTGTGTCCCCTCAGGGTGAAACTATATTAAAATCACTTCCTGTACAATATCATTAATTGATATGCAAGAATAACAAGAAAAGTCTCTAAAACACTGAACTAACAGAGGATCAATTCCCCAGGCTGGATAACCTTTCGCATTTGACTGGAAAAAGTGACCTTATGATTCACAGAAGCCGTCATCCAGCTTGCATAGTTCTTTGCTGTCAGTACAGTAGTCTAGAAAGGTATTTTTCAGGTATATATATAATGTTTTTATGAAAGTTGCATAAAATTCGTATAATAACAAAAGGTAATTAATGTCTGTTGGATGCCTGTGTTTCAATAGCATCTGTACTCTTCCAATGAGGCATCTTCTGTAGGTTTCGTTTAATGCAAAAAAAATCTACATAGCTGTACCTATGACTCTGGTTTCTATGAGATGGTTCCACATGAATAAAAAGTGGTTCTTTGTTTAGTGATCCTCTGTTGGTAACATTCAGGATTGTCATTTGTCTGAAGAACACTATTATTTTAAAACATGTTTTTCTTTCCCTTTTTGAGGAATAGAGCAGGTATTGATATGTGTGTGTGTGTGTGTATATATATATATATAGACACATTTGCCAAATACAGGACAAACCTAAGAGACCATCAATTTGTAAATAGATAAGATTTTATTTTAAACACTGATGTGGTAACTGTCAGGAGATCCATAAAATCACCATTCTAGAACACTAACTATATTGTACACACATAGTAAATTCCATATATGTATCAAGATTATAAAGCATAGATTTCACTATCATAGACACACAGGTACACACCCTTGGGTAAAACAAATTATTGTTTTTTCCTTTGAAAAAAAAAAAATTGCAATAGGTTATAGGAGTGATTTAAAGGTTATTTACCTTTTAAACAATAATGTAAATGAATAAAAACACATCTTGATCCAATCTGACTATTTCCTGTGAATGTATGTAAACATTTGTTAGTGCTGTTTCTAACCAGAATTATGAAGGAAAGAAAAACTGTTTTCCCTAGACAACCTGAAACTAAGCCACCCAGGGAAGTATTCAACTGCTGCCCATCACTGCAGTTACATAATTAGCGCTTACATGTTTTCAACAGCCCTCTTGGGGCCAGATTAAATCAAAACCTTGACCCACCCGCTAATAGCAAACTACAAAAGTACATCTTAGCGGTTACATTTATGATTAGAAGAAAGTGTCATCTTACTAAAAATGAAGCCGCAACTGAGTACAAATATTTCTTTAACCATGGCTATTTAAAAAAATAGTTTCTGAAAGTAATGCACTTGAGCAAATAACATTTGAAAGTTATCCTGATCATTATGACATTATCATGGAAATGTGTATTCATTATATACTGAAAATGTAAGAAAAACAACAAAACGTATTAAGCATAAACAATGATTTGGGGTGTATTTGAATGTGACTTATCTTTCAAATTGAGAATAACACCCAAAGGGACTTTGGGAATGATTGTATCATGTACCAGATTCCATGATAAGTTTCAGAGTAGAGCTGCTGATAGGCCCCCATGTGCTGTCAATCAAGCAGGTAAGGCCCTCCCCTTCTGTTTCCTATATCTGACCCAACACACAGGTTCATAAGAACATAAAGTTTAGAAACGAGAGGCCATTCAACCCATCGTGCTTTTATGGTGTAATGGATTTGTGAAGTAACTTATGTTTGAAAAAGCCCTTTACCAACTGCTTGAGAAATTAAAACTTTTCAGTGGTTGTCTTGGACTTGGATTGGCACCTTGGCTTCGGATACTTTTGCTGCTGTTTGTGTTTATGATTAGTTACGTGTGTAGATAGGGACCTTTGCCTATGTTAGTTTATGTTCAAAGAGGATCTAGGTTTTGATCTGCCACTTAATGTTATCAACCCAACGAGCCCCTGTATTGCCACTCAAATGCTTAGATGTCAACTAATGGAGGATGGAAAAAATATTAGTTTTGCAGGCTCCCACCAGCTACAACCCTTGCTGATGCATTGGGGAGAGCCTAAGTGGTTTAGAAACAAAATGGTACATGAGAAACTAACCCATTGTTAAAAAATATAACTAGTATCATTAAATTTACATTATCTAACATTTTACTCTATTATAGATATTACTGTAGATTGTAATTATTACAAGAATTAGCTTGTATTGTCATTCTAAGGATCTTAGAATGAGTTTTGATTGTTTTGTTGCGTTGTAGGGATTTTAAATATTTTAATTGTTGTAGATGCCAAGTGATAATGCCTTGTCTTGCCCAAAACTGATTGGCCAGATTTAACACATTTTAAATGTTTAAAAAGCAAACATAATTGTTTGGTTTTAATTCAGTATTCAAGACCAGCTTTTGTATTGCTATCTGTTATTTACCAATATAAAGACTCAAAACTTAATTTCTTCAAACTGCTTCTGGCATTGTGATGATAATACAAACAACAACAATAATAATAACCACAACAACAGTAAAAGCAATAATAATATGCCCATTGCAGAAATTAACATGAACTGTGAATGGCAAAGACAATAGTGAATTATTGTTAAGAAGCTATTAAGGAAAAGGTATAGTACAATATTACACAACTTTGTGTTTCTCTCTCTTAGTTATGTAATTACATGAATGCTTTATTTTTCCCTTAAAAATCATAAGCTATTTTGCAAATTACAATGTTCTAAGATATATATATACACTCACCTAAAGGATTATTAGGAACACCATACTAATACTGTGTTTGACCCCCTTTCGCCTTCAGAACTGCCTTAATTCTACGTGGCATTGATTCAACAAGGTGCTGAAAGCATTCTTTAGAAATGTTGGCCCATATTGATACAATGGCATCTTGCAGTTGATGGAGATTTGTGGGATGCACATCCAGGGCACGAAGCTCCTGTTCCACCACATCCCAAAGATGCTCTATTGGGTTGAGATCTGGTGACTGTGGGGGCCAGTTTAGTACAGTGAACTCATTGTCATGTTCAAGAAACCAATTTGAAATGATTCGACCTTTGTGACATGGTGCATTATCCTGCTGGAAGTAGCCATCAGAGGATGGGTACATGGTGGTCATAAAGGGATGGACATGGTCAGAAACAATGCTCAGGTAGGCCGTGGCATTTAAACTAGGCCCCTTAGTGCCAATTGGGCATCAAGTGTGCCAAGAAAACATCCCCCACACCATTACACCACCACCACCAGCCTGCACAGTGGTAACAAGGCATGATGGATCCATGTTCTCATTCTGTTTACGCCAAATTCTGACTCTACCATCTGAATGTCTCAACAGAAATCGAGACTCATCAGACCAGGCAACATTTTTCCAGTCTTCAACTGTCCAATTTTGGTGAGCTTGTGCAAATTGTAGCCTCTTTTTCCTATTTGTAGTGGAGATGAGTGGTACCCGGTGGGGTCTTCTGCTGTTGTAGCCCATCCGCCTCAAGGTTGTACGTGTTGTGGCTTCACAGATGCTTTGCTGCATACCTCGGTTGTAACGAGTGGTTATTTCAGTCAAAGTTGCTCTTCTATCAGCTTGAATCAGTCGGCCCATTCTCCTCTGACCTCTAGCATCAACAAGGCATTTTCACCCACAGGACTGCCGCATACTGGATGTTTTTCCCTTTTCACACCATTCTTTGTAAACCCTAGAAATGGTTGTGCGTGAAAATCCCAGTAACTGAGCAGATTGTGAAATACTCAGACCGGCCCGTCTGGCACCAACAACCATGCCACGCTCAAAATTGCTTAAATCACCTTTCTTTCCCATTCAGACATTCAGTTTGGAGTTCAGGAGATTGTCTTGACCAGGACCACACCCCTAAATGCATTGAAGCAACTGCCATGTGATTGGTTGGTTAGATAATTGCATTAATGAGAAATTGAACAGGTGTTCCTAATAATCCATGCTATTTTAAATCTGAACCTTACAATCTTTTAAATATTATTTCCTACTCAATTCCTCATAGCCAACCACTTTAATATGCAGAATCTGTTTTATATGCTACAGCACGACCAACAGTTGATTTGTGGGCTGCAAATAAGATCAATATTGTCCGAAAGTACCACTCTAGGCCAATCTCTGATAATTCTATATTTACATTGTAACCCATTCTTGTATCTTAATGCTACATGATTATAAAATTGTACTTTTTATATTTATAGAAGTGCATTATCTAATAATGTCCCACAATTAGGGTGCATTAAAGATGTACATTTACAACACTCAGTGTGCTCTTTAGTAATCTGAGCATGTGATAATGTATAGGTTTTTAGATCTTGGCAACAATACTATTCTATTTAAGCACACACATCCTCCATTTCCCTTTTCTGTACCATGTATTGTACATCATATAATGTTACAGAATCACATTGTTTTGGGTCACTATGTAGGCCCTGAACCTGTTAACTGTACCAATAGTTTTTTTGTATTTATATTGTAATATCTATTTAATGTCCATTCTGCTACCAATCTGCTAAAATTTACTACTTGTAGCTAAATATGAAAAATTCTGATCTGATATTCCTACCTTATTGAATCTTACTACCTGAATTCAGAATGCATCTTAAAAGTATAAAAAGTACAAAATGAACACATAAACAAACGTATACTGAAACCGAATAGTCCAAAAGGATATAGTTACTTTATTATATGAAACATATTATCTTTCAATGATATAGTGGGCAGCACAAGCATGTTAACGATGATTTTAAGGATACTATCAATAAATATGCATGTGATTAAATGCATTTGCAGTGTGTAATCACATTAAGGCTTTGGTTTCCAGCATTTACTTGAATTAGAGTTAATTAGACCATTTGTTTAAAAAAGAAAGCACTTTTTTCTACACACAGTAGAAGCAATTGTTGATGAAAATAAAAGCTTTGGGCATGCAGATTAGAGGACAAGAAAAATACATTACACTGGTACTATTTTATTGCTGATGAAAAGAAGACATTTCCTTCTTTTAAATATATTTGCCTTACCTACTTCTGAAATTGAATATTTATTATTTTGTCTTTATTATGAGTTAATACACCATATGCTTCTTACAATTAAGCTGTCCATGGATAACTGTTCTCTAATTTGTTAAAAGTTCAATGTACCATAAAATCTAGGGCAGGTCACTCTCCAGTGTTTAATTTGTTATTCAGAAATCCATGTTAGCTATGCCATCTAATTAACGCGTAAGATACAGAGGAAAGTATATGCTTCATAACACCTTAAACTTTCCAGTCCATTTCTGTTCAATGCTTATAATTAGACTGCAGAAGCTAAAAGAGCAGGATATTGTGATTTTACAAGCTCAATGGCTGTCTTTAGCTCTGAGGTTTACTATATTATATTCCTTTTTATGAAAATGCCTCACATACAAGTAATAGCAATAATGCCATTCTAAACACATTTTTGTATGACACCTTTTATCTACAGTAGATACTTCTGTCAGAAGTAATTATTTCAGTATTATCTAGGAAATAAAAATGTCACCATTTGGGAGAATTCTTAGTATTCACATGTCATCTCATGTCTATTTTGTACTCCTTGTGTAAATGTTGTGTCATTCCATGCCATCAAATTGCCAACATATTTTTGAATAATTATATTGATTCACCGATTTAAAATGTGAAGACAAATGTTTTGGATATCAACAACAGGGGTTTTTATGCACTCCAAACTATGTTGTATAAGCAACACAATGTACGCTATTTTTGTATGGTTTTGTTTCTTTTATCCTAATGTTTGTTTTGTTAAAATATTATAAACAAAGCACATCCCAAATCTTATAAGATCCTGGATAAAAAATATAGACAATAGATATAAATTAGTACCTACAGACTCACACATTTGCACCAAAAGCATATATTTTATATGTATTGTTCTTATTTCTTGAAGACCAAGGGACATTCAAAACAACTCCAGGATAAAGTTGGGGAAAGGCACAGATCAGAGGAGGGATATACAAATATTTCAAAGGCATTGAATATCCCTTGGAGCACAGTGAAGTCCATTATTAAGAAGTGGAAGGTATACAGCACCACCCATAATCTGCTTAGCAGCCCCGTCCTCAGAAACTGAGCAGCCAGGTAAGAAGGCATTGGTCAGAGAAGCCACCAAGAGGTCAGCTGTTTGGCGCAAACCCAATACAGCACATCACCTAATGAACACCATCCCTACTGCGATGCATTGTGGTGGCACTATCATGTTTTGGCGATGCATTGCAGCAGCAGGGGCTGGGAAGCTGGTCAGTGTATATAGTACAATGCTCAGGTAAATCAATGAGGAAAACCTACTTCAATCTTCAAAAGACCTAAGACTGGGATGAAGATAAGAAACAAGAAAGTGAAAGTCCTAGAGTGGCACAGTCAAATCCCAGACTTGAATCTGTTTAAAATCTATGGCAAGACTTGAGGATTGCTGTCCACCAACACTGCCCATGCAAATTGACAAAGCTTGAATGATTTTGCCAAGAAGAATGGGTTAGTATTGCACAATGCAGATGTGAAAACCTGGTAGAGACTTACCCCAATTGACTCAAAGCTGTAATTGTTGCAGACAAAGGTGGTTCTACCAAGTATTGACTCAGGGTGGTGAATACTTATTTAACCAAGACATTTCAGTTTGTTTTTTCCATTAACTGTTGTTTCTCAATAAAAAAAATCTCCTGCCTCTCAAAATCCCATTTACATGTATCAAAATTTCATGTTTTAATGCAACAAATTGTGCAAAGGTCTAAGGGATGAATTCTTACTATAGGTACTGTATAATGCCATATATACAATTGTTCCTTTAACATAACAAATAGTTTTGGTTTGAAAGATAGCTTGAATAAAACTCTGTATATGTATTTGTAGCTTTTTAGTTACAGCCTTAAGAGGGGATCAAACCTGGGATAATCAAGACCTAAGGTCGACATTCTGTTTGCATAGCTAAAAGATCTGTAACTAAATGAGCCAGGGGACAAAACAATTGTATGTTATTATTCAGCTCCTAGAGCCTTCATTAACAGATCAACTATATGGCTTTAGCATTGTGAATGCCAACACAAGTTAGTGTGCTCTTGGCAAAATGGCCTTTGATCGTTTTAAAATAAGGTGGTCACTATTTATAATTCTAGACTTGATGATTTTATTTATTCTGTACAAATGTGAAAAAAAAACGGAGTCAGAGGGGCATGTACTAAATATACATTGACAAAGGAAATGCAAATATATATATGTAAATGACATTTTATGGATGTTTTATGTTGTAAGTCAAACATAGCAGGACTGACTCAGACAGGAGTGACAATCTAGAAACTGTTACTGTTGCTGTGTTTTTTGTATTATTATTTTTTAAATAGTAGGTAAATTAATTTGTTTAGAGTTAGAAGGGTTTCAATTACAATAACAAGAACAGAGTACAAAGTTAAATACTGAAGTCATCAACCTCAGTTAACCTGATTTAATGCACAGTAAAATACAGCTTACCACTGTGATTTAACTAAGAAAAATGTAAAAAGGGCAACATTCTGTTAAGCATGCCCACTATATCACCAATTTCAATAGTTTTCTTACAAAATTAACCAGAAAATGCAGTGCCTGGTATAAAAAAAAAAGTAATTACATTTGCATACAAATGATCAATGCAAAGCCACAGAGATTATTCCCTTAGGCATAATATGAACATGGCTATGAAAATCTGGAAATGAATGAAGAAAATTAGATTTTCATTTAAACAGAGAAAACAATGATTTTAGCATTTTTTGTTGAATAAATATTTGTTTAATTTGATATATTTATGTATTTTTATATCTGTCTATCTTTATATATTTTCATATTAATATCTATCATATATATATGGAAATATATTGTTTAATGAATTTAAAGATAGTCTTTCTCTTTAACTGGACACTGAGTGGTTCCCAATGTACAGAGACTCAAGCTTTTCCCTTAGGTATAATCGTGGTTAAAAACAGCAAATGAACAGTGGAATTTTACCTCAACATTGGGCTTTGGCAAATGTTAAAACGTGGGAATATGACTGTGTAGGCTTTTACTGTTTTTCTGTTTAGTTGCTTGAGCAGAGCTTATCTGTGATATTGAAGTGTCCAAATCTATGTAGAAAGATACAGATATTTGGCACTTCAATACTTAGAAAAGCAACTGCAATACTTCAAATTAGATATGATGTGTGGTCCTGTACATGCAATCACAACCATTGTATTCCTACCCTTCTTCTGCCTTGGTGGGAGTCCCTGCTAAGAAGTTTCAACTGTGAAGAGAAGACTTCGAGCTGCAGGTTTGACAGGTCGAGTGGCAGTAAGAAAGCCATTGCTAAGATGGCAAAATAAGAAAAAGAGGCTTGCCTGGGCCATGAAGCACTGCCAGTGGAATACTGAAGACTGGAAGAAGGTCTTATGGACTGATGAATCAAAATTTGAAATCTTCCAATAATCACGCTGGGTTTTTGTACGCTGTTGAGTAGGCTAAAGGATGGTTCCTCAGTGTGTGACACCAACTGTCAAACATGGAGGAAGTGATGGTCTGGGGCTCTTTTGCTGGATCCAGAGTCGGCGACTTACACAGAGTAAGTAGCACCCTGAATCAAAATTGCAATATATACCTGCATGTATGTTGAACTTCCTTCCAATTGGACAGCTACCACCCCCCAGGAATTGGCATAACTGGGGCAGGTAACCATTTATAAAATGACAAATTCCATATCTAAAACAGATACAGCAATTCATCAGTGCACCTGTTCTAAATATGAAAGACACTGAACCCCCCCCCCCCAAAAAAAAAACAAAAAAAAAACAGCACAACTAAAAAACAATCAACAACAGGAAAAAAAAAAAGAAATAGGTAATGAGATGCATTATAGTCTTAGGGTGTTATGATCAGTTACGTATTGACCCTAGAGTACACCAGAATGTCATGGTTTTGGTCCATCATGTACAAGATGGATTTTATAGTTTGGATATTGCTGAATTATCTCTATACTACAGGAGGTAGAAGAGGATAGAGGAAACAAGTATCACTTGGCTCTGAAAAATGAGGGAGTGAGAGATTTAATTTTGAATTCACAAGGGGTGGCCTGGCAGGGGTTGTGATAAGGCAAAAGTGATCAACTCTTTTTGAATTGTTTGTGACATTCCCTTGGTGAAAATGTGCTGCAAAATGTAAATGGATTATGTGAAGGGACATTGAAAAAAGTTCTCACTACAACTGCAAAACACTTTCAATATTTTGATTTATGAGCATAGACTATCTTCATTTATGTACAGTACTTAAGGAAAGTTAAGTTTTCTGTTTTTCATGCCTCAGCAGTTGATTCTCGACTTTTCCTAGCCTATGTCCTTGGATATTATTTCACCTATGTTTCCATACTTGTTACATTTATAACGTTTTCTGAACTGTAGCCACCTAACTTTACCATTCAATATGAAGTTAAAGTAATACACGATGAAGGATGTGAATACACAGGCAAGAGTATCAATCTGCAGTTACAATTATTATTATTATTATTATTATTATTATTATTATTATTATTATTATTATTATTATTATTTAATATTTCAAATCTTAATTTGTGTTTTATATGCAATTACTTGATGTTGCATTTGCATGGGCATTGTGTGGATAGGTTATTGTGTGGCTGGGTCATTGTATTGTTAGATAATTGTTTGGTTAGGTAAAATTTTAGAAGATCATTGTTCTAAAATGGTTTTAAAGGCCATTTTCTTCCTATAAATTAAATATAAAACTAAATGAGCAAGACATTGATAGCCAATTATTTGTGTAACACTCAGTACAAAAAACAAATAATGAGATTGATAAATTGAAATAAAATGGGAATATTAGAGAATACATTCTTCTTACAAGAGTTATTTATGTTTTTCTGTTTCTCCTGATGCCTCTTTATAGCTCGGGTCTTGTTTTTCCCCCTCATTGTCTATTTGTCCATTATTTAATTATGCAGTCAGGAGACGTCACTTTAGTCTCCACAGAAAGCAACATCATTAACACTCATTAATCAATCATCCCCTTCATTTATTTTCACATGCTAATTGAACTGAGTTGGTCATCCATCCATTTCAGAGGATTCACAAGTAAATTATTTATAGGGATTATTTAATTGTATACTTTGTATGCAAAGGTATTTTGAAAATAAAAGTAAGATATAATATGTCGCATAAAACTTCACAATTTAAAAGTCCCTAGTAAATTTAGTTTCTGAGATTCTGAGGCTTAATATAACATGTCAGGTTAGTCAGGTAATTTACCCGTCAGTTTGAAGACTAACAAACAAAAAGGCATAAAACCACAACAAATTATCAGTAGGTATCTGTGCATCTGTGAGGTCGACTGCAAAAGGCAGTATCCCACTGCTGCCGTTTGCATGGTTTTAGTCAGTTCATCTTCCTCATCAAGCGCAAACATTTAGCTCCTCTTCATCCTCCATAAAAAAAAAAAAAAAAGTTTAACCTCACACATTAATTGCACTATAAATGCACCTGTTAATTTATATGCTGAAACAAAAAATCAAATAACTGACACTTTAGAGTTGGTCCACTGGCCATTACAAGTCCGGGGCAGATTTCGTACCGGTGTATAGCATATTTTGTCATGTATCATATTCATCTCAAATCCACATTTAATCAAAACCATTAAAAGATAAAGAAAATAATTCAAAATGCTTCAAGTGTTCTGTATTGATATTGCATTTTTGTCCTTTGTAGGAGTGCATGTGTGTGTTGTTTATAATAAAATGTATGTTGGCTGTATACTGCAATGCGGCGGTCTACAATATTTTAATACCACAAATCAGGGACGTGCAGAAAAACTGTGATTTTTTAAATGTAATACACAAATAGTAACGATAAATGGTAATGCATTAGTGGCAGAAACTCGCAGCATCAATCTGCTAAAGCTGTGACACCTGAACTGTCATTTACAAGTACAGTATAGTGAACCGTAGCGTTAAAAAGACAACTTTTCAGACACAGAGAGTCAGCCAGCCACGGAACCATGCCAAATTGAAGATTTGTAGAATCCCATGGAATTTATACAGTATGCAATATATGAAATAATCATAAAGCACATAATCTCATAGGAATGTAACACTTGTATTGTGAATGAATGCAGTTCTGTTTTTAGAATTTTGTTCTGTAAAATAAAAAACTCAAGAATGTCATCCTCAATTTATTTGAGGTTTTGTTGTTTTGTTTTTGATATGCTGTAAAATGTAGCACATTGTTCTTACAAAACAATGTATTATCAAAGGGAAATGACAGACACCTAGTTACATGTTACACATTTCCTCTAAATAATAATTATGTTTTATGTTAAATGCATTTGCAGATATTTATGGTCTATGATGGCACTGATGAGGAGAAAAACTCTGGAAGCTGACTAAGTACTCGTGTTTTGTGTATTTCAGATAATGCAGATCTGTGCATTTGTTTTAACCTTGGAAACACTGATGCTACATACTTTACTTTCAAGAAAAATTGTGATTTTAACACTGCATTATTAATTAGATATTTCCATATTACAGTGATATAAGCTTTTAAGATGTCTCCCCCACATGTGTTTTAAGCCGAGATGACATTTCTTTACATTCTTACTTCTGTTTGGAGTTTAACAAGCATGGAATTACAAACTACTTTTTTTCTGTATACTCTGCATGCTCTGCATACAGAGCATGGCGTTCTCTAAAAAGAGTCTAATATGAAGATGTGCCCTAAATTATGTTTTGGTTTTACTTAATACCTTTTTCAAACTGATATATTGTTTAAAGATTTTTACTGCACTGCAAAAATGATTCTAACAAAAGTTTTATCCTTCCATAGTTAATTAGGATAATTTGCATTAAATATTCTAATCAAGTTAATACAAATCAATTTAATTAAACAACATTTTGGGACAGTTTATAGGGATAACATTGACAAGATTGCTTATGCACCATTTACAATGTCAATACTTCTGCTGAACACAGGTATAACTGAGCCATTACCTCTACTTGGTGTGTGCTTCATGATGATTTATTTGCAGACGACCTTTACCAGGGTGACTTACAGTTTACATAAGAAACATTACCAAGTGTAGGTAGCTAGGTGCACTCTGGTTGAGTCTACATCGAATCAGAGCAGTGCCCAGCAGTGAGTGTCATTGAAATCACTCTTGGGACTGGCCACTCCCATTGGCACTGGAGCAGTGACTTTGAACAATGTTTTAGCCCTTAGAGTTACATCATCAAAATTGGGCTCACGGTGTCCTCTGGTAGCTGAAAAAGACTAACCTTATTTAATGTATCCATACCACTCTTAGCTATTATTTTCTTCAAAGTGATCATGTTCAAGTGCCCATCCTAAGTGTTTTCAATATTTTTCTTGTCTCAGCAATGGTTTTCCAGCCACAACCCTTCCCATCATAATACTTACTCAAAGATGTCTCTATACTTTTCCTTTGATAAGCAGAGATTTGATGTAGAATTGAAATCAGCAGCAAGCTGAGAGCTCGCTAGAAGATGATTAGCTTTTTACTCTCCGACAATCACTCTGTCTTCTCTTTCAGTTATTTTTGTCTTTCTGTCTCACATTGTTACTAGTGCTTCTACAACTGAATGCGGTCCATTTTTTTTTCCTGCAGTAAAACATTGTCTATTCTGTCATTTTCTCCCAGAGAACTCCCATCCTTATGAATAGAAAATATTATATGATGAATATACCTTCTTTGGAGCAATAATCACACAATTCTATAAGCAGCTTCTTTGCTTATTAACCAAAGTAAAATACCAATAAATTGTAAAATGTATCCACTATTATATTTTATTTTGAAACTGGCAATATTTGCTTCTAAAAAACAATATTTCTTAATTTTTTTTTTTTTGTATACAGCTTTTATTTACTAAGCTTTCAGGAAGATTTCCTGCTGATGCTCTAATTTTGGAAATCAGAGTTTGTATTCATCCACTATGAACCTCAGTCAATAATGCTGGAAGAAAGTGTCAACTGCGTTTGGAAAAGTGGCCTGGACTCAACATACTGGCAAGTCAGGTTGGTAAGTATGCGGAGTGGAAAGTAATTGAATCTTTTCCTGGGAAGACTGGAGATTTTTTGTTTGTTTGTTTGTTTCAAAGCCGATTTATAATTCTGTCTAGCACAATTTAAATCTCAGAAAACTCAGAGTATAGGTTTCCATTTTAGATATTTTGAAATACCTTAAACAGTCAGAAGCATACGACCATTTGAAGACTTGAAGGTGTCTCAAAGAAGGTACGTTTTATATTTATTTTTGTTCTTTTTCTTTCCACCGCCAAAAATTACAATTTAGTTTGAATATATTTGGGAAAAAATCTAATCTACCATGTTTTCCAATCTCACCCATCCCTCAGGAATCCTTTGCAATTAGACAGTTCCTGCACACTAGCAGTCCCATCTGCCAACTTGCTGAGTATATCCCATCACGCATATAACTAGCTGTCACCAATGAAACCTCATAGGCTCCTTTTCTTGTCTCACCCTTCACTGTGCTTGAGCAACAGTTCAAATTTTTGATACCATAAGCAAGAAAAAACTGAAACACAGAACAAAAAGGGCTCTGCATGTTCCTGGAATTGAGCAGGTTATGAAAAGCAGTATGCATTAATTTGAGAAAAATAAGAAATATGAAAATGTGTAAAGGAAGGACCAGATGCCAGATAATATAACTTATAGTAGCCCTTCCTAGGAGAAGCGCTGTAACTGAAATATACCCTGTCCTGGGGCTGTGCTGAAATACCTTGCTGTGCTCAAATACCTGAGGCCTAAATCAACCAATCTGGAAAGACTAAAGTCACATATTAAATATTGCAGTGGTGAGGTTTAGTAGCATGACATTTATTATTTTATTTGAAAATAAATAATAAAAAAGAGGTAATTGTGAAATCTAAGCTAAATGTTTATATTTTCATGTTTTTTGTCCACGTTCCTCTCCTCTCCTCTTGTCTGTGTTACTTATACTTGAATTGTACAAATTGATCTCATCTCGGATTTTGCTTGCGTCTCTCGCCTGTTTAATTTGGCACAATCCCAACAAATATGTAACTTATGTATAAGAAAGTGTACATCAATTTGAAACACACAAGCACATGTAGCATACTGAATTGTTTATTATCTGAGGTTTCACTTCAATACTCATAGAGAGTAATTACAAGAATTATACTTAAAGCATAAGCCTATAAAAACAGTTTTAGATTGTAAGTATATAATGAAGAGAAGTATAGATAATTAACAAGAGAGTAGGCCTACAATCAAAATAAGATGTAAAGTAATAAATCCTTAAAACAGCAATTAAACTTGAGTACAATGCCATGTTATGGTATTGCATATATACTTAATAAAATAAAATCTTAACATAATTCAATTTATCTTTTTATTACTTTGCACACAAAACAATGTATTGACTTGTGTAGTTGGGCATTGAGATTTTAATGCAACATTTTTAAAACATTAAAGTTTTGAAAATCTAATCTTATATGGTTGTAGTCTATGCATCATTTACATTCTACAAAATGAAGAATGAATTAAGAGGTAACACTTGAATCAGGATCATGTTTTTGATTGTTTATTTGCACTGCTGTAGGCTATAATAAAGATGTAAGAATAAAATATACAAATTTAAAAATCTCTATACATATTCAGCCTATTTGGAGGAGGAGGTTTGTCCAGTCTAAATTATGACAAAAAGAAAAATAGAAAACTCAAATAAAAGTGATCTCATATACAAACATGGCCGAAAGTACTGGTACCCTTCCACTTTAAAAACAAAACAAAAACAAAAAACAAACAAAAAAAATATTTGAACTGAGTAGAAATTGACATAAGTATTTGGTATCCACCATTCTTTATTTCACATTCAATAGAACAGAACATTTTCTTTTGACACCATTCGAACAATCCTTCTCTTCATTCTTGTCTCAATTTTCCTCTTGCGGCCACGTCCAGGGATGTTGGCTACAGTCCCATGGGCCTTAAATTTCTTAATAATCTTGGCAACAGTGCTCACAGGAACATCAAGCTCTTTAGAGATGGTCTTGTAGGACCATGCTTGGCTATTACCTTCTTTCTAACCTCCTCAGACAACGCTCTGGTTTTCCTTCTCTTTTCCATGTTCAGTGTGATACACACAGTGACACAAAGCAGCAGAGTGAGTACTTTTCTCCATTTAAACTGGCTGAATGAGTGATAAAGCGATTGAAGACACCTGTGATACTAATGAAAAAAGAATGGTCTGCTTGAAGCATCACTACAATACAATGATTTCATATAACTTGTAAAGGGTATCAATAATATTGTCCAGGCCATTTTAGAATGTCTTTATAGAATAAGCAACAATTCAGTTCTTTTCACAGTTTGTTTTGTTCCACAGCAAACCAAAGACATGCATGTATGTAGATCTTTTAATTTCAACACTTTTCAGGGTGAATGGTGCATTATTTGAATAAAATGCAAGGGTACCAATACTTTTGGCCACGTCTGTACTTGTCAGCATAATGTGTATTTTTCATTCTGTAAAATGCTTTAAAAAAACAAAAAGTAATCACAATTTGATATTGTTTTGCATTTGATACTGACTGATAATTTTCTGGAGTTTAGTTTCATTTCAGAATGGTTGCATGATGAAAAAACAAAAGTAAAAAACAAATAAAACCCCCCACAGATCCTCGCTACTGAAAAAAAATATTTCACATCAGCTATTTGCATAATCTACTGAATTCGTGTTATTTATTGCATATTTGAGACTGAATTTAAACTGGTTATTAGTGTGCTAAAATGCACTGTTTAATTATAGGATGTAGGTATTCCAGCGTACATCAGTCTCGTGCTGAACAGCCTGTAAGGTATTTGAGCATGGGGAGGTATTCCAGCACACAACACCTGATCTAACAAATAGTCTACTCTAAATGTATTTAATTCCTTCTTATTGAAACATTTAAATTGATTGTGGGTTCACTCATAAATCACACAATAATAGGTTAAACATTTCAAAAACTTTAAGAAGACCCCAACAGATGTTTTGGTCTAGCTAAGAATGGGAATTTGGCGGAGTGGGATCACTTTTTATTATTTTTTTTAAACCCTACAAAAAGCAGTTACACACAAATGTGGTTTACACTAAGTATGTATATAATGTGAACTGGAAAATGCAGGAAGAACGGGGATGCTAAATACACCTGTTGATGGTTAGACGCTTTTTATTTTATTTCATTGAAAGCCCTCAGGAGAGGAGATATACATAGAACATAACTGCAGAGCTTAAACATTTAACCTTAAACTGATGTGTGCTGGTTCAGAGAAAGAGTAAAGGAAATTATTTTGAACAGCTGGATTTGGCAGAGCAACTCTTGCTTTTTTTTTTAACAAAAATAATTAATAAATCAGTTTTAAAGATGTACTGCTGAAAGGCATTTATAAAGAAAATGTTTTTCTCCATCTGTCTTCATTTATCTATATGTTCTTCTTTTATTATATGTACATGTAAGTAATGTAATTAGTATTTAGCATACCTATAATGTTAACAAACACACTATTGTCACTTTACTAATTAAAAACAAAACTGAACAAATTGAGAATAATAAATGATGCATGTTAAATCTGAAGAGGAATGAAAGCTGCCTACTGAAATTAAGTAAGTGGATGCTGTATAAATGTTATCACATGAAAGCTGTTACTGCAAGCTGCATGATTCAGTGACAATTAACAATTATGCATTCATGCAAGAGGTTCTAACTAGAAACACAGAAGCCATTTCATTTACATATAACCATGATTTTAAAAAAATAATTTAATAAAACATTTAAAATTAAATTTAGGCTATGCGGTTTTGAACTTTGTAATTTTACTGTCATTATTTTCGTATTATTTTAGACGGTCCAGGTGGTTTTAGTTAATTTAATTCTACAGCTTTATTAACATTGCAAACATAAAGCAAAAGCAATGAAAGCTTATATAACTGCACATGTTTGTAAGGTCTTTATGCATGACATGTCATTGCCTTACTTTAAGCATTAAGTTGAACCATATTGCTAAAAATAAAACAAATGACTGATCACTTCAATTAATCAGTGCTGGCAAAGATGTTACAACATAGGTGGGGATAATAAATATATAGAAATCTAGCTCACCATTTTCTTTATCTTAATATGCTGGAAACACTGTACTTGTATTTGTTTCCACTAAGCTTTCTCTTTCTTATGAACAATCACCTGGATTGTGTGGTTATTGTTGTGTCCAATCAAAGAAAGAAAAATGAACCTACTTTGATTCTTCTGTGGAGATTCATAATATGCAATAACTCCTTATATAACTACATCTGTAGAAAGCTTGACATGGTACCACATCAGTTAATAAATGATAACTCCTATTATATTAAATATACTATAGTTGTATCAATGTGACAAGACAAGAGACAGCATCAGATAAGGTCAACAACAGACAACCTATGCTAATAATGTAGTGACACCAAAATTACAAATACATGTTGATAAAGTCTGCAATGACGGTCAAGAAAAGACGTGAATTAAAGACTAAAGCTCTACTTTCAGCAGCTCAGTTGATAATATTTTTACATACCACTGTGTTCACACGATTAATCTATTTCACAGATCAGGAAGAATTGGTACTATAAAGAAAAGAGATTGCTAATAATGTATTTTGGGATATTTTAATTATGTTGAACTGACACTGACTGGACAAATTGTATCGATGTATTAACTGTGCTGTTTTGCCACCGATTGTGAAGCTGGGATTTGTATTGGAATGCTCATTTTAAACAGCGGTGGCACAAGTAACAGTGTAATGTATGGAAAGTAAAAAGATTTTAACACCTATGTTTAACTGTTGATCCTTTTTGTTTTTGGAAAAGTTATTGCATATCCTAGGAGAACCCATGATGGTGCTTGTGACAGAGTAGGCCCATCCCATCAGTTGACAGAGTGCATATATGTATAAACAACTGCAAACCTAAGTGTAGGTAGCTCTGTGGTGTTAGTTATCCTGCTATGGGAGTTTTCTTGTTTGTTGATTCTTTTCTGAACTGAGTTTTGTTTTGAAGCTTCTTTTTGCCAGTTTTTTACAAATGACATCAAATACTTTATATACTTTTTGGAAACCTTATTTTTCTATCTACAACTGTTCCTGTTTTTCAACATCCAACCTGGGTCCACAGTACTATAGAAAACATAAAATAAACACAATTAGCTGATAACTCAGTTACTAGCAATATAAATGTCTACCCGTAACAATTATATCTACATTCACTACAAAATGTAGAATGATGTTCCCTGAAAGTAAAGCAACATGATTCATTCTGCATTTTTTAGCAAAATGTAGACTGGTGTCCCCTCCGCTTACGTTATGTGATGTTAAATGTACTAAATATAAAGATCTGAAATAAAGAAAGGGACAAACATTAACACATTTTTGGGAAATCACTAAAGTATGTCAAAGTAACCACAATAAACTCTATTATGATATCTGTCTCTTCATATGTCATAGCCACAATCTGGTTCAAAGTCATACACACATCTGCTCAATTATTCCAAATACTACAGGAATTGCTGACACATGTTCAGCAAACAGAAGGTACATAGAAATTAGTCATTTTATTTTCTAAGTGTCTATAGCACATTTTGAAAGTATCATGTACTTTTTCTTACCATTAACAATGTAAAATAAAAATGATTGAGTAGCTCCTGGCTTTAGGGTATCCACTACTTTATATCAATACATGTTTTGTTGCTATCACTATAGTGGTAGTCTTTTTGTAATTTCAATTTACAGTATTTTAATTTACCAATTAGACGACCACTTAATTCCCCCTTTTCAAAATATGTAGAGAATATAGGGTTTCTCTGAGCTACTAAATGTCTAATGTTTCAAGTTATTACTACATTTTTCATCAGCTTCAAGTAGTGTAAATACCTAGTTCATTACAGTTTTAAATAACAGGCTTATTTTATGCATTTAGTGTTGATGTTGGGAGAAGAATAGATTATGCATTTTATTTTTATTTTTTTACTTCTTTCTTGCTGATATTCACATTCAAATGTTAATTTTAAATCATCCTTTCCTGCGAATGGCTGTGATCAGTTTAAAATAGTTTAGTATTAGTACTTATAAGTATAAGCTTACTTGCTCAGTCTCTGCATTTTAATCACCTGTCTTATATTTGTCTTTGAACTTATCATATAATGTGAAGTACTGTATTATTTCCTAATTCAGAGTAAACCATATTTTAAGAGAAAAGAATCCCAAAATCCCTCCCCCACAACAACAACAACAACAACAACAACAACAACAACAACAACAAAATCTTTGGAAATTAAATATCAAATGATAACAGAAAATGTTGAAAAAGATGTGCATATTCTTGTCTGTTCAAATAAATTAACTTATGAATGTTTAAATTGCACAAAGAGGAGCATGAACTCCAAAAATCAATTATGGTGTTTCTCATTCCAAACCTTGTAAGCCAACAGCATTTTTTGCTATACATAATAGAATCTGGTCCTGTGTTCAGGATTAAAGTACATTTTCATTGTTCATATAAATCAGACTTTTTCAAAATTTTCCCTGCCACTAGGCAGTATATATTTGAATATTTCATTGGAGACTGATGAAATCCTAATCTTAGCTCTAAGCTGTGCATTTTGTCACTATTCCATTTTCTGTCTTGATGTGACCTGAACACAACAGGACAGTAACTGGTAAAAATAAAAAGTACATACGCTATCAGTTAAGGTGAAATAAAGAAGTTGCTAGATGCTATAATATTATACTCTTTTTTCTAGACACCACTTTCTGATTTTAACGAAGTATTAATGTAGAGAAGATAATACACTTCAACAAATACGAATGTATTTTAATTTGACAGTGTCACTCTACAATTACTGATGAATGGAGAAGTACAATATGGTATAGAGCTCATGTACATACTTACAGTATGTTTGAAATAAGTAATGAGCTGACTCCAATGAAGAGTTTCTGAAAACATTTGCAGGGATTGAAGTGATAATGTACTAACTACCTTTTAGTGAAAGTTTTCAGTAGTTCATTTAAGTTAAAAATGTTTGACCTATAATATAATAAACCAAAAACAGGAAACCAAAGCTTCACATATATATAATCAAATGTTTTGTCCTTGCATTTAATTTCTTTCTATATTTCCATCAGGGCTGCACAGTGTTTTATCTCCTTCAGGCACATTGTACACATTTAATGAACAGATCAGAAGTGAACTAAGAAAGCTCTGGAAGTGATCCCAAGAGATGAAAAATGAACAAGAAGAAGACCACAGAGAAGATGGGAAGAAGAGATCAGAAGCTTTCTGGCTTAATCCGTAGATCAAAACAAGTGGCAACATCGTGGGGAGGCCATTATTCGGCTGATAATGAAGATGATGATCTTAATACAGTAGAATGGATATTTATTTATTTGACAACTTGCCCTACTTTAGTTTACCTGCAATATTGTAAGTATATTCAAAGACACACTGCTATGATCCCTGTCTTTTTCTAAATGAATTCTATAAGGAAAGGATGCATTTTATAGTAATACAAACAAGCATAATTAAAGTTCTATAAGCAGCTATTGCATACCTCTATATTTTATTATTGACACCTGGAAACACTGTGTGAAAATAGTTGAGCTTTGTTTACCCAAAAAACGAAATCATCAAGGTTAGCATTTTTGTGTGAGAGATATCTAATATGTACTTCTCAAGAAACCAACCCTTGATGCCACCTCTCCTCAGAACTACCGCCCTGTCTCCCTACTTCCCTTCCTCTCCAAGACTCTCAAGCGGGCGGTCCACCGTCAGCTCTCGGACTTTCTGTCCCAACACTCACTCCTTGATCCTCTGCAATCAGGCTTCCGCACAGCTCACTCCAATGAGACCGCTCTCCTGGCTGTCACCGACTCCCTCAGCTGTGCTCGGGCGGCCTCCCTCTCCTCAGTCCTCATCCTCCTTGACCTCTCTGCAGCATTTGACACCGTTGATCACTCCATCCTCCTCTCCTGCTCGCTGACCTTGGGATCTCTGGGACTGCTCTCACCTGGTTCTCCTCCTACCTCAGCGATCCGTCCTACCAAGTGACATGGTGAGGCTCCTCATCCACCCCCCAACCTCTCCTCACAGGTGTTCCCCAAGGCTCTGTCCTGGGCCCGCTCCTGTTCTCTCTCTACACTCACTCCCTGGGCCCCCTCATTGCTTCCCATGGTTTCTCCTACCACTTCTACACTGATGATGCCCAGATCTTCCTGTCTTTTCCCTCTTCTGACCCTCTCATCCCCTCACGCATCTCTTCCTGCTTGTCTGCCATTTCCGCCTGGATGCACTCGCACCATTTTAAGCTCAACCTCTCCAAATCAGATCTCCTCTTTTTCCCCCATTCTTCCCCACCTTCTGCTGACCTCCCCATCTCGATCCCCTTGGAATCCACCACACTCTCTCCTTCTTCTTCCGCTAAAAATCTAGGAGTCACCCTCGATCCTGCGCTCTCCTACTCCCAATCACCACGCTGACGCGCACCTGCAGATTCTTTCTGAGCAACATACGCAGGATCCGTCCCTTCCTCACCGACTACTCAACTCAGTTACTCGTCTAGTCACTGGTCCTCTCCCGCCTGGACTACTGCAACTCCCTCCTGGCCGGCCTGCCTGCATCCACTACCCGCCGCTCCAGCTCATCCAGAACTGCAGCTCGTCTGGTATTCTCTCTGCCAAGATTCGCACACGCTACTCCACTGCTCCGCTCCCTCCACTGGCTCCCGATAGCGGCACGCATTCAGTTCAAGACTTTGACCCTCACCTACCGCTGTCTCGACCACACTGCACCAAGCTACCTTCAGTCACTCGTCTCTCCATACATCCCCTCCAGACCACTGCGCTCCTCTAGTGCCAGAAGGCTAACTCTGCCTCCTCTCCACTCTCCTTCCTCCAGAGCCGCTCCTACTCATCCCTGGCCCCTAAGTGGTGGAACGACCTGCCCACCGAAGTCAAAACAGCAGAGTCCTTGACCTCATTCCGGCGCTTACTTAAGACGCATCTCTTCCGACAGCACTTGTATTATTAGTCCTCTATCCCTGCTAGATAGCACTTCAGCTTATTATGCCCCTCGTGTTCTTGATTGTTTTCCTCCTTGCTCCCTTTCCCATAGCCCTCATCTGTAACCCTACATCTTGACAGCACTTAGCTTTCACCGTCCAGGATGTAGGAAGTCTCTTACTGTACTTGTGTAAATTGTCAATTGGAATTTGTAAAATGTATTATTTTGAATTGCTATGTTTTAGCTAAGTTGAATTTGTAATGATTGATGCCTTGTACTTCTCTGTATTTTTGCACTTATGTTGTGAGTCGCCCTGGATAAGGGCATCTGCCAAGATAATAATAATAATAATAATAATAATAATAATATTTCAAAGAAGTAAACATCAAGACAATCTGACCCTTAATGTTAAGAGAGTTCAATTTAACATTTCCAGAAAAATACATTATGTATTAAATGTATTAAAGATAAAGTAGGCTTTTTTAAAACGTATGATACTTCCTCATGTGCTGTACTTCCATAGCAGTTTGTGTAAAATACCAGCCAGTGTCTTAGTCTCTTATTGCTGTATACTGTACTATTTGCTAGTCTCTGAACATTAAATGATGTGGCTCTTTGATCCCTTGAATGACCTTTGACAATATACAACTATATAACTATAACTATACTATATAACTAAAAGCTAGATTCACTACAACATTCTCCACCAAAAGTTTATAGCAGTCCTCATTCTGTTGAATATGAAAAACAATCCATTTTGGTTTGGCATTTAATATGGATCAGTTTAATTATATTTCTAATCAGAGAATTGTTATTGCATACATTCAATTCTTAATTCAATGCTTTATTCAATAATCATCATTAACATATGCTGTTGATAAAATGTTATATATAAAACGTAAATTTAAAAATGCTTTATCACTGTGAATTAATTGTTTTTAAAACCAAAAACAGCATTGCTTGCAGACAGAGTGATTCTAAAGAGACAAGAGAAAGGTCCTTCATTCTCCAGGTTTGCATATTCCAACAAGCTTCAAAAAAGTGAAATATAAGTTAATCGATAAGATTAAAGTCCCATCTAGATAAAGCACAGGATAAGATTACTTTCTGCAATTAGAAAATTGATTTTGTAACGCTTGCACCATGGCTTCATTTTCAACCTGTTTGTCAGCTTTCTCTTAAGTTGAGAAAAAATCCCTACAAGCCTATCCACATTTTAGTTTATTGTATAGAATGCCAGAAGATAGAAAAATAATGATTAATTATGGCCTGGGCCCTATTAGAATCTTAACCCACACATCAATGTGAAATTAAAATCCCAATACTTCATGGTTTGTTCCTACCTAATTAGAGCCGTCAGTTTTCTGCTGTCATTTTGGGTTTACCTTCTTCAGTTGAAGGTAATTACTCTGCACATATAACATGTACTTAAATTATTGTGTGAAGCTTTAACTAAAATAAATTTAAATAATTTATTTGCTGAATATCACAAGGTTATCATATATTGCAAGATAGTGCATGTCATCTGTACTTTATTGTTATTTATTTTGCACGTAGTACAATATGTGTTCTGAATTGTTTCTGCTGTTACTTGACAAGCTATCTATTTATTCAACCATAATAGCTTGCAAAGAGATTTTTTCCCAATATAATTGCAGAGACATTTGCAGGAGAGGAAAAGGCATCACATAGTGCCCTCAAGCCTATTTGTAAAAATATATTTATAATGACATATGCATTTAAGCTTGTACAATAGTTAGATTTCCTCAGCTCATTTCCACTGGCTTTTAGAAAATCTTTGCACAAGCTATTTTTGTTGAAAAATTGTCATTGTCAACAAAACAAATTGGTTCAAGTTCTTCCTTAGCCCAAATAAATGTTTCAGCCTGCCATGGCATGTCAATACATTTGGGTCCAATGGATAATGGCTCTAATCCCGAAACATGCTATAGCAGTGTGGAAGAAACCCTACCCTGCCACCACTTGACCTCTGCAAAACGTGGAATATAGTTCGCAATAAGGCCACCATGTTGTTTCCATGTTAACACTTGCATGTGTACTGCCGCACAGTTTGTCCATTGATGACTGGTCCCAAGAGCGTCCTGCCAGACTGGTGTATCAGTACATTCACGTACACTGTAACTTATTAAAACCCTGTTTATCCCCCCCCACATACATCTAATTGTTTTTATTGGACAAAATTCCAAAAATGTGTTTCAAAACCACAAATAAATGATTAATAGTATTTTAAAGAAATAAAGAAAATTGAGCAAGACAAACTGAGAAACACCCTGTGAGAACAGTACACAACTAAACAACAATTCGACTATCAAATGCACTGTAAGAAGTTGTTAACGGAGAAGAAATCTTTACCGTTTCGTAGGTCTCGATTTCTTACTTCATGAGGTCATGTTTTATAACATTAGCTGTGTATGTGCTAGTCTAGTCTGTTTGATCAGCATTGGTACAGTAGTTTGCTATTGCGTCTGTCCTTGTAATATATTTGTGTCTAAAATTGATCTTTCTTTAGTGATGATAACAATACTACTGATGGGGAGAATATTTCTCACGCAATACACAGACAGAAAAGAAACACACCTTATCACAATCTTTTTGGTCATTTGACCTTTATATGACCTTAAAAGAGTTGTGTTACAGCTACACAGACATTAAACCAAGCTTGGCCTACCCGGAGCAATACAAAAAGCTGAAATGCACACAATTTACACAACCTTTCTGCAACAGTAATACAAAGAATATATTTGGCATCTAGATAGGGCACTGCTGTACATCAATACAAAGGAGAATAAAATATTATAATGTGTACATTTGTTTAACTTCAAATTTGTCTCTGGTGTTTTAAATACAGTATAATGTTTTTGTTTGTGTTGTATTTGTTAACAAGACTAGCTAATTAAATTGATATTGACCACATTGATATTGTGTTTGACCACAAGAGGATGTAAGCTATTGTATTTTGTATTGTGACCTTTGTTTTACATTTAAAACACTGGAAACCTGACTCTTCAGAGCACTGGTGCGGCTGAGGTCTTGCAGTCCTGCACTGCAGTCTGCCTGTAACTCTCAGCATAGCATTACCCCCATCCTAGATCCCTGCCTGGGGGCATCTAATAAATGACACAGGTTTAAAATTATAATTACCACAAATACATTTAATAACTATCCTAAAAAAAATACAATTCTTCCTAGACATTTATATATCCCTTCCTCTAGGAGCCTTCACTTCAATAATCTAAAAAATACAACTATACAACAGAAATCAGTAGGGATAGGAAACTCACAGTCCTTGCAGTCTGTAGGCTTTACTCGGCAAGTATGCTCCACACATCGCCACAATCACATACTTGATCTAGTTATTACTCATGGTGTAGAGATTCATAACCTAATATCATTTACACAAAACCACATAATTTCAGATCACTGCCTTATTCCCTTCAAGTTGTTGGATGCAGCAACGGACACACTGGTGTGGAACACAAAATATCGTCACTTAAATCCTACTGCTATTACTAAATATACTACTCTGTTGCCAACTGCTAGCTTCATCATAACAGGATCTTAAGAGTTATTTAATATCAATACACTAAGCACTACTCTACACACAGGAGCTCCATGAATTAAGCCAAAGAAATGCTCACCATGGTTTGACAGCCTAACTTGCTCACTTAAAACAAAATGCTGTAAATATGAACGTAAATGGAGAACTACAAAACAAGAGGTTTTCTATATAGCATGGAATGACAGTATAATAAATTACAAGCAAGCACTGTCTGCCTACTACTCATTTAATAAAGATGCATAAGAATAACCAGTGCTTTCTTTTTAACACAATAGCTGCACAAACCAATCAGCAGGTAGAGCCTTCAGAGGTCATCCCATTCACTGTCACCTGTGATAACTCAATAGATTTCAACAGCAAAATCCCTGTTACTGGAAACAAAAACAAAAAAAAGAATCAGAAACATCCCCACATATTATAGCTGACACGTGAAGTCCTACTCAGTCCTTGCCTACATTTAACAAAGTGAATCATCAGGAATTAGTTTCCTTAATTACTAAATTTAAAAAAGCACTGGCTGTGCACTAGACCCAATATCCACTAAACTGCTAAAGGCATCTCTGCTATTAATTATCCACAGAATATACAATATTATTAAAACCTCTTTATCCCCAGGCTCTGTATCCTTTAAAACTGCTGAAATTAAACCACTCCTCAGTAAAAACTTAAACACTACCAACCTATTTCATATCCTCCCTTCCTGTCTTAGGTTTTAGAGAGAGTAGTTGCTAAGCAATTGCACATTGTTCTGACTGCTCATAACATTTTTGAAAAATTTCAATCAGGCTTCTGCTCCGGCCACAGTACTGAAACAGCACTGTTGAAAGTATTAAACAGTTCATTACAGTCTTCAGATCTAGGGCATGTTACTATATTTCCCATTAGTTTATATTATTCAACAACAATGTTAATTTGTACAGATACATTGACTCACATTATTATATTTCTCAGTAAACCTGAACAATACCACAGCTATACAAACACTACTCTGCTATCTGAGATTAAAACCTGAATAACAAGAAATGGCCTTTTGCTAAACTCTGATCCCGGGGACAACAATCTAAATGTTCATCGTGGACTCACAGGACTGAATAATGACAACGATAGGTTGCGTATGCAACCCCGGTTATCTGAAAAAGGAAGCAGTGCTCAAGGGGGAGGAGTTTCTGTGCACTTCCGTAGGAACCTGATCGAAACGTCACTCTATCAAAGCTGCCATTGGCCCCTGCGCTCGTCACTCAGAACAGGTCTTTTCCCACTTCCTGTTCTATAAAATGTGACATCTTCACAGGTTCGTCCTCTTTTGCCGGGAGCCAGGACTCCCGCGTGACCTTGCAACCCTTGGGCAGTGCTTCCTTTTTCAGATAACCGGGGTTGCATATGCAATCTATCGTTATCTTTCAAGTCGGAAGCAGTGCCCAAGGAGGAGGGGTTACTGTATAACAAAACCGTCGCAAGGGAGGAGGCAGCGAGCTGATAAGGGAGCCTGCCCTGAGGTGTACCACTAGGGGGCCTCGGCAACAGAACTCCAGACAGGGGTCCCGTAGGGCCGTAACTGCGCCGTCCAGGAGCGAGGACCGTGGTCACGCTCTACTATGAACTGTCTGCAATCAGCATATACAAAGCGGGGTTACAGAGGTTAACTCTTACGCCCTCCGCTTACAAGACCTCTTCCACAATGTCTGGTGCGGGCAATCAAGCACTTGTGCGGGCTCTGTGCAATATCATAGCAGTGGACCCCTGACTCAATAGGAGCGGGACCACAGACCCAATGAGAAAAAATACAATATAATACATATCTGGCTAGTCAACAGAGTAGCCAAGTTGAACAATATACAATATATACATGTCACGTGACAGCAAGACCTTCATGCTCTCAGCGCACAGCACAATAGCATCCAACTCAACTAAACCATACAGAATGGAAGAGCTCCATTGTGCTGACAATTTAGATTTCGTACAAACGAACTATATACACCATGGGGCGCAGGAACGAACTCATACGCCGCCCATGGAACACAGGAGCAGTTGACACCTGCTGGTTAGACTGGCTAATGCAGGGCAACATTAGCTCTACTGTGTTAACAAAGGAACTATATAAACAGCGAGGCAGCTGGGAACAGCGGCAGTGAACTTCATTCTACAATTTTAGAACGGAGCCACAGTCCTGCTGTTTAACACATAATACATATATACACATATATACATCACAGGGTGCAGGAGCTGGCTCATGCGCCACACGTGGAACACAGGAGCAGTTGATACCTGTCGAATAGCGCAGCTAACGCAGGGCAACTACAGCTCTTACCGTGTGCATAAATGAACTATGTACACAGCGGGGCACTGGAGAACTCAAGTGCCCTCCGCTGGAGGACAACAGCAGCGGTCCCCTGCTCTATGGCGTAATACAGCCAGAGCGGGCCACAGACCTGCTGACCAATATACAGAGCGGGGTACAGGTCACGCATGCACCACCGCAACACAATTATAATGAAGAACTATATACAGGGCGGCTTCGTAAGGCAACATGCCTGTAGGCCGCATGACAAGCCCTGGGAACACATCGACAGGGCTGTCTGTACATCCAGGAGCAGCTCGCGTGGGTGCTCAACTGGAAGGCATAGTCCGTTGGAAGGGAAAGACACGGTTCACTAGCTCCCTCACGAAGCAGTTACAGGGGCAAACTGGGAGAGGAAAGGCAGGAGCCAGAGCCCGTAGGCTACTGGGGCTCGACTGCAGCCAACACTGGGTTCCCAATGGAAGGGTCCGGTCCCGTCACATCCAACCTGTAGAACCGGGCAAATGTAAGCGGCAAGGTCCAAGCTGCAGCTGCACAAATGTCTGCCAAGGGGGCACCTTGAAAGAGGGCCCACGATGTGGCAACGCCTCGAGTCGAGTGGGCCACCAGGTGATCAGGCACCGGGGTCCCGGTGGACTCGTAGGCCATGGTAATGGTGTCCACAATCCAATGAGGCAGTGCTTCGAAAGTGCCTGGCCCTGTGTCCGCGCTCCATAAGACACAAACAGTTGGTCTGAGTGCCGAATGTCCATAGTGCGTTCCAAATAGCACCTGAGGGCCCGCACAGGGCAGAGCAGGTGAGGCCGACTCTCTTGCTCTGAAGCAAAGGGAGGAGGATGAAAAGCTAACAACTCAATAGGCCCGTTGACATGAAATGGAGACAGCACTTTCAGGAGGAATGCAGAGTTAGGACGTAGCGTGACCCTGGAACCATCTCCCACAAAACAGACACACGATGGGTGTACGGACAGGGCGTGTAACTCGCTCACGCTTTTTGCAGAGGTGATTGCCAACAAAAACGCAGTCTTAAGTGACACCAGCTTCAGCTCAGCTGAGTTCAGTGGCTCAAATGGGGCTTGGGAAAGTGTGTCCAGCACTACATCAAGACGCCATGCAGGCAGTGAAAGGTTTCGAGGAGGCCGTAGCCGTTGAGTTTCCTTTAAAAACTGCACAGCCAGAAAATGAGACCCAGGAGGCTCGCAATCAATCCAGACATGACATGCAGAGATGGCCGCCAGATACACTTGAGCATGGACGGGGACTTGCCCTGGTCCAACAGCTCTTGTATAAATTGCAATATGACCCCGATGGAGCAATTAATTGGGTCTTGACCGCTGTCTTGGTACCAGGTGCTAAACGCCCGCCAGCGGTAGGAATACTGCGACCTCGTAGAGGGAGCTCTCATCAACTGAATAGTGGCAACTACCGCGTCCGACAGACCCCAGGCAATCAATCGCTCCCGCTCAGGGGCCAGGCCCAGAGCTGGAGGAGGCCCGGATTGGGGTGCCAAAGTGTGCCCTGCACCTGGGACAACAAGTCCGCTCTAACTGTGAGCTACCAAGGCTCTCCGTGGAGGAGGGCGATCAGGTCTGCGAACCAGAATCTGCGAGGCCACCATGGGGCTATCAGCAGAACTGTTGCTCGTTCTCTCCTGACCTTCTCCAGGACCAACGGGAGAAGGGGGAATGGTGGAAATGCGTAAAGGAGACAGCGCGGCCACGTATGCGCTAGGGTACCTGAGCGGTCTCGGATGGAGAACCATAGTGGGCAGTGTGTGGACTCTGCAAAGGGATCCATGTCTGCCCTGCCGAACCGGCTCCACAGCTGTTGTACCACAAGCGGGTGGAGGCGCCATTCCAAGACCCGGGGACCTCCCCGAGAGAGGAGGCCCGCCGCCATGTTGGACAGGCCTGGGAGGTGAACTGCTCTGATGGAGCAGAACCATGGCTGTGCCCACAGAAGCAGACGGCGTGCTAGACAGTACAGTCTGTGTGACCGGAGACCTCCTTGCCTGTTGATATAGGCAACCACCGCTGTGTTGTCTGTCCGGACCAGCACGTCTGTCCCGCAGGACTGGCAGGAAATGAGACAGTCCAAGGAGTACTGCTTGTAACTCCAGGATGTTGATATGGATGGCCCGTGCGGGCTCCGTCCACCTGCCTCGGACTCCACGTCCGTCGCAGACTGCTCCCCAACCCTGCTTGGAGGCGTCTGTCTGCTCGGTGGTGATCCGCCGCTGCCGCTATCTCCGAGATAGGGGGCGGGGTGGGTGATGCGCAATGTTGCTCCAAGGGCTCCGCCAGCTGAGCCAAGTACAAGGCCAGCAGGCTTTCTGTATTTCGGAGGTGAGTCGCTTGGGCTCCAGCCTCATACGCCCTCCAGAGCAGCGTCTCCGTGATGCGACACTGCCTGTTGGGGCAGGCCAGGTCACGTGGCTCCGCAGACAGCAGAGGTAGGGAGAGGAGCGCGGCTATGGTGGAATTCACACTGGGAAAATCCACCAAGCCCGCTTCTGCCGAACCCTGGGTCCTGGCATAAGCCTCCCCTCTCTTGGCTAGGGTGGGGGCTGTTGCTGGATGGTCCCAGGTAGCCCTCAGCTCATCGAGGAGGTCAAGCAGCAGCGGGAGGGCCCGTGTGGGCCGCTGCGCTCGCTGACCCCTCTCAAACCTGGAGCGCAGCAGGGCAGGATCAGAGGGCCAGGGGAGCCCCACAGCCCAGCTCAACCTAAAACCGAGGCACGCACGCACGGACCAGGAGGGCTAGCAGTGCTTGTTCTCAGCCAACTGAGAGAGCAAGATCTCCTACAGCCGCGGGCTGTAGTGCAGGCACAAACTGGCGGAGGAGAACCTCACATGGGCGAGATCTCTTACGACACACCGCAGCTCAGGCCAGGCAGCCAGGCCGCAGATTTTACTGCCGCTGCTAGTGCTCCTGCTGTGGAGGAAAAAGTCCTGTGGACAAAAAACCAACACAGCAAGCAGTCGGAATATATATAGCACTATATAAACACGACTATAATTTTTAAAAGGCTCTTCTTGTGAACGAAACTTAAACCGAAAGCGCACCCAGACCTCCGGTGCACGGACGGGGCAGAATCGGGATTAGCTATCAATAATAACTAAACACAAGACAGAGACGATGTGTAGCGAAAACGGAATGAAGTGAGCCAGCCAGCCGAAAAACGCAGTTTGAATGTTTATTACAAACACAGACACAGAGAGCTTACATTCCTGAGTCCAGCGAAGAGGAAAAAGAGGACGAACCTGCGCAGACGTCACATTTTATAGAACAGGAAGTGGAAGGGACCTGTTCTGAGTGATGAGCGCAGGGGCCAATGGCAGCTTTCATAGAGAGACGTTTCGATTGGGTTCCTATGGAAGTGCGCAGAAACCCCTCCCCATTGGGCAGTGCTTCCAACTTGAAAGATAAGTTAAATTTCACCCCTAAGGAGATGGTGTGGAACCTATCCTTTGAATCACACATTCAGAATGTTTTGAAATCCTCCATCTTAGAGTCATTGCTAAATTAACACAATTCCTTTCATTACACGACACTGAGAAATTGATACACATGTTTGTTACATCTCTATCGGATTACTGTAATGCCATTGTCAGGAAGCACAAACAGAACTATTCCTGAACTTCAATTAATTCAAAATGCTGCTGCAACAATCTTAAACATAACAAAGAAACATGAACATCACCCCGGTATTAGCTTCTCTTCACTGGGTCCCAGTGCAATACAGGATGGATTTCAAAGTCCTCCTATTAGCATTCAAAGTACTTAATGGACTGGCACCTCCCTAATTAAAAGATCTCATCTGTATACACCCCAGTTTGGCCACTGCTATCCCAGGAAGCCCCTTGTCGGGTGAATCACAAAACACACCAGAAAAGCGCAGGTGGCAGAGCATTTAGTTACAGTCCCTGAAACTGGAATGATCTTCAAGTCTCTGTAAGGGATGCCCCCCTTCTGTGTCAGCCTTTAAATCAGGCTGAAACACAACTTAAATCTAGTTACCATTACCTAAACTATTACTTAAATGCGATACTTCCTGATGTTGTCTGAATCATGCCACACATAATGATGGTAAATGCATCAAGGTTCAGTATTATAACTACATAAACAGGACAATATCACTTGTTTTAATTTTTTGTGTGGTTCTGTACATTTCCCTGTTCCCCATTGTATTGACATTGTATTCTGTTTTAGGTAAAATATACTGTTATTTGGGTCACTGAGGAATTTGTGTTACCTATCACAGTGTAATATTCGTTTGTAATCAGGCAGTTGAAAAGTATGAGGGGCCGTTCAATTCAAAATTAACAGAAAAAATAATTCATATACCAAAATGGATACATCATATACCAAATAGAAAAAAAAAAATATATACCAAAGTGGATATATCATATAGCAGAAAAACAAAAAATCATATACCAAAATGTGTATATCATATGGCACAAAAATATGAATCACATACAAAAGTGGATATATCATATACCAGAAAAAATATTTTACATAGCAGAAAAAAATATATATACCAAAGTCACGTGGTGGAGATGTTGGGTTGGACATGCGCAGTGTGCCCAGTTGGTGAGAGATGAGAGGATCCTTCACAGGGTCACAGGCATTAGAGCCGAATGAGTGTACATATACTATACATATATTATATTACAGTTATAACAGTCAGTACTGGTACTGTATTTGTTGTTTGTTATGTATTAATAACTATTTGTTTTTTTAATGTAATTTGGTGGTGACCAATGTGATGCTGTTCAAGTTTATAACAAATGGAGGCAGCATCACATTGACAGAACATATCGGCTAATAATAATCAAAATCAAGGCAAGCCAATCCAAATAGTGAAGCCAGTCTAGTTTTATGACTGTACAGTACTGCCCTTACATACGTATTTTGATAAAACTGTCAATTAAGTGTCTGCCACTACACCATTTGTGCATATACAGTATGTTAATGTTATTTTTCGTTTTTTAATTATTTTAACTATATCACCCAGCAGTGGATCACCCAAATATGTTTTCACTTGAAACATATTTGGGTGATCCACTGCTGGGTGATATAGTTAATATAATTTAGTTAACTCTATACACATCTATAGTCTAGATCGAAGTAACTATAGTGACTATAGCTGTGTATGGGGTACATATACATATAGGTAGGCTATATATATATACACACTCACCTAAAGGATTATTAGGAACACCATACTAATACTGTGTTTGACCCCCTTTCTGGTGACTGTGGGGGCCAGTTTAGTACAGTGAACTCATTGTCATGTTCAAGAAACCAATTTGAAATGATTCGACCTTTGTGACATGGTGCATTATCCTGCTGGAAGTAGCCATCAGAGGATGGGTACATGGTGGTCATAAAGGGATGGACATGGTCAGAAACAATGCTCAGGTAGGCCGTGGCATTTAAACGATGCCCAATTGGCACTAAGGGGCCTAAAGTGTGCCAAGAAAACATCCCCCACACCATTACACCACCACCACCAGCCTGCACAGTGCTAACAAGGCATGATGGATCCATGTTCTCATTCTGTTTACGCCAAATTCTGACTCTACCATCTGAATGTCTCAACAGAAATCGAGACTCATCAGACCAGGCAACATTTTTCCAGTCTTCAACTGTCCAATTTTGGTGAGCTTGTGCAAATTGTAGCCTCTTTTTCCTATTTGTAGTGGAGATGAGTGGTACCCGGTGGGGTCTTCTGCTGTTGTAGCCCATCCGCCTCAAGGTTGTACGTGTTGTGGCTTCACAAATGCTTTGCTGCATACCTCGGTTGTAACGAGTGGTTATTTCAGTCAAAGTTGCTCTTCTATCAGCTTGAATCAGTCGGCCCATTCTCCTCTGACCTCTAGCATCAACAAGGCATTTTCACCCACAGGACTGCCGCATACTGGATGTTTTTCCCTTTTCACACCATTCTTTGTAAACCCTAGAAATGGTTGTGCGTGAAAATCCCAGTAACTGAGCAGATTGTGAAATACTCAGACCGGCCCGTCTGGCACCAACAACCATGCCACGCTCAAAATTGCTTAAATCACCTTTCTTTCCCATTCAGACATTCAGTTTGGAGTTCAGGAGATTGTCTTGACCAGGACCACACCCCTAAATGCATTGAAGCAACTGCCATGTGATTGGTTGGTTAGATAATTGCATTAATGAGAAATTGAACAGGTGTTCCTAATAATCCTTTAGGTTAGTGTATATAGCCTATGTGTACACACATATTTTGTTGCTTTTTTCTGAATTAATACATTAATTGGAGATTCCAATAATTCAATATACATCTAATCAGGACACCTGTCTGCGGCGGCTGTAGGCACTTAAAGTTTCAGATTAATCCTCATGTCTGTTGGAGGGGTGGTTATGAACAGCGCTGTGAGCTCAGTGTTGCGGGTTCGGTTCCTGATGTGTGGATGTTATTTCTTATGTACAGATTTTGTATTACATTTTTTGTATTATATATATATATATATATATATATATATATATATATATATATCCCTGTGTTTAATGGTAGCAGAATAGAAGGAACAATTATAATGGGATTAATAAAGCGTTGACACAGCTGGTCTGTATTGAATGGCGTGTCAGTATCATGGCTCAGGGACTGGCCCTACACCACAGAAATGAACACACTTCCCATCATCCGTCTTTAACTTGCTGCTTTAATTTAGGCTTCATCGTGATTAACGCTTGCGCATGGATGTCCGCATCGATGTGTCCCTTATTCGGCTCTAATGCCTGTGACCCTGTGAAGGATCTGCTCTTTAGTATACGAATTTTTTTTCTACTATATTATATATCCACTTTGGTATATGATTTTTTTGTTCTGCTATATACTATATCCACTTTGGTATACGATATATCCATTTTGGTATATGATTTCTTTTTTCTGCTATATGACATATCCACTTTGGTATACAATTTCTTTTTTCTGTTAATTTTGAACGGCTCCTCAAAAAGTGCATTTAAGTGCTGTTGTTACTTCTCTAATTTTTTAATACTTTTATAGATTCATATTTCCTTGTTATCAGTTACAACTTTTGTAGTATTTTCAAAGACAAAAGATGAGACACTGGGGGAAAATACAGAAGTGAACATGATCAAATGGATGAAGAAATCTAAAGCTCCAGTACCATTTATTCTTGTCAAATAATCACTTCACAATTAAATATGTGTGACTTACTTCTAACAGTTTCATGAACCAGTCTGTTGACATCATAATATAAATTAATACATGTTTTCTTTGCAGCAGTCTGTGGGCTAGAAGCCAAAACTAGCTACTGCTCACTTTCTCCATGTTTTAAAAAGTTGAGTCAATTAAACTTAGTGTTTTAGGAAATGTGCAGTTTGATATGGTTCTTTGTAGTACTCATTTTTAAAAGGCGTAAGCCATAAGTGTTGTATTGTCATTATCACTTTAAGTTCAGTGACTAGACATTTCACAGCTTTAATTCCATTATCTGAATAATGTAATGTTACAAGCACCCACTGGTTCCAATTATTTTGCATAATAGAGGTTGTAATGTAATATTTGGGCTACAGAGCTTTGATTTATGTTTAATTTTTTTTAAGTTATTACTTCTGAAGTGAAGAGTTATTGTTCAGCAGAGGGGAATGATCAGAATAAGTAGACACATTGTAAAAAGTGAATTTGCAGGTTTTAGCTAAATATTGTAGATTGAATTTCAGCCATTATATTGCTTATAGAAATCACCTGACTCCCATCTCCCACCAGTCTTAGAAACCACTTCAGAATTTGCAAGGAAAATATTTTATCACACTAATATCCAGTGCAGTGTTGCTGCCTTCATATTTTGCCAACTATTACGATTCAGTAATTAATCACAGTCAATTCATCATAACCATCAATACACTAGGATTATCAGATGAGAACTAAAACAGATTAAACAAATTATGTAAACAATTTAAATTATATAAATCTGAATGATAAGTCTCAGGCAAGGCCCAAAACTTATAAAAGCATTTAACTTTCTATATATAACTTTTTTTCCTTTTGTTTTTACTTGCTAGATTTCTGGATCTATTGCTTGTACGCTCACCACGGATGTGTCTTCTATACAGGAAAAAAAAAAAAAAAAGAAACCAAAATAAATAATAAACTCATCTAAAGTAAAATAATGAAGTACATTGCAAGGTTGAATACATAAGTATCAGTAATGGTGTTTATGCTACACTTCAAAGATATGTGTATAAACTTTAGTCAGGTGAAATCTGTAAAATAAATTAATATTCTACTGAACTTTGCAGAGCGCAATACAGCTACTTCTTATTCTTCTGCCCTCTGAATTATCAGATTACTAAACACAATTACAAAAATACTGCTGTGTTTCTCTTTCCTGCAAAATAAAAATATATGTTCTAATAAGCTAAAGAAATAAGTGTTTGTTCCTGAACATACACTTTCAACATAAAACAATGTTCTTTTGTTGGTTGTTGCTGGATAAACCCCTTCAATAGGATACAGGTGCACAATAACTGCCCGCCTATTAGGAAGAATGTTATATTTAGTTTTGTTTACAATGAGAATTTGCACATCATGATTTGCCTTTTGGGAGTGTCAATAGGCTTTCAAAGTCTTCAGCCTGCCAAGCTTCCCATCCCATCTGGAACACAAAGCATTATGGTGTGAACACAGTAGTACACTGGAGTAAGTTTGCTTGTTGAGGGGTACATTTATTTAGTCAATCTTGCCTGTTCATCCCTTTAGTCTCCATATTATCATTTGTTTGAGAAGAGGACTGGCATTTCAAACTTTTCAGGTTCTAAAAAAGTAATCCTAGCTGTATTCACAAATTCTTTGCTCATGACAATCTCTCCCACCCCAGGTTGCCGTTTTAGCACTTCAATTACATCATAACCAACAATTGGCTCTTCAGCAACTTTGGAGTCTGTGGAGACCAACAGTTTTTACACTTCCTCCATACTGTACTTCTTGTCCTTTATGCTTGGAAACCGGTTTTCCTCCCTTCTCTATTATCTCCCCAGTTTGGGTATTGACGTCATTAGGAGCCGTGGAATTTGCATGACTGCCAGCACCTTTCAGATTTGTTAGCATTGACTTTTACTCTTACTTGAAATTAATTTGTTCTTGCCAATTTAACACTTGAATTCTCCTTTAATTTTTGCAGACTCTCAACTTTTAGACATGCAGCTTCATTTAACTGTTCAAATAGGACCTCATTAGTCACTTTAGGTGTTTCTATGCGTGTCTTTGCGTAACATTTTAATGAATCACTCAAAAACCACTGTGCCAGCTGGGCACAGGAATTTGCTTTGTATAAAATCAGCTTGAAAATGTTCTCTTTTTCGTTCTGCTGAAGCGAGTATTAACTGGTCTTTCACTTCTATGGCTTTGAACAAGAAACTTTGCACTGATTGTCGTGGGTCTTTGAAAATGTTAATTAGTTGGTAGTATAAATCTGTTAGGCTTTCTGCTATGTAATGGCCTCTTAAGACTGCATTTATTTGGAGAGGGTCAGGTTTCCTTTTCCTTCCCACATGCTTCTTAAGGCTAGTCCTGATAGCCTCTGCATAATCTTGCTGCAGTCCCGCACTGATCTGGTGCAATGAGTTTCTGTAGGAAAATGTATCTTCTGTGATCCATCTTTACTGTACCCTTTTGCAGAATTCCTTCCCGATTGTCACATCAGGTGTCTTCCATGCAGGGAATGCTCTTCTGCTTTTGGCTTACCTTGTTCATCTAGTTTCCCACTTAAAGGTTTTCTGGCTATTCCCTGTTCTAATTGCATTCCTGTAAACGTCACCCAGATGGCTAAAAGCTCAAGCAACCCAAGTATAATTCATATTTCATTTTACAGTGTATTTTAAAACCATTTTAAACATTAGAAAGTGTTTGAGCATGCCCCTAAAGACACACCAATTGAGGGTTGTGTTATTGCTTTTTCATTGGGGATTTAAGCCCTACGTCACAAACATATGCCAGTGGACATGATTTTTAAGGTGCGCATAGGTTTTTCTAAACAATAGTTCAGAAATAATATTGTGTTTCCGTTTATACCAAGATGATGTAGCACCTCTTTAATGAAACAGCAGTTCTGTCTGGAAGTACATTTTCAGTCTAAAAAATGAATAAAGAAATGTGTGTGGGAGGATGGATGTAAAATTAATTAGCAATTTTAATAATGACACTGATCAATACAGGATTGGAGCAAGCTTTTAATTTAAATCAAGTGACCACATTTCTGTAGACCCTTAACAACCACACAGAGTTAAACATATTTCATTTACCTTAAAATAACTTAAATACAGAAAAAACACTGAAGAGAAATAGTTAGTCAGTATAAAAACTGTGTGTGTGTGAAGGAAAGAGGGATCGGAATATTTGCTTGCTAATTTTACATCACTTATAAAGGAATTTTAATTGTTTGCAATTACAAATTAAAAGCCTCTCACCTCATGTCTAGCAACCAATGGCTTAATTACAGGTTAAAAGTAATGAGCAAATGTATTATTATTTATTTTATTCCTAAGGAAGACTGACATAATTGCAATTAAGTATGAGGAACAGAAGGATCTAAGTATAGAAGGTTGTCACTTGTAGTAAATTATTAGTTCCCTGTAGAGACAGTTTAAAATTTTGACTTCCTGGCAACCCAGTTGTCATGACACTACAATTATTTACAGATTTAGTGGAGAGAAAAGGCTTTCAAATCAACACTAATGGCTTTAAAAACACATTAAAGTGTAATTGATATATTTGTTCCTGAAGGCTAAAGATTGAAGCATCCCTGAAATATTTGTACAATGATACCTCATCACAAAGCAATTCTACAGGTTAATTCCAACAGTCTTATCAAAATGAATGTTTAGAGTGGAGCCATTAAAGAAGACAAATAAAACAAAATTGTCCTGAAAAATGATTTTTTTGAACTGAAATTACTTAAAGATGAGTTTTATATGCATGATTGTAAGACAAACACTGTCATGTGAGCTGTAGATTGTACTTAATATTAAAAGCACTGTAGCACAATAAAGGAGAGCTCCTTCTGGGAACTGCCAATTTTAAGTGCTTTGTGATTTTGAAATTTCAATACTATGCTGTGAATTCAGTTCGGAAATTAAGTAATCTTTTTGGAAGGTGTAAGTCCAAGTCTAAGTGTCTCCTCCAACTGCCTATGAGTCACAGCAGAGCAAACAAACAATATTGTAAAAAAACTAATTTGAGATACATTGCAGCACTATCTAAAAATCTATACATAACATACATACATACATAAAGTATTAACTATTTAAAGGCTATGTCAATATTTGTAAATGTAACAACATTATGTTTTCTGTATGTGGCTTTAGTAGGATTAACATTGCGAGTGCCAGTCAAAATCTTCAGCCCCATATGCAAATTTAATTGCCGAGTCTCTGGACTCTACTGGAGGGATGGAACATCATTCTTCCAAAAGATATTCCCTCATTTGGTGTTTTGATGATGGTGGTGGAGAGCGCTGTCTAACACGTCGCTCCAAAATCTCCCATAGGAGTTCAACTGGGTTGAGATCTGGTGACTGTGATGGCCATAGCATATGATTCACAATTTTCATACTCATCAAACCATTCAGCGACCTCGTGCCCTGTGGTTGGGGGCATTGTCATCCTGGAGGAGACCACTCCCATCAGGATAGAAATGTTTCACCATAGGATAAAGGTGATCACTCAGAATAACTTTGTAATGATTAGTAGTGGCCATTCCCTCTAAGGGGACAAGTGGACCCAAACCATGCCAGGAAAATGCCCCCCACAGCATAACAGAGTCTCCGGACCCCCTCACTGTAGGAGTCATGCAGTCAGGCCTGTATTGCCCCCATTTGTCGAGAATATGGTGAAGGACGACTCATCTGACCATAACACTTTTTTCCACATCTCTGTAGACCAGTGCCTGTGGTTTTTGCACCATTGAACTCTCCTCTTGCCATCTTGATCCAAAGTTGAGGTCAACTGGGCCTGCTCAGCATTTTTATTATTCATGCCTACAGAGCATGATAGGATGTTAATTGCTTAATTGTATCATGCAGTATACCTGTTTGGAGGCATTTGTAATGTTCCTCCACTCATTTATTCAGGTTTTTCCTTTACTTTGGCACCCATCTGTATGTATGAATGTATATATATATATATATATATATATATATATATATAGAGAGAGAGAGAGAGAGAGAGAGAGATAGATTAGATATAGATGGATAGATATACACACACCTAAATACATTAGCGCTTATGTCACAAGATGGTTCTGAAATATGTGGCTCATAATAAGTAATGCCTGTGTTTCCTTCCCAGTTCCCTTTAAACGTCTCATCTAAAATGTCAAGTAATTAGCTTAACCAAGATTACCTGCCCTTATTGTGTATTAGTACTATCCTTTACCATAGCCCTCTAAAGTCGTTTAAATCTGAAATGTCCTCAGTCTGACACAGCATAAATTGAGTAGGCTGAGGCATTTTTTCTTGCATATTTTTAACATCAATGTACTTTAAAACTAGCTTTCCTAGTGGTTTATTCTCTGTGAACAAGAGGAATGGAACTGGATATGCCTGCTCAGCTTCCTTGACTGATCTCTTTTTTTAGCAGCACTGACTCTACAGAAGTACCTGCTAAGCAAATTTATTTGAGCAGATTTTAATACCCTCTGCATGCTTTTGAAAACTTCAGGAGCAGCACTTTTCACTCGTAAATCAAATTGCTTGATTTGCAAGCTATACCTTTCAAGCAGCGCTAGAAATAAGTCTTTACATTAAAAAACATATTTTCCCCAGCCCGGACATTGACACTGACATACTTTGCTTTGTGTTTAGCAGAAATAATTGCCAATTAACTGCACAATTCATTGTCATGCACAGCATACATACATAAAAATACTTTAATCTTTTGTTAAACTGTCTGCCAGTCAAAGATTATCTTAGGCTAGTTTTCATTTCATTAACATATAATTAAAAGCTACAGGTGTCATTTCCCTTGTGGGAACATGACACTCTAGTTTTATATGGTAAAATTATTTCTTATTATAAAAACATAATTCTCAGGGGATGCCTGGGTGGTTAGAAAATACTGCTGTAATTATGTACTGTACATTTTATGTCAATTGTGATGAGATGGAGACAAGTCGTAGATAATGGTGTGGTTTAATGTGAAAGCAGATTCTGAAGTGGGTCCAGCTGTTGTTGTCATAGACAGTAGCTCACACCTGAACTAGACTAGCTAACACTGACAACAGACTAAGTTAGTCCCATCTAACACTAGACAACATTGGAAAAGAAAGTACATGTCATTGACTTAACACCAGCTATAACCTATTTATATAAAATACTTATCCAACACTAATATTCAACATTCATATTCTAATATCACAATACAAATACAGAACATTAATTCAAAATGAAAGCTTTCCCAACAGCAAGAAAAGTCCACCAGTAAATTTTGGAATGACCCTCAAATATCAGTTTATGACTTAGGGGGACAGATTTTACTGTGCCGTCAAAGTTGACAGTGAATCGTAGTACAGAAAACGTCTGGGGTCTGGACACTTAAAATGTAATTGATCCCTTATTTGATGAGAAACAACACTGAAAGGGAAGGTGACTCATGCTGGCCAAATTTGGATGAGTGAGAATATGGTTCACAAAGAGCCGAGATACAACCTTGGAAAAGTAAATTGACATCTTTCATTCCCATGCAATAAATGGACTGTACAACACTGTAGTCACCGTATCACTACAAATGCATTTGTGCTTAGCTATATTTAAAGAGTAGAAATGGCTCTAAAGCCCTATAAAACTGCAGTTGTAATCCTTTCCCAGTGCTGACAGGGCTAAGGTGCATGACAGACACTGGCAATTATAGAAGTCACAGTAAAAGTGATACAGAGAAGCACATTGATGAAGCTGTGCAGCAGAATGTCTCAAATCCTTCTCCGAGTTTTTAGGAGAAGCTTCTTGGCAAGGATGGTGAAGGTTAAGCACCATAACGATAATTAAATATGGGGTTTAAAAGTTTTTGGCATGGTTCGACATGGTTTTAGGAAATGATTATCTTCAAAAATGCCAAAGCAGTCCTTGTAGATTTGCTTTATCACACTTGGATTCCCACTTCACCAATCAAATACCCACAGAGAAAATGTCCACAAAAGTGAAATTAAATCCGTAAAACAATTTTTCTTAAAAACACGGCTTGCCTCAAGGAGAACATGCATTTAAAATGTCACGGATTCATGAATGATTCTGACTTGATAAATTCCTTAAATAAACAACCAAGTAAATAAGCAGCTTACATGTTATTTCTTTCAAGATGAGCAAGGTTATAGTTTGGTAAATGACTTTACATTGCACTATAACCACAACAATCTTCCCTTGCCTATCATGTTAGTTAAGAGCTTCAGGTTTTAAACTCTTGTAAACTATATATATCTTGACAAATACTCTTTGTATATATAGGCCACAATAAATGACTGAGAAAAGATGAGCTCTCTATCAGAGAGAATCTAAGTGGAAAGAAAGATGAAAAGCTGAAGAAATAGACTTTGCTGGAGTTTGCATGTGTTTTCTAATCATATTTTCGTGACTGACCCTCAGAAGAAAGTGTGGGGAAAAAAGCATCCATGTTTAGAGAATAATAGGGCATTGACTTGAGTGAGTTCCAAGATGTCGCATAACAGCCATAGTTTATATGACATAATTCTCCTGTACCACTGGTCTCTACACATGTAAACAACCCTTCCCGACATTCCCAACTGTATGCATAGCTAATTAGCATATGATCTCTGTGCTTCCTTGGCGTGATGTCAGGTGAACAGCAGTTCTTTCCAAGTTACAGTGAGGGAGAAAAAGTATTTGATCCCCTGCTGATTTTGTATGTTTGCCCACTGACAAAGAAATGATCAGTCTGTAATTTTAATGGTAGGTGTATTTTAACAGTGAGAGACAGAATAACAACAAAAAAATCCAGAAAAACGCATTTCAAAAAAGTTTCAAAAGGTTTGCACACATCTCAGGAGGGATTTTGTCCCACTCCTCTTTGCAGATCCTCTCCAAGTCATTAAGGTTTCGAGGCTGATGTTTGGCAACTCGAACCTTCAGCTCCCTCCACAGATTTTCTATGGGATTAAGGTCTGGAGACTGGCTAGGCCACTCCAGGACCTTAATGTGCTTCTTCTTGAGACACTCCTTTGTTGCCTTGGCTGTGTGTTTTGGGTCATTGTCATGCTGGAATACCCATCCACGACCAATTTACAATGCCCTGGCTGAGGGAAGGAGGTTCTCACCCAAGATTTGACGGTACATGGCCCCGTCCATCGTCCCTTTGATGCGGTGCAGTTGTCCTGTCCCCTTAGCAGAAAAACACCCCCAGAGCATAATGTTTCCACCTCCATGTTTGACGGTGGGGATGGTGTTCTTGGGGTCATTCCTCCTCCTCCTCCAAACACGGCGAGTTGAGTTGATGCCAAAGAGCTCGATTTTGGTCTCATCTGACCACAACACTTTCACCCAGTTCTCCTCTGAATCATTCAGATGTTCATTGGCAAACTTCAGACGGGCCTGTACATGTGCTTTCTTGAGCAGGGGGACCTTGTGGGCGCTGCAGGATTTCAGTCCTTCACGGCGTAGTGTGTTACCAATTGTTTTCTTGGTGACTATGGTCCCAGCTGCCTTGAGATCATTAACAAGATCCTCCCGTGTAGTTCTGGGCTGATTCCTCACCGTTCTCATGATCATTGAAACTCCACGAGGTGAGATCTTGCATGGAGCCCCAGACCGAGGGAGACTGACAGTTATTTTGTGTTTCTTCCATTTGCGAATAATCGCACCAACTGTTGTCACCTTCTCACCAAGCTGCTTGGCGATGGTCTTGTAGCCCATTCCAGCCTTGTGTAGGTCTACAATCTTGTCCCTGACATCCTTGGACAGCTCTTTGGTCTTGGCCATGGTGGAGAGTTTGGAATCTGATTGATTGATTGCTTCTGTGGACAGGTGTCTTTTATACAGGTAACGAGCGGAGATTAGGAGCACTCCCTTTAAGAGAGGGCTCCTAATCTCAGCTCGTTAACTGTATAAAAGACACCTGGGAGCCAGAAATCTTGCTGATTGATAGGGGATCAAATACTTATTTCCCTCATTAACATGCAAATCAATTTATAACTTTTTTGAAATGCGTTTTTCTGGGTTTTGTTACTGTTATTCTGTCTCTCACTGTTAAAATACACCTACCATTAAAATTATAGACTGATCATTTCTTTGTCAGTGAGCAAACGTACAAAATCAGCAGGGGATCAAATACTTTTTTCCCTCACTGTACATAAGCAGAGCCCATTTGAACCCCGGCAGAAATAGGTTCATTTAAACTTTTGGCTCTATCAAAAGTAAAATTAGAACACACATGCAAACACCACCATCGAGAAACAGGCTTAGAGATATTTGTAGTGTTGTCCAACGAGAACAGCAAGTACTGCCTAAGCAGTGAATGTGAATTGTGGGTAGATACTTAAATATGTCTTTAAATATAAGAGACATTGCTTAATGTGGGCCACGTATTCTCCATTTGTTTATTCAAGCTGTGGATTTTGCATTTGATAGCAATTGAGGCACATTTGGCTCACTTCATGTTTAAAATTTAAACTGTTTGCTTGATGTAGGCCAGGTTTGCCCCCAAATATTTCTTGAAAAATGGCTTTTGCATTTGATATCTCCACTGTAAATATCTGGACTCGTTTCATAAACTGCTTTTTTAAATATTTCTCTTAATATGAATGTATTTTCTAATATACATTTAGAATGTTAATTTAAAATTATCCTTATTTGGATCATATAAGCCATTCTACCTAACCTAATTAAGAGTTGATTACAGTCACAAATATTTATTAAATTACATATTATTATTTCCCTCTCCTATCCTTGGTTTTGTTTCTTAAAGGATTCCGTCAAATTAAAAACTGTCACAGAATTTGTCCTTAATAGATTCACTGAGGACTGAAATAATATTTAGCAGGGAATTTCTAATGTACAGTCACAGCTACAATTTTTTTTTGAATTATCTCTTATTTTGGGTATTTCATAAATGAATGACACTGTAAAAAAAAAAAAAAAAAAAACATGAAGGATTAGATTTTTTAAAATGTTATTTCCTAATTGTGTATGCGTCATATAAAGCAAACACAATAACAATCAGTCTAGTATTAGTGGGAATTGAATTAACAGTAACTGCTTAAATGTCCATGAGATTGACACATTGCGTCAAAGCCATTCTCATGTAGGGATTTGTCAACCTTTCAGCATACTCCTTTGAGAGGAAGTAGCATATCCCTTTTCTGTAGCTCAATTTAGTGTTCAAAAGGGACACTACCAATAACAAAGCAAACACTGTTAATTGCAGATGTATTGTAGCAGTGGGTCACCTTTTAGATTGTCAGTAAATGTGTTGCATTTTCAATATAATTTTTATGCTAATAGAGTATTTTGTTTATGACTCAAAGCATCATGCCTGATAATTAATAAACTGGCTGGTATATGGCAGTAGCATGCCGCATATTTGATTTATCTTTTTAAATGCGTTGCATACCACTTGACTACTACCATAATTTCTTACAGCCATACACCACGTATGCAGGTAATCCTAGAGAAATAAATTAACGGAAGTTAGAAATTAAGTTGTGACATTTGGGAATTATGTGTGCCTAGTTGCAAAATAATATGAACATAAATATATTAACATAATGTGCCTTTTTTACATATTTATTGATTTAATCAAAACAGCAGATCAAGTTTTACGAGAGCATAAGCTACATGGCCAGATTCATTAAGCTTTAATTCAGCAGGTGCAAGTGATGCCAGGGATGTCAAAGGATTTGTGTAATATTAAATGTAAAAATAAATGTAAAATAAATGCTAATAGCCTACATGCAAACCTACTTGCAGAATCTACACCAGAAGCAATTAATCACATATACAACTGCAGATCAGCAACTAGTACAAGTGACTGTGAATGATAGATTTGCCAATATTTAGATAATTAGCAAATCAACCAACCTAGATCATGTCATTTTATTTGTTTTTTATTTGTTCACATGACATGCCAGTTATTTTAACATAATTCTGTGTCTTAAAGCATTGTTTTCAAGTCAGTGTCACATTAGGTACAAACAGGCCAAGGCATAACTTAAAGACAAAATGTAGCTATAGTATTTAAAACAATGCTATGCAAATGACCTGAATGTAATAGTTAGACCAATCCTACTATTGTATGAATCCCAAATGAAATCTTATCTTTTGTCAAATTTATGAAGTTCAGATTTCCTTTTTATCACAATTTTAAAATCATCAGTTGATGAAAATACGGTGGTTAATTAGCCTTAAACCTAAATTATATTTATGATCTTTATGCTGAACTGTAAAATGTTAATGCAATGCACAAAGGAGAGGACTTACTATCATTATATGGCCTACTATCCTAATATCACTAAAACGTATTGTATTACAGCAGTAAAGTTATACCTGATTGAGTTAAATCAGTAGAAAGAAACCCTGAGCTTAATGAAAGTCTAAGTTAAACACTTAAAAGTTAATGTCATCCCAACATTCCAGACTGAGGTAACTACCCCACTTTATTGTCAATTCACATAAACTGTCCAACAGTCTAATCCAAGTTTACCTTGCATTATTTTTCAAGCAGTTACCTAATTAAGCTTCTAATAGGGTAGTTTGTCTTTAGAGTTTTGTAACTTTTCACAGAAGTTCAATCTCAGCCTACAGTACCCATATACGGACTAAATTAATTTTATTTGGTGTAAGGAATTGCTTTTGATTAATGATCTGCATTATCAGTCACCTTGGAAAGCTTAAATCAGTGGACCTGTAGTCCTACACTTAGTATATGTAAGTCAGCATCGTGGTTTGTGGGACTCCAGACTCTTCCAAGCTCAAAATTGGTCTACACATCATGACATGAAAGCAGTGATTGAGAGCAGGCCCATGGAGAGAAACGGGACCCCAGTACATCGTATCTGGGGAACCCCCTCATTAATCAACACTGTGTTTGTATACATTAGTCAGATTTGTAAATTATGAAACCAATTACAGCAGATAAAGTGTAACTAGTAGTAATTTCCCGTATAGTTTGATAAGTTGCAACTGGATGAAATCTGTATGATAAACAAAAAAAAACCCATCATATATGACCTCTAAGGTTGGGTGGGTGATGCTTTATCACATTTATCAAAGTATTTGCTTTGTCTTTGTTTATTAGTGTATTTTAATTTTGGACATTTTCATTTTAAACTATTGAAAATCAAATACTCATGTTGCATTTTGCAAAATCATACCATTATTATGTGGACTATTACAAACTCTTGTGATCTTGACATAAAGATTTATTTTGTTCATGCCCTCAAGAAGCCACTGTATGTCAGTAATACAAAATTAATCGTCTAACATTTGCATAAGAATTTAACAAATTCAGCGAGAAAATGAAATTTAAACAAACTTCAAACTCCATGTGTATGTTGTATTTAGCTTGCTCTTCAGCATCAAAGACCACAAGCTGCTGAGCATTGTTCAAAGAGTCACCAGAATCTATATCTGGTGCTTTTAATCCTAAAATTCTGGAATCTGTTGAAAAATAATTAAATATTAGATATTTTTCTGTGTGGATAGAAACTCTTTAAGGTCTCTTCATCTCTCTTTCACCAATCAATATGTGCCATTCTCAACAATAACATTTTATCCTGAACATTTCAGGCTTATATATATTCTAAAAGTCACTTACAAATTGCTTAAATTACCCATCAGTTATCGATATTTCCTTAATGTAGTGCATTGTTTCATTTGTATTGCATTACAGAATCATTATGTAGTTCTTAACACACTCAGACTAGGCATGCATTGTAATGGATTTGCTGCAAAACACTTAGGTTCTGAGCAGATTTGTGTAAACACATGAAAGAAAAACAACAACATATTAATCCTAGTTTAATTGAGTCTGAGTTGAAAGTAATGGTGATTAAAAGCCTACGCATTGTTCAGGTATTTAAAAATGTCCAACTCACATATATAACATTAGAAACTTCATTGGGTCAATCAAAACTGCACTAAACTGAACTGCATCCAACCCACCCCATTTCACTGCACATTGTATTGTATTTGGTACATATTGTATTGTACCATTGCACATATTTCTGGTTTTCATTACATGTGTATGACTTTTAATAGATTTTCCCTGTTACTACCTGATTGTATTTTCTTATTGAAAGCCTTTTTAACTGCCTTGGATAAAGGCATCAGTCAAATAAATACATATAAATAATTATTTGATTTTACTTTTATGTCTCATCAGTATGTTTATCTGAATTCAACAACAATCATTATGCAACCTTGAAATGTCAATGTAACAGCATTTTCAATAATCCTTGATGAGTACAGGGTATATTTACACAGCTCTAGCTAAATCATAAGCTAGGAATTCCTACGTGAAGATGAGAACTCTTAAATTAAGGTGTTCTCATACTTTGCTTTGAGATTAAACAGTGTAAAAAAACCTGCATTGCAAAAACAGTAGTTTTATCAAAACTACTTTAAATTTGAGTGTGTTCTTCAACACTAACCCATTTACAAGTAAACTCTCAATATACTGTACAGAAAAGCATAGCAGGACTATTTCTGAATATAATTTGCATAGAACACTGTTCTTTAAGGTGAAGATACACGATGCACAGTATGTGGCACTATTACCATCCCATTAGCAATGTAATTCATCATTTTTGTTCAGCAAATAAATCTATAAACACTATAAAAGTGGCCATGGCAACATTTACAGTAAAGTGAATTAAATGATGGTATATTATTAATTAATTCCTCTGAAATAGTTTAATTCACACATTTTCTACTCAGTCAGGACACCATTTCCATTTCCATATTCTTCTTTCACTTATTTTGAACAAACTTGGATGACATACATCTATTTTACTACTATCACACTGTGCAGGTATACGGTGAAATCTCTATAAATGTTGACTGGAAAATTGTGTTCAGTAGGGGACAGGTGAATAAAACAATTCTGTAATCTTCACACGCCTCTTTAATAAATCTCCCTTGAGGTGTTTAGAGTGAGAATCATTTTCTTACCTGTAAAACTAACCATGCAATTTCAATACAGAATTAGATTAAGTATACAGACTAGAACATGTATTTTTGTAAGAATAGCTGTTTCACATTTAATCCACAAAACACCATAGGTGGAAGTTTACATTACATAATGCACTAAATTACTTTTTGTGAAATAGTAATAACAGTATGTTGTATTCATGGTTCTATGTTGTTTTTTATTTCAATAATTTAGGCTTAGTATGATTATTTTCTTTTGAAATAACTTGTGTCTAAATAATTCACACAACTGTAGGATTCAAGTATCATTCCTTTATGGCTGTATATTCTCTCATCCAATGGCATAAGAACCACAGCCCTGTTTTTTCTCCGGGTATTACACAGTATTATAACCACCTGTAGTTCTTCTCATTTTCTTTTAAACTACCAAAACAATGAATTAATGTAATAATACTTATGATTGTAAAACAGAAACCCCCACATTTTGCATGTAATAATTATTTAAAGCATTTAAAACTTTTCATAATTTAACCAGGTCACCCACTAAGCAAGTGCAGATTTCCTTAAAGCAAACATTTTCTTACTACCACATATGTTATTGGCATCTCTCAAAATGTAAGTACAATATTCCAGAAATAACTTAATGTAAATGGACATACTGAAATTAAATAATTTACTAAATGTACTGAACTGATGCAATCTAAAATCCCAAAACAAACAAGCAAGTTAAATAAGTACAAAATCTTCATGATTTCTCTGTTACTAATATTGGAGAATATGTAAATCTTATAAATACATTTAATTAAGATGTACTTTTTGCAACAATACACATACATTCTAAAAGCACATTTCAATTACTTTTGCTAATTAAAATAAATAGAAAAGCTATGTGCTGGGTTTTGATAAGACCTACTCACAATAATTAATTATCTGAATATATTAATCATTACTTCAATCAGCTTTCTTTTAAGAAAAAAAATGTAATTAAGTTAATCAATACTCAATTATGATTTTTTTTAAAAAGGCACTAGTTGTTTTATTCCCTCGATTTGCAATGCTGAAAAATATAATGCACGGTGTGATCGCTGTAGCAAGCTTGCAGGTGACACTAACAAAGGGGCATAAACTTCCACTGAAAACTAACACTAATTCAGACAAAATATTTAAGTCGAATTTACTACCATTCATATTTAACTCAAACATGTACTTAGATTAACGTGATTACAGTGAATTCCCAATAAAAGCACACAATCTTTGCTTATGCATTTCTTTAGCCTAACAGTGACACTAGAATTTAATTTCTCATGCAGATATTAATCCCTTTCTTTTTCTTGAAATGGGCTATTGCTGACAATATTACTAGATAAAATCACATTTTACGTATTTCCATATGTGATGGAGCAATCCCCATCCCTTTGTTTAAAGCAGTGACACTTTGAATGGTTTGAGTGCTATTTTCTACAATTACAACAGGAGGTAAAACTGAGCACAAATAGACCTAAATGTTATGTAATGTTTTAAATATAGGGACATACACAAAGGAAGGGTGTACGAGAGAGGAAAATATTTAACTTACCTTGGTTTGTTAAGGTGGGGATGTGGGTGGCCATGTTTGGTGAGGGCAATGAGGCCATTACAGAGGCCATCTTTCTTAGGGTTTTTATGCAGCACAAATACCATACTGCAAATACCATTTATAGGTTTTGTTTTGTTTTAATTTTATTTAAAGAGATCTCATGATGTGTTTTCTTTGGTAGCTTATGTATGATTTTGAATGTTTATTTTCTCTTTGTTCCCTTTTACATGGTAGTGTTTTGGTTGGAGGGAGGGGCCATTGAATGAAAGGGTATACAGGCAGGATGAATGGGGTCAGTGAGAGAGAGTTGTTGGAGCTAGCTGCTATGATTACTAGTACCCAAATTTGAGCCTGATTCAGGATTATTATTTTTGTTCTTCCTTCTTTTTAGTTCCATCAATGATCTTACTTTATTGAAGACATATTTTGGTTTGAGCCTGAGTTTGTTTTGTTTTTGTGTTTGCTGCCTTCTCAATAACTGTTCCCACCTCTATATCATCTAATGTATGGCCTACGATAATATGCCATGATCTCAGCTGGAACAAATCCCAGCAGGGCAGGGGGTTCTCCAAGACTGGTTTGAGAATGGTTGCTATAGGAAGTACCCCCTCTTGGACCCACATTTTTGTTGACACATTTAAATGGAATTTGTTTCCCTTTGATTTATACAACTTTCTCCACAATTTGAAGAGGCTAGAGACTTTTTATTGAGAAACAACTGTTAATTAAATTAAACAAAAAATGTCTTGGTTACACAAGTATTCACCCCCCTGAGTCAATGGTAGAACTACCTTTGGCAGCAAATACTGATGTGAGTCTTTTGGGATAAGTCTCTACCAGTTTTGCATATGTGGATTGTGCAATATTCACCCATTCTTCTTGGCAAAATTGTTCAAGGTCTGTTAAGCTGGATGGTAACAGAACAGAATGTGAAAAAGTCCAAGGGGGGTGAATAATTCCTTTAGGCACTGTATAATATACCCATTCATAATACAAAGTACCAAAGCTGACACCGAAATATACTGAAGTGCACTGAAATGAGCTGAAGTGCACTGAAGCATGCCAATATAGATACACTGAGAACACCGGCAGCAGCCAAGATACTCAGCACAGGACATTACAATAACGCTGACACAGTCACTCAAGGAGGCATGAAGCTATAGACCAGTGGTTTTCAAACCTGTTCTGGAGTACCCCTTGCCCTCCGAGTTTTTGTTCCAACCAAGGTCTTAATTGCTTAATTGAATACTTAAATAATCTTCATTTTCAGTTCCCTTTGTGAGCAGCATTGTCCCATAACACCCTTTGGGAGCTATTTCCGACTTTGCTTTACTAATAACCTGAAAGATGGAATTTGACAGAAGGTTGTAATCAATTCATGAAAATGCCACTGTAAACATTGGTATTCTGCTTCTGAAAATAATTTCAGATACACAATTTTTGTGAGAAAGACAAAATTACATTTCACCAAAAATGGTGTTATATGAACTCAATAAATGTATAAATAATCTCAAATTCCATTGATTCACTATGTATAGTAAGGGACTAGTGGATCTTTCACAGTGGCTTGAGGGCCATAAAGTACTCAACAGATATAGATATGTTTTTAAACATCTATATTAATAAAACAGCAATGCTTACATATTTTGCAGATTACCAATTTATTTATGGACATAAGTTGTCAATTATTTGTTTATGAGTGAACTGGAAAATTAAAACAACATCTGAAATAACAACAATAAAAACAAACAAAAAATACAATCATGTTAAAGTTATTCAGATTAATCTAAAGGTTAAATAAGTCAGAAGTCATCCACAGCTTCTGGTAATTAATCTTCTGCATAAATTAGATTAATTAAAATAGTTGATGTGGGGTGATTGTGTAATGACATTGTATTTTGTGCTTTATTATGGAGGCTATATAGCTTGTGGTTGGACAAATAAATTAGAGGTTAAAAAAATTGGTTGTGGTTCAAAGCATATCAAGATATTAAAACCATTGCCATTTTAGGAATACATTATACAGTTAATTTGTTTAGCCCTTCAATCTCAGGATTACAATATATTGCATTGATATGACATTTCTTTGACTGGGGGAGGTAAATATAACAACAAATTAGGAATAATTCAGTACCTTAGTTCTAATTTTTACTCTGTATTTTATTTAAAAAATAAAAATGTAAACCAAAATCATATTTAATTTAAATTTATATTAAAGCGTATTATTATAAGTATACTGCTCAAAGTTAAGGGAACACTTAAATCACACATTGGATCTCAATGAATTAAATATATTAAAGATCAAAATCTTTACTGTACATTGTGTAATTCGTTGAGAACAAAATTACGTAACAACAGTCAATGGAAACCAAAATCACCAACCAACTGAGGGCTGGATTCAAACTCACACTGAAAATCAAAGTAAACAATTGAAATCACAGGCTGTTCCAACTTGCGTGAATTTCAGTAGTGTGTATGGCCCCCACGTGCCAGTATGCACTCCCGACAACATCTGGGCATGCTCCTGATGAGACGGCGGATGGTGTCCTGGGGGATCTCCTCCCAGACCTGAATCAGGGCATCAGTGAGCTCCTGGACTGTCTGTGGCGCTACTTGGTGGCGTCGGATGCACTGATACGTAACGTCCTAAAGGTTCTCGATTGGATTCAGGTCTGGGGAACATGAGGGCCAGTCAATGGCATCAATGCCTTCATCATCCAGGAACTGCCTACACACTCTGGCCACATGAGGCCGGGCATTGTCATGCACCAGGAGGAACCCAGGGCCCACTGCACCAGTGTAAGGTCTGACGATGGGTCTGAGGATTTCATCCTGGTACCTAACAGCAGTCAGGGTACCGTTGGCTAGCACGTGGAGGTCTGTGCGACCCTCCAAGGATATGCCTCCCCAGACCTTCACTGACCGACTGCCAAAGTGGTCATGCTGGATGATGTTGCAGGCAGCATAATGTTCACCACAGCATCTCGAGACCCTTGCATGTCTTTCACATGCTCAGTGTGAACCTGCTCTCATCTCTGAAGAGAACGGGGCGCCAATGGCGGATCTGCCAATTCTGGTGTTCTCTGGTGAATGCCAATCGAGCTGCACAGTGCTGGGCTGTGAGCACAGGTCCCACTATAGAATGTCGGGCCCTCATGCCACCCTCATGGAGTCTGTGTCTGACTGTTTGGTCAGAAACATACACACCAGTAGCCCGCTGGAGGTAATTTTGTAGGGCTCTGGCAGTGCTCCTCCTGTTCCTCCTCGCACAAAGGAGCAGATACCGGTCCTGCTGCTGGGTTGATGCCCTTGTACAATCGCTTAGGCTTCCTAACTGGACAGATTGATATCACCAAAGTTTAATTGACTTATACTGTGATGATTACATGTTTCCTTACTTTTTCTGAGCAGTGTACAAAATGTCTTCTAATATATAAAACATGCTTCCTCTAAAAATATTGAATTTTCAATTAAATATCAGATTTTTATGTAAAGTCTGTAAGTAGATCATGGTTTCAAAATAAATCAAGATTCTCAAAACATGCACTGTGAGGGGAAACTGACATGGCATCTTTTTTGACCTGTTGGAAAAATTATTTGTTTTTTAAGCATCCCTTCCTCCAAACAGTTCAGTCTGAGACTTCCCTAAAGTTCACACATACTTAGTCCCAACAAAATCTAATCCTAACCTTAGATAATTTACTTGTATGCCAAATGATCTGCACCAAGTGGCTTAGTAACTCATCGAACAACCAGTCATTTAAATAGATTTTCCGACATTCCCATGCTGTTCAATTCTTTAGTTCAGTCCCCTGAGCAGTTACAACTAAAGTCCTGAAGCCAATTAAACAAAAGGAGTTACAAAACTAGTAGAGAACTACACATCTGTGCTCAGATAAAAAAAAAAAACACTGATACTTATTTCTTCTGCTCATGTATGTAACCGCTATTACCTCCATATTTATAGTTTGCTGTTAACATTCTATGCTAGAACATGGTTGATAATTTGATAAATTACTACAGTAATATGTTAATGAGAACACACCCATAAAGTTGTGAGCAGTGGCCACTGAAACACAGTTGCTAAATCACATGTATGCCTGATTTTGGTGCCCTTTATTTTCTGAAAAATGTACTTGCGATTTCCTTAGGGTTTGTGAACATTGCTAAATAGGGCCCAGTGACTACTACTTTTTTTTTGGAACTAATTGGAAGTCATTTCTCTTCATGAGTGCGGGCTTCATCTTTGGTAAGCCATGATTTATAGCTGTGTACTTTGATCAACAGGACTAAATGTGGATGTTCACTCTTTCATCAATAGAAACTGCTGCGGAAGATTGAGTACTGTAGTTGACTAATGACTCACTTGGTAGAGTAAACGCCTGCAGTGCTTAACAGGTATTCTTAAAGATGATCACTAATGTTTCAGTCATTTAAGATTGAATATTTTTTCTAGTTTGGATTTGTATTATTTTATTTCCCATTTGGTCATTGCTTTATTAGCAAGAGTAAAATATGAATGCAAATCACATGCATGCCAAAATGGACATTTTACAATTGTAGTCATAAGTAGAACTTTTTAAATTTCTGTCCATCCAACTGCTTCCTTAAATGATTGTTCTGCAACCACCTACTTAATTAGGCCTACATTGTTTTGTTTTTTTCGTTCAATTTCACTTCAGCACAAATGATTGTCTACAGAGGTAAAGACCACCACATGTATACACGGGCATGAACAAATACATATCTCATAGCATATATTTTCAAACCTAAAAACTTCCTTTCAGATGCAATTCTTATTTTTTCAAGTGTAGACTTATTTTGCCTTTTATGAGTTCCATAATAAAGCCCATCTTTGTTTGATATTATCGATCCATGTTTTCACTCTTTTCTCAGTACAAGACTCAACAGCAATATTTAGTTTAAAAGCTGGTGAAAGGGAAACCGTGAAACTGGAACATTTAATATTATCATTATGTCTCCCTTTATAGCATGATACAATGTTTTATTTAATCTATCCCTGCCTAACCTTGTGACATGGACTAATGCATTCTTTAACAAAAGGGCATTTGGACAAGGTGGCTCTTTTCATTCTCAAAGGCAAAGGCGCCAGTTTTGTTAAATACTGTTTGAAGAAAACAGAAAACACACTACAATGCACAAGTTATTATAACCACTGATTGAAAGAACTGAATGTGATGAACTAAAGAGACTTAACAATCAGAGTGTACTCTATGCTGGTTTTGGAAAGTTAAATAATAATCTCATGAAGGGTTTCATTGCTGTAATTTATTTCAGGGCTTTGATACTGAGGTCACAGTACCTCTTTTTTAAAAGCAATCTCCCAATTTAAGTTTGACTACAGTAGGACAGAAAATGATAATAGCTCATATAAACTCCTTCTGGGGAGTGAGGTCTTTGATATTATGCCAAGAAGTTGAGCTTTCCTGGGATTGGTCTTCAGCCAAATGAATCATGCTGTAATCTATATTCTTGGCAGAGAGAACAAGACAGGAAGATGCCCTCATGCAACAATATTTTTTTGCTCAGTCAGAATCCAATTTGGATCAATGTTTTACAGATGATCAACCACTTTGCCATCTCTAAAGAGGTGGTTCTTCCTTATCATTTCAGAAGTAAAATTCCAAGGGATGCTTGTTTTTTTTTTGTTGTGACCCTGAGAATAAGTATAGGCAATCCCTTTTTAACAATGTTACAATACACCCAGACAAAAAAATCTAAAAAGAATACTGTAAGCTTTAGTTTAATATGAAAAGCACTTGTATGTATATATGGTGTATCTTAAGATATTTTTCCTCATTTGCAAATTATGTAGTTTTGTTTTTGCTGTTGCTTAACTAAACAAAATGTCACTACCACATCTTAAAGAAACTTAAATCTCGCATTTCACGCTTAAAATACGTGTCACAGGTGGATAACAACACAATGTCAAATCATGAATACGCCACCCCAGATATTTAGCAAGAATGGGGAACCTCACAACCACCTGTGCAGGTTCGGCCAGGATCCCAGGACATATAACACAGGCGCAGGTAAGGACAATTTATTTATTTAACTTCTGTTCAATACAGGAGGAAATGTTGTACCCTGTATTGGTAATGATATCTGCAATACGATAATTCTTGGGGAAACAAGGGGAGAAATATCTAAACCTCAAAAATCTGCTAAAATCATCTTTAATCAAACTGGGCGACTAAAATCCTAACCTATTGAAGATATCTAAAATAAACAAGTTACACTAATATAATCTAAAACATGGATGCTTCCCATAGTAAAAAGAATCAACAGGACAAGTCCTAAGCTTCCACAAAATAACAGCAGATAAGTGTCCGGTTCCCGTGGGCATAAGGGCTCCTCTGGGTGGCACGCTTCAGCCAATCTCTCTGCCTTCCTCCAGGACCACTGACAGCTCCCCCGGGTGAAGATGCACACCAACGCATGGGGAGAGAGAACAGATGGTCTCAGGAGCTAGTACGGTAAGTTCCAGTGACTCCACTACAACAGTTTTGGCTCCCTCATTCACTCACTGGCAGCCACTATGGGATACCTCCCTTCCTTACCGCACGGCTCACTGGAGCTGGTCTTGGACCTGGAATGTGTGGAGCACTGCTGTCCCCAGAGGAGTGCGCAAAACTGTTCAATGTTTGCACTTTAACTTGAATCAGATATTATTTTCTCTGACCAGCACTCATGAGCCCTTCTGGAAGGCAGAGACAGGTTTACTTGAAGAGGTGCGGGTTGAATGAAAAATGTTTTGATTCTCATGGAAAATGTCTTAACCCCTCCCACTTTGGGCAAAGCTTTCATTTTCAGACAACCGTGGTTGGACAGGGTTGCACTTCACGTGACATAGCTTTAAAATTTTATGTACAACAAAGCACATATCACACTTGAGTTGCACAAGATTTTATCAGTCATAATCCAGTTTATCTGTTAAATTCTCTAGTTACTCTCCAGCCAAAACGAGTTTGCAAATTCAATTACGGAACTACAGTCATGAATAACATGTATTATTCTTCAATATTCAGATTATATAATTATGTAAGTCACTTGAAATGAATATCAAGTGTATAATTACACTGTACAGAGTAATTCAGTTTTCATTTGAAATATTTTAATTGTAGAACTACTATTAAGGTAGAAATTACATATTATATAAATGCTCCAGTATTAAAGCAGATTTTAGGCTAAAGAAATGTAGTTTGTGTAGTGTGTGTGTGTGTGTGAAGAAGAAGAGAAGGACTGGAAGCTTAACTTGATAGTGCTCTGTTCTTAAATTTAGGAAAACATCCTTAAAAGTGTTTTCAATAAGTGCTAGATCAGGGGGAGGGGGAAGAGTTCAAACTGGTGTCACTTTTTTGTACAATATGGAATTCAATCTTGAATTGTTAATATGCTATCATGATTCACCAATTGGGTGGATGTCACAAATGTCATCTTTTTGGGAATTTATTGTCCTCAAATTGTACAAAAAAATGTCAGAACAATTTCCTAGAATTAATCTAGTGGGAAATCAAACAAGGAAATCAATAAAAACAGTAGGAGCAAGAAAGTACAATATATTATTATTCATCAACATTTAAAAAAGTACAGTGAATGATTTTATCCAGGGGCAGTAATGGATTGTTCTATTAAGAGCAGGAAATGTGGCAATAATAACATCAGGGCCACATGCAGTGTTAGGCGTAGAAACATAGTAAACACACTGTTACAGTGAAATTAATTTAAAAAGCAAGAATAAATAAAAAGCAAGAATAAATAAATATAAAATAAAAATAAGTAGTAGGGAGCATCACAGTGGAGTGTGTGTAAGTGCAAATATTGCCTTTAAAGCAGAGTGCTATATTGTCCTGAAGGGGGGAGGTTAAAGTATTGCATATATAGTCTGAACAGTTGTGTCTTGAGAAGGCTTTGTGTCAGAGACAAACGCGTGGGTGGGTTGATCCAGCAATAGGGGGCAAGGGTGGGGAATGAGTGGGCTCCAGAGGGTGGGGAGCAAAGATAATTAATCTCCATGCTCACTCAACAATTGTGTTTTACAACAGAACTAAAATAACACTCAACTGCCATACACATGCAAGTACATTATCACTAAGGTGTTCAAGATCCATATTCTCAGATTAGTTTGTATCAGCAATATAACTTTTTAACATGCAGCACAAAAGCACATATACTCACAAATAATTACATGGGGTTACCTATGCACTTTAAATGAATCTGTCTGAACAGAGAAAATATAAAAGTGACCACATGATAAATTATATTTACACTCTGTAACTACCCTGCAATCAAATGAAAACAAAATATATAAACTCATTTTTGAAGAGGTACCCGTAATGATTAATTCAAGGCAGAGTAAAACCTAATTCTATTGAGGCTGAGAAGAGCTATTAAGTACAATTATATTAAGAAATACACAGAAATTAACACAATTACCAGAACAAAACAAGAGTCTAGAGGTTACTGAAGAAAGGGGAAGGTACTTCCAAATTATTATCCTAATTCAGCATGACTTTTTTAGGTCAGATACATAAAATGACAAAAAGAGTAGTGGTCTGATTGTAGAAGCTTTCTTTTCATTTCTATTAAGGGATGGTGTCCATAAAGTGTGACATCCAGCACATTCACATGAATTCACATTAAGGAATAGAGGATGACAGACATGTTTTCCAGTCTGGAATTAAATGTGGTCATTAAATATTGTGTGGATGTGGAAGGACACATTTGTGTTTGTGTAATAGTGACATTATTACAGATTGTTGTATTTTTTTCTCTACAGATTTTTAAATATTTTTTTTCAACATGAGGGCAAATTGAAAGACTTTTCTATAGGATGGACAGAGTATAGTATATAGTGTAGTATATAGACCATGACTATTTCAGGTTTTGAAGGTCAACTAATTTTTTATTCTTTTTGTTTCAAATTGAATAGTTTGATTTCTTCTAATCTAATAATTATATGCATTCTCTAAAGTCACTTTTGTTATGTTTAAAGTTGTGTTAAATGTTGTGTAAGGAGTGTCAACTCCGAGACAGTTGTTGCCAATAAAACATGTAACGATTTAATCTCGAGAGCCGAAGTCCTCGCACCGTACACAGTAATCAATGACATATCATAACAGTACTGTACATCTGACATAACTACTTAATACCCACACTGTAGAACTGTGTGTTACTGTAACTCACTGCAGCACTGTAACTCAGTGTGCAGACATAACATCTTTCTCATAGAAATGATCAACAGAACCAAAAGGAAACTTATTTGAATCTGGAATTAAATTAAGAAAACATTAATTATAAAGCATAAAGCTTTGGAGTTTTGTTGATCTGTCAACATTTAGTCATTGTTGAGCAGTGCAAAAAAACAAACAAAAACTATTCAAATTATGATTTGGTATGTATCCAAGTGTTGTTCACAAAGCGTTGTTTAGTTATCACCTGGGATATGAGCATGAGGTATTATGACAGACAGAGAGTACAAGACCTGCTTAGTTTTAATAGCTGAAATAGGATAGGATTGAAGTGTTGAAATGATTATATAAAGTTAGCGTTCCACAGATCATCCAAGGAAATGGGAGGAAACAAGTGAATTTTTAAAAAGTGGATAGGCACTGCTAAAAGAGTCAGTAGAATGCCATGTAGTGTGTGCTGGGAATGATGCGATAAGTGGCCTTCGGTCATCACAGATGGTAAGATTGTCAATGCAATTTAAACATGTTAGGTTAGGTATTAGTGTGTTACAAGTAAACTAGTTGACCTTTCATGGAAAGACTGCATTCAAATTTGATATGCTAGAAAATCTTTATTTAAAAAAAAAAAGGAAACTTTAATGTTTCAGAAATATGTAGAATTAATAGTCCTGTTTTTTTGTGTGAAATATTTAAATTAAATTAAATTTGGGCATGTTTTTATTTTAATTTTTGTTTTGTTGTTATTTGAATACATTTCAGTATTTTAACATTTAAATTGTATGGAAAATAAATGTAATCCCAGCAGTTTTTGATAAATAAATACATAAATAAATAAGCAATCAAGCATTTCTGAATTTATAGGGGCTGAAGAAATGGGTACTTTAAAAATCCTAACAGCTGGTATGATTGTTTCCCATTTTTTAAAACAAGGTTAAAAAAAGATTATTTGTTTGGCAAATTTCTACTTTTACCTCTCAACGCAAAGCTATTGGGTTTGGGAGTAAGGGTGAAGAGAATTTGGAAACCATTCAAATCCAAATACCGTGGTATTCAAATATTGATGTATTACACCACTTTGTGTGATAACTCAACTATTTCTTCACATCATTACAGTATATTAAAATCCACTGTAATTGGTGAGAACATGGTGCACTAGAGATTCAAACATGTAAGCTTATTTATTTTTGGAACAGGAAGTCTTGCTCATTTCTGGAACATAAGGTTATTATGAAATATATCACCTGAGAATTGCCTGTTGGCCAAAATGTAGATTAATTAAGTAGAGAGGTTTACTGTACTCATAATATTTAGCAATCGCTTCTATAAAAGAAAAATACAAATACAAATACAGAAGTACATTGTACTAGTCAATTATGTTTAATTGTCATACAATTATGGACACATATGTAGAGGGTCTCTTTATAATACTGTGGGGATAATTGCCAATGTAAATGACTTCAAATAAACCCTTCTCAAAGGTTAACTGTTCTAGTCCTATAATATGCATTTTGTATTTTTATTGTACATTATATTGGCCTGCATGTAAGAGTTTACACTGGGACAGGGAAGGAGATGCTGGGGCTACATGCTTCAAGGGAAAAGGATTGTGTGGCTTAGTAAAACACAAAACAAACAACAAGAAAAACAAGACATTCTCACAAGTATGCAAATGCTGCCCTTTTTTAAAATGATCTTTGACCCAAGTCCCCTGGAAGGCTTTATATGTGTTGCAAAAGAGCTTCATCCCAGCAGTGATCAGTAGGAAACACATGTAAAATACTTTTAATTTGTGGTGGAGTTGACACTAGCTCTACTGTTTCACTTACTACGCCACCCTAATGAAATTGACCAGGTTAGAGAGGCCTCACTACCACCCACTACTCTTACCCCACACAGGATTGGCAAGATCTTGGAAATCACACACACAGACACAGGTTTTATTTTCAATTCACAAAGTACATGTAGACAGATCAATATGCTGAAGGGCACACCATGTACAGACACCTAAATACAACTATCAAAGGTGTGAGGAAACTAAGTTTCTAAACCTAATTATTGCTATATTTAAAATCACCTTTATTAAAGTTAGGGCAACTAAAACGCTATTAAAACTATCCTAGAAAATAAACAAAAAAACAGAAAAAACATCAAAAACCCTAATCTAAAATTATCTATACTATCCCCCTTTATGTACAGGATCAGGCACAGCAATTAATTCTGGTTAATTTAAAAAAAATAAAGTTCTGAGCCTATCAGTCAATTTCGTTTCAGGTAGAGCACTCTCCAGCTTCGCCGAAACCTAAATGTCTGGTAGTCAATTCCATATATGATGACTTCTCTAACCCTTATACGTCCCTCTCTCATCACTCTGTCTTGTTTTCACTCCCACAGGTATCCACTTCTGAACCAGACCTCGCCTGCAGACCACTGGGACCCCCACTGTCACCACAAAATCCTCACCACCCAGGAACTACAGGTAAGAGATTGTTAGCATTAATTCACAGATAATTGATATCTATCTCTTTTTGTATCCCTTTCTCTTTTCACAGCTCAGCAATCATCAGTCTGATCTGATGAGCCTAGGGAGACACTATGTTCACGCTCCTGCCTTGACTCCTTGCTTTCCCAGCCGCTCTCTTTTAAAGCAGTTGGCTTATTAAGAAGACAGAGGAGTGTGTGTGTGTGTGGGAGCGACATCCAAATAAGCATAGGTGTGTCATACCAGTGCTTCAGCTCAGGTGAAAGACAAGTGTATAAGTGATCATCCTAACAACAAAACACATGAAAAATAAAAACAACAATTAAGCAAACCAAATAGTGTACTGTAGAAATATCAAAACTGATCCACTCTATAGAAATATGCTATAAAAATGAATAAACAGTAATACAAATCAAACTGTATTAGCTTTGTCTGTTTCCATGACAGTCTTTGAAACATCTTTGTATGTATATTGATGTATGCATGTTTTTATCCATCTATCTAATCATTCATCTGTCTGTCAAGGGATTGAATGACTCCTAGGTCAGTTGGGACGATATGTTGTTGTCCAATAAAAAAAAAAAACACGCACAACACGTATGTTTGGCATAGAAAAAGTGACAAAGACTGTCAGTCTGTCAAGCGTGAAATCTGAGCTGTTTTGCTTCGGAGCTATATGTATCCTTCGATACTCAATACATAGTGCATGAGAAAAGACATCTAGTGTCTTCCAATGGATCTGGATTCAATTATCCATGTCAGAGCAATGCAGTGGTCTAGAAAGTTTTTATTTGAGGTCTAGAAGGTTTTTATTTGAAAGCTGGTGGTTTTCTTTCAGTCTGTAGCAACAAACAAGAAAACAAAGAGTATGAGTTTCATTAAAATAGTTGTAAATCACCCTGGGAAAAGGCATGTGCTACAAATAAATAATAAAATAATAATGTTCGATCCTGCCACAGGTAAAGGTTGCTTGCCCATGTGTAGTGTTGGTGGGCCTGGGAAATTAAAGCAGCACATTTGTCAACAGTCCTTCTGAATACATTGGAGTTACCTCATCAAGGTGACTGCCACAACAACACAACCAAACTTTGAGTACCTTCATCGCCCACTATAGTTTGGGAAGCCACCTGCATAACCTTCACTCACAGGATCTTATTAGATATAAGTAAGACAGACACAAGTGTGAGATAGATTTCTACTATTAAAAAATCTAAAATGTACAAATCAGCATCTTTAACAATGAAATCCAAGTAAATTCCAATGCATTTATTTCCACAGCATTACAACAGTGACAATTTCCCGGTAGTGATTTTGAATTTCACCGAACTGTGATGCAAACCTGTGATTTAAAACACCCATCATCCATTTCTGCATCTTGTCTCACTAGACTATATTATTGATGGAAAAGGAAATCCTTCTAATATCTTTTCTGTGTGGAGATTTTTTTTAATTTGTCCTAAGCATGGTGATGCAAGTAGCACAATCACTTGAATCCTGTGTATTTGTTTATTAGAATGCAATTCTTAAATGTGAAAATATGTTAAGAAACAATTATGTGTAAATCTTTAAAAGTGTGTTTAAATAAAAATCACGCATGATTGTGCACTAGCAAGTTGAATAGGAAGCACATATTTACTAATACACCTTATTGTTAACAACTCAGAGGAAGCAACATCAATTCAGTGGGGATAATAAATAGCACGGTGCATGTCACAAAATGCAGAAATCTGGACATTGAGCTTATATACAGCACTGAAGCTTGCGTTTCATTTCTGGACCAGTGAGTTCTGAAGCCAAATAAAGGAATAACAACAAACATCACTTGTCCCTGGAACAAGTCACCCTCAAACAAATCTGTCAGCCTCAGAATTTGCCGAAATGCATCATTAAACACTTCTTCAATCAGTTACACGCACTGGCATTGAATGTCTTCTACCAAAATAAATAAATAAATGGAAACTTGCATCACTCAAAGGCTTTCCTCTAGATTTTTTTATTTTATTTTTAAAACATCAAGCCTGTGCCATTGTTTGAAGCACAGCATAATGATGACTAATGTGAGGAATGAACTTAACATAGTGCATCAAGTTTTTATTTCCCTAGTCTTTTTATATATATAAAAAAACTTTAAATACTTTGAAAAGCACTCTGAACATTTAAAAAAAGTTCAACAGCAGAGAACATACTCTTCTATAACTCTGGGAAAACACATTAGTTTGCTTTCATTATACTGTAAACATTTGTGTTTTAGTTTTTCAATTAAGGTACTTTTCCTCATTTCCAATGATGAAACTGCATGACATATACACTCACCTAAAGGATTATTAGGAACACCTGTTCAATTTCTCATTAATGCAATTATCTAACCAACCAATCACATGGCAGTTGCTTCAATGCATTTAGGGGTGTGGTCCTGGTCAAGACAATCTCCTGAACTCCAAACTGAATGTCTGAATGGGAAAGAAAGGTGATTTAAGCAATTTTGAGCATGGCATGGTTGTTGGTGCCAGACGGGCCGGTCTGAGTATTTCACAATCACTGAAATAACCACTCGTTACAACCGAGGTATGCAGCAAAGCATTTGTGAAGCCACAACACGTACAACCTTGAGGCGGATGGGCTACAACAGCAGAAGACCCCACCGGGTACCACTCATCTCCACTACAAATAGGAAAAAGAGGCTACAATTTGCACAAGCTCACCAAAATTGGACAGTTGAAGACTGGAAAAATGTTGCCTGGTCTGATGAGTCTCGATTTCTGTTGAGACATTCAGATGGTAGAGTCAGAATTTGGCATAAACAGAATGAGAACATGGATCCATCATGCCTTGTTAGCACTGTGCAGGCTGGTGGTGGTGGTGTAATGGTGTGGGGGATGTTTTCTTGGCACACTTAAGGCCCCTTAGTGCCAATTGGGCATCGTTTAAATGCCACGGCCTACCTGAGCATTGTTTCTGACCATGTCCATCCCTTTATGACCACCATGTACCCATCCTCTGATGGCTACTTCCAGCAGGATAATGCACCATGTCACAAAGGTCGAATCATTTCAAATTGGTTTCTTGAACATGACAATGAGTTCACTGTACTAAACTGGCCCCCACAGTCACCAGATCTCAACCCAATAGAGCATCTTTGGGATGTGGTGGAACGGGAGCTTCGTGCCCTGGATGTGCATCCCACAAATCTCCATCAACTGCAAGATGCTATCCTATCAATATGGGCCAACATTTCTAAAGAATGCTTTCAGCACCTTGTTGAATCAATGCCACGTAGAATTAAGGCAGTTCTGAAGGCGAAAGGGGGTCAAACACAGTATTAGTATGGTGTTCCTAATAATCCTTTAGGTGAGTGTACATACCCTTTACTTTAATTTAGTAATTCATTAAGTTTAATAAATATTCTTTAACTATACATCTTTATCAATTATATATTTTCAGAGATTACTACAGATAACTTAAAAGGTCCTAGTTAACTAAATTATTATTATTATTATTATTATTATTATTATTATTATTATTTCTTGGCAGACGCCCTTATTCAGGGCGTGTGTAAACTGTTGACAATCGTTCAATCGATTTCCATATCTGCAGTAGGCCTATATCTACACACACATTATACAATCTAGATCTGTTTATAACGAGCGAGTTGTAACTTTATATGTGTAAAAATGAATAGATTTTCCCCCTCTGTTTAATATGATTAACATATTAATGTTTTATATGATTTGGTTAATAATAAATGGAAATATTAAATATTTTAAAACAATCTAATTTAATCTGTGAGTATGGTAAATGTGTACTATAAAAAGCTCTCTTAATTGGGACATGTAATATTCATAACAAATATGGTTTACAAAATAAATACATTGTTATAACAGCTAACAATTAAGTTTCCTCAACAACTCAATTGCACATTTTTATTTGTAACTGTTAACAGCTGACTGTCTTCCAAGAACTATCAGAGTGCATTATTCTTCAGTTAATGTGCTTTTTGTTAAATGAATTGCACAGAGAACCAAAACCTGGATGAGGTCAATAATTTAAGAAATGTAGGCTAATTTGAATCTATCATCTTGATATGTGCATACAAAGTGTCAAAGGTAGGGCAAGGCAAGGATTTGTCATGTGATTCATATTCCTTCGGGTGCATTACTTTTATGACACGCCATAATTTAATAGATTTTAAAGAAGACAATTCCAGCCTCGCATGGCAAAAGAAAGGATATTAAATTATAGGGCAACCTAACACAGCAATCAGTCTTACAAAGACATAATTGCTTTACCATTGTGGAGGGATGATCTTTTGCTTGTCATGATTTTAAATAATGCCAAGTGAAACTGCAGAAGGTGCAAAGAAACACATTTTTAAGTTACAAAGGAATCTGATATAGATGAATAGGGGAAGTATTGATTCTGTTTGTTCTAGGTGCCCTCTTTGTCAGACAAGATTGTATTTATTTGTATTTTAAATGTTTTTTTTGTGTGGAATCACAGGGTTTAACAAGAAAAAATAATGATCCTATTATAAACTAAACTATTATATGTGCTGTTTCCTTTTTTTATTATTCTCTATTATGAAAAATAAAACAAATGACAACTTTGTACACTAATATAACTAACATGTGTTTCTGATGCACTAGCTTGTTGGGAAACACTTATTGTATTGTATTGTATGCTGTGGGGAACCAATTTGATAGGTGAGAGTTTCATGTGTACTTTTCATGGGTATTGTTAAGGCCAGAGAAAAAAGGATAAGGGCACAATTAGACTGGGGTGGTGGGGTTAGCAAAGGTAGAATTAGTTAGTTGGGGTACTGTCTGGTAATATATTGAAGTGGACAATATAAATAAGTAATATAAATCCAATTTCACACAAATATAAACAACATGGTCTGTGCTTCACATTCCAACTTAAACATCCACCCTTAGTGTATGAAGGTCATTTTGTTAAATTGTGTATTGCACATACTCATTAGATGTATTATTTTGATTGCAAGCTAAAATAAATGTTAAAATAACCAAAATTATTTCATAGAGGTACAATTAATTTATACTTCAACCATACAAAGGAGTGAATAACACTCAACTTTTTGACATCCGAACAAATCACAAAGTACAAATCTGTACCCTATCACAGTTTAATTTATTGTATGAACACACTTTATACTATTTATATATATTTATATATCAAAAGGCAATAGGGTACTACTTTCTAATTTGCGATTCACAAAGTTTTGATTTGGTCTAGCCATAGGAGTGGACCCTGTTCTCATTCTAGAAGGGTTCATCTCATTGCCTGACCAAAGTGTGGTTGACACAAAATAAATGACTCCAATTAATCTTTAAACATGTGAATTGTGACAAAAACTACTGATTAAAAATCACTTTCAATCATTTGAAATATATTGTTGTCAAATTGTACTCCTTTCAGTCAGTACACAGTGAAATTAATTAATGAATATAGTAAGAAATACCCCAATCCATGATCTAGGCCTTGTTTTGTAGTCTGTTGTCATATGTATAAATGAATGGATGTGTTGCTGTATATCTGACTTTCCAAACTGGTTACAATGTTCTTTGAGCTTGAAAGGTGAGTGTCCTTGCTATGATGGTGGAAAGAAAAAAATTAGCTCAAACAGTAGGTCAGCCTCATACATTTCCTTTATCTAAACTGCTTTAGGCTGTATACATGCCATCTAAAAACTGAATATGTGTTTCAGCAGTCTGCCAAACAAAGGTGGTATACTACATCCTTGGGCAGCTGTAGACCTTGTAGAACTCTACTGCAAATGCATTTGACAAGTAAGGTCAAATCTTCTTCTGAATATTTAACATCCTGCCAGCTTTATAAGCTGTCATATCCAATAGTCATTGTACCAGATTGTCTTACTTTGCCATATATAGTTTTATTCATAAGCATTTAAACATTAGGGGAAACAAAAACTTGTATCAACTGAACCAAATTTGTCTTTTATTTTGAGGACAGTTTGCTTAGTAATTAATTTAAATGCAATATATATATTTAATAAATATTATTATTAGATTTCATATAACATTTTAGCAGTGGTCTGTGAATAAATCATGGTACTAAAGGCACTATGTAAGTCAAATCTTTTTGTTTTTGGTGATAAGTAGTTTCCATCAAAATTAATCAGTATTGAATTATTGATTATGAGTTCTCTATGAAAAGTTTGCATTTCTGCCATCTTTATATAAAGGCATTGTGCACTTGCTGTACAAAACATTCATACTGATGCATCATCAGTGTGGGGTCCACCCTTGGAAAGTTTTCTAATCACCATTGACTGTGCAATGGTTGTGCTCCAAATGCACCACAAATGTAAGCCTTCAAATCGGAGATGTCTTTGTACTCTCCCCATCCAGTAGCCTACTGGTTGTGTGCCAGCTGTATTTACATGTTTTTGGGGAACACTTAATCCTGAGACAGACCACCTGTTTCACATGTGTAGATACACATGGTAAATGCTTAGACCCATTAGATACAAAACAAAACAAAATATTGCCAGTGTTTGTATAAGTAGCAGACAAAAAAAAAACCTTGGCTCAAATATGTGAGCCAAAAATAATAATTCCCATCTAGTATGCTGGGTCAATATCTCTTTACCCCTTTTACATTGCTGAAGAGGTGCTACTGGCATAAGAATATCTCTGGAGGTATTTTACTGCTGTCTTATTTTATGCTGGTTTAATACTGACAGACAATTCACAAAGCAAAGAACAATGCTTTCAAATTTGACACACATCATTATTTTATCTTGCAAAAGAATCTGAGTATGTACTCAGTACTCTCATATGGAAAACTCATATATTTACTTATATACTTATCTATAGAGTTTTACTTATATAATTGTTTTACAAGTGTATAATGATGTGCAATAAATTATTTATATATTATTAATTTGCTAAAAGGGATTTGTGTGCATTTCCATGTTATTGATCATGTGATGGCTAGTTTGATTAGAATACGATCATCTTTCTTGTTGTCATCTAGTCATCTTTCTTTAAATTTCCGAACACATTTACTTCTTATTTAATTGAACCATTTGTAGTTTAGCATTCTTTTTTCCTTTACTATGGCTTTTGTGATGTCCATGGTTTATTCTGTACTTTACCCACATCTCTATAATTAACTATGAATTGTATTCCTCATTACTGTTGTTTTAGATACATTTACAACTCTACTTTTTGCAAAGGGTTTAAACAAATAGTATGGTAATTAATTAATTGATAGCTTTTGTGAATGAAGCCCATCCTACTTTATATTGGTTAAAGGCTGTTTATATTCCTAAAAATATAATTAGTTTCTCTCTCTGAAACAAGGCTCACACATTAATCCATTATAGTGTCTCTCATTATAATTCACAAATTTAAGGTTAGAGAGAGCAATGTTTTTTCCATCAGATTTAATTATTAAAAAGAAATTCTGAGAATGCATGAAAAAGTATTCAGTTATTCACAGCATATGTATTACTTGCAATGCCTTAGCTTGTGTAGGTCATATTAGATTATATTTGTCCTTAATGAATAAATTTATTACTTCTTCATCCATTATAAATTACCTGAAATGGCATATTGAAATGCTTAAATAAAGCATTACCTTTGATGATTAAAATATTCCGGTTGAAATGTACTAAAAGTATTCTAGTCAGGTTGTCTTATAATCGTGATTATGATGGTCATTATGACCACAGTGATTATGTAGGTGATGATTACTATTATTGATCTACCAATTGTTTAGCATCTTATTATTCTATTAGTTTACTATCCTAAGATGTTGAAAATAATTATGTAGTGTAGGATCACAACTTGAAATGCATGTGTTTGTATAAATTATATAATTTGATTACTATGATGGATAGTAATATGTAAAAGGGTAGTAGTGACAGATGGGGTTCCTCAGGATTAATTTATATTCATATTATTGTGGAAGAAAACAAAAGTAAAAAATATCAGGTCATTCTATACTTGAAACCCAGAGGATATAACTGATTTTAGAAAGCCTAACATTCCCTGTAAAACACACCTCTTGAACTTTATCAAATTGTCTAAAAAAGGCCAAAACAGGGGACAAATAATTAAATTAGCTGAGAATTCTAACAATGGGCTAGATCAAATCAAAACATTGTCCTATCACGAATTACTAATTATCTGTCTTCTGCCGGTTTAGTTCCTGTTTACCTCTCAATTAATTCATGATAATTAAATATTTGAGTTAGCTTTTTTCACAATTAGATCTTTTTATCTGTTTACTTCACTCCTTGTTTTCACAAATACTCTGATTTAGTCGGTGCTTTCAGCAATCAGAATGGTTAATTATATTCTCAAGTTATTTAACAAATTGTTGCTCCCCTATAGCTATCTGAACTAATCTTAGCAGTTTTCCAATTAGTTAAGTATAGATAGTGGTGGGAATTACACTGTATCAAACACATATAAGCATTCATTGTTTTGCAAGGGCACCAATTGATTGAATTCATGACAACTGGACATTTAAACAATATAACACAATGAAAGGAGTTTTGAAACCCAATACTTGGTGCAGAATTTGTTCTAATTACTAACTGCAGGTTGCAGAGGTGTAATCAAGCAAACAATTCAACAGGTCTGAGTAATTATGAGCTCAGTTGTAACAAAAACCACAAGAAACATGGGTATTCTACAGCCCATTTCGTTAAAAGGTAATCTGAATTTAAAAACATATTTTATTCCATTAAATAAACTATTGTAAATGATACCGAACAACCGTATGTATATTAAATAAATGAATTACTATAGATAAGATTAATATCTATCCATATGATATTATCTAATTCCTAATTAACATGACTTTCGGTATATTTAATTTTTTGTTAATTTGTGTTTAGTTTTCTGATGAACATGTCATAATTTTCATAATAAAATGAACTGAACATATTCCATACTTTGGTCTATAAATATACATTTTTTAAATGTATCTCCTGATGGAAACTTCTTCCCTTCTCTACTTGATTGCAAATTTCCCAACTTCCCTCTTCCTGTTCACCACAAGAAAATTAAAGTAGAAGTCCTTCGAGACTGAAGAGTCATTATATCTCTGATTATAATGAGTTTCAGAAGCCAACCCATGGAAATTATTATAAGTGACATAACATTTTAAACAGTTTTTTTGTGTCATACGTATATTTAAAATTCTCCCTGATATATCAGATCTCTAATACCTGAAGTGAATTTGTTAACGATTTATTAATGATGTAATAATATAATTTTCTTCAATGCAATAAAGTATCAGATTTTACAAAAAATAGAAAGACACATTAAGTATACATATTTTAAATATAATAAAAAAAGGATGGAGACCTCTTTGGTGGTAACCCCAGTGACATTTCATGAAACTCATAGCCCAACTGTAACTCTTTCATTTGCCAAATGGAACAGACTGTGAGCAGACACAAGTAGTATTCTGGGTCAGTATGACAGAGTTGGTTAGGAGTAATCTTAAAATAGGCTTCAGACCTGATGGTTGGCCAGTGAAGATGGCCTAGTCACTTTATAGCAGTTACATTTCTTGCTACACCATTTTGTACTAGCAGGAATATGTTGATGGTATATGATGGGAATCTAAAATGAAGACCACCTCAGAAGACCAATGAGAAGAGACAAAGGCATCACAGAGAATACTGTCATCCGCAAAAGAGATTGAGGATCATTCTATTCAAATATTTCCGAGGCATTAGTGTATATAATGAGACAACCTAGCAAGAATGTATGGAGAGTGATGTCGAAATTCCTGTCAGGTCCTGAAGTACATGAACGTTGAGGTGAGGTGCTGTCAGTGTTGTTCTGCATATCATTATGAGTCTTCACTATAGCAGTATCAGGGTTCTGCTGTAGCTTAAAATTAGACCAGAGGAATCCAGGTAAGTTGAGTTGCACAGCATGCAGTTTGCACTGGCTGGCATTGACCTTTGCAAAAACCTCAGAGAACTAAGAAAGATACAATACAACAATAACCAGAAAGAGCTTGAGGGTCAAGTGCAGACTGTCTGGACAGAAGGTACAGTGGCACACTTAAGGGCACACAGAATTGAGACTGTGGACAGAAATGTTGAGTGTGTATCATATGGTATATGTTCATCTCCCCACCGTTGACCTGATGTAGGGAGCGTGGATCAAGAGGGCACTTTCAAGATGATGCTTTTTTGTAGTGTCAAACACTGGTTGTAGAACTGCCGGCAGGTCACAGTTTGATATTTTTCTGAAGGATTCGCAAGAGAAGGAGCTGTATGTTGTTTTGACCTTATCCAGAACCTTAGAATAAAAATACTTTAAAATCCATGTAAAAAAGGCATAGTACAAATCAAATGGGATGTTATGTGCCTTATTTTTTTATTTTTATATTAAGAATTTATAAAACTGAAAGTAGTATTCAAAGGTAATTCATTGGACAATAGAGGGAGGATATAATGGATTTCAAATCCGTTGCTGGTCACATCAGAAACTACTACTACTATAAATAATAATACTACTAATAATAATTCATTTACGTTTTAATTCTCACCTAATGAGAATTCCCACATCATGTTCCATAAAATGTGATGTCTGTGTAGGTTTGTCCTCTTTTGCCATTTCACCTGGAAATGATAACGTGAGCTTTCTGTGTCTGTGTGTTGCATTAGACCTTAAAAATTGCATATTTCAGCTGGCTAGCTTCTCTAATAGTGCTGTTCACCACCATTTCACTATAGCTCTGTCTCTATTGTGTGTCTTCTTAGTTATATTTATAGCTAATTCCGACCCTGTCTGTCTGCACACTGGAGCTCTGGTTGTGCTTTCGGTTTCAGTTTCGATTCACAAATACAGCATTTTAAAAATAATAATCATGCTAATATAGTAACATATATTATCCAACTGCTTGCTGTGTTGGTTTTTCGTCCACAGGGCTTTTTCCTTCACAGCAGGAGTGCTAGCAGTGGCAGTAAAATCCGAGGCCCGGCAGCCCGGCCTGAGCCTCAGCCCCCGCGGACCCCGTACTCCGCGTCACCCGGTGTCCCCGGAAACCCCGCCACACACGGTGTGGTTAAGCCTACGGGCCTATGTGGCACTTGTATCCGGTACCTGGTGCTTGGAATACACGACGTTCTGTCCGGCAACAGCAAGGTTGCGTCTGGTTGGTGTTGCAGTGCCCCTGTGTCCATAAATGTTGCCGGGTGGAGACACACTTACAGCGGCGAGCCAGCTAGGCACTCAACTTGTCGCAGTGGTGTTTCAGTTGTTGTGTGCCCCCTGGTGCAAACACTGACTGGTACCCCCACTGCACATTTCCCTGGTCACGTGCATATGCGCTCAGCGATGAGCTGCAATCACTTGCGGCTGACGCACCTTGCCCGACAGGAGTGGTGAGGTCCTCTGCCCTGTCTGTCTGGGCACCGACAGCAGGTGCAAATTGACTGCGACTTCCGGGTCCGCTACGGTGTGCCCGGAGCCCCAGCCTCCCACCAGGTGCTGACACACAAGGAGATCTTCCAAGCTGGCGTCTGATGGTAGGGGTTTGGTGGCTCTTTACCTCCACCTCTCCCCGAGCCCCTCCGTCTTCTCCTCCAGACAAGCAGCTTGGAGACACCCGCGCCTCCCGCGCCAGATTCTCCGCCAACGTCTGCTGCTGGAACGCACCTGCCACAGCAGCTGATCACCCCATGGAAGCTGCGCCACCCCTACCTGATGTGCCTGCAGTGCATGCCCCCACACAAGCACATGAGCAACAGGGAAGAGCGGTGGAGTGACACCCACAGGCCCCCTCCCCCTCTTCTGAGCCGTTGCTTGCCCCCTGCCCGCTGCGCCGACAGAGGTCAGGCTCCACGGACAGATATTGAGATGAGACCATCCTTGCCCTGAATAGCAGGATGGACCACATCTGCACCCTCCTGTCTGCGCAGGCAGGGCGAACATCAGCCCAGGCCCTACCCCCCCCCATCTCAAGTTTCCACCGCTTGCCCATGTGCCACTGGACTCTGAGGGGAGCCTCTCTGCCCTGTCTATGGACAAGGGCAGCAGACAGGTAATTTGGGAGGAGGATCGCCTGTTGCTCAGCCCGCACGCAGGCTTGAAGTCGGAGGCGGAGCTTATGGAGTTGGGGGGGACAAGGCCGGTTCCCCCTCCATTGAGCAACAACAGGATCGGGAGTTTTGGGCGGTGATCCAGAGGGCTGTGGACTTCTTGCAGATCCCCTGGCCCCTCTGACCCCACCCCCCCCAACGCTCCAGGTTCAGAAGGGAGCGGACCTCCGCCCCCTTCCCCTCCTGCACCTCAGCCCAGGACATTCCAAAAGTCTCTGGCCCATCCAGGTACACAGGAAGTTCCTCTGCTTCTTCTACGAGGCCCGAGTGTTTGAGTTTGCTGTTCTTCCCTTTGGCCTGTTGCTAGGATGTCATATTCGCCCCCTTGCATTGCCAGGGGGTCCATGTCTTCAATTTTGCATTGGCGCCAGAGAGAGTTGCCTCCATACATGCATGTCTCTCCCTCTTCTGACTGAGAACTCGTTTCAGGGTGTCCCCTTACCAGAGGCTGCTGGGCCTCCTAGCGGCGGCATCACAGACCCTCCCCCTCAGTCTCCTCCGATTGAGGATGCTGCAGTGGTGGTTAGGGTCTTTACAGATGCATCCCCGCCGCGATCAAGCACGCCGAGTCACAATCACTCCGGCATACTGAAAGGTGCTCCATTGATGGTGGAGCCCTTACAATTTGACTCTTGGTGTGCCACTGGGACCAGTCTGCCACCGAGTGGTGATGAAGACAGACGCCACCAAACAAGGTTGCGGAGCAGTCTGTGACAGAGTGGTGTCCGAGGCAGGTGGATGGAGCCCGCACGGGCCCTCCATATCAATGTCCTGGAATTACAAACTGTGCTCCTCACACTGTGTCGTTTCCTGACAGTCCTACAGGACAGACGTGCTGGTTCAGACAGACAACACAGCGGTGGTTGCTTATATCAACAGGCAGAGAGGTCTCCTGTCGGACAGATTGTACTGTCTAGCATGCCGACTGCTTCTGTAGGCGCAGCTACAGCTCCGGTCCATCCGAGCAGTTCACCTCCCAGGCCTGTCCAACATGGCGGTGGACCTCCTCTCTCGGGGAGGCCCCCCGGTCTTGGAATGGTGCCTCCATCTGCTTGTGATACAGCAATTGTGGAGCCAGTTCGGCAGGGCGGAAGTGGATCTCTTTGCCTCGGCACACACACTACCCACTATGGTTCTCCGTCTGAGACCCCTCAGGAACCCTAGGGATCGACGCGCTAGCCCACACGTAGCTGTCTCCTTTACGCGTTCCCACCATTCCCCCTTCTCCCGGTGGTCCTGGAGGTCAGGAGAGAACGAGCGACAGTTCTGCTGATAGCCCCACGGTGGCCTCACAGATTCTGGTTTGTAGACTGCCCTCTTCCACAGGCAGCTCCCAGTGAGAGCGGACTTGTTGTCCCAGGTGCAGGGCACACTTTGGCACCCCAATCCTGGCCTCCTCCAGCTCTGGTCCTGGCCCCTGAGCGGGAGCGTTTGATTGTCTGGGGTCTGTCGGACATGGTAGTAGCCACTATTCAGTCAGTGAGAGCTCCCTCTACGAGGACCTGGTGTCAAGAAGGTGGTCAAGACCCAATTAATTGCCCCATTGGGGTCATATTACAATTTCTACAAGAACTGTTGGACCAGGGCAAGTCCCCATCCACGCTCAGAGTGTATCTAGTGGACTGGCACCTTGATGTAGTGCTGGACACACTTTCCCAAGCCCCATTTGAGCCACTGAACTCAGCTAAGCTGAAGCTGGTGTCACTTAAGACTGCGTTTTTGCTGGCAATCACCTCTGCAAAATGCGTGAGTGAGTTACACGCCCTGTCCATACACCCATGGTATGTCCGTTTTGCAGGAGATGGTTCCAGGGTCACGCTATGGCCTAACCCTACATTCCTCCCGAAAGTGCTGTCTCCATTTCATGCCAGCAGGCCTACTGAGTTCATGGTTTTCATCCTCCTCCCTTTGCTTCGGAGCAAGAGAGTCGACTTCACCTCCTTTGCCCTGTGCGGGCCCTCAGGTGCTATTTGGAACGCACTAAGGACATTCGGCACTTAGACCAATTGTTTGTGACAGAGGGCCAGGCGGTTTCAAAGCAGCGCCTCTTGCATTGGATTGTGAACACTATTACAATGGCCTACGAGTCCACCGGCACCCCAGTACCTGAACACCTGGTGGCCCACTCGACTCAAGGCATGCCACATCATGGGCACTTTTTCAAGGCGCCCCCTTGGCAGACATTTGTGCAGCTGCAGCTTGGACCTTGCCGCTTACATTTGCCCGGTTCTACAGGTTGGATGTGACGGGACCGGACCCTTCCATTGGGAACCCAGTGTTGGCTGCAGTCGAGCCCCAGTAGCCCACGGGCTCTGGCTCCTGATTTCCTCTCCCAGTCTGCCCCTGTTAAGCGCATCCTGATGGAGCTATTTGAAATGTGTCTTTTACTTCCATCGGACTATGCCTTCCAGTTGAGCTCCCACGTGAGGTGCTCCTAGACTTATTGACAGCCTGTCGATGTGTTCCCAAGGTCTGTCATGCAGCCTAAAGGTACATTGCCTTATGAGGCCGCCCTGTAGATAGTTTGTTAATTATTGCATTGTGTTGCAGTGGTGCATACGTCTGGCCTGTACCCCGCAATATATATAGTATGTGTTAAACAGCAGGACTGTGGCTCCGTTCTGGTTTGTATAGATTGGAGCTGTTCCCAGCTGATGGTGCTCGAGTTGTTCTCACTGCCACGCTGTGTATATAGTTCCTTGGTCAGCAGGTCTGTGGTCCGCTCTGGCTGTGTGCCATAGAGCAAGAGACCGTTACTGCTGTCCTCAGCGCTAAGCACTCGTGTTTCGCTGTGTACATAGTTAATTTGTCAGCACAGTAGAGCTATTGTTATCCTGCATTAGCTGGTCTAATCAGCAGGCATCAATTGCTCCTGTGATCTGTGGGTGGCACATGAGTGGTTCCTGTGTATATAGTTCATTTTTACAACATTTTAAGTGGTCAGCACAGTGGAGCTTTCCACTCTGTACTGTTCAGTTGAGTTGGATGCTTCTGTGCTGCGCGGAGGCAGCATGAATGTTCCTGTTGCCACGCTATATATATTGTTGTTTATTTGTACAAACATTGTCATTGCCCCCTAGTGGTCACCTCGGGGCAGGCTCCCTTATCAGCTCGCTGCCTCCTCCCTTGCGACGGTTTTGTTATACAGTAACCCCTCCCCTTTGGGCAGTGCTTCCGACTTGAAAGATAACGATAGGTTGCAAATGCAACCCCGGTTATCTGAAAAAGGAAGCACTGCCCAAGGGTTGCAAGGTCGCGTTGGAGTCCTGGCTCCCGGCAAAAGAGGATGAACCTGCGCTGCCGTCACGTTTTATAGAACAGGAAGTGGAAGGGACCTGTTCTGAGTGATATGCGCAGGGGCCAATGGCAGCTTTGATAGAGTGACGTTTCGATCGGGTTCCTACAGAAGTGCGCAGAAACCCCTCCCCCATGGGCAATGCTTCCTTTTTCAGATAACAGGGGTTGCATTCGCAACCTATCGTTTAACCTCATAATGAGTTAGAAATATTTAGTATTCGAACTGAATTAGTACAAGAAGGAAACAAGATATAATACAATGCTTGTTTGTTTTCAAATCATTTATTATGTAGATATTTTTAATATTAAACTTAAATCTGGACATTAGTTATGAAACTGATATGATATGAAACTAAAACATTTGCAAGTTGAATTAAATGTTTTTTTTTACACTTTTTGCATCATGTTTATTTTATTAACCTCAGTACACATTGCACATAGTCTGTATATACATGATACTTCAAATATTATTTATTTGCCAGATACAATTAAGGACTCTATGTATATTGCAGTGGTGGGTAGCAGCTGTAGTTTGTCCAAAGTAAAGTTTTCAATTACTCATTCAGTTTCTCAGTAGTGTAAATACTGCACATTGATTAAGCTAAAATTATGTGTCCCTGTGCAGATGGCTTTCAAGACACAGGGCCTATCAGAGGATAATATGTAAATTGGACAGTAATATTTAAAGCGAAGTTAGAAAAGCATCTGTATTCATTATATATACACTCACCTAAAGGATTATTAGGAACACCTGTTCAATTTCTCATTAATGCATTTATCTAACCAACCAATCACATGGCAGTTGCTTCAATGCATTTAGGGGTGTGGTCCTGGTCAAGACAATCTCCTGAACTCCAAACTGAATGTCTGAATGGGAAAGAAAGGTGATTTAAGCAATTTTGAGCGTGGCATGGTTGTTGGTGCCAGACGGGCCGGTCTGAGTATTTCACAATCTGCTCAGTTACTGGGATTTTCACGCACAACCATTTCTAGGGTTTACAAAGAATGGTGTGAAAAGGGAAAAACATCCAGTATGCGGCAGTCCTGTGGGCGAAAATGCCTTGTTGATGCTAGAGGTCAGAGGAGAATGGGCCGACTGATTCAAGCTGATAGAAGAGCAACTTTGACTGAAATAACTACTCGTTACAACCGAGGTATGCAGCAAAGCATTTGTGAAGCCACAACACCTACAACCTTGAGGCGGATGGGCTACAACAGCAGAAGACCCCACCGGGTACCACTCATCTCCACTACAAATAGGAAAAAGAGGCTACAATTTGCACAAGCTCACCAAAATTGGACAGTTGAAGACTGGAAAAATGTTGCCTGGTCTGATGAGTCTCGATTTCTGTTGAGACATTCAGATGGTAGAGTCAGAATTTGGCGTAAACAGAATGAGAACATGGATCCATCATGCCTTGTTAGCACTGTGCAGGCTGGTGGTGGTGGTGTAATGGTGTGGGGGATGTTTTCTTGGCACACTTTAGGCCCCTTAGTGCCAATTGGGCATTGTTTAAATGCCACGGCCTACCTGAGCATTGTTTCTGACCATGTCCATCCCTTTATGACCACCATGTACCCATCCTCTGATGGCTACTTCTAGCAGGATAATGCACCATGTCACAAAGGTCGAATCATTTCAAATTGGTTTCTTGAACATGACAATGAGTTCACTGTACTAAACTGGCCCCCACAGTCACCAGATCTCAACCCAATAGAGAATCTTTGGGATGTGGTGGAACGGGAGCTTCGTGCCCTGGATGTGCATCCCACAAATCTCCATCAACTGCAAGATGCTATCCTATCAATATGGGCCAACATTTCTAAAGAATGCTTTCAGCACCTTGTTGAATCAATGCCACGTAGAATTAAGGCAGTTCTGAAGGCGAAAGGGGGTCAAACACAGTATTAGTATGGTGTTCCTAATAATCCTTTAGGTGAGTGTATATATATATATATATATATATATATATATATATATATATATATATATATATATACACAAAGACTTAATGCATACCTAATTTATTAGTACACATTTCAGAATGCAAACATGCATAATATTAAACCCCACAGTATATTTTTTGTCTACAGTTGCATTTTAAATAATAATCTTTTTAAAATATTTGTCAGAAGGGAAATGCTCTGCTCTTTTGTGTAAGATACACGGCATCTATCTGGCCATCTCTTTTTTTTAGAAAAATTCTATCTAAAAATGTAGGCTTTTTTGTAAGTGACAGCAGTGACTTTTTTGTGAAGATGATTCATGTTTAACATTGTGAAAGAGCTTCTGAAAAACAATTACAATAATGTGCAAAGCTTTATGTGTGCTGTCATGAAAGGAACCTCTCACAATGCGGGAAGCACATTAAGAGTTCTTGTCCATTTTGGTGGGATACTGCAGTATAGCCTTGGGAAAGTCTGCCAAATCTTTCTGCATAATGTATTCTGCATAACATTGCAGTGACCTGTCAGTTTGAGAGGCATAACATTCAGAGATGGATCCAAACTCTATTTGTCTCCTATATAGTTACTCCAATCTCCTTCAGTTTTGTTACAATGTATACATGCAATATTTTATAAGCAATGCATTACAAACCAGTGTTTGTTTGCTTATAATAGTCTAAATGTTGTAAACTTGTATACCAGTGGCAGCAATCTGAAACCTACTCAAAGGAGAGCTAAAATGCCATCAGCATATGGAGATTCAAAATGTGTTGTGCTCAAATTACACAATTAAGTATTATTAAGCAAGTATTTTGAGGGTGCAAACATTCAGGTTCTGCAGAACCATGCACAGTGACACTCAAACAGACAGCATCTTTACAACAAAAATCTAATTTTAATAATGTCCATATTTCATTGATACATTAATGATCATTTGATGTTAGGATGAAGGTTGTATGGAAATGCAGAACATTACCACTATGGTTTTAATGTTTGTTTTGTCAATATTGCCATTATTCAATATTAGGAGATGTTTGCGATTAACTTTTTGGAGAAATAACACAATGACATAATTTCACATTATTATTATTATTATTATTATTATTATTATTATTATTATTATTATTATTATTATTATTATTACTAGTAGTAGTAGTAGTAGTAGTAGTAGTATACATGGTTTAGACATTAATAGTATGGCACAATTTATCTTTATTTTTACCTAGGTGCCATGAGGAAGATATATCCTGTGTGTATATTTTCATCCTTATTTTGCCATTCAGGAAGTGCTCAAACACAATCCTGAAATCCAGAAGCAACCCTGCTTTTAGCATCTTCAGATCAAATTTCTTTTCATGAGGGTTGCTAATTTAATTTATAATGTTCTGAGCAAAGTTTATTAATTTCCCCACTTTAAATTCTCCTTTGGATTGCATCCTTATGTTTCAACAGAATTGCCATCTTTGCTATCAGTTATCTTTCAAGTCGGAAGCACTGCCCAAGGGGGAGGGGTTTCTGCACACTTCCGCAGGAACCCGATCGAAACGTCACTCTATCAAAGCTGCCATCGTCCTCTTTTGCCTCTTCGCTTGACTCAGGAAAGTAAGCTCTCTCTTGTAATAAACATTCAAACTGCATATTTTGGATGGCTGGCTCATTTCATAGTGTTGTTCACCACCGTTTTCGCTACATATCTTGTGTGTATTTAGTTATTATTGATAGCTAATCCCGATTCTGTCCTGTCCGCGAACCAGAGGTCCCTCCCCCTCTTCTGAGTCGGCAAAGGAGATCAGGCTAAGTGGACAGAGAGCGCAATGAGGCTATCCTTGCTCTCAGCAGCAGGATGGACCAAATCTGTGCTCTCCTGGCTGCGCAGGTAGCGCAAGCAGTGCAACAGGTGCCCCCCCCACACCATGACGCTCTGCCGCTGGCTCACACTGCACCGGTGGAGACTGAGGGGAGTCTGTCTGCCCCATCCCAGGAGGAGGGAGGCAGAAGGGCCACCTGGGAGGACGACCGCCTGTCTCTGGGTCCTCATGAGGACTCAGAGCTTGAGGCGGAGCTCATGGAGGAGGAGCTGGTCGCTTCCACCCCTCCTCCTCTGCTGAGCATGGACACCCCTCCTGCTCCCACGGGACAGGACAGGGAGTTCTGGGCAGTCATCCAGAGGGCTGTGGAGTCTCTTCAGCTCCCCTGGCCCTCTGATCCTGCCCCGCCGCGCTCCAGGTTCGAGAGGGGTCAGCGCGTACAGCGACCCACACGGGCTCTCCCACTGCTGCCTGACCTCTTAGAAGAGCTGAGGGCTACCTGGGACCATCTGGCAACAGCCCCCGCCCTGAGGAGAGGGGAGGCTTATGCCAGGACCCAGGGTGCGGCAGAAGCGGGCTTGGTGGATTTTCCCAGTGTAAATTCCACCATAGCCGCGCTCGTCTCCCTACCTCCGCTGTCCGCGGAGCCACGCGACCTGGCCTGCCCCAACAGGCAGTGTCGTGTCACGGAGGGCGTATGAGGCTGGAGCTCAAGTGACTCGCCTCCGAAATACGGAAAACCTGCTGGCCTTGTACTTGGCTCAGCTGGTGGAGCCCTTGGAGCAACATGGCACATCACCCATACCACCCCCTATCTCGGAGATAGTGGCAGCGGCGGATCAGCTGGTCACAGTGATGCGCCAGGGGGCAAGGGCGACAGGGAGATCCTTGGCAGCCATTGTGGCGGCGTGCCGCCAGCTTTGGCTGTCCCAGGCATGGCGGGTCCCTGAGGCGGACAGGACTCACCTCATGGATGCCCCTATCTCGCTGGGCTTTACTTTTGGCCCCCCTGTGAAGGAGATGCTCTCGCACACTCTCCAGGAGAGGGAGAAGTCCCTGCAGCTGGCCCGAGTGTACCCGGTGGCACCTCAGGCTCAGCAACGCAGGCACCCCGACCGCGGCTCCCAGGCCACAGCCCAGGTCACAGCCCCGCCCACCTACTGATCTCCGCCAGCGTCTCACTAGCAGGCAGGCTCCCCCCCAGGCTCGCCGCTCTGGCCCCCGGTGGCCCACGGCAGCTCGTGGTAGGAGGGGACCCGGCCCGACCCCGCCTCCTCTACCAACCGAGCCCTGTCCCTGAGGTGTTCCAGCAGCCTCTAGCCTCTTTACACCCCCCAGGAACTGTCCAATTGGCAACACTGCACCCAAGACTCTTGGGTGCTCCAAATTATATCAGTTGGCTACTCCCTGCAATTTCAGACACATCCACCCCCCTTCCAGGGCGTGGTGTGGATGTGAGTGAGGGACCTGTTGCAGTGTGCGGCGGTTCGCGTCGAAATCGCCACTCTCCTGGAGAAGCGAGCAATCCGCGAAGTGCCCCCGCCGGTGCAGCATGAGGGATTTTTTTCCCTATACTTCCTTGTGCCCGAGAAAGATGGCGGTTTCCGCCCCATCTTGGATCTGAGGCGCCTGAACCACCACCTCAAGGTGCTGCGCTTCAAGATGCTCAACCTGCGCACCATGTCCCAGGCCATCAAGCCTGGCGACTGGTTCACCACGGTGGATCTGAAAGATGCTTACTTTCACATCCCCATTGCGCAGGCGCACAGGAAGTTTCTCCGCTTCGCCTTCGAGGGCCGAGTGTTCGAGTTTGCTGTTCTCCCCTTCGGCCTGTCGCTAGCGCCACGCACTTTTTCCAAGTGCATGGACGTTGTGTTAGCCCCCTTGCGTTGCCAGGGGGTACGCATCCTCAATTATCTAGACGACTGGCTGGTTTGTTCTCACTCGAGGGAGCAGATTCGGATTCACACGGACCTGATTTTAGGCCGCCTCTCTGAATTGGGCCTTCGGGTCAATCGAGAGAAGAGCCGCCTGACGCCAACTCAGCAGGCACAGTTCCTTGGACTGCGCCTCGATTCCATTGCCATGCTCGCCACGCTGGCGCCAGAGAGAGTTGCCTCCATTCCCTCTTTCAACTGAGAGCTCATGTCAGGGTGTCCCTTTGCCAGAGGCTGCTGGATCTCCTAGCGGCTGCATCACACACCCTACCCCTCGGCCTCCTCCAATTGAGACTGCTGCAGTGGTGGTTCAGGTCTCTCAGGATGCACCCTCGCCGCAATTGAGCATGCCGAGTCACAGTCACTCCAGTGTGCTGGAAGCCGCTCCGTTGGTGGCGGTGCCCCCACAATTTGACCCTCGGTATGCCCCTGGGGCCAGTTTACAACCGAGCAGTCATGACGACAGACGCCTCCAAGCAGGGGTGGATGGAGCCCGCACGGGTCCTCCATATCAATATCCTGGAGTTACAAGCAGTACTCCTTGGACTGTCTCGTTTCCTGTCAGTCCTGTGGGACAGACATGTGCTGGTCCGGACGGACAACACAGCGGTGGTTGCCTATATCAACAGGCGAGGAGGTCTCTGGTCGCGCAGACTGTACTGTCTAGCACACTGTCTGCTTCTGTGGGCGCAACCACGGTTCCGCTCCATCAGAGCAGTTCACCTCCCAGGCCTGTCCAACACGCAACCTCTCTCGGGGAGGCCCCCCGGTCTCGGAATAGCGCCTCCACCCGCTTGTGGTACAACAACTGTGGAGCCGGTTCGGCAGGGCGGACGTGGATCTCTTTGCCTCGGCAGAGTCCACACACTGCCCACTATGGTTCTCCGTCCAAGACTGCTCAGGAACCCAAGGGATCGACACGCTAGCTCACAAGTGGATGCGCAGTCTCCTTTATGCGTTCCCACAGTTCCTCCTTCTCCCGGTGGTCCTGGAGAAGGTCAGGAGAGAACGAGCGACAGTTCTGCTGATCGCCCTCCTCCACGGAGAGCCTTGGCAGCTCCCAGTGAGAGCGGACTTGTTGTCCCAGGTGCAGGGCACGCTTTGCACCCCAATCCGGGCCTCCTCCAGCTCTGGGCCTGGCCCCTGAGCAGGAGCAATTGATTGCCTGGGGTCTGTCGGACGCGGTAGTTGCCACTATTCAGTCGGCGAGAGCTCCCTCTACGAGGTCGCAGTATTTCTACCGCTGGCAGAAGTTTAGCACCTGGTGCCAAGACGGCAGTCAAGACCCAATTAATTGCCCCATCTGGGTCATATTGCAATCTCTACAAGAGCTGTTGGACCAGGGCAAATCCCCGTCCACGCTCAAAGTGTATCTGGCAGCCATCTCCACATGTCATGTTCGGATTGATGGCGAGCCTCCTGGGTCTCATTTTCTGGCTGTGCAGTTTCTGAAGAGAGCTCGACGGCTATGGCCTCCTCAAACCCTTCCACTGCCCGCATGGCGCCTTGATGTAGTGCTGGACGCACTTTCCCATTCCCCATTTGAGCCACTGAACTCAGCTGAGCTGAAGATGGTGTCACTTAAGACTGCGGTTTTGCTGGCAATCACCTTGATGGCTTTTCATCCTCCTCCCTTCGCTTCAGATCAAGAGAGTCGGCTTCACCTGCTCTGCCCTGTGCGAGCCCTCAGGTGCTATTTGGAATGCACTAAGGATATTCGGCGCTCAGACCAACTGTTTGTGTCTTATGGAGCGTGGACACAGGGCCAGGCGCTTTCGAAGCAGCGCCTCTCGCATTGGATTGTGGACACCATTACCATGGCCTACGAGTCTACCAGGACCCCAGTGCCTGATCGAGCCCCAGTAGACTGCAGGCTCTGGCTCCTGCCTTTCCTCTCCCAGTCTGCCCCTGTAAGTGCATCCTGAGGGAGCTAGTGAACCATGTCTTTCCCTTCCACCGGACTATGCCTTCCAGTCAAGCACCCACGCAAGCTGCTCCTGGATGTACAGACAGCCCTGTCGATGTGTTCCCGGGGTTTGTCGTGCGGCCTACAGGCATGTTACCTTAAGAGGCCGCCCTTTATATAGTTCGTTCATTGTAATTGTGTTGCGGTGGTGCATGCGTTTGGCCGGTACCCCGCTCTCTGTATTGGTCAGCAGGTCTGTGGCCCACTCTGGCTGTATTACGCCATAGAGCAGGGGACTGCTGCTGCCATGATATTGCGCGGAGGCCGCACAAGTGCTTGATTGCCCGCACCAGACATTGTGCAAGTAGATTACGGCCTCGCTCCTAGCTGCACTAATAGAGCAGCCGGCCTTGCTCTTGTAAGCGGAGGGCATAAGAGTTAACCTCTGTAGCCCCGCTTTGTATATGCTGATTGCAGACAGTTCCCGGTAGAGCGTGACTACGGTCCTCGCTCCTGGACGGCTCAGGTGTGCTGAGGATACTGTCTGGAGTTGTGTTGCCGAGGTCCCCCTAGCGGTGCACATCGGGGCAGGCTCCCTTATCAGCTCGCTGACTCCTCCCTTGCGATGGTTTTATTATACAGTAACCCCTCCCCCTTGGGCAGTGCTTCCGACTTGAAAGATAACGATAGGTTGCGTATGCAACCCTGGTTATCTGAAAAAGGAAGCACTGCCCAAGAGTTACAAGGTCGCGCGGGAGTCCAGACTCCCGGCAAAAGAGGACGAACCTGCGCTGACATCACGTTTTATAGAACAGGAAGTGGGAAGGGACCTGTTCTGAGTGACGAGCGCAGGGGCCAATGGCAGCTTTGATAGAGTGACGTTTCGATCGGGTTCCCGCGGAAGTGCGCAGAAACCCCCTCCCCCTTGGGCAGTGCTTCCTTTTTCAGATAACCGGGGTTGCATACGCAACCTATCGTTTTATTTATTTATTTAAGAGAAGTGTACCCCACTGTACAATTCACTGTTTGTAGAGCGAGATCATAATCATACAAATACAGTGCCATGAAAAAGTATTTGCCCCCTTCCCGATTCCCTAAATGTCTGCATATTTGTCACATTGAATGGTTTCAGATCTCCATACAAAATGTAATATAAGACGAAGAGAACCCAAGTAAACACAAACTTATCTTTTTAAATGATAATTTTATTCATTTAAGGAAAAAAGTTATTCAACACCAACTGGCCCTGTCAACCCATTAACCAAATTTAAATGATCATTGGATTCAATTAGAGCAGACACACCCAGGCTTGATTACTGCCAGCCCTGTTGAATCTAAACATAACTTATATAGATTACCATCAATTGAAGTAGGCTACAAAGTCTCAACAAGCAGCACACTATGCCGCGATCAAAATAAATTCCAGAAAAGATGAGAACAAAATGTTATTGAGATATATCAGTCTGGAAAGGGTTACAAAGCCATTTCCAAGGCTCTGGGACTCCAGCGGACCACAGTGAGAGCAATTTCTCCAAATGGAGAAAACTTGTAACAGTGGTGAATCTTCCCAGGAGTGGCCAGCCTACCAAAATTCCTCCAAGGGCGCAGCGACAACTCATCCAGGAAGTCACAAAAACACCCAGGACAAGATCTAAAGAACTGCAGGCTTCTTTTGTCTCAGCTAAGGTCAGTGTTCATGATTAGACAATAAGAAAGACTGGGCAAAAATGGAATTCATGGGAGAACTGCAAGATGCAAAACACTGCTGAGTAAGAGAAACATTAGTGCTCACATAGTCTCACATTTGCAAAAAAGCACGTTGATGACCACCCAGCCTTTTTAGATAATGTTCTGTTGACAGACGAGTTAAAAGTGGAACTTTCTGGAAGATTATTGAAGCATTTCACAATAAGAATATCGTACCAACAGTCAAACATGGTGGAGGTAGTGTGATGGTGTGAGGATGCTTTGCTGCCTCAGGGCCTGGAAGACATGCCATCATAGAAGGAACCATGAATTCTGCTCTCTACCAGAAAATTCTGAAGGAGAATGTCCGGTCATCAGTCTGTGATCTGAAGCTGAAGCGTAATTGGGTAATGGGTAAATTAGTTTTTGGAGTGGCCTAGTCAAAGTCCTGACTTGAATCCCATCGAGATGCTGTGGCAGGACCTTAAATGAGCAGTTCATGCTCGAAAACCCTCCAATGTCACTGAATTACAGCAATTCTGTAAAGAAGAGTGGGACAAAATTCCTCCACAACGATGTGAAAGACTGATCTCCAATTATAGGAAGTGTTTGGTTGCAGTTGTAGCTGCTAAAAGTGGTGCAAGCCGTTATTAAGTTCAAGGGGGCAATTACTTTTTCACACAGGGCCAGTTGGTGTTGGATATCTTTTTTCCTTAAATAAATAAAATTATCATTTAAAAACTGAATTTTGTGTTAGCTTGGGTTCTCTTCATGTGATATGCTTATATAGATCTGAAACCATTCAGTGTAACAAATATGCCAAAAATGCGGAAATCAGAAAGGGGGGAAATATTTTTTCATGGCACTGTAAGTCTTTGCTGGCATTTCTCATGTACATTGCCTAAAGTGAATCTACACCCCCTTGAACTTTTCTCACAGTACCAATGGAATTTTTTTCCCACTTATCTACACACCATACTTCACACTGTTAAGGGGAGATAGGTTTTATTGTGAAAAAGGTATATAGTAAAAATACAACACATAATTGGATGAGTCTCCACCACCCTGAGTTAATATTTGGTGGAAGCACCTTTGGCAGCAATTACAGCTGTGAGTCTGTTGGGATAGGTCTCTACCTACTTTGGACACCTAGATTTGGCAGTATTTTACATTTTTTCTTTACAAAACGGATCAAGTTCTGTCAAGTTCCATGGGGAGCATTGATGGACAGCAATCTTCAAGTCATCCCACAATTCTCTGATGACTTTAGGTTGTGGCTCTGACTGGGCCACTCAAGGACATTTACCTTTTTATTCCTTAGCCACTCCATTGTAGCTTTGGCTGTGTGCTTAGGGTCATTTTCAAACTAAAGGGTGAACTTCTGTCCCAGTTTCAGCTTTCTTGCAGAAGGCAGCAGGTTGTTCTCAAGCGCTTTTCTGTACTTTACTCCATTCCGTTTCCCTTGTATCCTTGTGTCCCAGTCCCTGCCAATGAGGAAAATCCCCATCAAATGATGTTGCCAACACCATGCTTCACAATAGGGTGATGTGCTTTGCATTTAGGTCAAAAAATTCCATTTTAGTTTCATCAGACCAAAAAATGTCATGCCATATGGCTGCAGACTCTCCTTAGAGTTTCAGGTGGGCTGTCTTAAGTAATGGCTCACATCTTGCTACCCTTCCATACAGGCCAGATTGGTGCAGTGCTTGGGATATTGTTGTCACATGCACACTTTGACCAGTGCTGGCTATAAAAGCCTGTAGCTCTTGCAAAGTTGCCGTTGGCCTCTTGGTAGCCTCTCTGATCAGTCTTCTTCTTGCTCGGTCATCCAGTTTGGAGGGATGGCCTGATCTAGGCAGGGTCTTGGTAGTGTTATACACTTTCTACTTCTTAATAATCATGTTGACCGTTTTCCAAGGGATATCCAAGGTCTTTGATGTTTATTGTATACCCTTACCCTGATCTGTGCCTTTCAACAACCTACCTGGAGTACTTTTGAAAGGTCCTCGCTTCCCATGGTTGAGTCTTTGCTTTGAAATGCATTACCCAGCAGAGGGAACCTACATGAATTGTAGGGGGGCGGGGGGGCTTGGACAGAACCAAGCTATATCAGTTTTTATTTTTAATACATTTTCTACATTTTTAAAACAATATTTGTTTTTCACTTGGAAGTTGCAGGGTAGAATATGTAGATACATTTTAAAAAATATAACTTTTTCTACTGCATTTGAATTTCATGCTATACAGCAACAAAAGGTGAAAAACTAGAAAGACTTTCAATAGGAACTGTATTTCAAAACCCAAATGATAAAGGGATCAGTGACTTCATATGGGATTCAGGTAAATCTAAAACATATTAACATTAATATGTATACTGAAAGTAAAGGAATGGAACAGATTAAAGCTTTATAAAAAAAAATGAAAGCACTTGCAGGTGGTACATTTATCTTTTTGCATTATACGAAGGTAGATATCAAGGAAAGATGTGCCAATTCTGTGTTTCATGTGTCCATTATCTGTTAACTGTAGAAACACTACATAGAATTCAAAACATCACCTGACAAAAAACTCAAATATTTTTCAATGATGAAGCTCCACACTTTCTGAATCCAACTAACAAGCACATCATTTTCAAGTGCATAATAGTGTCAAGCTGTTGGGGATGATCCTACGCAACAAGCTTGGATTACTATAAGCTGATTTTCCATAATTTACACTTGCCAACTGGCATAGCACAATCCGGATTCACATTTATAACACTTCTGCTTATCTTGTTTCCATATGTTATTATATTTTTTTGTAATATAGTGTAGAGGTGTGTGTTACAGCTGGAATCTTAAGATGGACAGTTCTGAGTGGTAATTTTTAATGTGGTTGACTCAATTTACATTTTTACAGTTATTTATGTTGAACCAGTAGTGGATTGGTTTAATTTAATTGCAGAATTGCGTTACTCATATAGAAAACTCGGGGTATAATGCTTTAAAAATACAGTAATTCAGTGCAAGGGATGTGGCAGCACCAGGGATATCCAATGCCTCGATACATGTTTAATATATTAAGCAATAGGGGTTTTAGTTTAATTTTAGAAGATAATATACTATTGTATTACATTATGTGTTTAAATAGCATTCTTTGAAAATGTTGATACTTCATTACAATCCTAATGGGCAGGTTTGAATAAAAACATTCCACTAACTGAAATTTTCCACCATAGGCAAAAGGCCGACTCTACTATCATCTAATTAATTAGATGGGCTGTTTGCCCATAGTGGAAAATCAGGCCCTCTAAGTTAAGACAGACTATATTCATAGATTGTGCATCAGACCATGTTTCATTGTTTGTTTGGAGTCACACAAAAGTTCTTAAAGTATAAATCAGTGCATTGTGATAAAAACTTAACAGCAATAATCCCATTTCTTTCAAGCAAGGGGACATAAAAAAAAATCGTGAGCCATTCAAAATGGTAGCAGAGTGTGATTCCGCCACCGATTGTTGATCGATTGTTTTTTTGGCATAGGAAATATTAATGCTTTCTGTCATATATGGGAAGATGTGAAGAACGCTTTACCTGTCACTGACCCTGCTGCTGAATGCAAGGATAAAGGATGTTGTGGTTCATGTCATCCATAGAAGTTAGAACCACAATGGCTGAGGTTACATGTAATTCTAAAACTCCTCAAGAGTCTTGCCTTTGGGACACAGAGGGCACAGCATGAACATTCCCTATGAGGAAATAAAGCCATGGCCTTCAGTGCACTTTTAAGGGCAGGGTCAATTGCTTTCTCAAGTTTAAAAAAGGCATGTAATCCAGAGCAGGAATCATATTTGTGTCGCCTGAAATTTTAGCTGTATCAATCCTGTTTACCTATTATGATCTCATCTTACTCCACAAACCCATGTAAACACTACAGGTGAAAGCAAATTTCAATTTTTTTGGTATGTTTCACTTGCGTTCTATATTGTTGTTATTGTTCTCATTATTGTGTATGTATGTATGCATGTATGTTATTATTTTACATTCTCCCAATAACAACATAGCTTCACCTCCTCCTCCAGGACTAATAAAAAAAACTTTTTGATGCTTTATAAGAGGATAACCGAACACAAAAAATCAAGTAATGCATGATAAAAATGTGTTTGGCATCTGGTACATTATTTTCTCTAGCTGAATGCTGGCAACACATAAAGCTATCTTTACTATAGCAAAAATATATCAATTTGTATTAGAACAGTCAGTTTCTTCTACTAAACTACAACTGCATAGTTATGCATTTCCTGAGAGGTATACATGTGTGAAAGATACATGACAGTGCCATGTAAATACCACCAATCTAATCCACTGAACTACCTGGGATATCTGCTACATTTCAGTTTAAAATCATGCACCTCTTGATCTAAGTAAGAATCTGGACAATACAATTAGTCAAACGAATTAAGAAGTTTTATTATTTTGTTATTTAAAAAAAAACTAAAAAAAAACTTTCAAGCAGTTAAGAACATCCCTCTGCCCTCGGCTGGCCAACAGTCATGTATGCAATGTCAGTAGATTAGTCTAGGTTTTAAAATAAGTAAGATATGAGCCATCTCTTGGGCAACTACTGTCTTGTGTGCAACCCTGGCCTTAAAAGAAAAAGTCGGAATTCCAACATTGTATAATTTATGGAAATGTGTTTAATTTTTAAACAATACTGTGCTATATACAGATTAATGTATTTCATCTAATTAAAAAAAGAGTTAAAGGCCAACTTTCAAATTAAAACTGTTCAATTGCACATTTTTCTCTAGGTTTTTGAAACTTAGTAGACGTAAACGATTCAAAGGTCAAATTAAAGGTTCCAGCGAGCCTCAGGTGATCTTTGCCTGTGACATAATTATTTTTTAATTTGTAAGTACTTTTTCTTCTGTCTTCTATAACTATTAAGGAAATCCAGGAAGTATAACTTGAAGTCTAGTCAAGACAGTGATTGATGGTAAAGTACACACACTTATTTTTAATATGGAATACTATAAAACAATGGTATGTACAGTGGGGGAAAAAAGTATTTGATCCCCTGCTGATTTTGTACGTTTGCCCACTGACAAAGAAATGATTAGTCTATAATTTTAATGGTAGGTGTATTTTAACAGTGAGAGACAGAATAACAACAAAAAAATCCAGAAAAACGCATTTCAAAAAAGTTATAAATTGATTTGCATGTTAATGAGGGAAATAAGTATTTGATCCCCTATCAATCTGCAAGATTTCTGGCTCCCAGGTGTCTTTTATACAGGTAACGAGCTGAGATTAGGAGCACTCTCTTAAAGGGAGAGCTTCTAATCTCAGCTCGTTACCTGTATAAAAGACACCTGTTCACAGAAGCAATCAATCAATCAGATTCCAAACTCTCCACCATGGCCAAGACCAAAGAGCTGTCCAAGGATGTCAGGGACAAGATTGTAGACCTACACAAGGCTGGAATGGGCTACAAGACCATCGCCAAGCAGCTTGGTGAGAAGGTGACAACAGTTGGTGCGATTATTCGCAAATGGAAGAAACACAAAATAACTGTCAGTCTCCCTCGGTCTGGGGCTCCATGCAAGATCTCACCTCGTGGAGTTTCAATGATCATGAGAACGGTGAGGAATCAGCCCAGAACTACACGGGAGGATCTTGTTAATGATCTCAAGGCAGCTGGGACCATAGTCACCAAGAAAACAATTGGTAACACACTAGGCCGTGAAGAACTGAAATCCTGCAGTGCCCGCAAGGTCCCCCTGCTCAAGAAAGCACATGTACAGGCCCGTCTGAAGTTTGCCAATGAACATCTGAATGATTCAGAGGAGAACTTGGTGAAAGTGTTGTGGTCAGATGAGACCAAAATCGAACTCTTTGGCATCAACTCAACTCGCCGTGTTTGGAGGAGGAGGAATGACCCCAAGAACACCATCCCCACTGTCAAACATGGAGGTGGAAACATTATGCTTTGGGGGTGTTTTTCTGCTAAGGGGACAGGACAACTGACCCGCATCAAAGGGACGATGGACGGGGCCATGTACCGTCAAATCTTGGGTGAGAACCTCCTTCTCTCAGCCAGGGCATTGAAAATGGGTAATGGATGGGTATTCCAGCATGACAATGACCCAAAACACACAGCCAAGGCAACAAAGGAGTGGCTCAAGAAGAAGCACATTAAGGTCCTGGAGTGGCCAAGCCAGTCTCCAGACCTTAATCCCATAGAACATTTGTGGAGGGAGCTGAAGGTTCGAGTTGCCAAACGTCAGCCTCAAAACCTTAATGACTTGGAGAGGATCTGCAAAGAGGAGTGGGACAAAATCCCTCCTGAGATGTGTGCAAACCTGGTGGCCAACTACAAGAAACGTCTGACCTCTGTGATTGCCAACAAGGGTTTTGCCACCAAGTACTAAGTCGAAGGGGTCAAATACTTATTTCCCTCATTAACATGCAAATCAATTTATAACTTTTTTGAAATGCGTTTTTCTGGATTTTTTTGTTGTTATTCTGTCTCTCACTGTTAAAATACACCTACCATTATAATTATAGACTGATCATTTCTTTGTCAGTGGGCAAACGTACAAAATCAGCAGGGGATCAAATACTTTTTTCCCCCACTGTACATCTTTTCAATTAGTCTAGAAAATGTTTGACATACATTCATCATATTCACACATACAGAATACAATAATATATGTGTAATAATAATATTAATATTAAACTCGACTACAAATATTAATCTTAATGTAGCAATCACATAACGTAGTTATGTGTTACTATTAGGTTGCAGTTATTATGTACTAATAGAAAACTACAAACCTGTTCATCATAGCGGTTACATTTATAATTAGAAGAAAGTGTCATTTTACTAAAAATGAAGCCGCAACTGAGTACAGTTCTGTAGTTTTCTATTAGCAGGTGGGTCAAAGTTTGGATTTAATCTGGCCCGTTGTCACTGCAAATCATATTGAGAAAGGCTTTTTCTTAAAAAACAATACCCACTGAATATTCAGAGAATTTTTGGAAAAAAGTAACACGATTTTCATCTGTTTTTAATATTTAAACTGCAGTCTAACTTGTGGAATTGGAGTATATAGCTTGGTAACTACACTTTGATATGTTTAATTAGCATATGTGTCCAGAAATACCATTGTCATGACATGACATGTACTGCATTTTAACTGAACCCTGGAGTAGCACATGCAGGTTATGAGGTGCAGAGCAATCTCACAATGATTATTTTGTTATGAAGCAAACCACAGATTTTGTTTAATCTGGCTCACCTGAGAGAAGAGCAGGGATCTCAAAAACAGTTTAGGTGTTCTTCCTGTGTGCAAACCATGTCAATTTCCTTGCTGTAAATAATGAAGGTCTTTACAGAATATCTCATTATTAGAGTTATCAAGATGTAATGCCATGATGGATGGGATTATTGGTAACTCCATTACAATGGCAGAGCCTAGTTTAGAATGAATACTATATTACATTCAGTGCAACCATGGTCTGATTCACCAGGTGTATGACAGGCAAGTGACTGACATCTATGAAGTTGAGGTCTTTTGTAGAAGAGCTTTGTGCTCCTGAATTTTGTATTTATGTTCCACTTTTGTTCATAATTGCTGCAGACTGAAATGATGTCTGTGAGTTTGTTTTCTGTTGTATGAGAGAAGCACAGTACTTCCAATATAACAAAGATCATTAAGTCACAATATTAAACTTGCACTTCTCAAAGAAAAAAAAAGGCGTTTTTACAAGTGTGATTTGTTGCTCTTAAGTGAAATTAATGAACAAAATGTACAAATGAAATCCTGTGTGGAAAATAAACAACTTAAACTGTGCTTCATTTGTAAGAAATAAAATGCATTTTTTACAGTGAATAGCTGATCAACATAAGAGAACTTGCATGTTACAGGGATGAGAGTGAGAGATGACCAAAACAGCTGAAAGTACAAGTTTGGTAAATACCAGGCGCTGAAGGAGGCGTCATCCTAGGGGGTTCTGGGAGCATGCCCCCTCATGATTTTTTGAAAATTAGACCCTTGAAAATGGCATTTCCTGCAATCTAAGAAGCATTTTTTATTAAATCTGAGAGCAATTTTGTTTCATTTTGTACAAAATGTGGCCAAATATATCCCAAAACAGATTAATTTTCAACTGAAGATGAGTGTTTTTTTTTAATATAATTTGTATTTTTTTTAATATAATTTCCATTCAGCATTGTTATACTGTAATATCAATGCCTAGTATTTATTAAAGTATTATTGTGTGGCACAACCACTTAAAGACCGTAACACTTATTTTAATAAGTGCCCAGTTAATCTACTGATTAATCAACTAATGCCCATTGATTAACCAATCAAATATTTTAATCGACTGACAACCCTTATTTTTTCCAGAGCTGTATACAGACAGGTGACAAATTAAAGGGAAAACCAACATAAAGTGTCTTAGTAAGGTGTTGGGCACCATGAACCGCCAGAACAGCTTCAATGCACTTGGCACAGATTCTACGAGTCTCTGGACTCTACTGGAGGGATGAACACCATTCTACCAAAAGATATTCCCTCATTTGGTGTTTTGATGATGGTGGTGGAGAGTGCTGTCTAACACGTCGGCCCAAAATGTTTCTCAATAGGATTAAGGTGATCACTCAGAATAACTCTGTAATGATTTGCAGTGACCCTTCCCTCTAAGGGGACAAGTGGACCCAAACCATGCCAGGAAAATGCCCCCCACAGCATAACAGAGCCACTGGAGCCCCTCACTGTGAGGGTCAAGCAGTCAGGCCTGTACCGTTCTCTTGGTGTCGCCGCACATGCATTCGCCCACTTGTCGAGAATATGGTGAAGGATGACTCATCTGACCAGATCATTTTTCCACATCTCTGTAGACAAGTGCCTGTGGTTTTTGCACCACTGAAGTCTCAGATGTGCATTTGTCTTTGTAATGAGGGGGTTATGCACTGCAGCCCTACTATAATATCCTCTCTGTGTCGTTCTCGGCGGACTGTTCTTGCTGACACAGTCTGATCATGTCCTGCACTGACATTCTCAGTCACCTGGGAAAGAGTTGCTCTTCTGTTTTTCCTTACATCACTGTTATGCACAAGCATCACGGTCATCGAATGTGTGCTTTCAACCACAATTTCCAACCCTATTTACTGATGTCTTTCCCATAGATCTAAATGCAGATGTAACTTTAGTCACTGTTCCTATTGAAACACTAGCAAGATGAGCAGTCTTTGTGACTGAAGCTCCTGCCATTTGTGCCCCAATAATGACCCCTCTTTCAAAGTCATTTAGATCCTTTCCTCTTGCCATCTTGATTCAAAATCAAGGTCAACTGGGCCTGCTCAGCATTTTTATACATGCCACAGAGCATGATAGCATGTTAATTGCTTAATTGTATTATGCAGTACACCTGTTTGGAGGCATCTGCATTTGTTATGTTCCTCCACTAATTCCTCCACTTGTTACTGTGGGACCTCAGTGAACATGTTTTTGTATAACAAAGCATCCTATTGGCCACTGTGTGCTGTCACTCACGCAGCCCTCCTTTGCTTGTATAAAGACTATGATGCACAGTGAACCAGACTCTTTTTGTCACAAGCCAAGAAACTCCCACGTGATTTTGCAGCTGTAGCGTAAGGTACACTTATAAATTTCAGTTAAAGAAGTGAATTTAAGTATCAACTTATCAAGAATCCTAGAACTCTTGTAGAACTCAATTTCTGCAATAATTGGACGCAGACACCAATTCCAAAGATATAAATTCTCAAATTTATTTAAAAAAAAGATAAAATGTACCACCACACTAGTTATACAAAAAGGGAAAAACAAATTAAAATTCACTCAAGATCAACAAATCAAAGACAAATCACTTCCGTGACCAAATCAAAGACCATGGAATCGCATATGATGACACACAAAACGTCACACAAAATTACAAACACATTGACTACAATACCGGTTAGTAAGACGAATGTGAGTCTCTCATTAATATTGTTAGTCAGACATTAAATAACTAATAGAGGTTAGTATTTATGTCAAATAACTTCTCGTTATATATATCAGTCTCATTTATGTTCGGGTGCCGAGAAAGATCCTATAATTTCTTGTTACCACAATTCTCCCTAATTGATTACTGTTCAATGATTAAGGATAGGCCACCTATAATCTGGTGTCTATTAATGTGTGTCAATTTCAGACTAAACAGTTAAACAGGAATGATAAGATATTTCTCGGCGTTGACAGATTTTATTTCTAAAATTGTCAAACAAAACAGTTTAATGCAGCACTCATTTATATTTAAGAAAATACTAGATAATATTACACATTCTAAAGTTTATGACTTTATGACTGATGTTTATGAATAACATTTCTAATTGATTTCTCAAATGTCATGAATGATAAACTCCAAACTGTTAAACTTATCTGAACTTCGTCGCAGAGAGGCCTCTCTGTCTTCGGGCTCAGATAACAGCACACGGCACGAGGTCCGTGTGGTTTGGAACAAAGGCAGTCCGGTTCGGCTTTGTCCAAGAACTTCCACTCAGTCGATGCACCTGGAAGTTGGGGTTTCGCGAAAGTCTTTTCCAAACAGATTTTCCACTGGTTTGAAGGCTCCAAGGTTGTGCACAAAATCTTCTTTGCAAGCAGGGTTTTTCCACCGTTAGTTACTTGAAGACAAAGTCTTTGAGGAAAGCAGGGCTCTGTTAGTTTCCAAGGGTCGAGTTTCTTAAGACTCAATAGCTATTTAAATGACTGACACTTTCGTATTGCAGTCGACTTAGTCAATTGTCCAGCTGTAAAACTCCACTGATCAGGTGGCTACAGGCAGGCAGGCACAGTTTCTAAAGTACTTTACTTAATAAAGTCCTTTAAAATAATTCTTTGTACGGCTCAATGTCCTTCTCCCAGTTTAACTCTTCTGTTGCCGGCAAAGACTTAGTTGGTTTCTTGTTCCGGTTCTGGCAACAGAGCTACAGGTTGAGCTGTGGCAGCGAGTTACTATTTCAGGTGAGAGAGAGAGAAAGAGATGCTGTGCGCTAGCTTTTAAACGCCTGTCAGATCAATAGATGATTGGTTCTTGAGTTTGTGAGGTTGGATTTCGGTTTCAGCCCCCAGTGTCCTTTTGGAGGGGGCTTGATTTATGACTGATGTCAATCCATGCCAATGCTGGTTGGCCTGGGTTCGTAGCTCTGTTTCGGGATTTTGGCTCTCACCTGCTTCAAAGCGTTTTTGTTACCTCTAGGCCCTATTCCCCAAACATTTCACAGCAGGGATTCCAAGCCATTTGGCCCATTCTCGGTGCCATCCTCCCAAGACTGCCACTTTGATATAGAACAGTTCACGTGCCGATGAGCTCAGGAAATCTGATAACTTTGGGGGAGAGGTCTTCTTTAGATCAGAGCTTCAGCTAAGGCTCTGAATGCTCTTATCAAAATACACCCCCACTTAACGCTACACAGCCTTTGGGTAGTATCCTCTTTCTCAGATAATCAGGGTTGCATTCACAACCTTCTGTTATCTTTTGAGACTAGGATACTACCCAAAGGAGGAGGGATTACTGTATAACCAAGCCATTGCAAAGGAGGCCAGCAGCAGACGGTATGGAAGTCTGTCTAGAGGTCAAAGCCTGTTAGATGTAAAAACTCAACTCAAACCAGTAACCAGTAAGAAGTTAAAGTAAACAGTAATAGTAAATAGTACATAGGAACATGAATTGTATTATTCTACTGTATATGTCATACTTATGAAACTACATGGCTTACACAACATATGCATGTTTACATGTATTATAATTCTAGTTATAAGTATTTTCCTTGCAGTTTTGTAAACAAAGGAATATTTACCCAAATATTGTTACCCATTGCCATGAAAGTGATATATAACTGATTTGGCATAAGCATGTGTCAGCTCAGACCTCAAAGAAAAACTCTGAATATTTTACCATACACGGCAGCCAAATTGTGGGTGTACAATTAATTGATACTGACATGAGGGGAGCAACACACAAGTCTAAAAAGTAAACACTTTATAATTAACTCACTTAAGGTTTAAGCTACCATCAAAGTATGGTAATATTGAAAATGAAATTTTAAGAGAGAAGTTTTGAAATTATATTATATATTGTTTATGTTAGTTGAAAAGTTTAGTTTCACTTCAGCATCAGTTATGTTCTTCATTGTTTTGACTTTCTTGACAGTTATTTTGAATACTGCCTTTGGTTCAACCTAGCCATCTGTTTACCAAGAACAGCTACAATTAGAAACATATGCTGTAGTCAAAGTCTATGGAAAATGTGTACAATGCATAAAAAGTTTCATGAATTATGCATAAACTTTCTAATCTCAGTACCTAATAGTTCTAAAGCAATTACAAATGACCAGAGAGAATCATTTACTCTAAACTATTGAATTTCCCACAGCAGTTGGATTAAAAAGCTGCTGATTCCAAAATAAAATATATAAAAAAAAACCTCTCTGAATCATTGCATATCTGAGAGACTAATACAAGCAGATATGCTGCCAAGGTAATATTCAAGAAATCAATATACAAAATTTAAATTACATATGTTCTTCCCTGCACTGATGTGAATGTATATTTTGTCAGAAGCACACTTAATTTGATTTAAGAAGTCAAATATATTGTATTCTAGAGGTCACATCAGAAACCAACTCTACAGTTAAGAAACAATTATTTTTTGAGTATTCTATATTCCTGCTGAACAACACAAAACTTTATCTGAAATAACAGTCAAGTTTAAAAAAAGAAAGCAGAACATTTTATAAAATCTGTAAGATACATTTTACAAGTAATGAAAAATCTCTGTGGAATGTGTATATTACTCAACAGGCAAAACTGCTGGAAAATAACATCAGTAATCCTAACCTAATGGATTACTCAACAAATACTGACATACAAGAAATTAGTAATTGCTGAATAAACTTTCCAACATTTAACATTTAGTTTCTGTACTTTAAGTAATGGTAAAAAATATATGTTATCAGAATTCTTGGATATAGTCAGTAGAAATTATGGATATTTTTCTGAGCTTCTGAGCTCCTTTGATGTGTAAATAAATGAATGTGATCGTGTGGATTAATAACTGATTAATATTTTTAAAATACAGAGCATACTAATAAGAGAATTAATGGAGTGCCACAAGGATCAGTGTTAGGCCAGTGCAATGTACATGGTTAAATATTCAAGTATGACGTTTTATATTCATGTAGCTCCAGCAAAAATGAAAAAGATGTAATATTATCTTAGAGTAGAAATAGACAAACAAGGCAATCGGTGGATACCCCTCATATCAAAGAGATAAAGAAGGTTGAAAGAGTGTCGTAGGCTTATACAGGATGTCAAACTAGATGCAGAAATAAAACTCAGCAACTTCATTTGCACAGCTATTAAATATACTAAAACTATGGCAAGCCAAGTTATCTTTCAAGTCGAAAGCACTGCCCAAGGGGGATGGGGTTCTGTGCACTTCCGTAGGATCCCAATTGAAAACGTCACTCTATCAAAGCTGCCATTGCCCCCTGCGCTCATCACTCAGAACAGGTCACTTCCACTTCCTGTTATATAAAATGTGACGTCTGCGCAGGTTCGTCCTCTTTTGCCATTTTGCAGTAAACACAAGTATCATAGTATTAAGAAAACTTTTTCCAGAATTCAGTAACCATCCAAACATTTTCCTCAGAACAATAGAGTAATTTTAAAACATAACACAGAGCATTCCATGACTGGTTTAATCTGGCTTGTTATAGTAACAGTCAATAGCCACATTCATGTTTTACGTTTTACTGCATTATTATTGCATAGATTTATAATATATTGAAAATGTGTTCCATATGGGAATTTAATGTCCTTTTATTTGATATATAGAACATGCATGTAACACACACCAGTCATTATACAGACCAGAAAATAATACAGTAAATAACAGGCAAATATATCGTCCTGTGCTTGCTACACAGTTTTGAGCCATAGTTGATCTAATAAACAATATTAATACTGGCTATATTAAAGGTAACTCATTTATATTGTGTAACTTACATTTTAATAGATAAAGCCATGTCTGTTAAGAATCTTAAAGGCAGATAGACAGAAAATAACAAAAAATTAAATCAAGCTGCATTACCTAGGCCTATATTATGAATATGCCTTTAGATATAGCTGAATCAATATTTGTTTTGCAAATACATGTGTTATTTTTACATTGTTATGAATCAGTGAACACTAGAACCGCATAGACACATATTTTGGGTGGCTTTTGCAATACAAAAGTAAATATCTCTGCGTATGTGAATTTCTCCCACTTATCTGTTGTTATATTTTACAAAACAAATTTAATTAAATACCTATATGGCGTTTGCTGTAAACTCATCGAATGTAATTTATAAATACTTTCTTCAGTTTATGCTGTAGGCTTGAATACAATAAAGCCGACAAGCTGGGCTTTATAATAATTTTGAAATCATTTGTATCATATTGAGAGCTGAAACATGTAAATGTCTACACATATATTAGCATTATTTATTTTATTAGCAGATGACACAAAATACATAATTGAAGAATCACACCTGATCTAGCTCTCATCTGCCTGTCCTCTCATCGGCTCAGCAAGTTTCTAACTTTCTGTTGGAATTCACTCTTGATCTTGTTGCAAACCCAGGTCTCTGGATCGATGTCTTGATCAATCACTGTCTGATCGTGTGCTCATTATTTTGTATCAGGTGCAGGGATGACGATAGGCTGGCTGCTGTTAGCGTTTATTAGACTGCTGTTGGCACTACAATTCAGTATCTACAGGACTGAAGATGCCCCTCACCCAGCGGTGCACACTTCAATAATTCAATTATCATGCCGGCATTCCCTGTTAATCCTCTCCACCTGTTTCATGTTTCATCCACTCATTAAACCCCATATATATACTCCTTTGTTCCCCTCACTAAACGCAAAGTCTTGCGTTGCCTTACTAGCATTTCTGAGCATTAGCATTGTTATTGTGTTTTTCCGTGTATCGACCCTAGCCTTCTCTCTGTTTTACATCTCTGGATCTTCCATGCTATTGTTGTTTGCCTGATTGATCAACCTACCTTCCATGACCTCGACTATTCCTTTGCTAAATCCCTTTGATTCTCCTGATGCTGCTACTGGATCCTAATCTCTCCAGTCCTCATTGGTACCAGTCCGGACATTTACAGATGCATCCTCGCCGCGATCATGCATGCCGAGTCACAGTCACGCTGGCGTGCTGGAAGGTGCTCCGTTGATGGCAGAGCCCTTACAAGTTGACCCTCGGGGTGCCACTGTGACCAGTCTGCCACAGAGTGGTGATGATGAGAGCCTCCAAACAAGGTTGGGGAGCAGTCTGCGACGGACGGGGTGTCCAAGGCAGTTGGATGTAGCCCATATGGGCCCTCCATATCAATGTCCTGGAGTTACAAGCAGTGTTCCTCAGACACAGGGCCAGGCGGTTTCAAAGCTGTGCCTCTCACATTGTATTGTGGAAACTTTTACCATGGCCTATGAGTCCACCGGGACCCTGGTGCCTGAACACCTGGTAGCCCACTCGACTCAAGGCATGCCACATCTTGGGCCCTTTTTCAAGAGGCCCCCTTGGCAGACATTTGTGCAGCTGCAGCTTGGGCTTTGCCACTTACATTTGTCCAGTTCTACAGGTTGGATGTGACAGGACCAGTCCTTTCCATTGGGAATCCAGTGTTGGCTGCAGTCGAGCCCCAGTAGCCCACAGGCTCTGGCTCCTGCTTTCCTCTCCCAGTCTGCCACTGTTAGGCGCATCCTGATTGTTACGGACTCCCCCCCTTTTTGTTCTAGGATCTAGGGGTAGAAAGTGTGGGGGGAAAACACAACATAGCGCGCCTGCACAAGTGACTGGGGAAAGTGTGTTGAGAGGAGCGAGCAGAGGGGAGACAGATGGGGTAACGGACAATGGTGTAAAATAATAAATATTTATTTTTGGACAACAATAATTTAAGACCGGGGCATGACAAATACCCCAGATAAAACACAATGAATAACAAAATACACAGAACTAAAGGGAGGATGAACACATGGGTGCCAAATCAAAGAAATAAACAAAACCCCAGCCCTTATGGCAGCACCCTCCTAGTCTAGCCCAAAAATACACATTGCGGCACCCTGCGATGGACTAGCCTAGTGTGTTTCAACAAAACCCAATCCTACGTGATGAATATGTAAGCCCTGGGGTGTCTTACCTACCTACCTTGTCCTCCCCAGGCTTACTACAGGAATAGGTAACAGTAGGATTGACACAGATAAGATGTACACAAAACAATACAAACGAAACCCGCAGATATAACAATAGCAAACGCACAAAGCTCTGAACAGCACAGACAACACATTCAGAATGACGAGCCCCTTGCGGGACGAAACGGGAGGGTTCAAGTAGTCATGGAGCCTCCTGCGATTGGATGACCAAGGACAGCTCGAGAAACAAACGGACCAATGAGTGACGAAGGAGAAACCCAGACCTGAGAGAAACAGAGGGGGAAACACAGCGCCAACAAGAAAACAACGACACCAATTCATTTTAGGATTTCTCCAATTTATGTCTATATATATATATCCAATATGTCAAAACATTTAAAGATATCTGAAATTAATTTAGAGATACCTCAAAATATGTAAACATATCTTAAATACATGTACAGTTATCTTTAAATATGCCATATAAAACAGCATGTATAAAAGCTGAAAAACAACTTCAGAGTATATATGTGTCCAATATCTGGGTATAGGTCAGTGGTATTTGCAATTGTATCATACGATATCATCATAATGTTACAATCCATTATATGGTCTATAACAGTCCCCATAATAATAATGTTATGGAAATCTATCCTGAAATGTACATGCCAAACATAATAACCATGAACATATGTTACATACATATGTACATAAAATCAATAAATAAAGAGTAACTTTTAATTACAAATCTGGTGTAAATTGTATCTAAATAGTTTGAAAAGACTGGTCTTTTACCAGATTAGATTATGTATAATAGAAATTGATGCTCATTATGTACTTTCATATTTATTTTTTAATCAATCAGACATTAAACATTGATATTAAAGGAGTATCATCTTTCAGAGTTGCTCTAGAACCTAATCTTTCAGTGAAAGCCCTCAACTCTCCAGTGAGTTATGACCAAAGCATCCTTCTACAAAATTCATTATTTGATACCTTTTCAAAGATCAAACTGTTTTATCTTGTTCACTGGCTGTCATATTTGGTAAAACTTCCTACATGTAACCAATGGTGGGCACAACAATAATCATTTTAAAGAAAGACATTTTTTTTTCTTGTTAGCTCATGTTTTAGGATTAAAAAACTGTCTGATATAAAATCATCTCTTATTCATCTAACTGATTTATCCTGTCCATTACATAAATTACCATTGACACAGCAGGATGTGAGGTGTGTTCTCTAATCAAAGCTTAGAAAATGCATGTTGAAATTGTAAAATTAACTAATTCATTGCCCAGAGTCAGAGTCTGACCTGCAAAACCTGGTCACCTATGGATTATACAGTTAGGTCCATACAGTGAGGGAAAAAAGTATTTGATCCCCTGTTGATTTTGTATGTTTGCACACTGACAAAGAAATGATCAGTCTATAATTTTAAAGGTAGGTGTATTTTAACAGTGAGGGACAGAATAACAACAAAAAAATCCAGAAAAACGCATTTCAAAAAAGTTATAAAATTATTTGCATGTTAATGACTGAAATAAGTATTTGATCCCCTATAAATCAGCAAGATTTCTGGCTCCCAGGTGTCTTTTATACAGTTAACGAGCTGAGATTAGGAGCCCTCTCTTAAAGGGAGAGCAATCAATCAATCAGATTCCAAACTCTCCACCATGGTCAAGACCAAAGAGCTGTCCAAGGATGTCAGGGACAAGATTGTAGACCTACACAAGGCTGGAATGGGCTACAAGACCATCGCCAAGCAGCTTGGTGAGAAGGTGACAACAGTTGGTGCGATTATTCGCAAATGGAAGAAACACAAAATAACTGTCAGTCTCCCTCGGTCTGGGGCTCCATGCAAGATCTCACCTCGTGGAGTTTCAATGATCATGAGAACGGTGAGGAATCAGCCCAGAACTACACGGGAGGATCTTGTTAATGATCTCAAGGCAGCTGGGACCATAGTCACCAAGAAAACAAGTAGTAACACACTACGCCGTGAAGGACTGAAATCCTGCAGCGCTCGCAAGGTCCCCCTGCTCAAGAAAGCACATGTACAGGCCCGTCTGAGGTTTGCCAATGAGCATCTGAATGATTCAAAGGAGAACTGGGTGAAAGTGTTGTGGTCAGATGAGACCAAAATCAAGCTCTTTGGCATTAACTCAACTCGCCGTGTTTGGAGGAGGAGGAATGCTGCCTATGACCCCAAGAACACTATCCCCACCATCAAACATGGAGGTGGAAACATTATGCTTTGGGGGTGTTTTTCTGCTAAGGGGACAGGACAACTACACCGCATCAAAGTGACGATGGACGGGGCCATGTACCGTCAAATCTTGGGTGAGAACCTCCTTCCCTCAGCCAGGGCATTGAAAATGGGTAATGGATGGGTATTCCAGCATGACAATGACCCAAAACACACAGCCAAGGCAACAAAGGAGTGGCTCAAGAAGAAGCACATTAAGGTCCTGGAGTGGTCTAGCCAGTCTCCAGACCTTAATCCCATAGAAAATCTGTGGAGTGAGCTGAAGGTTCGAGTTGCCAAACGTCAGCCTCGAAACCTTAATGACTTGGAGAGGATCTGCAAAGAGGAGTGGGACAAAATCGCTCCTGAGATGTGTGCAAACCTGGTGGCCAACTACAAGAAATGTCTGACCTCTGTGATTGCCAACAAGGGTTTTGCCACCAAGTACTAAGTCGAAGGAGTCAAATACTTATTTCATTCATTAACATGCAAATCAATTTATAACTTTTTTGAAATGTGTTTTTTCTGGATTTTATTGTTGTTATTCTGTCTCTCAGTGTTAAAATACACCTACCATTAAAATTATAGACGGATAATTTCTTTGTCAGTGGGCAAAAGTACAAAATCAGCAGGGAATCAAATACTTTTTTCCCTCACTGTAAATATTTGTACAGTGACACAGTCGTCATCATTTTGTCTCTGTACGCCACCACAATGGATTTGGAAGGAAAGATGTGCTTTAAGTGTAGACCTTAATTTTTAATTTCACATCTTGATTTGTTTCCTTTCAAATCTATTGTGGTGGCGTACAGAGCCAAAATGATGACAATTGTGTCACTGTCCAAATATTTATGGACCTAACTTAATGTAATCAAGTAAGACATGATGTATACACACTTTTAAACATATGCATTTAATCTTAATATTTTGTATACAAATTAGTGATGTGATTGAGACATATTTTCACAATAGATAATTGTAAAGCTGTTCGACGACTATTCAAATAGTCACGCCCAATAAGTTGCAATAAGTTCTGAACTTTATTTTAAAATACCTGGATAACACAACAACTTTAACCACTTTGTTAAATAAACATTAGGTTATATAAAAGATACCTTCCTATTAGGAGACATACAGAAATGCTATAATAAACAGCAGCAATAAGCATACCTGTGAACTCTCACACATCTCGTGTCAAACTGTCGTATTTTGCAAGTGTGTTATTTTTTCCATGATATTGTCACAGCATTTTCTATTAATTATAAAGGTTCTGACAATATCGGTGTATAAGCCGTCTCAAAATGTACCAGACCCTAGATTAACTTTTTAGCCGAGTCTCAGTGGGAGTGAGAGTAATTAAAATGTCACTAACCTCAACAAGTGGTTTAGTGTATCTCAGCAACCATAATGCAAACTTGAGTATCGGAATGTACGCTATGAAATTCAGAAATAGGTAAGGAGATGCAGAAGCTATTTAATTACATTTTTCAACACACATGGCGATTCCTCTCAAGCCTAGCAGTGTGACTTAGAATGAACATGCTAAAGGGTTAATAATTGTTTATTCATGTGTCCATCTCTTTTTGACAGTAGTTTTAAGGTGATAGAAACCATTTCACATGTAGGACATTAGTCCCTGATTTAATTTTAACACTTTTAATTGGTTGTATTATGAAGCATTATAACAGTTTTTTTTTTCCTGCTGCTCTGTTTTTACAAAGATAACATCATGAAGAAAAGCATCTGATTCATGTTTCATGCATGTTTTAATTGCAAGGATGCAACTCTAAGATGACGATCAACATACCTAGAATAGCATGCATACATTATTAAGCAGGCATGTTTCTTCAGAACATCACACATGACTGATATACACTTTTGTTGGAAAAAAAGAATAAGGAATGAATAAACAATTGAGTTTCACTCTCAGTTTGAGGAGAGATAGTGTTACACTATGTTGTATACATTTATGTGATTCGTTTGTTATTTGCAAAGGCTCAAGGACACCTTTGTAATTCATAATATATTTCAACTTGACCATCACCTTATTATGACTTAGATGCATATTCTTTAGTTCCCTTGTTCAGGGGATAATTAGGTCATGGTGATCTATTTTGTTTGTGTTAAATGTTGACTTCCTGCTTTTATACTGTCAGCTAACCAATCATGGTCAGCTGACAGCAGGCAGTGAATGATCTGCCTAGCCTTGTAAGAAATGTTGTGCTGTCAGTTTAGCCATTTTGTCTCGATCCTAGCACAATACAACAATATGAATCTTCACTTCTCACAGATAAGTGGAAGACTACAATTCTCAATTAACCCTTTCGTGCATGAGTTTTAAACACTGTGCTGTGCCACCGTGAGTTTTCTTTTTCAGGTGCTTAACTTTTCTCCGCATATTTTTATTAATATTGCAGAAATTCAGTGTGCAGCTTATCTATGAGCAAATATAAGTGTAGCTTGTTGAACATTTTGCATTAGTGTCTGCTGCCATTCGATTTTTTTACAGATTTACACATACTAATCATTGCAAAACATCCTTGAACATCAAGAAAACTTAATACAATTGAGTGTCTATATTGATCACTGTAAAATAAATACAGACAAAATAAACATTTATTGATTACAATTACATTACTAGAAAGATAGATGGATAGAATAAGCTTTTTTTCCCAAACTCTCAATAAACACAATAGTTGCACAAGAAGAACAAGTGCAACCGACAGAGAGATACTGATCCCTTCACAGTGTAATTCAGCAATCACAAAGCGAGACAAAAGCAAAATAAAATAAAATGGAGACCCCGTAATAAGATGCTCGTGGAACACAAACAATACAAAATAAAACAGCTTCTGTATTGATCACTGTAAATGAAATAGACAAAATAAATAACTGCTTTTCAGTTCTTATAGATATACATGGATAAAAACATGGCACAAATGCTTATTTTATCGATCTATCTTTCTAGTAAGGTAACCGTAATCAACAGATGTATATTTTGTCTGTTTTTCATTTGAGCAGCTCGATACCGGAGTGCAGTTTATTTTGTTTTGTTGGGGTTCAACGAGCACTTTAATACAAGAGCTGTAGATGGAATGAGAATCACACACAGTGTAATTCATAATCCAAATCAAAAGCAAAACAAAATTAAATTAAAAAATTAACAAATCAAAATTTATCCTCATCAAAATGCTCACCTACCTCGATTTCCTTTGCTTTCCTTGTGCTTTTTTTGCCAGCATGCATGATTAGTGTGTGTACTGCGACTAATGATCTGAATTCAGGCTTAATATGTATGTATATATATGGTTGAAGAGCCGGTATAATGTTTTATATAAACTGCATAATGTTTTATATTAATAATAGTATGCAGACCGAGCAAATTAGATTTATCAAGCTAGCGACAACCACTAAGGCAGTTGTTCAGGGCATACCCTCTAGACATTCCTCTCTCCACTTTGACTTCTGTTTATTATGATAAGAGGATCACCCAAACAGATAAATAGCCCACAGTTGCCAGTTTGCTTAGTATCTGTTTGTAGATATGTTGTTTCTCCAGATAGGCAGGAGCTGTCTTTGATCGGACCTCTCCCAGTATATCAAAGGAAGCCATCTGGTTTCCACATCCCACACCTTTCCTCAGGAAGACAACCACAAACAATCCAAAGGCCAGAGACCTGACCTCAAAGCAACACTTCTTGGGAGCATGTGCTGTTCAGAGAGACTCCGCTCAGGTGGAGAGCTTCCATGTGGGGGCCTTCCAGGTCGGGCATGTTAAATAAATACGCTATGCTCTGTGCTTCAAGACTTCAATTCTTTACTGGGTTCTTCAATGGTTCTCTCTTTTCATTAAAAAAAACTCTGATACAGATATTCATGTTGAAGTTACATGCTGAAAATAAAATATGTAAGATTGTGGAGGTTAAAAATGAGGTTACTATGTGAATGCATACAAATGCTGGAGGTGGTTAAGGTAATGGCCTAGTTTATCTCATCTGAACTCAGATTTAAATTAAAACAGAAATATGATTTCTGTCTTTCTCCATACAATAGTGTTTCAGGCATTATAGTACTCTTTACTTTTCTGAAAAGCAATGAAATCATTATCATGAAAGATCATTGTTTTGCTTCTCAATTTCAGGGCGAAGTGTATATTATTAAAATGTTGATCACTTGCTTGTTTCATATACTACAATGGGCCAGAGAGACATTATTATTATTATTATTATTATTATTATTATTATTATTATTATGATAATATTGTGGTACGCGGTCTAAATAACTAATATGCAGTTTGGGAAATATCCTGTAGCTATGATGCATGTGCATACAGTACTTCTGAAATACCAGAATATTCTGATTCTCTTAAAAAAAAAAAGAACAAATCTAAAATCTGTCTCCTGGTACAAAGCACAATAAACCTGGACTATGTGAGTCCTTGTTGTTTTCTGCCTTTCTGATAATATACTGTAAACTCATTTACATCTGGAACTACAAACCATTAAAATAAACAGTTTTCAAATATGTTGACACTATACAGGTTACAGAAAATGAAATTAACAGAGTTATTACTAGTTAGAACACACTATCATTAGTTTTCAACCCTTAATTACCCAGTGTGATGCATACTTCAAAAACATTAAAAGGGCTTGGCAAAGATATATCCCAATTCATGACAATTCATTAAATGTGACATGTATATCATACCAGGTTCCTAAGGGTTAACATGGAAAAAAAATGTCCAGTTGACTTTTCTAATTACTTAAATAGGTGCTTTGACAAATCATGTGTATGAATATTCACAAAGATCAAGGAGAATTAGTATTCTCTTACTTCAGGACAAGTCATGCATTACATTCATTTAACATAGACTTTGGCATTGGTCTCACATTCAAGGGGTACTGGCCGGTCGTTAATTTTGGTAACTGCTGCCACTCCCCACTTAATATACAGTTAGGGAAAAAAGTATTTGATCAGAAATGATCAGTCTATAATTTTAATGGTTTTCAACAGTGAGAGACAGAATAATAACAAAAAATCCAGAAAAACGCATTTCAAAAAAGTTATAAAATTATTTGCATGTTAATGACTGAAATAAGTATTTGATCCCCTATAAATCAGCAAGATTTCTGGCTCCCAGGTGTCTTTTATACAGTTAACGAGCTGAGATTAGGAGCCCTCTCTTAAAGGGAGTGCTCCTAATCTCAGCTCGTTACCTGTATAAAAGACACCTGTCCACAGAAGCAATCAATCAATCAGATTCCAAACTCTCCACCATGGCCAAGACCAAAGAGCTGTCCAAGGATGTCAGGGACAAGATTGTAGACCTACACAAGGCTGGAATGGGCTACAAGACCATCGCCAAGCAGCTTGGTGAGAAGGTGACAACAGTTGGTGCGATTATTCGCAAATGGAAGAAACACAAAATAACTGTCAGTCTCCCTCGGTCTGGGGCTCCATGCAAGATCTCACCTCGTGGAGTTTCAATGATCATGAGAACGGTGAGGAATCAGCCCAGAACTACACGGGAGGATCTTGTTAATGATCTCAAGGCAGCTGGGACCATAGTCACCAAGAAAACAATTGGTAACACACTACGCCGTGAAGGACTGAAATCCTGCAGCGCCCGCAAGGTCCCCCTGCTCAAGAAAGCACATGTACAGGCCCGTCTGAAGTTTGCCAATGAGCATCTGAATGATTCAGAGGAGAACTGGGTGAAAGTGTTGTGGTCAGATGAGACCAAAATCAAGCTCTTTGGCATTAACTCAACTCGCCGTGTTTGGAGGAGGAGGAATGCTGCCTATGACCCCAAGAACACTATCCCCACCATCAAACATGGAGGTGGAAACATTATGCTTTGAGGGTGTTTTTCTGCTAAGGGGACAGGACAACTACACCGCATCAAAGGGACGATGGACGGGGCCATGTACCGTCAAATCTTGGGTGAGAACCTCCTTCCCTCAGCCAGGGCATTGAAAATGGGTCGTGGATGGGTATTCCAGCATGACAATGACCCAAAACACACAGCCAAGGCAACAAAGGAGTGGCTCAAGAAGAAGCACATTAAGGTCCTGGAGTGGCCTAGCCAGTCTCCAGACCTTAATCCCATAGAACATTTGTGGAGGGAGCTGAAGGTTCGAGTTGCCAAACGTCAGCCTCGAAACCTTAATGACTTGGAGAGGATCTGCAAAGAGGAGTGGGACAAAATCGCTCCTGAGATGTGTGCAAACCTGGTGGCCAACTACAAGAAACGTCTGACCTCTGTGATTGCCAACAAGGGTTTTGCCACCAAGTACTAAGTCGAAGGAGTCAAATAATTATTTCATTCATTAACATGCAAATCAATTTATAACTTTTTTGAAATGTGTTTTTTCTGGATTTTATTGTTGTTATTCTGTCTCTCAGTGTTAAAATACACCTACCATTAAAATTATAGACTGATAATTTCTTTGTCAGTGGGCAAAAGTACAAAATCAGCAGGGAATCAAATACTTTTTTCCCTCACTGTAATATCCAGGACCCAGGTGGAGGCTAGGGATGTGTAGGTGAATTCAAAAACATGGCAGGAGAAACTGTTTTGGGTGAGTTTAAATACTCTGTTTTTACTATTCATTTTCTGTGGCATCCAATGGGCTTATACCTTCTGTGTGATTAGATGAGTTTCCTGCCTGAACCATTGCTTTGCTTATAGATACACCAACGTATTATTATTATCTTTTGTTACACATCTAGAATATGTGAAGCAATAATTGCAATTGACCCTGCCCCAAGGACCTACTCAGAATCTCATATTATGTTTTCTCACCATAATACCTTCTAATTAAATGCATGAATACATCAAAATGAATGCAATAGATATTAAGATTAAAATAAAATAAAATGGATAATAAGATAATTTAATTCTACTGTCTTTCTTGTTCCCTCAGGCATTCTGCCCACAGATATGAAAAATAAATAAATAAATACATTATATATATATATATATATATATATATATATATATATATATATATAATTATAAAAATCAGCAAGCACATGGTTGTGTATAACTCCTTGCAGCAGAATATAAACTGGGCAACCATATCGGCCTGCAATTAAATTCAGTTCCTTTCAGGAGCAAATAATACTGGGAGACAATTTATTAAAAAAAATTAAGGTATATATTACCACATGCATTATTGGATGCATCAGACCCAAAGAAATTACAGTAATACATATTTCTATAATTAATAAATAATAGATTTCTGTTTGTTTTAATAGTGATTTCTCCAAGAAGACTCCTAATTTTCATTTCATACCGATATGAACATTTATCTACTACCCTAATGAAATCCCAAGTTTATAGACATCCAAACCTTCATTTCTTACAGACATGACAATCCACTAGCCTAAGACCTAAATATTATTCAGAGTCTGTGTATTGAACCAGGCTAATACATTGCAGTACAGAAAGGAGAGACTTTAGGAGAGAAATAGAGAAGCAACCCTAACCTTAACGAGAGCCTTTCTTAACTGGGGACTCTAACACTAATCCTACCCTGAAGAAATATATAACCCTAATTTGTGCATATATTACAATTGTATTGCATATAGTAACAACATTATTCCTGAAAAATGCTGTCCAAATAACCTAAAAATACAGCTTGGTCAAATTTTGGATTTTCCATGTTTTTAGTAGGGATTACTCTCCTTAAACATCCAAATCTTAATTTCATACAGACATTACAATTTGCTAGCCTAAGACCTAACAAATATGTCAACATATACAATTACTAATCAAATAAAACATTGATCTGTTTTATTTGGTTAGTAATGGTATATGTTATCTAAAATAATGACTTTTCACATTTCTAAACTCCTCAACCGGCTCAATATTGTATTATTCAATACAATTATGAATGAACAAAGTAACATTTTAGTAAGATACTAATCGCAGCATGTCCATTATTCATAGTAGAATGCTTTAAACATAAACTTAAAAAAAAAAAAAAAAAAAGAGTCGCAGGATGATTTTTTTGGGCTTGTTTTATTTGTAATGTGCTATTTTGGGCATTAATTGTTATCAGCCTATGTTTTATGTTTTCTAGCTAGCTAAAAACATGATCTGACCATGACAGAGGGGTGTGGTTTAAGTGCAAATCATACACTAATAACATAATAACAGACATGTTCCAAAAATACCGGACAGGGGGTCAAAGTACAGCACAGGATAACATAATTAGTGCTACATTAAATTAAATGTTTACTACACATGTGGAACAACAAAGTTTGGATACATGACAATCTACAGCTCTGTGGCCGTTGGCACGAGAAATACCATTCCTACCCCATTAAAACCTTGATAAAATTGTCCAAATGTGGATTTTTTTTTTTTTTTCCTCTGGTGAATTATTTTTTAAACATCCATTTAAGAGAGATAAGGCAATAAATCAGCTTCAGACCCAACTCATACTGCGAATCTTTATTATGAACTGTGATAATACAATTCTATCATCATACCAAACAATTCTACACCCAATGCCGTGAAGTCAGTAGAGAAACCACCCTAACCTTAACAAATGCCTAGATATACTGGGGAGTCCGGAACAAAATTAACTAATATGAACTTCATTTAAATGCATAATGTTGCTACATAGCTATACTAAATTGAAATATTAATCCTTTAAGACTATTCCTAGCTTCACCTGTATTCCACATTAACTCGGGTTGATTTTCAGTGTTTTTTGCCTTCATCTTCCAAGTCTTCATTGCATCCAAGCATTGCAATTAATTAGGCCAGTACCTGCATCATATTAAAGGTCTTAATTCCAAAATTTTATAGTACACCACAATACTGTGAGGACAAACCTGATACTATAAACACCTGGATTAGATCAGTAAGTTAGGTACCTGACTGCCCACTTAACAGTGTTGGTATGGGCACATTCTGTGGCTCCATCTTCTCCCAGACTTGTACTTGTACTTGTATCTCCATGGGTTCTTCCTCCACTACTTCAACCTCCATGGGTTCAGCCTCTATCACTTGATCAATCTCCCTTGGTTCTGTTGTAGCCATCTGGGTCTGTTCTTTTTTTAATTGGCCAAACAAGTCTATGACTTTTTAGGTAAGAAGAACTTTACACATGTCTGCTCTCTCTGTACATTTTCTGTATGAACTGTTTGACCATGAGAAGGACTCTAACCCTAATCCTAGCCCAGTACAAAATATAACCCTCAATTTGTCAATTAAATGTATTTCAGTGCATAGTGTAGCTAAATTACTCATCATAATACTAAATGTACACATCAGACAATTCCTACCTTGATCAGTTACCTATCAATACAACTATCAAAATGTATTTCTGATTTTGGATATTCATTCATTTTTTCCTGTACATTTTGTAACTATTAGTAATATTAATAATATTACCATATTTCTTAGCAGATGCCCTTATCCAGGGTGACTTACAATTGTTACAAGATATCATATTGATACAGCTGAGTTTTTACTGGAGCAGTATGGGTAAAGCACCTTGCTCAAGGGTGCAGTATCAGTGTCTCCCACTTATCCAACTCATGTTGTAGTGTGATATTTGTAAAAACTTAAAAGTGATTCAGGTTATAAAGAGTTTGTTAAAATAATAAAAAAAGTATTGTTTATCTTTTTATTATATATATATTTTTAAATAGTAATAGGTATGGCCCTCATCTCTGAGCATCCAACACAGTTGACTGAAGAGGCAGGCAGGAAGCCAAAAGCTACCACATGTAGACAAGCACCTGCTGTGAGGTGGAGAAAAGGAAGGTGGACTGAAAATCTAATTAAGACGTCAATAGGAATAGGTTGGGTGATCTTAAATGGTCTTTGATCCAAAATTATTTCCATTTGCTCTCAATGGTTATTGAACTCAAGGCTCTCCTTTAAGCCTATGAATCAAGAATCCTTACTTAGAAGTTAATAAAATTAAAAGAGTTATATTGGTCGGCAACTTATAATGGTAAGGTTTTATTTTCCCTGGGTTAATATGTACAGAGCAAGTACTCTGAACCACATTTGGAAAACAATATATGTTTAAAGGTGTTTAAAATCAAATTCACCCTGTAACCCACTTGTGATTAATTCATACCCTTCCAGGAAGTGACTGGTCAATTAGTCTCAGTCAGGCCATTTGGGAAATGCGGTTGAATTAATAAAGCAAAGTCAAATGTTGTTCACAATATAAAGTGCTTTATAACTCCAGCAATAATCATATCTCGTCAACATGGATACAGATTTAATCAATACAATAAATATTTACAACAAACTTTATGTACTCTAGACATATAAAAGTGTTCCTTAGATCTGTCTTGGGAATTGTCAAGTCAACAACGACTTTGAGTAGTCAGCACTAAGCATAAAGCTACAAAGTAACTTCATATTTCTTATTCAGCAGATTAAAGAGGACAGTAATCCTCAGAATTGATCACCTTTCTGACATAGTTAATTGCAATTTGTCTCTTGTCTACAACATATAATCTTGTAGGGTGTGTGACTCTGTAATTTCTACAGTTTTATTGTTCATAAATGCAAACAACAAATATACAGTGGGGGAAAAAAGTATTTGATCCCCTGCTGATTTTGTACGTTTGCCCACTGACAAAGAAATGATCAGTCTATAATTTTAATGGTAGGTGTATTTTAACAGTGAGAAACTGAATAACAACAACAAAATCCAGAAAAATGCATTTCAAAAAAGTTATACATTGATTTGCATGTTAATGAGGGAAATAAGTATTTGACCCCTTCGACTTAGTACTTGGTGGCAAAACCCTTGTTGGCAATCACAGAGGTCAGACGTTTCTTGTAGTTGGCCACCAGGTTTGCACACATCTCAGGAGGGATTTTGTCCCACTCCTCTTTGCAGATCCTCTTCAAGTCATTAAGGTTTCGAGGCTGACGTTTGTCAACTCGAACCTTCAGCTCCCTCCACAGATTTTCTATGGGATTAAGGTCTGGAGGCTGGCTAGGCCACTCCAGGACCTTAATGTGCTTCTTCTTGAGCCACTCCTTTGTTGCCTTGGCTGTGTGTTTTGGGTCATTGTCATGCTGGAATACCATCCACGACCCATTTTCAATGCCCTGGCTGAGGGAAGGAGGATCTCACCCAAGATTTGACGGTACATGGCCCCGTCCATCGTCCCTTTGATGCGGTGCAGTTGTCCTGTCCCCTTAGCAGAAAAACACCCCCAAAGCATAATGTTTCCACCTCCATGTTTGATGGTGGGGATGGTGTTCTTGGGGTCATTCCTCCTCATCCAAACACGGCGAGTTGAGCTCGATTTTGGTCTCATCTGACCACAACACTTTCACCCAGTTCTCCTCTGAATCATTCAGATGTTGGCAAACTTCAGGCGGGCCTGTACATGTGCTTTCTTGAACAGGGAGGCCTTGCAGGCGCTGCAGGATTTCAGTCCTTCACGGCGTAGTGTGTTACCAATTGTTTTCTTGGTGACTATGGTCCCAGCTGTCTTGAGATCATTAACAAGATCCTCCCGTGTAGTTCTGGGCTGATTCCTCACCGTTCTCATGATCATTGAAACTCCACGAGGTGAGATCTTGCATGGAACCCCAGACCGAGGGAGACTGACAGTTATTTTGTGTTTCTTCCATTTGCGAATAATCACACCAACTGTTGTCACCTTCTCACCAAGCTGCTTGGCGATGGTCTTGTAGCCCATTCCAGCCTTGTGTAGGTCTACAATCTTGTCCCTGACATCCTTGGACAGCTCTTTGGTCTTGGCCATGGTGAAGAGTTTGGAATCTGATTGTTTGATTCCTTCTGTGGACAGGTGTCTTTTACACAGGTAACGAGCTGAGATTAGGAGCACTCCCTTTAAGAGAGTGCTCCTAATCTCAGCTTGTTACCTGTATAAAAGACACCTGGGAGCCAGAAATCTTCCTGATTGATAGGGGATCAAATACTTATTTCCCTCATTAACATGCAAATCAATTTACAACTTTTTTGAAATGCGTTTTTCTGGATTTTTTTGCTGTTATTCTGTCTCTCAGTGTTAAAATACACCTACCATTAAATTATCGACTGATCATTTCTTTGTCAGTGGGCAAACGTACAAAATCAGCAGGGTATAAAATATTTTTTTCCCTCACTGTACTACATTCAATGTATAGCCATTTCCTTACAAACTTCAAATTCTTTAATACCTGCCTATTTATTCTGCAATGTAAACATGTCTGTGAACTGTGTATCTAGCAAATGAGGCGAATTGAGGGGGATCTGAAGCATACCATCTGTTTTTTATAATTGACTTCCTGCCCTTTAAATGACCATTATACCCTCAATGTATAGTCTATATATGGTATGGTATCTCACTTATGTTGACTCATTCGTATTCGCAGTGTAGCTGTAGTTCTGTGCTTTGGTGAATAAAGTATATTTTAAAATAACCAAACTCTTATTAAACTATCCACATTGCAAAGTAATAAATAGCTCACTTGATCAATTGTTTTTGCTGGTTGCCTGGTTGCATGTTTGTGAAATCAATTCCTTTTGCATTAACATTGCTGTGAAAATTACTTAAATCATATGACAGCATGCATGCAGTGCACCCTGAGTTATTGAACAAGATGGAAGTACGTGCATTTTGTGTACTTTGTGTGGCTTTATGGTTTGTTTCTTCATTTGTACAATGCTGAATGAGGAACAACACAGAAGGGTGCATTAAACTACTGTACAAACATTTCAATCAAATGTGCTTACTGAAGAAGCTACAGTGCAGCTGTTAGAGATTGTTTTTGATACACCATAGCAAGGGATAGGTCAATATTCAGATGATGCTTTGTACTATAACTGCAATTGTTTCCAATAAATTAGTAAAAAAATATGAAAAGCTCATTATTAAATTAATATTCTTATTAGTATTTTATTAATACTTATTACAACTAGTAATTAACTAATATTTAACTCTCCTTATGTAAGAAACACATCTGTTTGCACAATGACCCTAGTGTTCCAGAGCACTTCTGTTGTGAGCGACTTGAAATGCAGCATTTTTGCATGTGTTCAGTTTATATTCATTCTGTTGTGTTGTCACTTAATATTGCGGTGTTGTAAGTATTTAATTGTTTTCTCAAAAGCAGCGTCTTGTTGTAATGTTTCATTTCTGTTAATGTTGTGTTGTGCATCCAAGGGTAATCGTACTTAAGGATGCTCTTTACTGACAGCTCATAGTGTGTGATCTTCAATATCAGTAAGAGGTAGGCATATATAGTCACAGTATGAATCTTAATTTGTCTGGTTATTAATGTCTTTTTAAGGTACATATGTACACTCACCTTACTTTTCCAAACAGCTTTAGTCTGCAATGCACAGTAAAAAGACCAACTAATTGGCAGCACTGTTCCACTTGGCTGCTTCCTCTCCTGCAGGCTTCATGAAAAGAAAGAAAAAAACTTAATCCACACCCTAAAATATGTGACAAATTTGGGAAATTAATGCAATGAAGGTGTTATCTTTAGAGCTGTGGTATTAGTATTATTATTAGTGGTACAATCAGTATTGTTTTTTTGCTGTTGTTACTTAACACTGAAGTTTAGATTAAACTCAAAAGTTATATATATTTTAATTTGTTATGAAAAATCCTCCACCCCCCACCCCACATTAAATAATTATCATCAATATAATTCTACACATGTACAACACAGGTTGACAGATACAAGTGAAACAGAAACAGGAATTTAATTAAGACTAGACAGCTTTACTGATCTAATGATGACATTGGAAGACAGTATCATATGGGGATGCAGCATTGGTCACTGATTTGTATACATCATTGGAAAGAACAGAAATCACATATTTTACATCGTTGTTAACATTTTAAATGCTCTGTTGGACTGGATGCTTTATAGTGTAACCAGTAAGATCACCTTCCTCACTGACAGTTTCATCTCTGGCACCTTGCCCAGTAGACGTTCTTCCCATGGATTGGTAATAGTTTGAGTTCCATTTTTCTCCCTGTCAGCTGCAACACCAAACAATTTTTTCAATTTAAGACAAAAATTAAATTATACATCTGTTGCTTGGGTAGTTTAGTATGATTGCAAAAACCTATTTATTATTGTTAGGTGTGGTTCATAGTATAATAATGCAGCACAGTAAACATTTGTATTAACATCCATCATGCTACTGACAGAAATAATAATAGAAAATCTCTGTATCCCTGTTTAATTTTACTCTCACTGCCAGCACCATGTATGTTAGTGTTGCACATGATTGCATTGCACTCGATTGCACAGCATTTCACCTCAGGCCATTGGTTGTGATTGCTTGTGACTACTTGGGTGCAATCTAATGCAGTCCAATCACATGTAATCAATCTCATGGAAATTGCTTGATTTAACACAAAACGATCTTAAACAACAGGTTTAAGATCACTACAACAGTGTCATTTACATCATGTTAGATCAATAAGAGAGAACTGTGTGTAGAGCCAAGTCATAATTCACATAACAATACAACTTATTTGTGAAAATCTTTACTTTTTTAAACCAGCGTGATAATTGATAACATTTAATAAACAGTATGGCATACTAGTGGTTCTTAAATATTATAAAGAAAATGTAATTATCATTTTTTGGGGCTTATGTTTAATTTAAGTCTGTTGCTATTGCAGTCACAGAAAACAGTTTAGGATGACTGTACCAATTAATTTACCTTGTTCATTTTCCAGGCAAATGCCAGCCATTTCCCTAAAGGAGAAATCTTGTTAAAAATGATCTAAAGTTAAAGGTTATACTGTTGAGCAAGTAATGCAACACCATGAAATTTTCCCACAGCAAAATATATATTTGAAAGATGTTCTTTCTTATTAATCTGTAAATATGCCTATAGCTTATTAGGTACACCAACCTAATAAAGAGTTGCTGCCTCTTTTGCCCTCAGAACAGCCTGAATTTGTTAGAACATGAACTCAACATGATTTCCAAAGCGCGCCACAGGGATGCTGGCCTATTTCGACGCCATTACTTCCAATAGTTGTTGCAAATTTGCTGTTGGTGGATCTCTACTTTGAATAGCTCGTTCCATCTTATCTCACAGATGCTTGATTGGATTGAGATTGAGGAGGCCACTGGAGTGAGCTGAATTCACTGTATGTTCCCGGAACCATTCTTGGACAGTCCTAGCTTTGTGGCATGGAGCATTATCCTGCTGAGAGAACCATTCACAGATGGATTCACTGCCGTCATGAAGGCATGCAACTCATTGACATTGATGTTAAGATATCCTGTGGCACTCAAACGCTGCTCAACACATATCAAGGGACCAATGTGTGCCACAAAAACACACCCCACACCATCACACTGCCACTACCAGCCTGCGTTATTGACACCATTGTTGGATCCATGGACTCCTGTGGTTTTTGCCATATCCTTGTCCTACCATCAATGTGAAACAGCAGGAACCAGGATTCAACAGACCAGGCAAGGTTTTTCCAATCCTCCGTTGTCCAGTGTTTGTATTCCTTAGCCCACTGCAACTACAGTTTCTTGTTTTTCTCTGACAGGAGTGGAACTCGGTTAGGTAGTCAGCTGCAATAACCCATCCGTGACAAGGTACAGCAAGTTGTTCTGAGGCTGATATGCCTCTTTTGGCACCACTGTTGTTGTCTGACTGACTGTAGCCCGTCTGTTATTCTAAGTCATGTCCACATCTGTCAGCCTTTTTCATCATGTTGTTTCCAACTACAGGACCTCCAGATGGCCGGATTTGTTTTGGGTGGTGGCAAAATGAAGAGAGTGTCGGGGGTGCAGACGAAGTAAGGAGCAGGCGTGGAAGAGGTGACGAGTGGCAAAATGATGAATGGGTTGGAGAAAGGACTGATGGTACTGACGAAATTATGAGATGGGCGGCAGGGCGACTGTCTTATGGGGCATGAGGCCATCCTGATTGGGCAACTGGGGTGACCGCCACATTCAGCCAAATCTTGGCTACACTAGAGGGTGGTGGACCATTCTCGATACACCCGTGAAAGAGTCGTGTGTGAAAACCCCAGCTGGGTTGCTGTTTCTGACATTCACACCAGTACGGCTGGTGTTAAATACCATGCCTCGTTCAAAGTCACTTCGATCTTTTTGTCTTGCACCTTCTCCCTCTGAACTGCACACACACACAATCCCTAGGTACCAGCCTACTTGCTTTAAATAGCATGAACGCATGATGCTGCCACCTAAAGTGGCCACTCAGGGTCTGTATATATATATATATATATATATATATATATATATATATATATGACTGAGTTATTTTTACAGCAGGTAAGACACCATAGAAGCAGGTGGTGAAGGTTAGTGTAAACTAAAGGTTTGATTTTATTCTGGGGATCTTTTTCAAGGAAGAGCAGGGGTTTATATGTGGCTTGTCCTTTTGATTAATCACAACAAGCAAATGATTCTCAGTCCAATTATTCTATTAATTGACTTTTTATCACACTGAACATAGTGAGAAACACTTTAAGGTTTGTAATATTAAACACATAAACAAACAAAGAAACACTGAGATGTCTTCCTTTTAAGCATCTGTCTTAAAATATTTAACTTACCAAAGACTCCCCCAATCTCATACCAACCAATTCCCTTTAAAAAAAAATACATACTCACTAAGTTCAGGTGGCAACATGGCCAGTAAAAAAAGGAAAGCAGAAACCTTAGCAAATCAATTCAAAAATTGAAAATCTAGCATAAAGGTATCCCTGTACAGCGTAATTTAATTTTTCAATCACATTTGTGGTCCAGATTTTGTCTATAGCAACCATTCTGCTAAAGGTACCAAAACATAATACAAAAACATGAAGTACAAAATATACAAATAAAATATATATTTATGATATAGTGTAAATGATTGAATATTTTAAAGGTCATTTAAAACATTCTCCATTTTATTTAACTCTCAGTGAACAATTCATGCCAACAATGAATTTAAACAATTAAATGGTTATTATCATTTTGGAATCTACTTGTGTTGCTGTTGTTATAGGTACAGCAGGACCTCTGGAATCAAACCAAGCTTTTACTAAATTCACTGATGTTTTTTTATAAGACCAGTTTGCTATGAAAACATCAAGTTACATAGGATTAGATTAGAAGGAAATCATTACTGTGTTTTCTATCAGGAGGAGTAATCCTGAAAAGCTTTAGTACAACAAAATAAACTCACAGGAAATTGAAATATGTTAAGGTTAACCTCAGGGGTTACAGATGGATTTTTTTTCTTCTTCCAAGTTGTTGCAAACAATGTTTATTATAATGGCTTTCCATGGAGGAAGCAGAAGTTGCCTGTCAGGACTTCTTCGAAGTGTCAATTCTGAGATAATGACATATTGAAAGCTCCAAACAACAGTGGTGTCACTAACTGGTAATTGGTTCTTCTTCCAGTTTATTGTCTCCAGCTGTGTTATTTGACAGTGATTTTTTAAGGTACAGTGGAATGTCAGGAATCAGTTTATCTTCCACTCAAGAGTTATGAAATATGTAGCAGTTAAAAAAAAAAGTGAACAATTGGCTATTTTTTTCTTTATATAATGTTTGTATAGACCACTAGCGATTTCAAGATAGAGAACCAAGGGAGATGTTACGAAAACAGCAACACAAATACAACAATAATAAACATAATTTCCGTTTTCCTTGTTATCATCTGTATTACATTAAAAAATAAAAAAACTACTATCGCTGACCTACTGCAGACATATTCTATGGGTGAATATCAACTTAATCATCAACTTTTACCATCAGGATTTTTACATTGTTCTTTTAAATGACGTGGTATGTTGTTCAAAAACAACCTTTAAATCAGTTTCAATAGAAAAACGTACCAGGACCAGTGATAGTTTGTTGAATGCAGATTACATCAGTTTAGTTTTGTATATATGCTTCTTATATGCATTTATTATTACTGCCAGAAAGCAGAAATATCAATTGAAATTTGCTTTATCATTTATATTGGGCTATTCTTCAGTATTTATTTTTTCTCTAGTAGCTATGTGAATATAGATATTAACAGGCATATCTGTACCCAGTGTGTGTAAATCTACCTTGTTTATTTACACAAAACTCTAGGTGAATTATAAGTTATAATTAAATTCAGCAACCAAATGAATAAACTGCTGTCAGTTATACAAACTTTAGTTCAAGACTGTTTAATGAAAATATATAGTCTCTGTTAGAGCAGTGCTTTTCTGCACCTGTGTTTCTGAAGAGAACTGATAACAATATATATTTTTCCTCAGTATTTAAAATGACCTCATGGTTATCATTTGTTACCTGCTGAGGTCAACTCATTATATTTAGATAAGCCACTTCTACTTACACGATTCCATCTAAGGATAGCCTCTCAGATCATTTGTCAACTTTAATATTTCTTTTCATACACTAATGACACTCATGAATCAACTTGAATTACAGTGATAAATACATAGCTGTCTCGTACTAACCTTTGCCAACTATTGTATCTGCATATGTTTAGAACACTTATTTTTTCTTAAGATAAAAGCATAGTGGAGGCTGCAAGGTCAGATTTCCTTTCTAAATAAATGGTTACTTCTTGGTATTTCCTTCGTATGTCTTAAACTATGTTATAGCAGAAGGCATTATCAGCGCTCGAGGGACACCAAGCATGAAATAATAAAATGTGTATATATTTATTTATAGTATTATTAATATGTTCTGCCAATTAATAAATCCATATTTTCTTGTCCATTCTAAGCAACATTGTACAATTTAAGTATAGTGTTTGAAGTAAAATAAAGCTGTTCTGTCATTGATTTTACAAATACAGACTCACAAAATGATTTCCATTCCAGCGATGTTAGAATTGCTGGTCAAGGTCATGTTGGTTTATGATTCAGGGCTGTCTACATTAAAAACTGATTGTTGACTTTGTCAAAAGCTGGCTGTGGTGCTTTTAAACAAATCTGTTGGAAATGTTGAGGTACGTTATATGTGGCACTGTCTTTTTATCATAGGCTGAAGAAATGTTTTTTATTTTGATTAAAATCATGCCCACAACCTGAGCAGGATTTTTTTAATGGCACAGAGCCTTTCAAGTTTGAACAAAGGGTGGTTCTGGAAGACTAATGATGGAATGTTAAAAGGTGACTCTACAAGCAATCCGCAGTATTTCATCTTGCAGGAGGATGTGAATGTGTCAATGAATGCTCCTGGCTGCCACTGACTTTTTGCTAGGTCTCATTTGCACCTACATTTCTGCATTATATGACCTTCTTGTCTTTTCCTAAGGTGCAGTATTATCTTTACCCATTTATCACATTTCACACATTGATGATCTGGAAATGAACAATCGCTGTTGCTCGTGGTGTGTTTGCTTTTGTAATGTCATTTACTTCCCTCAAATAATAGAGTTTTAGAGTTCCATGGTATTGTAAGTATTATGTACATGAGGTGAATGGGTAAGATGGGCAAGATCTTGAAATAGAAACATTATATAAATCAAGTATTATACATGATACTGAATGGACATTCAGTGTTCAAATAAGGTAAAGGAAAAACATAGTCTTGCTTAATTTAAATATACAGCATTGCAGGGAGGAATATATAAAATACAACAAAATGTTTCCTGAAAAGACTATACCAACATGCCATTGAGTTGGCTTAAACTACTACTACTACTAATAAGAATAATACCTCACAAGAATTAAATGGACAAGCAATAACTCTGAAATGACAGTTAACCGATTTATTAAAGTGTAAAAAAGATTGTGTTTCTCAAGAACACTAGATCCCATTCAGCAGAGTATGTGTCATGAAGTATGGTTTACAAAGTCTCTCAGTGCCTGCCGCTTATATTTCTTTCTCATTCGGGCTGTTTTGCTCTGTGCTACATGTTGAAAAATGAATGTAGAGAAGTAGGGAGTATGTTCAGTTTCTGGACATGATTTCTCTACCTTTGTTGCTGATTGGATAGTAAATTCTACACCTTCAGCTAGCCTCAGTTCTTTAATTTGATAAGAATCTAACTTCGGACTAAGCCACTAACCAAATTGAACCCCTGTGTCTGTCATTGCACCTCACTTTAGCAGCATAGGGCTGTTAGTAATATAAAGTAGCAAAGAAAATATAACTAACAATTAAATGTTATGAACCACATACTCTCAAGTACTTGTAGACATCGTATGAAGAATTATATAGCGAACTTATGTTGCTTTAATTTAAATACATTGTTGATGGTTTTAATCATTCAGATCAATCACAAACCATCACCAAGTTGTTGTCCCTTACATTTTCCTTTTCTTTGCTGTGACAAACTGAATGATTTATACTTTTACACAATTCATTTCTAAAATTCCCATTATTTAAATACTGGGGGAGCAGGGTCAAAGTCATTAAGGAGGTGAATGATTTTCATAAGGAAGTGTGTATACAAGTGTGTGTATAAAAGAGTACTTAAAGGACCACATGGTCAGTGTTTACCCAGCCCTCGTTAATAGACTACTGTACTTTTCAAAGTTATCTGTAAACTATGAAATTACCTAATTCAAAATTAATTTGCCAGTCTCTTCTGCTGTAGTGGTAAGTGGGGATTCAAATTATATGTTACACTGGTGTTTCAAAACATTTTCCATTATTCTATGCTTTTTTAATATATGTTTTTTGTTTCTCTCCACTACTGAAAGAAGCATTCTTTCTTGCAATTTCTTTTTTTTTTTCCTTCTGCTGGGCCAACTGATGTCTGTTACCTTCCTAACCACTCAGAGGATTCAGTGTCATACACGGAGAGGGCTGCATCTGCATGCTCTGATGTATGTGCATGCCACCACAGATGCTCCTTTAGCTGATAAGCAGATGTGAAATTGGTAGAGGGATTGGGTTTAAACAATCAAAAGGGAATAAAGCACTTCCATGGTGACAAACATTGATGTTTATGGATCGTTTAAGTGGCATGAGTAAAAACAGAGTCGTAAGAGAGTTTCTTGGTAATGGGGGGTTACAAATTATTGCTTGTTGTCGTGAAAACACCTAGAATAATGTATTTAACTCTTTTTCAAGTACCATATAATCTGATTTAATTTGTTGTTTTTCTGAAATGTACCCGTGTTATACAAAGACTTAGACTGATTCACAGATAAACAACAAAAAGCAAGCAAGCACCATAAAACCCTTCTTAATGCTTTCAGTGTGGGGCTTGACTGCTAACAAGCAAAGCCTACAAACATTGATACATCAAGGAAAATATGGTATAAATCCTTTCAAATGTTACACTGCAAGCAAACAGATCATCCACCGGCTTTCAAATGTTGGCCTAACTTTAATATGGTGCAAAGCACCTCTGTATGACTGGCGTATCTTTGGCCACTGTTGTGGGATATGCTGTCGGTGTCAGATAAATGTTAGCCAATCAAAGCCAGGTAGTAGTTGCAGGCAGGCCGGCCAGGAGGGGTGTAGGAAAGGCGGGATGTAGGAAACATGCCTCCACAATGCAGGGTACTATGAATGAAGTGCAGATGTATTGTGTACAGTGCTTACACAACCAGAATAAACAAAAACATAACCAAAAACTCCCTTTGAGTCTACCTAAACATAACATAGTTCTCTTATAGCTATAACATACTTACTTACTTACTTTACTTGCTCCTTTTCAACTGTTTTGCACCAGGTATTACATGGGCGGCCTCTAGGTCTTATGCCTTGTGGTGTCCAGTAAAGTGTGATCCTAACTTTGCTCCATCCTCAGGACATGTCCCAGCCATCTGAGTCTCCTCCTATTTATCTCAGTTGTAATGCAGCAGGTGTTTGTGAGGTCAGAGTTAGATATCTTATTGGGCCAAAATATCTGACAGATTCGTCTCAGACATCCTTTATGGAAGGCAGGGAGTGATTTCAAGTCGCACTGAGTCACTCTCCAGCATTCACTACCATACAACAGCACCAATTTAACATTGTTGTACACTGTTGTAAAGTCTGATCTTGGTTTTGAGCTGGTATTGTTTAGACTTCCAGATGTTCTGAAGTCTTTTGAAGGCTACTCTGGCCTTGCTCAGTCTGCTCTTAATATCTTTAGTTGTGGAGTTTTCCTAACTAACCAAGGTGCCTAGGCAGGTAAAGTCCTCAACTTCCTCTAGTTCTACTCCCTCGATGTGTATAAGGGTGGTTTGTGGGGTGTTAATTCTGAGTACTTGACTCTTCATTATGTCGACTTGGAGGCCTAGTGTTGGCAAAGAGGCAGAGTCTTGTGGTCTTGTCTTGCATGTGGTTTTGTTTAGATGATAAGAGAGCTATGTTGTCAGCAAAGTCAAGATCTTCTAATGACTAGAACATAGTCCACTGGATGCCCCAGGCATATCTTTAGTGGTGTTTCTCATCACCCAATCAATGGCCACCAAAATCAAGATGATAGGTGATATTGTTCAGCCTTGACTTGTCTCGATAGTGAACCACTCTGTTATGTTGTTGTTAAGAAGCACTACACAAAGCACTGAAGATATAATATATAGCTAAACAAAGACACACAAGACAAACAGCAACTAGGCCAAATTATAGTCCACACTCCAAAGTCAAGATCATCACTCCAGGTATCTTCTCTACTGCTTTTCTCTCTGTCTCTCCTGCCTCTACTCAACAGGAAGCTGTCCACTCACGGAGAGTCAGCCCATCATGTGATGCCCCTGCTCACTGGCCTCCCCTGGGGTCTGGTGACAAGCCCTGCCTTCTGGCCCTGCCTTTTCTTACAATTAAAATTTTCTTACAATTAAGCTTACTTTTGCATTACGCTCACTTTATTTCCTGTGACACAGTATTCACAAAGGTTTTGTCCATTTATTTTGATAATTCATTTTGAAATGTATAAAAGTAGCCTCTTTATTTTACTTTCTTCTAATTTCCCTCTATACCTCATATTGTATGCACTTAGACATTTTTATGAAATATGTTAGTACTGTAGGAAGTGATGCTGTTTTGTCTCTTTTATATAATGCTCTAAATATGTAGAATTAAAAGTAGGACAGTTCAGAAGATATTATAAAAATATTCATAACACTACGGATTGTTATGATACTATAAATATTTCATTGTCTTCTCGCACTGAAATATTAAACACCCCATAATTACTTTTCCTAACACCTTACTCTTTCTTATGGAATATAAAACAGATCTACTTATTTCTACTTTTTTTCTTTATTGAAAACTCAAGGTGAAAAGAAACAGTCTGTAAGTATTAGCCTGCAATTTCCTTTGCAGAAACTGTGTGTAAGTGTGAAAAATGCAGTCACTTGATTAATAAATACAATTTACCTTCAAGATAGAAAAAATAAATCGCAGAAAACATAAATGTCTTTGTCAGTATATCTGACATCTATTCCATCAAGGTTATAATACAATTGTTAAATAAGTACTTTTTAGTTAAACTACGTATTTATCAGTGTACTAATGTAATCATAGCTATCTAATACTTTACTAGATGAAACAACGTATGCTTTTCTCATTCGAACAAACAAGTCCACCTAAGAATTAATTTGGGATGGTACTTTGATATGTTTTATGTAATTAAATAAATAATTCTGTTTGTTTTAGTTATTGCTTCCACAAACTCTGTTGAGAATGTGGTTTAAGACCTTAGTCCCTTTCAGTGGTTGGTTCTTCAAGTTCATTACCGCTCATTTAATATATAATAATATAATTTTGAACTTACCTATGCGTACTGTCATACCTTACGGTATGCAAAGCTTTCCTGATTTATGGGATTTTAACTTAAATGAGTATATACATTCAACAGAACAGTCAATAGAAGATTAAGCCTTGAAATATATGTAATACCCAAAAATGTTGTTTTTTATGTCAGATTACTGATATGTTTTGAAATACCTAATGCCGTTCTTCTAAACTACATTTTATTTCACTAAATAAGGATGATCAAATAGTCATATTTAGAAATGTGATCTCTCTTCTACTTCCATGCAAGAGTAATATATTATTTTGTGGTTCAGTTTGCCTGCAGTTTAAAGAAGGAGCTTGCCCATATTCATTTCTTATTTGTTGCATAACCTATTATATTCTGTGCACACGCTTCTCTATTGTTGTCCATGCATTTTTTATTTGGCATGCTTACTCACTATCCATTCAAGCAAACACACATCTACAAAATATTTTCAAGGCTGGGTAAAATAAAATGATTTGAGGAAAGCTGACCAGTTTTACACTAGCTTAAATGAAGTAAGATTTCAAACTACAAAGAAAGCATTCAGTGACAATAATTTGCTTCTCCTGTATATTACTTTGGAATGTCTTTTCAGATAACGTTTTTCATCACTGTAAAGCTATTATATATATATATATATATATATATATATATATATATATATATATATATATATATATAGAGAGAGAGAGAGAGAGAGAGAGGGGGAGAAAACACTACTTTATATCAGACACAATACATATTCTTATATTTTCCCTGTCTACATTTTGTTTGAAAGTAACAAAATACTTAAAAAAAACACATTACTGGCTGAGCAGACTTGTTCCATTCAGCCCTTGCAGAATATTTAGTGCTTTTACTTTTTTGGCTCGAAACAAGCTGCACAAATTGAACACGATTGAAAAATTATGTTACTATGGCACCATGAAAAAGCACTGAGTGAAAGAAAGATATGGCTATCCCTGTGGAAATGCCTTCCTCTCCCACAGATCCACTAACACATGCACCTTCGCCCCATTAGTAATTCATTAGCATAATGAATAACTGTATTTTTAAAAAATACAGTCAATTGCTTGAACAACACTAAAAACATATATAGTGGTACAATGTATGATAAGCAAGTAAGAGCACATGCTATAACATATGGGGCCTATCAGACAGCTCTATTTGTGCTAAATAAGGAGAATGTTGAATGCATAGGAAGGCAACTTTATGTTAAAGACATGGCCCAAAATTAAAAATCTAAGGCTTGTGAACTTTCCCACTATATTGCATGGCAGCAATCTTGCACTTCTTTATTGTGTTGATAAATATGTAATAGGAGAAAATGTTAAAGAAGCTTTTGATGAAGTACCTCATGAAAAGCTATTATAAAGCTGTAGGAATCCAAACAATGTGTACAGATAAGAGGAGCTTCCTCAGACCGCTGTGAGGTCAGTAGTGGGTTACCAAACAGATCAGTATTTGGACCACAGCTCTTCCTAGTTTCAGTGTTGTATAGTTGGTAAACTTGTGCAATATGTAGATGATACACAAGCAAGTGTAGTTCCTAAATCTGTTGATGCAGCACAAATGATGCAAAAGCACATGTGGATGGATGAAATAATAAATATTTGTATTCCACTTAAGGGAGAAGCTGTGAATATTATGTATCTCTGAGTAACATAGTTTCTCTTCTTAGTGTAGCTAAAAAGATTTAATAATGCTGATAATAATAAAAAGAAGAATGGCACATGATTCTAATTTCAGATAATCCCTGATTTGTGTATCTGTGGGAAGATTATATACTTTTATTTTAGGTAAACACTGCATTACAACCAAGAATACTAACACCTTTCTACAATTACATATGTATTATTTTGATAGGAGAGTATTATTTATTTATCTCAAAAATAACCTATAGATTTATGTATATGTATACCTCCTGACATTCACAGAGAACTTCAAAGGATCTTCAAGATCTGAAGTTCGAGCGTCAAAACCCCTTCCTTTTGTGTGATATGAATATTTATACTGTACCGCTGAAGGGGGCTGCAGTCAGTATCAGGAATCAAACCTCAGTCTTCCCAAATCATGGTTGCACATGCTTCTGCATCTCCTAAAACGCTCCTTGAACCCTAGGCTGTGCATTTGTACAACTACTACTACTACTACTACTACTACAATTTTAACAAGCAGTGATATAAGGGAGTGTATGTGCTCTTCTGGGATGTAATACAGACATTGAGGTTTAATTAAACATTATTTATTAAAGAACATGAAAAAGTTTTGCAAACAAGTGTAATCAGCAAGGGTTTAACAAAAAAGTTTATTTCTCTGCTGTTTGTTGTTATTTTAAGGTAAGCAGACACTTAAAGCATGATTATTCATCAGCTAATTATAATTAAAATAAAGATACTTATTCCTTCCCCTGTGTTCATTTCTGCTTATTAACACCTGTTTTGATTGTCAAATACATCAAAAACAAATCATACAACACATAATAATCTACTTTTTGTATTCAATGCTCTGCCATTGGTTTGTAAATAACTGTAAAAGAACAAAAGAAAAAATAGATGAAAGCTAACTTCATTCCCGTATTTAATTAGATTCATTATTCAAAATGGTTTGTTTTTTTCATACTTGTTTTTGTTTTTGTTTTAAAACAGAAAGGAATATGTTTAAACATCTCTCCAATTAAAACAACATACCTCCAGCCATTCCAAAAGTAACACTTTATTTTCTGTAGAGTTTGCTGAAGGTCCATACTATGAACTCTGATAGATCATATGCCAGCTACATTCTTGACTTTACTATTACTATTACTATTGTTTTGCTTCTATTCAAGTTATATGTATTATCAGTGTAGTATATATCAGCATTCAGTAGCATTAACTTGTTTCAAAAGGAGTTAAATAATCACAACATTGCAAAGATTTACATTCTGTTTGTATTTCCTTAGGTAACACAAGACAAACTTCTTGAATCCCATTCTCAGGCAATGCATGCCAGATCAGATGTGACATTAAACTTTTAAGAGTAACACTTTATACGACAGTGTCATTAATAAATGATTGGTAAATAGTTTATAAAACAGTTAGGAAACATGAATAATTTAATTTATTCATGATCAATACACCTTTAAAAGACAGATATATCATTTGTAATAAAGATGTGATACAAAATAATGTTTTAGTTGATCCCAAAACACTATTTTGTTCCATAAAAAAAAGATAAATCATATCTTATAAAGGTTTATTAATAATGTATACATTGAATTATTAATGGTTCCTAACTGTTTTATAAACTAATTACCAATCGTTTATTAAAGACACTATAATATAAAGTGCTTCCCTTTTAACTAACTTCTGAGACGGTTTTGATTGTCTTTTCCAGGGTAGGTGTATTTGCACATTTATGTCATTAAACTATTCTGGGGAACACGATATTTCAGAAAAGTGACACAGGATATGAAAATACATGTGGCACTTTACTTTAATAATATATTAATATAATTACCTCAAGAAAAGATAGTTGATCGACTCACAATAGATTCGAAAACATATCTAGCACATTCTGGTGTCACTATTATTATCTATTTATGGCTGCAGATTTGGGTTTACTAAATATTCTTGTCCTTTTGGATTTAAGCGATGCATGGAACATTGTAGTTCACAACATATTGAATTTACTTGTGTCTGGTACTGTTCTTAAGTGGTTTAGAAATCCTGCCCTATGACTTACCAGATGAGACACCTCAGATCCTTCTTTTTTTTATATTAAAAAAATATATATACAAATTATATAAATTGATTTTGTCCTATTATTATCCTACACAATGATGGTATACATGAACAAAGCAACACATTATTTACAACTAAAATATATACAATAATTGAGCACAATCAGTGGAATAATATATGCCATTCAAAGGAACCTATAAATAAAGAAACAATTGACACATCTTCTGCTAGGCTGCCTAAATGTGTGTCTTTACCAGCCTTTATTCAGGTCCAATCTACACAGCTTCTCTTGAACATTTAATTCTAGGACTCTAGGTCAGAGTCTATAAACATACCTTGAGTTTCAAAGTTTTAGGTTCATTTCTGAGTCAAATAAATGTATGAGATTTTACAAGAGAAGGAAAGAGATGTTTAAATAAATATTACCTAGAGAAAATAGTTTTCTCATTGATGATGCAAACAGTATATGCTGACCAATGTTGATTACACACTCCTGAAAAGTTCACAAACAGATTCGGCAGCCAGTCTCGTAGTCAGGTGGAAGTTGTGGTCAATAAAGGGATGCTTGTTGGGGTCCAGTCCACAGTCAATATCCATAAATAAGCTCACAACCGGTCTTATTATCTAATATTGTTTTACATATTCAACATAGAAGGTATTTCTCTGTCTTTTGGTGAAAAATATTAAACAATAAATTAATGTATTACCATAATACATTACCATTGTAATTAGCACAAATGACTAGGTTTATCAAAATAAATACAAACTATTGCTTACATGTTGTTTGTTGTCATTGAAGTAGAGAAATAGAAGCAAAAACTAAGGAATATTAAACATTTCCAACGAGATTGCCACAAGACAGCAAACTTCTGATTTCATGATTCACTTTTCACACCAGTTGATTTGTCTTACATTCTCAAAATGTAGCATTGATATCCTATTTTTTTCTCTTACTGCTTAGGAATATTTTAGCTGGATAAAATCTAAACCACCATGACCATTTCTAAGTATGGCTGTAATGGCACACTAAAGTGATTTAATAAAACCCCTAGTGACCTTTTTACAATAAGCACAGCAGTAGCAGAGACTCTGGATAGTGGAATATTTCTGAAAGGTCATATTAAGACCATCAGCTAAGCAGCATACTGAGAAAAAAGTAGAGTGAACCTTCAGGCTGTTTACAAAATTTCTATTTAAAAGGAATTGTTGACTTTTTACTTGTTAACAATTGTCATCTCAAGTATGCGAAAGGTTCATGTTGAGAGTTAAAAGCCAACCCTTTCATTGTAATTGAAAACAATCAGGGGACTATGCACACAACATAACATTTTGTTTTATTAAAGTGTGGAACCAGGTTGGTTTGTGTTGGTCCAGGGAAGGTCTTAAAGAGTCTTGGTTTGGTAAAAAAAAAACAGTACCCAAGTAGGAGACCATATTTTTTCTTTCCCTGTGAATGCTGGGATAGATCCTCATGACAGAAAGTCTGGTTGCATTCTTTAGCTAAATGATTAAATAGAGATATTTCAGATTAATTAAAATACACATTGAAATGACACTTTAAATACTTATCTTAGATAAGTCTTGAAGATGCCACAACTATCCCCACTGTTCTAGATAATAATCAATTAAGATTAGATTACTTTGATACATGGGAAACTGATGTCTTAAGAAACTAAAGACAGTTAAGACTAATTAAACACCAGAGCCAGATATTTTCTACCCTTGAGGTCTTGGAGAGATAAGTGAAATTATATCCAGACACATTTCAGACTTTTCATTTTCACAAATATGTGTTGGAGCCACTGTATGTACCTAAGGCTGTGGGCGCCACTTGAAGTGGGGGGCATCGATTTTCTTCCTATCAAGGGCCTCTCACTGCTTTTATAATTATGCCTATATTTACTCAGCAAGAACTATGACCCCAGATTAGCCCACTTGTTTCTTCTAATGAGCCATGAGATAGTGCCACAGAGAATAACAATCTGTTTTCCTTATAAACTAAATTAGAAAACCATTTCTATCCACACTTAAGTATATGATTATGTATCTGTTATGTAAACTAATGGCACTGGGAGAATGCCACTTCCCCACAAAACCTGACTAAACCTAATCCATAAAATCTACCATCTGCCTTTATTAAAATGTATGGTAGTAAAATAATGCTAAAACTAACCTAAAAGTTTCATAATTTCCCCTATAAACGCACACCATTAGAAAAAGAGGAGAAAAGTCTTTGCTTATCCCAAATCTGTCCTTTCTCTCCAGGCAACTCCACAAAAACGTCCCTGACTCCTCTCCACCAGGTAAGCGCAAATGTGGGCTCCTCCTCTTTGCAGCACTCTCCTCCTGTGTCTTTCAACCCTTCCAGGACAGCCCCTCCGCAAAGACAGGTGAATGAAAACCTCAGGGAGAAAAGAGCAGGCAGCTTCAGGAGATAGTACACGGTCAGCACACTATTGAATTTTTTAAATATAATGCTTTCACCATTCATACAATCACTCTCTCAGCTGTACGCCCCCCTTTCTCACCGCACTGCTCAGCAAGGAAAATCAACCCAATAATACAGAAAAATGAAGAAAAACTATAATTCACTCAAACAGGGGAGATAGTGCAAATAACAAATCATTGAAAACTTAAATTATACACCAAGCTTTTTCACCCTCCATGACACTAAGTTTTGAATTCTGAATTATTGTCAGTGAGGTTTTGGAGGCTTCCTCAACCTATTTACTTAGCAAAAAGATATGTGATTTGACAGATTCAAAACTGCATAAGGCAATCCCATGTCTTTTTTTTACTGATAGTTACACAAATGAAAATACATTTTTCAACAGAAGATAAGCTTACTACAGATTTGACCTCTAATTGATATATGAAAACATTATTTGAAACATTTAATAATCATACCTGCTTTGTACATTTGAGTTTCAGTCCTAAAATGTATTTGGACAAAGTGTTTTTTGATAACCTTTGCATACATTATTTTCTCTCGATACAAAAAAGCTTATTAAATTAATGTTGTTTCTGAATCACAGTATTGATAGTTTGACAGCAGTCTTGGCAGCTGTGGAGCTGGCCAAGTTATTTATGTCATTACACAACCAGTCCTGTTGGTTTCACAGTGCGTTTCATATGGATGCCAGACATCTTTCTAGGTCACCTTGCTATGAGAGCTAGAGGTGGAACTGGACATTTACACAGCTGCTTCCAATTCAGATTCTGTCATCATTTGAATGATGTGTCATAAGGTCTCCTCCTCTTTTATGAAACGGCCGGCTGGCAGGGTATTGGCTAAGGGAGACTGTGACACTTGAAAACACCACTATTGGCTGAGCTTAGCCTTTATATCACAAGGTTTAGGTGCCGTTTTCTTCAGCACGGGTTCTGCTGACCTCTACACCTCCCAAGACATTACTTCTGCCTAAACTGATGGCCATCTGAGGGTTAGCCAATTTAATTAACCTCTGCTTGGCACTCAGGATTGCATGTCAGTGGCAGCTGTGACTACAGTTGACTGTGGTAGCTATGGGCACACAGGAATGTAACCTACAATATATATATATATATAAATGCACCAATTTCTTGTTATCTCAAAGTAATTTTTGCTGATTACTGCATGATTTGGTATATAGCTAGGGTATATTGTCAAAAGTGTAAAGCAAGGGCAGTGATGTTCAGACTGTACAATGCACTAGTTAGACCTCATCTGGATACTGTGTACAGTTCTGGGCTCCACACTTCAAGAAAGATATCGCTGCTCTAGAGGCTGTTCAGAGGAGAGCAACCAGACTTATTCCAGGTCTGAAGGGAAAGTCCTACTGAGAGACTGAGGACCTGAACCTTTTCACCCTGGAACAGAGGAGACTACGTGGGGACTTGATTCAAGTCTTCAAAATCATGAAAGGCATCGACTACATCAAACCAGAGGAGCTTTTCCAGATCAGCAGGGACACACAAACCCGGGGACACAAATGGAAATTGGGCTTCAAGGCATTCAAGACAGAAAACAGGAGACACTTTTTCACACAGAGAGTTATTACAATCTGGAACAAACTCCCCAGCGATGTGCTTTAATCAGACAATTGGGGAACATTCAAAAATACACTGTACGTGATCCTTGGATCATTTAGTTTTTAATGGACACCAAACGAGCACGATGGGTTGAATGGCCTCCTTTCTTTTGTAAACTTTCTGATCTTATTTGAGAAGAGTTAAGTGTGATTATAAAATTATATTTTTAAAAATTGGATATACAATGAGAGATATAGGTCAGAGATGGAATACATAAATATTAGAATGCATCCAGGCCTAACCTAGATAAGAGACACTTGAAAAGGTTGAAACAAGTGGAAATATCTTGGGGACGTCTTTAGCAGTGGAGCAACAAAGGCTGGTACTGCTGCTGATTTATATATGTGTGTGTGTGCGTGTGTGTGTGTGTGCTTGTCCAGGGACTTTGAAAGGTATATATGTCTTACCTTTTACAGAATATGTATGTATGCATTTGCCTGGAAAGAAAGGCAAATCTGCAATAATATGCACACCTGACATACAATTAAGAAAATTGAATGGGATGGATGGTCCATTTATTGCATTCAGAGACATACATATGCACACTTTTTTCTATACATATTAAGTAAGTAACTGACTCCAAATTGTATGCATTAAAATAAATAGTTACATACATACATACATTTATAAATACCCAATATTAAAATATTATGTTGAAAATATGCAGGATGCACTTTCACTAGCCTTTTACTAATTTCATCATATTCTGAGGAGGGATAGCCTACCAATCCTCAATACAGAACCTCCCCAGCTTCTCCAGGTTGCACAGCTTACATTTATACCACGAATGTCTAATAGATTGGATTGAGGTCTGGAGATTTCAACGGCCAGTCAAGATTATAGATTTTTCCAGTGTGTTTGTTCAAATCTTTCTACAAGGCAGAATGGCGATACGCAGAACATCTTCCAGGTGTCAAGTTTGTGCATCCACTGTAAGTTCATTGCTGATTTTCCTAATTTTTCACTCAGCTGACTGCATAGCTGTATATTGTATTAGAAATATAAAATGGAGGAAAACTATTATTTTTGCATAATTTATTTTTTTATGGTTGGTCACTGTCCACTGATCTGCAGTTCCGAAAACCTCTCTTGAAGGAAAACTGATACAACCATGCATAAATAATAAATATCATGCAGGTCACAGTTAAGTAGCTCAGAAAAGGGGAATTATTCATATAAGCCACTAATGAAAGGAAGTGTATAGCTATCCCTCTGGGTTGAAATACCTGTTGATTAAGCTAACAGGTACCTTCTCTGGACACCTCTGACTTCAGCAAACCCATATTTAGAAGAGATTTTTGCCTGGTAGCAGACAAATGTCACTGGTATCAAGAAGAAAGAATATATCTAACAGCTGGAGATCTTTCATTTTCTGTATTATAGTTAGATTCCCCGAGGTCTCTTTAACACCATTTCTTCTCTCCTTAAGTAAAGTCATAACCTTATCCCAGTCTTTCTAACCAGCCCTTTGAGGGGTATATTAAATGATGCTAAAGTCTGCTATACTATGCAGGTGTCCAGTTTAATGAGCTCCTTAAATGATTCTGCTTGGAGGTTAATTTGTTCTTCAGTGCAGACTAGCCTTCTCTAGAGTATTCATTAGTCGACTGAAATAAAGATTCGGAGGGAAACGTAAGGATATAGTCATCAGTTCCTTAAGGGTGACTTTGGAAAAAAAAAGATATCCATAATGTAGCCTTAAGGGCAATGAGTGTACACAAATTGTGATTGTTCTGGTTTCAGAATTGCTGTTGCAACATACAGTGGCTTGCATAAATATTCACCCCACAAGGACTTTTTCACATTTTGTTATGTTACAATCTGGAATGAAAATGGATTTAATTGGTATTCTCTCTTTGATTAACACTACATCCACAACACTTTGAAGGTGCAATTTTGTATTTAATTTTTTAATGTGAAACTAAAGTTAATTAAACATAAAACTAAAAGTGTAAGCTGTATAAGTAGTCACACCCCAAGTCAAAATTTGGTAGAACCACCTTAGGCAGCAATTATAGCTGTGAGTCTTTTTGGGTAAGTCTCTACTAGCTTCACACATCTGGTTCCTGTCATTTTTGCCCTTTCTTCTTTACAAAATTGCTCAAGATATCTCAAGTTGGCTGTGCATCATTGGTTAACAGCAACTTTCCAGTCTTGCCACGGATTCTAAATTGGATTGAGGTTTGGGCTTTGACTGGGCCATTCACTGATACTAAAAAAAAAAAAAAAAAAAGATTAGCCTTGGCTGTGTGTTTAAAATCAAGGTGAACCTCCACTCCAGTCCAAGGTCTCTTACAGACTGAAGCAGGTTTTCCTCATAACATGATGCTGCCTTCACCATGCTTTACCGTGGAGATGGTGTTCTCAAGGAGATGATTAGTGTTGGCTTTGTGCCACACATAGCATTTTGCATTTTGGCCAAAAAGCTAAATTGTGGTCTCATTGGACCAGAGAACTGTTTGCCACATCTTTACTTTGTCTTCCAAAATCCAAATGGGATTTGATGTGATGGATTTTCAGCAATAGCGGTCTCTGCACCACTCTGCCATATAGCCTAGCTTTGTGGAGCACCCAAGTCACAAAAGAGAATACAGTGAGGGAAAAAAGTATTTCATCCCCTGCTGATTTTGTACGTTTGCCCACTGACAAAGAAATGATCAGTCTATAATTTTAATGGTAGGTGTATTTTAACAGTGAGAGACAGAATAACAACAAAAAAATCCAGAAAAATGCATTTCAAAAAAGTTATAAATTGATTTGCATGTTAATGAGGGAAATAAGTATTTGACCCCTTCGACTTAGTACTTGGTGGCAAAACCCTTGTTGGCAATCACAGAGGTCAGACATTTCTTGTAGTTGGCCACCAGGTTTGCACACATCTCAGGAGGGATTTTGTCCCACTCCTCTTTGCAGATCCTCTCCAAGTCATTAAGGTTTCGAGGCTGACGTTTGTCAACTCGAACCTTCAGCTCCCTCCACAGATTTTCTATGGGATTAAGGTCTGGAGACTGGCTAGGCCACTCCAGGACCTTAATGTGCTTCTTCTTGAGCCACTCCTTTGTTGCCTTGGCTGTGTGTTTTGGGTCATTGTCATGCTGGAATACCCATCCACGACCCATTTTCAAAGCCCTGGCTGAGGGAAGGAGGTTCTCACCCAAGATTTGACGGTACATGGCCCCGTCCATCGTCCCTTTGATGCGGTGCAGTTGTCCTGTCCCTTTAGCAGAAGAGCTCGATTTTGGTCTCATCTGACCACAACACTTTCACCCAGTTCTCCTCTGAATCATTCAGATGTTCATTGGCAAACTTTAGACGGGCCTGTACATGTGCTTTCTTGAGCAGGGGGACCTTGCGGGAGCTGCAGGATTTCAGTCCTTCACGGCGTAGTGTGTTACCAATTGTTTTCTTGGTGACTATGGTCCCAGCTGCCTTGAGATCATTAACAAGATCCTCCCGTGTAGTTCTGGGCTGATTCCTCACCGTTCTCATGATCATTGAAACTCCACAAGGTGAGATCTTGCATGGAGCCCCAGACCGAGGGAGACTGACAGTTATTTTGTGTTTCTTCCATTTGCGAATAATCGCACCAACTGTTGTCACCTTCTCACCAAGCTGCTTGGCGATGGTCTTGTAGCCCATTCCAGCCTTGTGTAGGTCTACAATCTTGTCCCTGACATCCTTGGACAGCTCTTTGGTCTTGGCCATGGTGGAGGGTTTGGAATCTGATTGATTGATTGCTTCTGTGGACAGGTGTCTTTTATACAGGTAACGAGCTGAGATTAGGAGCACTCCCTTTAAGAGAGTGCTCCTAATCTCAGCTCGTTACCTGTATAAAAGACACCTGGGAGCCAGAAATCTTGCTGATTGATAGGGGATCAAAGACTTATTTCCCTCATTAACATGCAAATCAATTTATAACTTTTTTGAAATGCGTTTATTTCTGGATTTTTTTGTTGTTATTCTGTCTCTCACTGTTAAAATACACCTACCATTAAAAATATAGACTGATCATTTCTTTGTCAGTGGGCAAACGAACAAAATCAGCAGGGGATCAAATACTTTTTTCCCTCCTTGTATATTTTGCTCCATCATCAACATTATGTAATACTTTGTGTAGATCAGTGATAGAAAATCACAGTTAAATCAATTTTAGTTCCAGATTGTAACATTACAAAATGTCCAAAAGTTAGGCAATCCACTTTATTTCTGATAGAATGAAACAACTGTGAAAACATATGTATAAGATATAGTATACTAGTGAAAATGCAATATCTAATACAGCATGAAAATTGTTAAAAAAAGAGAAAATAAAAGTTATGCTGTGAACAGTATACACAAGATATACACTATCTTGCTTTCCCTTTGATATTATATTATTTTCAATGGTTCAACATCAATTTTCAGTATCTGAATATTTTGAAAACCATACTACGAGGTGAACAATATAGACTAACAGTTAGATCAATTATTACTAAATATCTTGGCATAGAAACAAGCCCTTTACACAGTAAAAACTGGCAATTCCACCATTATTGTAATACATTTTAATATTATCACTTCTTCTTTACTTTTGGCTTGTAACATTTTTACTGTATACTTTTATTTATTTTTGATTAAACATATTTATGTCCTTGCATACATACATGTAAATAACTCATAGACAAAAACAAAAACTCCTGTATATAAGAAAAATATTAACAACCATATAGCTACAAGTTATTTTAATTAAAAGAAAGTTGCAATTTTAGTACATATTACTGACTCCTCTGAGAGTATTTGTTCTTATTACTAGCAATACAACTATATGGGATCTGGCAAATAGAAATTGTGGAATGCAGAAAAAGACATACATTCTAAAGTATCCTTGTCTCTACCTTTCTGATTTTCACTGGATTGTCTTCTGGTCTCCACTCTCATTAAAAAGTTCTCAAATATCAGCTGTGGGTTGATGCACTAGTGTTTTAATTCACTTTCCCACTTTCCTGACCACTTTAGTGATATTTTTTTCTGACCCTTTCGCAGGAGGTGTTTTGGTAGGGCAAATTCGAAGTGTATAATTTGGAACCTATGATACATTCACTGCTTTTTGTTTTCACAGGAGTGATAAGGGCTTTGATTTGGTCTAGCCGTGTGTTAAAAAATAATAAAATAAAACTAAGTTATTATAGGGTCCATAACCTGCTTAGCTGTTGTTTAAATTGACTGTCTATAATTATGTTAGGTGAATTCAGAAATCTAGTAATTGGTTCTTTACAAAACACAGTAAGTGCAGTTATCATCTGAGCCAGTTAATATTGGCATTGATGTTAATGTTGATGTTTTTGAGCCAAAACTTTTACAAATTTGCTACATGAAAGTTATGAAATCTGTAAGTTTGGGAAAACAAACATATTAGATCATCTGTCAAATTAAGTATGGAGATATACTACTTATTAAGGTGTTGTTTAAATCTACACTGCGTTCATTCATTATCGAAAATGTATATCTATCTATCTATCTATCTATCTATCTAACTGTATACACTACATGGCCAAAAGTATGTGGACACCTGCTCGTCTAACATCTCATTCCAATCATGGGCATTAATATGGAGGAGTTTGTCCCCCTTTGCTGCTGTAACAGCCTCCACTCTTCTAGGAAGGCTTTCCGCTAGATGTTGGAACATTGCTGCAGGGTTTTGCTTCCATTCAGCCACGAGCGCATTAGCGAGGCCGGACAATGATGTTGGGCGATCAGGCCTGGCTTGCAGTCTGTGTTCCAGTTCATCCCAAAGGTGTTTGATGGGGTTGAGGTCAGAGCTCTGTGCTGGCCAGTCAAGTTCGTCCACACCGATCTCAACAAACCATTTCTGTATGGATGGGGGCATTGTCATGCTGAAACAGTAAATTGCCTTCCCCAAACTGTTGCCACAAAGTTGGAAGCATAAAATCATCTAGAATGTCATTCTATACTGTTGTGTTAAGATTGGAACTAAGGGGCCGAGCCCAAACCATGAAAAATAGCCACAGACCATTATTCCTCCTCAACCAAACTTTGCACTATGCATTTGGGCAGATAGTATTCTCCTGGCATTCGCCAAACCCAGATTCATCCATCGGACTGCAATATGGTGAAGTGTTATTCATCACTCCAGAGAATGTGTTTCCACTGCTGCAGAGTCCAAGCTTTACACCACTCCAGCTGACGCTTGGCACATGGTGATCTTAGGCTTGTGTGCGGCTTCTGGGTCGAATGGCCTCCTCTCATTTGTAAACTTTCTTATGTTCTTCTCAGCCATAGAAACCCATTTCATGAAGCTTCAGACTAATAGTTCTCAGTAGTGATTCTTGCAATCAGGATTGATTTTTATGCGCTACGCGCTTCAGCACTTGGCGTTCTGTTCTTGTGAGCTTGTGTGGCCTAACACTTCGCAGCTGAGCTGTTGTTGCTCCTAGACGTTTCCACTTCACAATAACAGCACTTACAGTTGACCGGGGCAGCTCTAGCAGGGCAGAAATTTGAAAAACTGACTGGTTGGAAAGGTGGCATCCTATGTAGGTGCCATGTTGAAAGTCACTGAGCTCTATATTATGGCCCATTCTACTGACAATGTTTGTCTAAGGACATTGCATGGCTGTGTGCTTCATTTTATACATCTGTCAGCAATGGGTGTGGCTGAAATAGCCGTATCCACTAATTAGAAGGGGTGTCCACATACTTTTGGCCATGTAGTGTTTGTGTGTGTCTTTTGAACATATGATGTGGCATACATGTGGCCACTTTCCAGCTTCATCACAACCTACTGTCTTCTCTTTGCTTTTCCTCTCGCTTGTTCTTATCTTAATTGTTCAAATGCAATCCAATAGACAAATAATAAGCATCCGATGTTTTCCAGTCTGTAACATGACGAAATGCTCAAAGAAAATTTGGATAATACACAAGTAGGTTTTTGCATACATTTTTGCTTTGTCAGGTTGGATCACAAAAATGTCTACCCATCTGTCCTGAGCTGTCATACAAAGGCAGTATTTCTTTTTCTTTTTTATCCAGGGGAACTTTAAGACATATGCAAACACACGTTCCAAGGTATATTAAATCCAAAGTGAAAGGTTTTATGTAATTTGCATTGAGCATGCATAATACATCTTTTAAATAGCATTTTAAATAGCTGTCAGTAATGAGTTTTTTTGAGAGAGAGCAAAAAGCATTGCTTTAAAAAAAGCAGATACAAATAAAAATTGACAGAATAATCTGTTTTAATTTTCTATGTCTGTCTAATGATCTTTCAACATACACACACACTGTTTATTATTTATTTATTTCAGATTTATTTTTTAAGAGAACTTTGGAATTAATTTATATAAGGAATGAGTATAATCTGAGTATCTTGTATTTATTGTAGTTATTTGTAATCACCTATTGATTTTGTTAATATGTATATACATTATCTATATTTGTCTGCCATTGGCATCATTTACTCATGCACTGAAGCATGCAAACAACTCCGTAGATCATTTCACAAGCTAAAAGCACCTGATCAAGCTTTAAGGCTTCGTTGGTTGTGCTGTTAAGGACATTATAAACTCATCACGACTTCTGGCAGACGTCCTAGATCATTTAAAATGGACATGGCCTTTCTGTTCCTTCAATAAAGAAATCCTCTTTGGACCATAGTACACTTCCCAGCTAGGTTTCTTCTTGCACTAGTTCGTGTACCCTTTCAGCTGCCCTCACCTATCTCCATTAACCATGCATGAAATAAAGAATCACATGTGACAAAGTTCTTTGGCTATGTATGTGCAAATTGTTTTAAATCTAAACTTAGGTCTGTGATTTATACCTAAAAGTCTGTATATAATATAAAATATTTCATAAAAGAAGCACATATAAGTCTTGATCTCAAATGGGAAAGGAATTGCTTGAACAACTGATAATGGTAAAATAACATTAAAGCTCACTTCCGGCATATATATATATATATATATATATATATATATATTTAGACATATATTGTTCAGATACATTGGTGCCAGGGAAATCATTTATTTTGCACTGTGATTATGAAATGGAAAGAGAGAAGCATGTTATGTCAACTGGAGGACAGATACGTTTTTGGCTGATACTGTTGCTGTGGCAGAGCACAATAAGGTTCCCCTAGTCAACTTTAATCTCTCTCTCGGCAGTGCTTGGCCAATTACAGCAATGACATGGGAGACACATTGAGTGACATAGTCAGTTAGAGAAACCGGCTGCATTTGCATCTTCAATTTCTAGGTAAATACAAATAATTATATCAATCATAATACAGTTTTTTTAAGAAATTTGCAATTTGAATCACTTTGATCAGTTGCTGCAATGGAAAAGCTGTTTGCTTCAGTTATCCTTCTGAGAGAAATAAATATAACTGTAGAGAAAACTAAATCTAGACTGATGACAGATGGAACCAATGTTTTATTTTCTTCTTTTATGTATTTATTTTTTGTAAATGTATATTGAACCACAAACTAATTCATGCAAACTGCCTCAATATCCTCTCAGCTGCTGCTTCTATTGTATATGTGAATATGTATATATACTGCTAGTATTCCTTATTGAGTAAATAAAAAAAAATGGAGCAGGAAAGTTGGAGTCTATGTGCCAGACATGCAAATAAGAAAGTTCCAGTAAGATGGAGAAAAATTACTTTCACCTGTTTTGGGACAGCTTTTGAGCTGGGGAGTAACGTGAGATTACGCTGGGTAAACAGGATTTCCATTGCTTAAATCTCGAGTGACCAGAGTATGGTTCACTTAACATGGCAATTTAAAGAACTGAGAAACACGTGTTTTCTTTCTCATGAGAAATGTGCATGATACGTGCTACATCAACACTATAACTGGAGAGGTGATTTTAAGGAACCAAGCCCTCAATTCCTACTTTTACAGACAAGGTACAGATTGTAAATTGGCCTTATTACTTAGCCTACTATTTGTACGTCTAAGATAATTAATTATATGTACTGTCTCAAATGAATATTAATTGTTATTTCTGTATTAATAAAACAAAAAACTTAAATGCTTTGCAGAGAACTAACTTTATTATTATATAGTTATTCTGATTCCAATATGCTGCTCAGAACGCTGAAGTCAACATGCTACATAAGGGAAAAGCTGCTGTTCTTTAATACGTAAGGTGTTTTATGCATATGGCCTCTGGTCTTTGCAAGGCAAATATCAAACACAGACGGCTGGATGTTCCAGAAGGTTGGCCACCCTAGGGGTGTTTGAGGGAGTCGATATGAATGAAAAATTTGTTCCGACAAAAACAGTTATTCAAACAAACATTTACCAACACTGCACATACATAAGTAGTTTTGGGTTTCTCCTAATCCATGGGATGGCAGATTATTATTTTTCAGTACAGGAGGTTTGTTGAATTCAGATTAGTAACCCGATACAAATTCGCCACATTAAATAGTTGAATTCTGCCAGTCTAAATTATTGTCTCAAAATCTCAAATGTCTTAATGTTATTTATAATTATGTATGTAAAAGTACTTGTTATTGTGATACCTAGTCAGATCTGATTGTATTGCATTGTTAAGTGGAGAATGAAAGGAAATTACAATGTACTAAAAAACTGAGTTTTGTGTGAGGAGACATGTGCATGTAACAGTCTACATGCAATTACTATTAAACAGATAACCACTGGATATATTTTTTGCAAGCTAAAGTCACCCTGATTGTTTAGTAGGCAAAGCAGGCTTTGTCTGCAAAACAAGCCAGAGTGTCTAGAATCAGTATGCTATTATTCATTTTCTGAAGCAATTTGTATTAAAACTGGTTTATGTCTGAATATTTTGTTTCAGCTGTAATTAAAGTTGGTAGGTATGCCATGAAATATAAATTGCAGGTACACACAGTTAATTCCATTGAAAGCTGTTGCTGTTTTTTTCATGCTGAGCCAATACTTAAAGACATGATATGCTAATGTAATACAGTCAAAGGTGACTGGCATGTTTATTAAACTCTTAGCAGATAATACTTGCAAAATAAAATAAAATATATATTTTATAATATGATTGAAACATTTGAATTTTTAGTAATGGGGGAATAGTCAGATGAATAATAAGAAAAGTAGAAATTCAAAAATAACTAAAGTAATTTATGATAATGCTGAGATCCCCCATATGGATTTACACTTTTTAATCACTTTTTATTCTATGTAATGCAATTACTGGAAGCAAATGCCCTTAAAGCACACACCTTAATCTTAAACCAAAATGTATCAAATAAAATGAGGATAATCGCAAACATTTTGTCTTGTAATTTTTGCTACCTTGTAATGTAATGAAACTATAAAAAAGTATTTTACGCTTTCTGTGTTTCATTGCTTAGAGTACTGTACCAAAACTATCACTTGATGCGGTCTTTCAGTGAGTCAAATTAATAGTTTTGGACACAAAAACAATGGAGGGAAATTGATGTAACATGATTTTAGTCATATATAGTTATATTTCCCTTTTAGTGTTTCTGGGGCACTGCACTTACATTTCTGATTTAAACTTTTACATCACAGAAGCTTGTGTAGTGAAAATATGAGTTATTATAATCTTGGGGGATATTCTTTATTCAGTATGTAATATTTCCTTGTTTGTTTCCTTTTAATTGTTCTTGGAGGTAATCTTGTGTATTGAAGCAGGGTTCAGACTCCAATACTCATGGTTTTTGAGATATATTTGTTGTTTCTTGGAAACATATTTTCCCTTTTTCAACTTCATGCTCAAGAAGACACACCTCATTAACAGCTGGAAGCTGTTATTGACCCATTATTTTGTGAGGTGGGCATCACCTGTGCTGGCTTAAAATCTGCTAAAACAAGGCTATTATATGATACCTAACACTTTAGATAATTTATTATATTAATAATGATTTGATTCATTATTATTTGACTGCAACCGTTATGTGTTAAAGCTGTCAGTTGATAGAAATGTGTATTTTTACATTTGGAAAATCCCCAAAGCTATATCTTTATTGTATTGTAAAGATGCATTCTGGGATTTCCATACATTCTCAATGGTACACTTCTGCATTCTCCAGCTAAGTATGTGCTTTATATGCATTTGCTTTTACTAAATGATTCCCTGAACTCATAAATGATTTTCAAAATTCTATAGGATGATTTTAAGTAAAAGCATGTCAGCACTTTGAGTCCAGAGGTATACAAATTAATGACATAAGAGGGAAATGAATTCTGCAAAACAAGTGGCACACCTAAATGTAGTCTTATTCTCAGAGAATGTTACACAGGGACTGTTCCAGTTTAACTGTACCAGCAAGTCAAAATGTTTATTTTTATTATAAGAGCTTCTGTTATTTATGATACAATATGTCAGATAATGAAAATATAATTAAACACATATACACATGCAAATGGGTCTGAATCTGGTACTCACAGAGAAGAATGGTAGATTTCATATTATTAATCTTCTGATATATTCAGGATGTTGACAGTTTGTCCCACCAAAGTTTAGATCATCAGAACTGACCCTATAATTTCTCCTTAGTAATGAAAACATATAAGGGGTATTTTTAAATACATACAGTATTTCCAGAATGTGCCATTAAAACCTCATAACATAGCCCTTTTCCCCACATTCATCAAAGTATTGTCTCTGTAAAATATGTGGCAATCACATTATACCAGAATCATAAAGACAGGAAATTGGTGTCACGTAACCAATAAAAGTCAAAATGCAAAGCCAATTGTCCTGTTCTTATGACACAGCCATCCACCAGACAGTAATGATTGTTGCCAAGGCAATGCCTTGTGTAAAGAAAGGCTAAGAAAAACTATATGCACAACCTAGGAACATTCTAATTTAAGAGAAGAGGTTGCTGAAAAGTCAGATAAGTAATATGGAAAAGGTACATCTGTTAAAGAGAATGAATACATTGGGAACATGTCTACTGTATAAAGAGCATCTTGGGCTGTCAAGAATGATTTGTCAAACATAATTGTTGCCAGCGTTTTTGTTTTCAACAGTTTTCATGATAATGCATGCCACACAACAAAACATGTGATGGTACATTCAGATTTATGCACACCAAACACATCAAACGAACCAATTTAGAATAAAACATAATTTCATCTCTCCTATTGACAAACCTATACTGTTACCATCAGCAGTTTGGTATGTGATATTTTAGACACCAGCAACATTTACATTAGCGGTTGTCAGATTATGTTATAAATGAGTTTGAATGCATGTAAATGAGGAGAGTGGGCATCACAGTCTACAGTAAAACCTATTTATGAACAGGGAAAACATGCACTGAAATGGTCACAGAAAAGCATAGTATGTTTTCTGAATAACCCCCTTAGTCTTGTTCCATTGTTGTATTGATTTAATGAAGTAATTAAACTAGTATAAGTGGAATAAGGTTATGGTTACCATACCTACTATATAATAAAGACAGTAAACATTGTATAGTGTATATTCCCAAATAGCTATGAAATGTTTATACTAAAACACTAAACACTAAACACTAAAATCAGTAATCAAAAGGCACCAATACTTTTGTGAATCAGTGAATATTATTCACAAAGCTGTATATCTCTTTTCCTCTTTTTAATGGTCAAATTCCACTCAAAAATAAAACCAACTGACTGAAACAATGTCATAGCAATAGTAAATCCAGTTCTATGCTGTACAATAATGTCTATTTGCCTTAAAGCTGGGAGCATTATCATAATAATGGACTTACTAATGTGTTTTTTTTTTTTTAAATCAAGAACATTCACACAGATAGGAAGGAGTTGATCTATACATAGAATGGAGCCTTTTACTGCTCATAAAAGTTTAAATAAATAAATGGAATTTCATATTCAAATCCCCATCATTGTCAGTCATTGCAATAAAAAAGTTATCTTGGCGCATGAATTAATGCTTATGCACCCATGCATGTAAAAGAGTGTAACACATTGGGTGCACTAAGTGATGAGATCTATTACTGTAAAAATTAAGTTTAATGTTCTTAAAGCAGCAGGTAATTTCTGCTGGGCAAAAGTGCTTATGAAAGGATACTTTGCCAACTCTCTGCTGCATTTATACACATTAATGGATGGAAACACATTCAACCATAATGCATAATTTAATACTAAAAAGCATAAAGCATCTGTTCATGGTAGTTAGAGCTTCTTGAAATTCTCAAACTGTTAATATTTTACATGTTAAGTTAAGAATGTTTTATGCTGTGATTTGGCTAAGACACAATTTGAAACCGTATTAGAGGTTTATAGTCTCCAGTGCATTAGAGAAAAGAAAACTGGGAAGGTCAAATAGCACATCATTCAGTGCCAATGAGAATTTTGCAAAACCTAAAGGAATCAAACATAACATAACATGTTGATAATAATGGAAAATATAACAGAATTAATTAACATAACCAATTTCTGTATCTAAAGTATAAAAAATAAAATATAAAATACCCAATGCACTCAGTTTTGTGTCAGCTCAAGCATACTTGGGGAATGTGGACAGTGTTACTAGAGAAGCATCCAGTAAATTAACATTGGCTCTAGATTACAGTACTATCCACTGCAGAGAGTGTTGCCTGAGCCCCCACAAATCACAAAATTCTACAATACATTTCCATTATTTATTTATTCATTTTATTCAGATTTGTGACTGAATTCTTCAGAATGCAAACTTTATATAAGTGTTCAAGACTGCAAAAGTATTTTGTTTTACTTGATAATCACTGGTTGTTGTTAATAATTCTTGGAGCAGTTTTCAGTCAGTCAGCTTTATTCAGGTGGATCCACATGGGCCCATGCAAGTCTTACAATGGATTGTAGGATACGAGCAGCTTCACCCGTCAGAAGGGGTGTTACACAGGGCAAAAGGACTGTCCTCTCTCTTTCTTTTGGAGCAAGAAATTAATACAGAAGCAGACAGCGGCCAATTATAACATTACACAGTTTTTCTTAGGAAATGTCCCACTGGGTATTTTCCACCGGACTTGATTACTCATAATCTAAAAAAATATTATCCAGGACAGAATGCCAAATCTGCCTAGGAGCTGTCATCTGGGTCGTCTGTAAAAATTACACTTGCGGTTGCTAGTATATGCAGAATGATGAATGTGTATTAAGGTTATGAGTTTGTGCAAAATTATAAATGAATAAATATATTATAAATTATAAAAAACAGGGAATGTTGGATCAATGTGTTCAATAAAGACATTAAAAGTGTATTTTGGGGGTGTTATTTGTTTAATCAGATTCTTGATCTATTAGTAGGACTTAGATGAAGATCAGATCACATTTTAGGTCAAAAAGCATTCCAAGCACTCATCTTTTCATGATTGTTTGTGTTGTTTGCAGAATATGTATCCTTTTTACATTTAGTGACCACATATTAGGGCCTTAAGTGAAGACTGTTGGTATGCATTGATTATATACTTTTCCCCTGGCTTTCCAAAGCATTTTGTGTCTTCCAAATGTCCCCCATCCCATTTTTCTCTTCTTAGTAGGTATTACTGTTGACTTCTTCAAATATATTTTGATGAAATATGGTCAATGTTCTTAGTTTTAACAAAACTGTTGAACATGACATTAGTTGGACAGGTAAGTAATGTTTTTAACAGGGCACGTACAGTGGCGGAACTAGAGTTTTATACATGGGGTGGCCAGGGGGTGGCCAAGGCTACTTCAGGGGGTCCATAGACCGTGACAGAAAATTAGTGTGTAACCCTAACCTGGCATCTAAGGAGCATGAATGAATCCTATGATTGCTGATTAGAGGTACAAGTGATAGTTCACTTAACCCGGAGTTCTTCAATGTGGCAGTCTGGCAGATAGTGTGGTCCAAAGGGGTTACTTTACTAGAACTCTTTAACATAGTATGAATAGTCAGTGTCTCTACCTCGGAACTGCAGCTCAATTTCTCTCTCACAAACACACACACAGTACTGTACTCACATACTGGAGAGACTTGGGTCACTGTTTTCATGAATATATAATCTGGGTCTATAAAACCCCATTCAACACTGGCGGCAAGGTCTGTGTGAATTTTCCGGCAAGGGTCCTAGTCTAATTGCAAATTGAAAATTCATCAAGTCCTTGCGTGTGGACGCAGCGCAACCAATCAGAATTGAGGCGCATTTTTGCGACCACAACACAACGAGGTTAAGCCGTCTTTGAACAAGAACTTGTGACTGTAACGAGAAACGCACCGGCTTGTTACAAATGGCGGAGCTTTAAAATAATGTAGTCGCAGCAATTCTGCGTGTTATTGATGAACCAACAGGTTGGCGTATGTAATGTTAACTATTGTCACACATGTCAGAAGTTATGTACCAATACATAATACAAAATATATTATCTCTATACAGGCAAACGCGTTACCCCTCTCACTGCTGCGACACAATGTATCCGTCACTGCGCTGCTCACTGTCAGCTCGTCACTCGTTGCTGGTTTTGTGATTCACTCCGTGTTTTCTCAGGACTCCGATCATATTGCAATAATCAAGTGAGCTCGGTTCCTTTTGTATTAATAAAACACCAGATATTTACATTTTACATTATTAGTGCATATAAGGTTTGGCAGCATAACTCGTACAATAACAAATACACATGACTAAATTGTATTCTTTAGTGTATATTTCCTATACACGTGTGCAAATTGGATTTTGTAAATTGCTTTGTACTGTACTGTAGTTTTGCACTTTGTATTGCTCTTATTTGTAAGTCGCACTGGATAAGGGAGTCTGCCAATAAATAATAATAATAATAATGACAGCAATACTACATGTAGTCTAACACATTTGACTACTTCTGATACAACCAAATAATACAGGGTGCGTTCACGTTGTGCAGAATGTGCGCAGATCTGACCAGCAACGCGATTAATTTTCATAAGGGTATGACAACAGTCTGCATAGTGATGCATCAGCTGTCTATTTAAACACACTGTATGCAGTTATACAGCACACAACAATGTACTATATTTGTGAATATTATAATCAGCGTTGCGCCGCCGAATGGTGATTGTTTCGCCTATATAATAATATACAATAACACAGTAGTGTGACGTCTCCTAAATATCCATCTTGAAGTATTTACTGCTATTGCCATATCTTCAAACTGGAAAAGATTGATAATAACATCTGTTCGTTTTGAGTTCAAGTACGAAACTCTAACTGAATTAATGGATTTCAAATTGCTAAATGTTAACTTGCTGAACACTGACAGCAGTAGCCTACTAGTTACCCCACATTAGCTACACATGCGTATACTGTAACTTACACACTGCACTGTATTTGCGTGTATTACTAGCACAGATTTGAACATAATCTTAGGCTACATTGGGAACCGATCTCTCTTATCCGATTAACTGTCTGTTAATGGAGCCAAAGGTCTAACGTTAATTTTTACAGTGACTCAGCTTGTTCAGGAAACCTAAACCTTAAAACTTAAAATTCTCTATTCTTCTTCTGTATGCTCTTCTTATTCTTCTTCTGTATGCTCTTCTTATTCTTCTGTATGCTCTTCTTATTCTTCTTCTGTATGCTCATCTTATTCTTCTGTATGCTCTTCTTATTCTTCTTCTGTATGTTATTCTTATTCTTCTGAATGCTCTTCTTATTCTTCTGTATGCTCTTCTTATTCTTCTTCTGTATGCTCATCTTATTCTTCTGTATGCTCTTCTTATTCTTCTTCTGTATGTTATTCTTATTCTTCTGTATGCTCTTCTTATTCTTCTGTATGCTCTTCTTATTCTTCTTCTGTATGCTCATCTTATTCTTCTGTATGCTCTTCTTATTCTTCTTCTGTATGTTATTCTTATTCTTCTGTATGTTCTTCTTATTCTTGTTCTTCTGTATCTTGCAACCAACAGTAATATTCTCTCTTCCTCGTCCTCGATTTGAGAAACGTCAAAATAAATGCCTCTTTCAACAAGAGGTGAAATGAGATGTCAATCAGCATCAAACTGCCGGTAGCGAATTACATTTTGGGTGGCACCCGGGGTGGCCAATCAGATGTCAGGGGTGTCCAGTGCCACCCCGGACACCCCTCTGGCTCTGCCAGTAGGCACGTAGACAGTAAATATGTTGTCTATGCTACAATTTTATTATAATTATTATTAGTATTGTGTTTGGAGTGATGGCAATTGGTAGAACACAGAAATGTTCTTATCTGCTTAAAATGACTTAAAGTAAGAGGATATATGTGCAATCAATATGCTAGGATGAAAATATAGCATGATATAGCATATATCTTTATAAAAAGTTTTTTTTTATTAAAAACATTTCAGAGCATACTCCAATTAGTTTATCCTTAGATATATTTCTGTATAGATTACTTTGATTACCATTACGTATACCTTAGAAAAATATCAGGGGCTATGCTAGCAGCGTTCATGTTAATTTTTTTCTTGAAATAATTGCCTTTCTCAAATAACTGTTCCGTTGGGTGAAATGTCACTTCCTATAATTGTATATGGTGCATGAGCTTGATCATTTGGCTCTGATCTGACTCATGGCACAAAACTGACAATTCCAGTGATGATGCCAAATTACAGTTCCTAACCTCGGCCCTTTCACTAATTGATTGTGTTACTAAAAAAGTGCATAAAGAATCAAAGTTTGATTTGTTCAAATTAGTAAAGAAGGATTATTTTAAATATATTTAATTGAAAATTAGGTAAATGTTTATTGGTACATATAAGATATCTGTAAATAATATAAACACATTATTAGATATATAATTTCAAACACATACTGCCCACCCATTCCACCTCTGTGTCTGGTGTCTCTCTGCCCCGATTCCCACATGCTACTCTACTGCTCCGCTCCTGATTTCGGCTCACATCCAGTTCAAGACTTTGACTCTACTGTTGTCTCAACCAGACTGCACCAAGCTCTCTGCAGACCCTCATCTCTCCTTCTCAACCCTGGTCCCTGAGAGGTAGAATGACCTTCCGACTGAAGTCAGGACAGCAGAGTCCCTGAGCATCTTCTAGTGATTACTCAAGACACATCTATTTATACTGTACTTGTAATATAGTAGCTTATTCCCCTGAGCAGTTCGGTACTCTTTGTAATTTGTTTAACTTATTACTATGCGTCATTATACTCCTGCTTACGTATATATTGTTAGATCTCCTTTTGTTTTACTGCGATTTCTCCTATGCCCCCCTGCCTTATGCACATTCCTAGGACTTCACTGCATCTGCACTCTTTACCTCTTTGAACTAGGATGTATGCTTTGTATTTTATATTAACTGTGCTTCTGCACTTTTGTAATTCTTAAATTTTAGTCTGTATTCATGATTATTATAATTTTTTGTATCAAATTGTATTACTGCACTTTTTAAATGCTTGTGTGAACTATAAGTCACCCTGGATAAGGGCGTCTGCCAAGAAATAAAATAAATAAATAAATAAATAAATAAATAAAAAAAATAATAATAATAATAATAATAATAATAATAATAATAATAATAATAGGGGTGTTCTTTTGTGGGTGTTTCATTGTCATTATTTATACCAACAATTTAATTTAAATCAAAACAATAATTTAAAATTAATTATATATTTTATTAATTAAATCAAAATGTTACTATGTTACTAAACTGGGAAACCATTTGTAAATAACATTTATTAATCCTAAACAAGATTTCCATTAAATGAGTGAGAGCAGATGCCAACACTTCATGGTGACTTGAACTCGGCTATCTCCAAGATAATTAATATATAACTTTACTTTAAACAGCTGTGATCTGTCTGTATTCAACCTTCTAATTACAACAATACCACTAGTAATATACTTTTAAAAAGATTGTAATTGTATGCTTAACAGTGCCTCTGAGAGGAACCGTTTATTTCATAGAGTTAATAATCATTTATAACATTGTTATAAATGGTTATTATGGTATTAGTACTGTGTCACCACACTTTAATATTGATAAAGCATTTTTTCCCCAAACAAATACTTTTATAATGAACATTACTTATTTGATAACATAAACATCTGTGGGGGGAGTAACAGAATGTGACTGAGGATACTTATGAGTATATTAACTAGTTGCCAGGTTAATAATGCAAGGCCGGGTTTTGACTTTGTCTGTTAATTCGCCTGGCCATTGAAATCCTGTCTAAGTCTCATTACTGTTTGCCCAGACAGGAAATCCAAATATACATACCATGCAATCAGATGTCCCCCTCTAATCACATTCCTGATAATTGGAAAAGCCAAGGTAGGTATCCAAAATCTCGTGCAAATCCGATCTCACTGTACATCCATTTGAAGTCAGTGAAAGGCTTTTTCAGCAAAGTCCATGTTGGAATGATCAAAAGAGACTACTTCACATTTGTGATTGTGCAATGAACCTTTACACATAATTTAGTAATTATAAATTTAGAAGGACAATGTATGAGGGAAAATTCATAATTACAACCCCATGGGAATAAATTGCACCTGCACTTGTAAGCAAAGAAAACCAATTACAGGCATCTTGTGTATACAGAGATAACATCTACATTTTAAAGTATAGTTGCTATGTAAACAATGTACTCTAACTGCCAAATCTGCTGTTAAAAAATCTGACCAAAGGAGAATGTGATTACTTAATATCATGCCATGGGGGATGTGTTGCTTTTGGCTTTCTAATTTGGTGGTGTATCAATTCCCAATAAAGCCTGTGTATCAGAGAGAATGTACAGTGAGGGAAAAAAGTATTTGATCCCCTACTGATTTTGTATGTTTGCCCACTAACAAAGAAATTATCAGTCTATAATTTTAATGGTAGGTGTATTTTAACAGTGAGAGACAGAATAACAACAACAAAAATCCAGAAAAACACATTTCAAAAAAGTTGTGAAAAAAGAGTGAAATAAGTATTTGACCCCTTCGACTTAGTACTTGGTGGCAAAACCCTTGTTGGCAATCACAGAGGTCAGACGTTTCCTGTAGTTGGCCACCAGGTTTGCACACATCTCAGGAGGGATTTTGTCCCACTCCTCTTTGCAGATCCTCTCCAAGTCATTAAGGTTTCGAGGCTGACGTTTGTCAACTCGAACCTTCAGCTCCCTCCACAGATTTTCTATGGGATTAAGGTCTGGAGACTGGCTAGGCCACTCAAGGACCTTAATGTGCTTCTTCTTGAGCCACTCCTATGTTGCCTTGGCTGTGTGTTTTGGGTCATTGTCATGCTGGAATACCCATCCACGACCCATTTTCAATGCCCTGGCTGAGGGAAGGAGGTTCTCACCCAAGATTTGACGGTACATGGCCCCGTCCATCGTCCCTTTGATGCGGTGCAGTTGTCCTGTCCCCTTAGCAGAAAAACACCCCCAAAGCATAATGTTTCCACCTCCATGTTTGACGGTGGGGATGGTGTTCTTGGGGTCATAGGCAGCATTCCTCCTCCTCCAAACACGGCGAGTTGAGTTGATGCCAAAGAGCTCAATTTTGGTCTCATCTGACCACAACACTTTCACCCAGTTCTCCTCTGAATCATTCAGATGTTCATTGGCAAACTTCAGACGGGCCTGTACATGTGCTTTCTTGAGCAGGGGGACCTTGTGGGCACTGCAGGATTTCAGTCCTTCACGGCGTAGTGTGTTACCAATTGTTTTCTTGGTGACTATGGTCCCAGCTGCCTTGAGATCATTAACAAGATCCTCCCGTGTAGTTCTGGGCTGATTCCTCACCGTTCTCATGATCATTGAAACTCCACGAGGTGAGATCTTGCATGGAGCCCCAGACCTGAGGGAGACTGACAGTTATTTTGTGTTTCTTCCATTTGCGAATAATCGCACCAACTGTTGTCACCTTCTCACCCAGCTGCTTGTCGATGGTCTTGTAGCCCATTCCAGCCTTGTGTAGGTCTACAATCTTGTCCCTGACATCCTTGGACAGCTCTTTGGTCTTGGCCATGGTGGAGAGTTTGGAATCTGATTGATTGATTGCTTCTGTGGACAGGTGTCTTTTATACAGGTAACGAGCTAAGATTAGGAGCTCTCCCTTTAAGAGAGTGCTCCTAATCTCAGCTCGTTACCTGTATAAAAGACACCTGGGAGCCAGAAATCTTGCTGATTGATAGGGGATCAAATACTTATTTCCCTCATTAACATGCAAATCAATTTATAACTTTTTTGAAATGCATTTTTCTGGATTTGTTTGTTGTTATTCTGTCTCTCACTGTTAAAATACAACTACCATTAAAATTAGAACTAATCATTTCTTTGTCAGTGGGCAAACGTACAAAATCAGCAGGGGATCAAATACTTTTCTCCCTCACTGTAGAGGCTGACATTTGATATAAACCAGTGAAAGCTATTGTTGCATTTTTTAGGACCATCACTAGTTTCATTATGTATGTTGTTTAAGTAAGCAATTCCACAATAATAAGGTAATACAATTATTCACATTTAATACAGTCCTCTTAACACCACAGACTGGACACTTGATATTTCTGATATTCGGTTTACCTTCTGACATATTTGTTTTTTATACAAGATCACTTTTATAGTCAGCATGAACTAGAAATCCACTTAACGGCCAATAACTACGTTGTCACGGTATCCGGCCCTTTTCGAAAGTCATGACTGAACCAGACATTGTGTTATTTTTAAATTAAGCTTAGCAAATACAATGAATCATTATTACATTCAGCATATTTATTAAAATTAGCTAACGTGTTGAAGAATACTGTCACTGTCTGGCAGTATACATTTCAAATATATCTTTTATTTTATTTTCCACCTAGATACAAAAGGAACATAGCAAGACAAGTAAAAACCGTGGCATTTTTTATTAATCATGATGATGATGAAAATGACTACATGATAAACATGTAAGGTCATTAACAGACTTATTTACTAATGATTAACTCACTCAAACTATCAGGTCTATTGCATTTTAAAAGTACAGGAATTATACATAAAAAAGTAATTATAAACTACACCTTTTTTACTTTAATTTCTATATCATAGTATGGTTCCTTTAAATTTAAACTAATGTATAATCAACCTTCAGTTGGTGCCAAATGTTAGTATTGATAGTCATATGCATGTATTAATTCCATTCAGACTTTTATAAACCTACATTATATGTGTACATACAACATTAGTATTTATAATTCTTTCTGCAGACTTCTGTCTTATTATGACCCTGATCTTGCAACTACAGCTATTTTTTACCTCATGATAGTAAAAAAGCCACTTTGGGCCCTCAAGGAATTCATGGTTGTAATTCCAGTGAATGACACACCTAGATTCAGATTGCTATACCAGAATATATCAGTAATCGTTTGAATTGTGACATTTATTATACATTTTTGTTCACTGTATGCATAGAATTCATTTTCCTGCTGTGTCCTTGCAGTGCCCTTCTTACTGCTACCTGTAGTTATGATATACATGTTAAAGTTTCAGAGGGAATTTAGAAAAAAGGACCAAGGGGATTTTAGCCCAAACTGTTCAATGCCTTAAAGAAAAAGAGATAAAATAAAATCACATTAAAGGCTTCTTACTTTTGATTCCAAAAAATATAGCCTTCAGGCAAAAAGAGTTGTGCTAAAATTTAGTTTTTCTAAATTATCTGTAAAAATCGTCCTTATCTTCATTGTTAGAGATTACTGCAGAATGACTTTAATGTGTGCAAGCTGTTACTTCTGTAGAAGAGGAAATGTGCCTTTTGCCTTAACAATCCACCACTTTTGAAAAAGCTTTTGTATTTCTCTGCAAAAAATAACAGCTGGGGGTTCTTAATTTTTTCTGGACGAGGCTGGGGGTTGAAAGTATATATATATATATATATATATATATATATATATATATATATATATATACACACACACACACACACACATTGATTTGTATTCCGTTTATAGCATTTATCATACAAGACCTCTTATTTGATTTCTGTCTGCAAACCTTTGGCTGTAGTTTTTTCAGAATCCCTACTGACTTTTTAAATGTGGTTGTGGTAGAAAAGCATGCAGTTATAATGCTTTTCTCTCCCCTCAAGAACAAATTAGTTTATACAGCACCACTAAGAATAAAGATGATAGCATCAAAAAGCTGTTTACAACAGAGTACTTAAAAACAGAACATTTTAATGAGTTCAGATATCAGCAGGGGTTGCTGGAATTTTAATTTATAAACTAATAATGCAGAAGGACAGCCCTCAACTAAAATGGATTATCAAGCCACCACAAATTCTTTTTCCATTTCATGGCACAATTAGAAAAAATGTGTATCAAAATCAAATGAAGAGAAAGTTTTCAGCCCTCAGAAGGAATTCATATTTCACAAACTAGAAAGGAGTCCAGAGGCAGCCTAGCTATATGCCAACCTGCAGGTTTTCCAGGTCTCTCTAAATCACCAATCACTGGATACCTTGAACACATGGAAATGTTATCTAATTCACACTGACAATTGTCTCAATTAAGCAGGTAACGATCTGGATTACGCATAAACCTGTAGGCTCTGTGGCACTCCAGAACCAGGTTGGCCACCCCTGCTAGATACTGTCAGCCCAGGCCAATTGCAGCACAACAGCTCAGATGTCCCTTCCTGTTTCACTTTAAAGGATATCTCCTGTAACACTTTACTTAGCTGTGCTATAGTCACACTTCTGTTACCCACAATGCCTTGCATTCCACAATGTGGTAGCATATTTCCACTGTGTGCTTCCAATGTATACTGTGGTATCTCTGTGCCAACATACAAGGGAAATGTCTCCAAAACAGACAGATGATGTATAGCTTACCCAGAAAAGAAAAAACAAACACACCCATTGCGGTACATGCTGGGAGTTTTTTTATTTTTTTTGCAGGGTACACTCTATTATAGAGGTCAGCTGAGGAAGCGCATTTAGAAGTTCAGATTGACAGTAATCACACATTGTATGTATAACAGGAACACATTCTTATGATAAAGATGTGGGAATTCTGATTGGGATGTAGCTGCAGATGCTGTTCACAATTGTGTATCTAGTTTAACCAACAATTTTCATGTTACGGAAGGTCATTATTATGTTTATTGTTATTGGTGGGTGATATCTTGATAGAGACTCTAGCTTGTACCCGTTTGAGATATATCAAATGTAATATTCTGGCGTGGTACCAGGCACTTTGTAATATCCATTGAGTGAAAAGGTTTAATTGGACCATTGGACTACGAATCATAGCAATAAATGGTTAACTGAACTTCAATGGCAGTTTACTGTGACTGAACCTAAGTATTGCTATTTACACAAACATTGTGCCCTGTGCTGTGTCATTTGTACAAACTAATAAACAGAGTATTCTCATTGGTAAATACCTGTGTCCGTGGTGGGTGTGTTGAGATCCTGGTCCGAGCCTGCGTGGGGAGCTATACAGTGGGGTGTTGTGAGCCTCCCCTCATTCAAATATCGGGGTGGTGTAGCCTGGGGCTTAGCTTTCATATACCACCAGTGACAAGTACATGAATGAGCTAGCAAAAGGCTAATCAGGTCAGTTCAGGTAATTTAAAACAAGAATGAATGTCCTGTCATTTTTTCACATTGTTGACATGCCTTGTAGGGGCAAGAACAATCATACAGAAATCCTGGGGCAACAGGGACCATATTGTAGCAGATGGACATTTCTTCACAGTAATATAAACTATAAAATATATGTGGCTAGTATCACAATTCTGTTGTTAATTCTGTATGAAACTATAAATCAATACGTTTTCCTGAAATGTATGCCACTTGAAAATAATTGTGGTCATCCGCAGAGATGGAATTAGAGGTAAATATGTATTGACGCAGATATTTAAATCACTATAGCTTGTGACTTATCGGTGCAGGCACTACAAAGAAATATCATGGTCCTCCTTCCCTAGAGATTGTACATTATGCTTGTACATATTAATAGATTCCCCAAATTCTCCAAATTAGATTATTTATTTAATAGCTTGTAGCTCTTGAGAGTAGTTGTTGGGTCACTTCTAATATAAGGCATTTAGTCATACTGTTACCCACAAGACACCATCCTCAAAGAGGTAACCAATCCCTTCTATTATTAATTAATAATAATCATAATCATAATTATTACTATTTATTAGAAGACACCCTTACCCAGGCCAGTGTAATATCATTCTGAGGTCAAATCAACTTTCAGCCTTAATTAATCTAGGATATTTATTTATTTATTTATTTTATTTTTTATGGAATGCACATATACACTGTAACATACGTGTGTGCATTACTCAGTTCATACAAACCTGTGTAGGCGAGTGGCATGATTCAATTAGTGTACAAGTTGGAATGCAAGGCTGTCAAAATTATCACTGCAGATTGCCTTTTTATTTGTATTTCTTTCAATGTGTGATTGCTTACTTGCAATCTCCCCAGCAGATTAACCTCCTCTCTTGTTAGACATAAACAATTATTGACTGTATTTCCTTGAGAATACTAGTTGCCATGAGGAAGACAAGTTTGATGATTCAAAGTTTCATCACTAACCATGATCTTATGACACGACACATCTGGACCAATTTGAGAGAGCTCACATGCTGAAGTTTGACGTCTGGCATTTCTTGGTAAGTTTTAAACTTTACATTAATAAAAGTTGCCTATATGATGGACCCAACCTGGAAGAGTGATTTGTAGCTTACTTATACAATATAACAACACATGAAGAGGAATAAAACTGTGATTTTAGAACCAGTGGGAAACCGTTCCTTAAAGTTGTCTCAGTGAATCATTAAGATAATAATAAGAAAATAATACTTATACAGTATTGCTCCTAACAAAAATGAACACACAAGGGGCTAGGCCAAATCAAAACTTTGACAAACTTGCAAAAGGTAAATAATGAAAGCAAAATGGTCTAATGACACCCTGGTCTCAGATACTCCAGAAGCCAACAGAAGTGAAACTCACACAGATGCAACCACTTGGCCTTTTATAAGGCTGGAGACCTCTCAGCAATAATCCGACTGGCGGATGACCAACGATGAGAACGAGGAATTAATTTGCATCCTTATACTGGTCAATCAGTCAGACATCTCATGAGATACAGCACTGTGGCCTATTAGCTAATTAAGGCTACTATAAATTAATTTAGTCAGACAATTAAAATCACCTTAGAAAAACAATTACAAAAAAAATAATATATAAAGGGGACTGAAAGTTATGCATTTAAAAAGTGATGGAGGCAGCCAAATTTCTTACCAAATGTTACTGACAGCCACAAAATGAAACAACAAACTGTAAAAATAAGACATTTTGTTGTTAATGATTAGGGGGGAAAGCTTAAGCTTTGGTTATTTTAGATAGTTTGTTTTTTCAAAAGTGAACCTTATGATTGTTTATATATATAGTTTACCTACGATCTTAAAATCTTTAGCAGCCTCCAAAATCATCGGAAAACAAAACAAAATTTTTAGATTGAAAGGCTTTGGAATGTTTTAAGAGAATTGTGCTACCAACATAGAGATATTGTTGGCTCTTAGTTATACATAAATACATAATGTGGTCTTGATGCTGTTTTGAGTATTCTCATTTAACATTTTCTGGCTGATATGTCATGTAGATATATGGAAAAGAGTAATGTTAGGGTGGGTGATAATGAGATGTAATGGCAGATAGTACCTATGAGGACTTTGAGGGGTGGACAGGTTGTTCTGCGTGTTCCCGACCTGTCCTTGTGTGTTCCCTTGTCGCTTCACGCGGGAAGTGCAGGTAAGCACCTGTCACAGCCTTCCTCCCCTCCCTCTCTGCCTGTGAGTGTGGTTTGATTCAGTATACCACCTGTAGCTCTCGTGAGCGCTGTGTAAGGGCGGTGACTGTATAAAGAGTAGTGCCTGTTTGAACCACAAGTGCAGTGTGTTCCAGAGAACCATTACACTATTGTCCTGCTGAAATATAATGGTATGTTTTTAAACTTTCTCTGCAGCTTAGTTCTGAGCAGCAGAAGTCCTCTTCAACTATGATGATTCAGTTAATACAAGATTAATGGTGGTATGTGGGGGGGTGTAATCTCCCAAACTAATGTTGCTGGTATCAAGAAAAAGCATTTGGCTGAGAGATGAAATGTGTATATTCCTTTTTTATAGATTAGTAGTGGTTAAAGAAAGTTTAGCGATATGATATTAGAATTGCAGATAATATGTCTTCCAAATGTAGAAACCTTTTTAAATTATTTACAGTTTTTGAAAACTTCTGTATTTTTACTCTCATTTTTTTCAGCTACTAAAACTCTGACCTAGCACTCTTTAAACTGCTTTTGAGCATTCAGTGTGCTGATGAAAGCTGTGATTGTAATGTGCTGTCTAAGTAGTGAGATTATACAATTGGACTGAAACTCTCACTTAATTCTTGCAGGTTTTCAAGATTCTGTTATTTGAAACAGAAACAACAAGCAAAAACATATGTAAATAAATGTTTTAAGTTATTACATTATACATAATGTTCACATTTGACCTAAGAATGTTTGATTCTACATGATTAATGTGAGTAATTTATTTAGTTAGGGAATACCCTACAAAATGTAGCATTATTAATGCAGCAAAGAGAATGTGTGCAGTTTCTTCTTACAATTACCATCCCCCTTGACTACTGACATAAACTGACATCTTTTGAATATAGATGTCTTTATACAGCAAGACACTTGCGGCAATGAATGATATGGTAGACCTTCATTATTTGTATGCAGCATTGAGATAAATTGAGAGTACATTTACGTTATACAATTTTCCTTAAGTTTCAAAATATAACTAGTTGAGCATTGTGTGTGTGTATATATCTATACATATCTATACAGTGAGGGAAAAAAAGTATTTGATCCCCTGCTGATTTTGTACGTTTGCCCACTGATAAAGAAATGTTCAGTCTATAATTTTAATGGTAGGTGTATTTTAACAGTGAGAGACAGAATAACAACAAAAAAATCCAGAAAAACGCATTTCAAAAAAGTTATAAATTAATTTGCATGTTAATGAGGGAAATAAGTATTTGATCCCCTATCAATCAGCAAGATTTCTGGCTCATTAACTCATTAACATGCAAATAAATTTATAACTTTTTTGAAATGTGTTTTTCTGGATTTTTTTGTTGTTATTCTGTCTCTCACTGTTAAAACACACCTACCATTAAAATTATAGACTGATCATTTCTTTGTCAGTGGGCAAACATACAAAATCAGCAGGGGATCAAATACTTTTTTCCCTCACTATCTCTCTCTCTCTCTCTCTATATATATATATATATATATATACACTCACCTAAAGGATTATTAGGAACACCATACTAATACTGTGTTTGACCCCCTTTCGCCTTCAGAACTGCCTTAATTCTATGTGGCATTGATTCAACAAGGTGCTGAAAGCATTCTTTAGAAATGTTGGCCCATATTGATAGGATGGCATCTTGCAGTTGATGGAGATTTGTGGGATGCACATCCAGGGCACGAAGCTCCCGTTCCACCACATCCCAAAGATGCTCTATTGGGTTGAGATCTGGTGACTGTGGGGGCCAGTTTAGTACAGTGAACTCATTGTCATGTTCAAGAAACCAATTTGAAATGATTCGACCTTTGTGACATGGTGCATTATCCTGCTGGAAGTAGCCATCAGAGGATGGGTACATGGTGGTCATAAAGGGATGGACATGGTCAGAAACAATGCTCAGGTAGGCCGTGGCATTTAAACGATGCCCAATTGGCACTAAGGGGCCTAAAGTGTGCCAAGAAAACATCCCCCACACCATTACACCACCACCACCAGCCTGCACAGTGCTAACAAGGCATGATGGATCCATGTTCTCATTCTGTTTACGCCAAATTCTGACTCTACCATCTGAATGTCTCAACAGAAATCGAGACTCATCAGACCAGGCAACATTTTTCCAGTCTTCAACTGTCCAATTTTGGTGAGCTTGTGCAAATTGTAGCCTCTTTTTCCTATTTGTAGTGGAGATGAGTGGTACCTGGTGGGGTCTTCTGCTGTTGTAGCCCATCCGCCTCAAGGTTGTACGTGTTGTGGCTTCACAAATGCTTTGCTGCTTACCTCGGTTGTAACGAGTGGTTATTTCAGTCAAAGTTGCTCTTCTATCAGCTTGAATCAGTCGGCCCATTCTCCTCTGACCTCTAGCATCAACAAGGCATTTTCGCCCACAGGACTGCCGCATACTGGATGTTTTTCCCTTTTCACACCATTCTTTGTAAACCCTAGAAATGGTTGTGCGTGAAAATCCCAGTAACTGAGCAGATTGTGAAATACTCAGACCGGCCCGTCTGGCACCAACAACCATGCCACGCTCAAAATTGCTTAAATCACCTTTCTTTCCCATTCAGACATTCAGTTTGGAGTTCAGGAGATTGTCTTGACCAGGACCACACCCCTAAATCCATTGAAGCAACTGCCATGTGATTGGTTGATTAGATAATTGCAATAATGAGAAATTGAACAGGTGTTCCTAATAATCCTTTAGGTGAGTGTATATACAATAAATCCATGTTACCATCTTGAATCAGCATAAAGGTTTGAATGCCGAAGCTTCCTGACGTCCTTTTTCAAATGTAGCAATTTTGACCACTGGCTTACTTCAATCCAAAACCTTCCTTTGTTTCCTTAATACAACTTTCTGCTTGAGTCTGCAGGCAGAATAGCTCAGGGCTCTTTACTGTTTTACCTTGAGATGAAGGAGCTCAAACAAAATTGTTCACCATGCACATTCCTGATCCAGTCGAATCTGAAATATAGCATGCCTGTTCTGGTCAGAACGGAAACTGTTTTGATCATGGAAAGAAAAGAATGGATATCTATGCAACGGAACTAGGGCAATTCATTAACTTTCTTTTGAAAGGAACTGAACAAGTGGTTACTTCATACTAGGCTTATGTATTACATAACCTCAAGCTGCTAGATCCATAGGCCACCCTTGATCCCTTTTAAATTGCACAAAGTTTGACTTGTTGAGAGTGTTATAGTTGCGGGGGGAAATAACCACACAGGGAGGAGAGGTATTCAAATATATAAAGGCAGGCATGAGACCTCCTTTAAATTATTATGCAATTAATATTTTTCTTAGAAATCTATACACAAGAAAAAAATACCAGAATATGAGAAAGACATAAACAAAAGGAGGCAATTTGACCCATCTAGCATGTTTGATTTCTCTGCCTAGGCTATATGGCTTCAGTTTCTAGGATAAAATACTGCTAGTAGCCCGTATATAGCGATACAATTAGTTTTAGTGATAGATATGCATTTCTTTATTGCAGGAAATAATTTAAAGGCAAGGTTGTTTCCTAGTATTCTGACATATGACACAATCACAGGCATTTCAAACAACTCCATCCTATTGCTCAGAAGAAAAGGTTAATGCATGGCTTTAACTATCTGGCCTTACACCTGGAAATACCTTTTGAGCGATTATACATTTTGTAACAGAATAATCATAATTTGCTAAGAAAATATATTTTGTTAAGTTATGGGCTTACACAGTGTAAAAATATGTGAGAAATTCATATAAACTGACCTGGATTTTGAGACTCAATAGTTTTTTCTTGTCATATTTTTAAAAAAAATATTTTAATAGGTTGGAGACTTTTTCCTCCTACAGGTATTAAAGAATTTATAACTAATTTGTAAGCTTACCTTAACTGACAATTTATGGACCAAATCCATTCACTTGTAGCTGTCTTCATACTGCCATCGTCAGCACCCTACTGAGACAGATCTTAGTATCCATTTTAAACTACACATGTCCATCAAGGTAACAAGACCATCTGGATTCACCAGGGCTGGAGAGATTTGTGTTCCTCTTTCTTTTCTGATGAAGCGAGTCAAGGGATCCCTTCCTTCTTGAAAATGTCATTAAGTACACAAAGAAATATGTTTCACTGTAATACTGCTGTAATAATATAATCTGGAGGCACAGTTTATTTAAAGTGAAACAGCAATTTTAATAAGAGCTTTTGAAATATGCTTGTTAAGCTTTAATGCTGTGTGTTTATCTCAGCTAATAGTTGATTTCGTTGAAGGGCCTGTTATACTTACTTGAATGTGTTTCTCTCCATTGTTATAAAGAGGTGTTTGTGCTTACATCCTAAAGTTAATTGTATATTTTCTATTCTCTGCAGCTGACTGTAATAGCTAGCCTGCATAGTCCTCTTTGAGCCTCCTCTCAATAGTGCCCATGCAGACAGAGTGAGAGGAACACAGTGAGAAGCTGGGGCGGAGAAAACAGAATAAATTCACATAGGGAACTACAGCTGAGAAATTCAAGTATTTTTATATGGTAGAGAGTTAGGCAAGGACCTGGCTTTTTCATCTAAAATCAGTTGAAGTTCTTTCTTAAAGTTATAAGTGTGATATACACTCACCTAAAGGATTATTAGGAACACCATACTAATACTGTGTTTGACCCCCTTTCGCCTTCAGAACTGCCTTAATTCTACGTGGCATTGATTCAACAAGGTGCTGAAAGTATTCTTTAGAAATGTTGGCCCATATTGATAGGATAGCATCTTGCAGTTGATGGAGATTTGTGGGATGCACATCCAGGGCACGAAGCTCCTGTTCCACCACATCCCAAAGATGCTCTATTGGGTTGAGATCTGGTGACTGTGGGGGCCAGTTTAGTACAGTGAACTCATTGTCATGTTCAAGAAACCAATTTGAAATGATTCGACCTTTGTGACATGGTGCATTATCCTGCTAGAAGTAGCCATCAGAGGATGGGTACATGGTGGTCATAAAGGGATGGACATGGTCAGAAACAATGCTCAGGTAGGCCGTGGCATTTAAACGATGCCCAATTGGCACTAAGGGGCCTAAAGTGTGCCAAGAAAACATCCCCCACACCATTACACCACCACCACCAGCCTGCACAGTGCTAACAAGGCATGATGGATCCATGTTGTCATTCTGTTTACGCCAAATTCTGACTCTACCATCTGAATGTCTCAACAGAAATCAAGACTCATCAGACCAGGCAACATTTTTCCAGTCTTCAACTGTCCAATTTTGGTGAGCTTGTGCAAATTGTAGCCTCTTTTTCCTATTTGTAGTGGAGATGAGTGGTACCCGGTGGGGTCTTCTGCTGTTGTAGCCCATCCGCCTCAAGGTTGTAGGTGTTGTGGCTTCACAAATGCTTTGCTGCATACCTCGGTTGTAACGAGTGGTTATTTCAGTCAAAGTTGCTCTTCTATCAGCTTGAATCAGTCGGCCCATTCTCCTCTGACCTCTAGCATCAACAAGGCATTTTCGCCCACAGGACTGCCACATACTGGATGTTTTTCCCTTTTCACACCATTCTTTGTAAACCCTAGAAATGGTTGTGCGTGAAAATCCCAGTAACTGAGCAGATTGTGAAATACTCAGACCGGCCCGTCTGGCACCAACAACCATGCCACGCTCAAAATTGCTTAAATCACCTTTCTTTCCCATTCAGACATTCAGTTTGGAGTTCAGGAGATTGTCTTGACCAGGACCACACCCCTAAATGCATTGAAGCAACTGCCATGTGATTGGTTGGTTAGATAATTGCATTAATGAGAAATTGAACAGGTGTTCCTAATAATCCTTTAGGTGAGTGTATTCCTTGATGATGGTAGTTACATTATTTGCAAAAACCTCAAGTCAATAGTATTATCTCAACCTCATAGCTGGAGTTACTTAATTTCTTGGATAATTCAAAGTTTCTAGATTGACAAGGAACACTATTATAAGATTGAACTGAACAACACAGTATATTTGCTTTCTCTGTGCTATGGCTGAAATGTTAACTGTTTAACAGATATTAATGGCTCATAATTTCCTCTTACTTTTGAAATGGATAGATTTAAATTAAGTGTAATTAATAATTAATTGGGGTTCATTACACTCTACTTATGTATCAAAGACATATTTTCACTCTTGGGAATCCAGGGAAATTATGTCACTCAGACGCACACTTTGCATACTTTTAAAGTGTATTTTTAAGGATTTTTTCTTATACAAGATTGTTCCCTATACAAAGTATACTTTAATACACAATGCTTCTAATGTCTATACATGACAACTGCTGAAAACTATCAACACAATTAAATAGCAATTATATATTACTTCTTGAGGTTTGACAATGGGGGGGGTTGAATAATTTGACTGTGAAAAATCAAATGTATTAACTGTTCTTATACAAATAAGGTTAGTAATTTATTTCTTGTTATTTTTGCAAGAGCTTCAATTAAAACAAATCCAATTAGTTATATCAGTAGTGTGCCTGCATCCAGCAGCTTGATTTATGGACAAAAATAAATCACAACCTTAAATTGTATTTATCTAAATTATTATAATCTATTTAAGCACAACTGACAGCTTTACTTGAAAGACTGTATGAAGTAATACTGTTTAATAATGTTACTATTACCATCATTTTTAAAACAGCATGTTGTCAACCTAAAACTTAAAAGGTTGTTTACTTGCAATATAGTATATTCAATGTTGCTGGTGAAGTAATGTTAGTGGAATAAGTAACATATTCTTTTGCTCTATTAGGTCAACAAGCTTAAAAATTGAGGTAAATGGAGGAAACCTGAAATGGAGGTATTTACATGTATATACTACTGACTGTGTAGCACAAATATGTAACCTTGTTTAAAAAAAAAAAATATATATATATATATATATATATATATATATATATATTGTTAATCCACCTGTCTCACTTAATTGAGTCGTAAAGTGCCTTTCTGTAATTATGAAAAACAGTATACAAACTGTTGTACCCATTTAGCTCAAATCTTCAAAGTAACAGATACTCATTCTATCTGATTTAGTAAGAGCATTTAATGGACAGATGAATGCATTTGAATACTAAAACTGAATGACAACTTATTAATGCCATTCTGCTACATTGAGGATACAAAAGTTTAATTCTAAGTATCCATGAAAATGCTAGTTTTATATGAACATGTATAAGTCCAACCAAACATATTGGATTTGTTTATACATCAAATATAATTCAAGCTCTGAAGTTACATGCATAAAATATCAAATATCCTTTGTTTGAATAGTTACTATACGTGTGTGGTTAAGCAAATCAATTGAAATTCATCCAAGCTCTTACAGAAATATATACTCCCGACTCTAGTCCTCTGACATGCCTCAGTTCTCTCAGACCCACGGTGATTGATTAAAAAGACACCTCTGCAGACTTAAATGTGTACCTCAGATAAGGCTAACATGATCAGAATTTTGTGTTTAGTATTCCTAAAAAATAAAACAAATAAAAAATTGAATCGGTCCACAAGTTTTGTAGAATATGGGGCCAGCTTATCAAGAGATGAGACCAGGATGGATGTTATGTTGGGCAGGTAGATTAAGAGTTTTTAATGCAAAAGTAAACTTAATTGTTAGCAAATGTAGATGAGTCAGTTGTGGAGCAAAATGTGTGTTGCTCTTGTTACCAGTTATTACAATTATGGCTGAATCATTGCCTCCCTGCTGGTACACAAACAATGTTGCATTTCGATGGAATCAAATGACTGAGGTTAGAGAATCTCCTTACAGAATGGGTTTCACCCAAGTGTGATGCATGGTGTGCCGTAAAAATGGGATCCAGAGTAAGAACTAAAACTAGACATCTTCTTGGTGAAACTAGCATGGAGGTGATTATGGACTCCCCAAAATATCATTAGTACCCGTCGCCTGGTGCTATCCATGTGGTGGAAAATCTGTCTCTGAGAAAGCGATTGAGAGGGAATCTGTCATCATGGCTCTTGGTCTCCATTAGTTGTCCAAATAAATGTCTGTGTTAGGCATGAGCAGCTTGCTGATGCCTGATATACAGTCTGCTGATGACTGAAAGCCAAGAATCTGGCCACAGTTGCTTATGAAAAGCCAACTTGGAACATGCCCATAGCTTGGAGGTATTTTTTTGGAAGTCTTCATTAACAGTGTTGGTGGTTGAAACTTTATATTGTCTAGTTACATTTTTCAGTAAATGGGATTTATGTAAAACAAATGAGGTGGAGGGGAGAAGATTACATCGTGTATTTGATATACAAGGATTGGTGGTCAACAGTTACACAGTATTGTGTTAAAATTATGCATTAAATCTTGGTCCCTCTCTCCATTTCTTTCAGTCTTTATTTTCTGTTTGGTTGCTGATAAACATTATGTTGTAGGTTGATAAAGGCGTGATTCTTGGAGTCCAGTGTAGATTGTGTTCTTGCATGTCAAACTAAACACGAATGCAGACTTTTTAAATGGGTTTGCTAAAGAGCTCAAGATAATATCTAAAAAGGCCACTAGCCTAAAGTTCTGTAGACATCTGGTGTTGTGCAATATGGCTCTACATGTGGAAAAACAAAACAAACCGCAACATTTTTAGTCAGAGTATGGAAAGTAGTGGAAAAGCATACAAAAATAGCTTACACATTTTTTTAAACAATTACAAACTATTAGAAAGGGGAAAACAATTGTGTTTTTCTTAACATTGTACAGTTTATATTTTTGTGAAAGCAATTACAAACTATTAGAAGCTATTCTTTAATTGCTTTCACAAAAATATACCACACCGCATCTTCAGTCTTCAGAGATACACTAATTAATTAAAACCAACAAAGAACAATTTAAGACAATTACTTCACTCTGGGAGCACAAAAAATGTCATGTAACCAGCTTACCTTATTAAAGGTGAATTCTGAGCCCTTTACAGTGGTTTACTCCATGTGCTCTATTTTCATTCCAGCCAAATAAAGAATCATCCTTGTGATTCCATGGCAACGTTGTTCCTATAAAAGTACAAAAGCGTAGGCCTCACACTTTAAAGGTCCTTTTAGGCAGTTGAGGTTTTCTTTCCCCAAGAACACAATGTCGTGCAAAGCAATGGAAAGAGTAATGAGATTTCGTCTGCTAAATGAAAGAACAAAACACACAAAAAACATGTAAAGTAATGCTGTAATGTGCACGCTTCTCATGCATGGATGTTTAATGGTTGTTTTTGGTTTAATGATTGCAGTTATGGTGGTATATGTCAGCTGTTTTAGATCACCAGGTTCAAAATGTTTGGAGAACTGTAGAACTGTATAGATCTCTGCTATGTGACATATAAATGCGTGCTATAAAGGCTGTGTGCCTTGGGAGCAGCTGATGTTATGGCTTTGCTTCAGGATATTAAAACTCCAAACATCCATGTCCAGCATTACCTTAGACCTTAGCATCCAATGCCAATGCAATTGGCTCACACACTACAACTTCCTGTGAGATAACACAATTTTTTTAATAAATAGATTCTGGACACATATGTCATTCTCACAAGCATTTGTTTTTAAATGTTCACCTTGGATCATCAATGCAGGATCTCAGACAGCAATGGTTCCCCCAGCTATAAGAAACATTCCTCATGCCAAACCAATTTAGGTTCTATGTTATACAACAAACTGTAAGAAAAAATGTTTTGTTTTTGCTCCCTGCTTTGACTGAAATAGTCTAAGCATAGAACTTAGCATATTCATTGTGCCTTTCTTCCATCTAGATCACCTTGGTAGATTAACCATTTCTATTTCGTATGACTTTCACAATTAAATACAATTTTAAATAATAATTATTATTTATTATTATTAATATTAAAAAATATATATTAAGCAACTCCAGTATTAAGTGACCACCATTATTCATTTCTAGATGCTTCTCTCTTGTAAAATGTTCTGTGAGTGATTACGTTGCCTAATATTCAATTTTCTGAAATTACTGAGAGAATAAAAATCAATCAATTACACCTGCATTCTGTATCAAAATTGCAGACATTCTAAACATGTATCTCTTATAAAACTTTCCCAGCTAGCGATTACATTGTTTACTGTAGCATAATACTCAATTGTGGGGAATTACATTTAAATTCATCTGAGAATGTCACATGATCAAGCCATTACGCCCCCATTTCATATCAAAATTGCATAATCATATGTAACTCATATTTCTAGGAAAAGTCACGAAAGTACATTCCTGGAACTGTCAGAATAGTGGAGAAAACATGTTTTATAAACTGGAAATAGTCCAACTGACCTACTTGGTAGTTCCAATATTAAAGTCCACAGTTTAGGGGAGTACAGAAAGCCTGCTACAGATCCATAATTTCACAGACTGAACCTCAAACTCTTTTTCCCCAGACTACGGCCATTTGTCACACATTTGCCCTCGTTTCCGGAAGGTGTCAATCTTCTCCTTATCTTCCACTTGCAAAGATGGCAGAGAATCATAAATCCACTGACAGTTACCTGGTAAGCAAATAAGCAACCAATTGTTGGGTGGTGAGTCAACCTCATATGGAACCCACCAATGAGGAATGTACCACGAGGACTCAGACCACACCCCACAACTAGCAGTACTAGCATACTAACTTCTCTTAAAAACTGATATACCTATATCTATACAGCTCAACAAAGTAGCTCCTACAAAACTCCAAACTTCCCAATGGAAGCTGACAGAACTGTCCAAATACAGAAAGGAAGACAAACCAGCAGCCTCCAGATACATTGAAATGCATTCTTCATCGACGGAGACCTAACAGGTGGAAACCTAATTCTTTTACCACCCTTGAAACCGAAAACTTCAGTTAGTTAAGAATCCAGGTCCTACCAGTTACACGATATCCAAATTATAATGATTGGAGAATAATGAAAAAAAAACTGGTGATAAAAAAACAGCAGTGGTATTAATTAGTAGGCATCCTTTATGAGTATATTTTAATTAAATTAAACCCAATAAAACTGTCATTTTTAGCACAGGAATAAAAGGAGCTGGGAATGTACAAGATTTGGTTGTCATTATAATAATGACAAGCAATCAGGGAAGCTGGGAGTAGAAACATTTAATCTGACAGCAGTAAGATCTTAATAGAAAAAAGGTAAAAAAAATGCTTTAATATAGGTTAGCTTAGTAATTATGTGTATCATATTTCAGACCTCAAAGAGTTTGTAATGTGTCCTTTGTTTAATTGCCAATCTGACTGCCATGGCTGTCATGCTTGTCAGTTTTTCAACCTTCTTTTTGGCAAGGCTATACAGCAATGTGACCATTACCTATGGCCACTTTAGATTTCTAAAACTGGATCTGAACCAAGAACAGCCCTTTGTGGGTAGAGTGCCAACAAACTGTAAACAGCCAAACTCAGCACAAATTATACACTGATTCTATTGTAATTTTCTCAATATAGCCATGCATGTTCAGATTCTGTTGAACAATGTTAACATGACAACAACTGTATATGATTAACAGGTTGTAAACATATAAATATAATATATATCATAATATAAAGGGGTATCTCTCTCTCTCTATGTATGTGTGTGTGTGTGTATATATATATATACACTCACCTAAAGGATTATTAGGAACACCATACTAATACTGTGTTTGACCCCCTTTCGCCTTCAGAACTGCCTTAATTCTACGTGGCATTGATTCAACAAGGTGCTGAAAGTATTCTTTAGAAATGTTGGCCCATATTGATAGGATAGCATCTTGCAGTTGATGGAGATTTGTGGGATGCACATCCAGGGCACGAAGCTCCCGTTCCACCACATCCCAAAGATGCTCTATTGGGTTGAGATCTGGTGACTGTGGGGGCCAGTTTAGTACAGTGAACTCATTGTCATGTTCAAGAAACCAATTTGAAATGATTCGACCTTTGTGACATGGTGCATTATCCTGCTAGAAGTAGCCATCAGAGGATGGGTACATGGTGGTCATAAAGGGATGGACATGGTCAGAAACAATGCTCAGGTAGGCCGTGGCATTTAAACGATGCCCAATTGGCACTAAGGGGCCTAAAGTGTGCCAAGAAAACATCCCCCACACCATTACACCACCACCACCAGCCTGCACAGTGCTAACAAGGCATGATGGATCCATGTTGTCATTCTGTTTACGCCAAATTCTGACTCTACCATCTGAATGTCTCAACAGAAATCAAGACTCATCAGACCAGGCAACATTTTTCCAGTCTTCAACTGTCCAATTTTGGTGAGCTTGTGCAAATTGTAGCCTCTTTTTCCTATTTGTAGTGGAGATGAGTGGTACCCGGTGGGGTCTTCTGCTGTTGTAGCCCATCCGCCTCAAGGTTGTAGGTGTTGTGGCTTCACAAATGCTTTGCTGCATACCTCGGTTGTAACGAGTGGTTATTTCAGTCAAAGTTGCTCTTCTATCAGCTTGAATCAGTCGGCCCATTCTCCTCTGACCTCTAGCATCAACAAGGCATTTTCGCCCACAGGACTGCCACATACTGGATGTTTTTCCCTTTTCACACCATTCTTTGTAAACCCTAGAAATGGTTGTGCGTGAAAATCCCAGTAACTGAGCAGATTGTGAAATACTCAGACCGGCCCGTCTGGCACCAACAACCATGCCACGCTCAAAATTGCTTAAATCACCTTTCTTTCCCATTCAGACATTCAGTTTGGAGTTCAGGAGATTGTCTTGACCAGGACCACACCCCTAAATGCATTGAAGCAACTGCCATGTGATTGGTTGGTTAGATAATTGCATTAATGAGAAATTGAACAGGTGTTCCTAATAATCCTTTAGGTGAGTGTATATATATATATATATACAATCTTGGGAATTTCATCTTCATTTTACAGGTCTTATTTTTAAAACATCATTGTGCCATCTTATGTAAATATCACCAACCAAAATTGCCTGCGTATTTAATCTAAATTAATGTTAATAAAATATTATTCTGATGCTCCTGAGTGACTGGACTGGTAAAAGTCTCTTCTTGTTCCGCAGGTTGGGCCCTAGAGCCCAGACATCACCGGTCTAAATCTTGGCCAAACAACAGCTGACTGTGACTGGGATTCCCCTTCATGTGGAAACAGTTGGCCAAGTACTGCCAGGGTTGGGTGAGCTTGAACTTGGCCAGGATTGCCTTGGCTTGATGCATCATAGTGGCCTACTGTGCACCTGTGTGCCCATGGTGTTGTCAGTAACAGATGCATTAACATTATGAAAAAGTACAGTTAATTACACTGTAAATTCAGGACTTATATTAAGCTTTAGAATACTTCCACCTCCCTTTTCATAAGGGTAGGCTTCTCTAAAATGGTATAGGTGTCCCGTTTCTGCTAGGGAATTACAATGTGAAAAAAGGGAATGGGGTGAGAGAATATCAGAGGGCAAGTTAGTGCCAGGGTTTTTCCAGTTGAGTGTAGTCAAGTAATTTGATATTAGAATAATACAAATATTCAGAATACATTTTACAAATATGGTGTCCCTTAAAAAAGCAATCCACGAGCACAAGTCATGTATCCCAGATGAGTTGAATTGGCCAGCTCTTTTACATAACTGGGTCATTTGCAGAAAAAGGTAAGCTTTCACTTTCCTTTTAAGCTGCAAATCAGATTGATGGTGCATTGTAGTTATCATGGCAATGATAGTGCCCGCAGCTGCATTTCCTTCAAGGAGCAGGATGTTTTAGTGATTAAGGCCATGTATTATATAATTGTCAGACTATTTTCTCTTTCTTATGATATAATGGGTTGCAAGTGAAATAAACTCCCCTTCACTCATATAAAACCATCATGGTTGATGTTTGTAAATATTTATGCTTGGTATAACAAGAAGAGAGAAAATACATTAACAGATCTGAGAACTAGCACAATTATGTGACATAATTGAAAAGGAAGAACACCTGAAAGATGGACAGAGGAAGCTATCAAATGGATCCCAAGAGATAAGAAAAGACCTAGAACACCTTTGCAGGCGTGACATGGAAAAGGAAAGCTGTAGATCAAAGCAAGTGGAAACATCATGGGGAGGCCTTCATCCAGCAGTGGATTGAAATAGGCTGATGATGATATATACAGACGGGTGACAAATTAAAGGAAAAACCTGAATAAATTAGTGGAGGAACATTACAAATGCAGATGCCTCCAAACTGGTGTACTGCATGATACAATTAAGCAATTTACATCCTATTATGCTCTGTGGCATGTATAAAAATGCTGAGCAGGCCCAGTTGACCTCAATTTTGGATCAAGATGGCAAGAGGAAAGGATCCAAGTGACTTTGAAAAAGGGGTCATTATTGGAGCTCAAACGGCAGGAGCTTCCATCACAAAGACGCTCAACTGGCCAGTGTTCTCAACAAGTGGGCGAGTGCATGTGTGGCGGCACCAAGAGAATGGCATAGGCCTGACTGCTTGACCCCTACAGTGAGGGGGTCTGAGTCTCTGTTATGCTGTGGGGGGCATTTTCCTGGCATGGTTTGGGTCCACTTGTCCCCTTAGAGGGAAGGGTCACTGCAAATCATTACAAAGTTATTCTGAGTGATCACCTTTATCCTACGGAGAAAAAATTATATCCTGATGGGAGTGGTCTCTTCCAGGATGACAATGCCCCCATCCACAGGGCATGAGGAGTCACTGAATGGTTTGACAGCGCTCTCCACTACCATCATCAAAACCCCAAATGAGGGAATATCTTTTGGATGAATGGAGCTCCATTCCTCCAGTAGAGCCCAGAGACTCGTAGAATCTGTGGCAAGAACATTGATAGCTGTTCTGGCGGCTCGTGGTGCCCAACACCTTACTGAGACACTTCATGGTTTTAGATTGTCCCTGTCATAAACAAATCATTCAAACAAAGGAAACTGAGGAAAGGCAATCAACAATGAATCATTCAAACATGCAATACAAATATATGATTAACACAGATTTAAAAATAATATGAAATAGTAATCTTTAAGATAGTGTTTTAAATAATAAAGAGAAATGAACAGATGCACCTATGACAGGATGATACAATCTGGCATAGACAGCCCTTGCTTTGCCATAATGTTTCTCAGAATTGAATGACATGCTCACACTGAGATAGGATAGCTATTCCATGCAACTTGAGAGGTAGCCCCTGACAATCATTCTGATATCCATGCAACAGTTGCTAATTCAGTTTTTTTCTTTATCCTTTCACATCATGAAACTACTAAGGGGTCTTTGTGACATTCTGCCTACCATCTGCTAAAATGTATTATTAGAAAATCTTTATCATATAAATTACATTTCAACATTTCCTCACACCTCCAATTCGTATGGGTGTAGTATGGAAAGCCAAATTATCTTGTACAAATATCTCAGATTACATTTTCAGATATCTTCTAAAAAGGAATTTCAGATATCACATTTAACTCTTTAACATTTTGCTTCTAGTTATGTACCATTTATGTTAACTGTAATGGGAAAAAAAATAATAATAAAAAAAAAATATATATATATATATATATATATAATGTTAAAATGTATGTATGTATTCTCCAATTCAATTTCTAACCAATAGAACATCTCCCATCAAATATTTTATTTTAGCTAGGAAAAAAGCATATGTATGCTTTCAGTCTACTTAAAATTCCAGCCATGTCAACAGAATGTAAAAGCTCTGTTCATGTTAGCTTTCTTTGGTTTAGTAAGGTGTTCTAAATTTACTTTTGCTACCTCCATATTTGATCCACACTCTCATCTTGATTCTGTCCTACTTAACCATTGTCTTATATGATGCATGTCTTCCAATGTAGTGAAGCAAAACCCAAAACAAAGGTGCCTAGTTCAGAAAGGATTTATTAATCTATTATTTAAGTTACAATCATTAGTTGGATCTTTTCAGTCCCTTTCTCTACCAAGGTTCTTCCCCACCTTTCCTAAATTAACAACAAAAGCAAAAAAAAGAGAGATGTGTTTCCCTGAGTTCACAAAGTGCATAATCATCAGCAGAACCATTTTCAGGCATTCCTTCAAAATTAAAACTACTTCCTCAGCCTTTCATTGTAGAATTCCTGACCATCTTATTAAACAGCTCCAAATTCATTTAATTTCTATAAAAATACCTCATTGCTTGGATGTTTTGAGTGCCTTTGCCTCACAGCCAGGCTGTCATTCTACACCCAGGAGTTATATGTGTTTTAGACTTTTACTTATTATTATAGTACTTTTTAATTAATGTGTGATTCATCATCAGATCTCCATGATTGGATTGAGAAATGGACATGTATTTACAATGTTAATTACAGCTTGAAATGCAGATAGTGCCAGGTAGAATAAAAGTCTAAAGCAGGCATTGACAGAGGTTCTTGCCTTAATCAGCATGACTTATGCCTGGTTTTGTGAAGAAGGGTCACGACTGGACTGCTGATATAAATATTACTGATAATGCTTCTATTAATAATAGTAATAATAATAATACACATTTACCATGACTTTATTTTATTGTGTCATTCATAGAATACACAATGTCCTGTTACAACATTAATTTGGAAAAGGTAAAATAACACACATATTTCAGCACCATGGTGTGAGTGAGAAATCCCTGGTGAGAATCTCTCACTTGTAATTAGTGTTCCTGGTGTGCATTATGTTGTGTAAATAGTTAGGTGTGAAGTATTGCTCTTTTAATTAAATACTGATTCAAGTGGTAGACTCAATTAGGAATCATATAAGTTTGCGAGGTTATAAGTGTAAAGATTCATATTCAGATACAAAACTACATGAAAGACTAAAAGGTGTGGACTGTTCCTCATAATATCCTAAATCACCGTTTCACATAATTTGGGAACCACTGTTATAATGGTAACACATTTTTACTACTCATATGCACAATGCAAGATAAAAACATTTATTTTCAACTTTTCACATAGGATGAAACCTTAATATACAAATGTCACAATATGATACACATTTCTTCCCCCAAAACTTGTAGTGTGCCATGGAAATTAGTTTCCCCTATGGAATTATGGATTTGGAGAACTCCGAACTTTACATGGATCACCCAAACCCAAACAAACAAACAAAACAAGCAGAAAAAAATAACAATGTACATAAGGATATAGCCTTGAGTGCCTGGGGAGATGCATTTCCACAACTGTCATGAAAATTGGTTCCCCCGGGCAAACTAGCCCTATTTGAATCCGTATTTTTATTTTCATTTAGTTTTGGGGGCGGCAGGGTTTGAACATTGTGAAAGTTATAGTCCAATTCTCCCCCAAACCCTAATTCTGTAGGGGAACCAGTACCAGTTTTTTTTTGTATTAGACAATGTAGCATATGCATTTAATCATTGCAATACATGTATTCTCTGCACTACTTCCCCCATTTGAGTCTAAAATTGATCAACACTAATATTTTATTTATTTAACAATAATGTATTTTTGTATTGTCAACAACTAATATAAAATAAAATAGGTAAAAGCACTGTGTATGTTCATGTTTCCTTCAAGATTTCACGGATTGTGAGTTCAGACACAAATATGTTATGTCTAGGAACAGTAAAATACTTTCAAAAGCTTTGCAGTGCTCGGATATAGTCGGCGCATGTTTGTGCCCAGAAGAAATGCACTGACAGGAGCTGCACGTTCATGGAGAGAGGCGAGGAGGCCCTGCACACACTTTGAGGAGATTGGAGAGTGATCGCATAGCACGTGCACATGACATGCAGGGGAAACAGATTTCTATGGGGAACTGAATTCTGTGTGACACCCTATTGTTCACGGTAGCCCAGCTTTCCTCCACTTCTAACAGACCAGTAAACGAGGAAGCAGTAATAAAAAAATAATCATGTTTCTGTATGTAAAATGGTCAGGGAGATGGCAATGACAAATCTGATTCATATAACATCTTGAAGGAAATGGTATGAATAATGAGACAAATTGAGTCGTGACAATTGTGTCAGTTATGGATTATGCAAAAACATTACAATACTATAAATGATGTTGAAGCTTGTGCTGAGTTTGGGTGATGTTTGAAAGAAAAACAAAAGTCAGTCGTAGTAGTAATGGGTGAGACATTAACACCAAAGCACCACTGAATGTTGTGACTCGAGTTACTATGGGGACAAAACATCCAGTGATTTGGTACCTTTTCCTGTGTTTCCGTTATCCAGGAAATGATGACATGACACATCCTGAACCCCTGAAATAGCTTTTCACCATTTCATCTGCCATTTTTTAAATTTTTGGTGATGCTTTTGTGTTGCTTAAATTATAGATGTTGAAAAATCCCATACACCTTACTTATTGATTATAAGCAATACATAAAGACGCAAAACAACATAATTTTGGGAACCGTGCTAATTCCCCATTAACGTAATCAATATTAAACACATGCAGTTAATTAGTGGAAATTAAATGCCTGTTCGTCACCTCCCGTGACACTTATGTAATTTGACAGCTCATAACAGATTATTATAATGGCATCTGAGATAATTAGTTTTTGCAATGAAAGACTGCATGATGGAAAAATATATTTTACTAGGGTGTTTAGTCATAATTGCAAACCAAAGATATGACAGGTAAACATTTCAAGACCTGTTATTATATCCAAGGGAACTATTAAATGTGATACTTTTTAACAGACATGCATGAATACATTCAGCTACTTTCTGATTATATATTTTTTAAAGAACAACAAAGAAAAATGTTAACATTAAGAGTTTACATCTCTGTAACTATCATCCAGACATAAGTAAAACTTGTGTCACACATAATATCAATACATAGAAATCAGTAAAATGTGTGTCAATGGGCAAGAGTTAGCTCTGGTCAGAATTTTCTGTTCAGCAGCTTTTAACATGGTTTCAGTTGATTGTATAAAATGCATTGAGACATTTTGCGTTTAGGGATGTTATACCAATTATATCAATGAAAGGCTAAATAATTGACTATTTATGGTATTTCTGTGGTATATGTTTCAATGAAACGGTTTCAGAGGGAAACATATCAGAGGGATTGATTAAAATACACATATGGTGTGTGTGTGTGTATATATATATATATATATATATATATATATATATATATATGTGTGTGTGTGTGTATGTGTGTGCATACATTTTAATTGCTCCCTTTTCTGGCAAATGCTTTGAAAAAAAATCATATCTAAATGTAAATGAATTGTGCCAACTTGAATATAGCCTGTTTGATCAGAGGAATGCTGTTAATGTTGTTGTGGGACTGTGGCTAGTAAAATGGGCATGTTTGATGTTCAAGACAGAGTGCTGAAAGAAATAACAGCGTGCAGTGGTGAGGAAGCAGAAATTATTTCACAGCCAACCTACAACAGGTCACAGAGTGGGCAGATGGTGAGATCATGATTATACAGCACACCACATCTTCTGCACCAAGTCATGTTACATGTGAAATAAAAGTGCGTTTTGAAAGGCATGTATTATTGATAAAGCATTGTATTTAGGAGATAGTGTTTTGCCTGTGTGATTCAGCACAGGTTCAAGTTATATTAAATATTTATAAAAGACCATTATTTTCACTCCCATTGTAGCTCCCAGATTGAGGTCCCAGATTAAACCTGTCTCATTCTGTTAAAACAGGTACAATATGTACGTCTTCTTTGATTTCTTCAAAGTCTTCTTTGTGTGCATGCATACAGTAGCCTCCAGATGTATTCATACCCTTACTGAAGTGTAACTAAAAGTGTATTGAGCAAGGCAATGCAGGTGTCCACTTGGTATTTCTTCAATACAAATAAACAGAAAAGTTCTATGTGTCAATAGCATAACTGTCAAAACCAGTTACATAGCATGCGGAATACCTGATGTTCAAATATATTCATACAATCTAAATCCATAGTATTTGAGAAGATGGTAAAAGGGCTTCCTGTACCTCCAGGTTGTGTAGGTTATGCTTGTGGACAATTTTTTTGGTTCATAAAACACATTTTATATTCTATTCTATCCTATTTCTATTGAAGATTGTGGTTGCCAATTAAGAACACTAGTTTTGTACTCCTATAACCATTTATTTAATCTTGCTTGCTTCAGATTGTCATTGTGGGGTGATGTCTATTTCACAGATGGTATACATATATTTACATATATGTGGGAATTTTTTTTAAAGCGTCATTGTCTTTGTCAAACCAGTGGGAAGGGGATGCAGTGGAAAAGGCTTGGATTTAAAGGGAAACGTATAGGACATATCAAGGTGGCAGGCCAACTGCAGAGCATCCCCAATGCACACAGTTTACACAAAACTGTTCCATTGTGTTGGCACAAGGCCATCTCCAATTATCTTGAAACAGGCAATGGCAACCAGGGCAGATCAGCCTTGATTAAAACAGGTACCTGATCAGACAGCAACATTAGTATAATCTCGAATTAAACAGGTATCTGAAGGACAGTCCCAGTAATGGGAAGGTATCACGGTGTGGTCCCAACCAGATCACAACTAAGAGGAAAAGGTTTGCAGACGGCAAGAAACAGCAGCAGTAAGGCTGGCAAAAGCAAGTAAAATAACAAGTAGTACTAAAACTAAATATGTATAATAAAACTGGTACTAGTATACAGCATACCATAGTAGAGAAGTGGCAGCTCTCTTGCACATGTAGTGTTTGTTGGCTTAATGCTTGTTCCTTGATTGCATAATTCACAAAGCTGTTGCCCGCATTCTCCACCACTGTTACAGAGTGGGGGGTTGGGTGTTGTAAAAGTATGAGGTCGGCAGGGTGTACAGGCACAGAGGATCTCACGACACAGCAAATTCAAGGTGACACAGCTCAATGGCTGTACTTGTATTTGTAAAATGGTGTGATCTGTCCAACAAAGAACAGAACAAAAATAAAATCATGAAAATAACCTCTAACGTTTCTTTGACTTCTATCTTTACCTTTTATTTTAAGTTTCCTCTGTAAAACTAGGCAGTGAAGGAACTGTCTGTTTTGCGAACAATACCGAAAGGAAACAGACTGTGTTGTCAACACACAGTCAATGCCAAAGAGGGTTCATCCATCTATCCATCTTCGAAACCACTTATCCTCGTGAGGGTTGCGGGGAAGAACAAAAAAATCAAAGCAGTCATCATTCCTTTCTTCTCCTCTCCTTCTCTTCTTTTCATTCTTCTTAGCCGCCCTCCTTGTCAATGTTCACAAATGGTATGAAACAAGAGGAATGTTTGGTGTCCTGCTTTTATACAGGCGGCTCTGAGCATACCTGTTTCTGTTAATGGGTCATCTGTCTGGCAGAGGAGGTCAGCTGTGCTTGGGCACCTGGGAGTTGTTGTCTTTGCCCCTGGTGTTGTAGGCCTAGTGGCAAGAAAGTGAGAATGCAGGCAACAGCCTTGTGATTGACTCTATCAAGAAACAAGCATTGCAAACCGTATTCAGCAACTTGTGTAGACCAGCATGTAATATACAATTTGACATGTGCATGAGACTTGCAGCTTCTGTACTGTGTTATGCTGCAGGCACTTAGTGGCTGGACCTACACTGTATTACTATGTATGTACAGCCCTGGACCAGACCACTGCAAATATTTCTTAAATCAGCATGTCTACATGTATGGGAGCCATTCCTTTCAATTCAAATTATTATTTGGAATTTGGGAGAAATGTTGTCAGTAGTTTATAGAATAAAACAAAAATGTTAATTTCACCCAAACACATACCTACAAATAGTAAAACCAGAGAAACTGAAAATTTTGCAGTGGTCTCTTAATTTATTCCAGAGCTGTATGTATGTATGTATGTATGTATGTATGTATGTATGTAACTGGTCTTTGTTTTATAATATATATATATATATATATATATATATATAATCAAATAAAACAATTATATTAAAATCTGTCTTTGATTTTAGATGTAACATGAACAGGAAAATCAACCCCTAAACAAATGGGGCTTCTTTATTTGCTGTCTTATCAATTATTTAACACAACTTAAGCAGCTAATGGATCATAAAACACTTCCTTTCAAAGTGCCAGCAAAAATGCTGTAAAATGAAACAATAATCAATAACCTTTTCTATTCGTTTTCTACATAAGGGTACTACATTTATTTCTAGCATGACACACTCAGATATTCTTGGTTCAGACATTTGCAGGCTTTTAAATATATATTTATTTATTTATTTATTTATTTATTTATTTATTTATTCCTTCAGGTTAACAAATATGAATACACATTGCAATGATTAGTAAATTAAACCCACCATATGTATTTGGGAAAAATACAATATTATTTTGTAAATCTGAAGATTTATGTTTATTTATTTTTTAAATAGATTTCCATTTCTTCAATAAGATAATAACATACAGTACTGTGCAAAAGTTTTAGGCAGGTGTGAAAAAATGCTGTAAAGTAAGAATGCTTTCAAAAATAGACATGTTAATAGATTCTATGCATGAATTAACTAAATGAACAGTGAGTGAACAGAAGAAAAATCAAAATCAAATGCATATTTGGTGTTACCACCCTTTGCCTTCAAAACAGCATCAATTCTTCTAGGTGCACTTGCACACAGTTTTTGAAGGAACTCGGCGGGTAGGTTGGCCCAAACATCTTGGAGAACTAACCACAGTCCTTCTGTAGATTTAGGCAGCCTCAGTTGCTTCTCTCTTTTCATGGAATCCCAGACAGACTCGATGATGTTGAGATCAGGGCTCTGTGGGGGCCATACCATCACTTCCAGGATTCCTTGTTCTTCTAAAGATAGTTCTTAATGACTTTTGCTGTAGGTTTGGGTCATTGTCATGCTGCAGAATACATTTTGGGGCAATCAGATACCTCCCTGATGGTATTGCATGATGGATAAGTATCTGCCTATACTTCTCAGCATTGAGGAGATCATTAATTCTGACCAAATCCCCAACTCCATTTGCAGAAATGCAGCCCCAAACTTGCAAGGAACCTCCACCATGCTTCACTGTTGCCTGCAGACACTCATTCGTGTACCGCTCTCCAGCCCTTCGGTGAACAAACTGCCTTCTGCTGCAGCCAAATATTTCAGATTTTGACTCATTAGTCCAGAGCACCTGCTGCCATTTTTCTGCACCGCAGTTCCTGTGTTTTCGTGCATAGTTGAGTCACTTGGCCTTGTTTCCCATCGGAGGTATGACTTTTTGGCCGCAAGTCTTCCATGAAGGCCACTTCTGACCAGACTTCTCTGGACAGTAGATGGGTGTACCAAGGTCCCACTGTTTTCTGCCAATTCTGAGCTGATGGCAAAGGGAAGTGAGCATGATGTGTCTTTCATCTGCTGCAGTAAGTTTCCTTGTCCTTCCTCTGCGTCTACGGTCCACAACGTTGCCCGTTTCTTTGTGCTTCTTCAAAAGTGCTTGGAGAGCACATCTAGAAACCCCTGTCTGCCTTGACATTTCTGCCTGGGAGTGACATTGCTGATGCAGTATACAGTGAGGGAAAAAAGTATTTGATCCCCTGCTGATTTTGTACGTTTGCCCACTGACAAAGAAATGATCAGTCTATAATTTTAATGGTAGGTTTATTTTAACAGTGAGAGACAGAATAACAACAAAACAATCCAGACAAATGCATTTCAAAAAAGTTATACATTGATTTGCATGTTAATGAGGGAAATAAGTATTTGATCCCCTATCAATCAGCAAGATTTCTGGCTCCCAGGTGTCTTTTATACAGGTAACGAGCTGAGATTAGGAGCACTCTCTTAAAGGGAGTGCTCCTAATCTCAGCTTGTTGCCTGTATAAAAGACACCTGTCCACAGAAGCAATCAATCAATCAGATTCCAAACTCTCCACCATGGCCACCACCGAAGAGCTGTCCAAGGATGTCAGGGACAAGATTGTAGACCTACACAAGGCTGGAATGGGCTACAAGACCATCGCCAAGCAGCTTGGTGAGAAGGTGACAACCGTTGGTGCGATTATTCACAAATGGAAGAAACACAAAATAACTGTCAGTCTCCCTCGGTCTGGGGCTCCATGCAAGATCTCACCTCGTGGAGTTTCAATGATCATAAGAACAGTGAGGAATCAGCCCAGAACTACACGGGAGGATCTTGTTAATGATCTCAAGGCAGCTGGGACCATAGTCACCAAGAAAACAATTGGTAACACACTACGCCGTGAAGGACTGAAATCCTGCAGCGCCCGCAAGGTCCCCCTGCTCAAGAAAGCACATGTACAGGCCCGTCTGAAGTTTGCCAATGAACATCTGAATGATTCAGAGGAGAACTTGGTGAAAGTGTTGTGGTCAGATGAGACCAAAATCGAGCTCTTTGGCATCAACTCAACTCGCCGTGTTTGGAGGAGGAGGAATGATCCCAAGAACACCATCCCCACCGTCAAACATGGAGGTGGAAACATTATGCTTTGGGGGTGTTTTTCTGCTAAGGGGACAGGACAACTGCACTGCATCAAAGGGACGATGGACGGGGCCATGTACCGTCAAATCTTGGGTGAGAACCTCCTTCCCTCAGCTAGGGCATTGAAAATGGGTCGTGGATGGGTATTCCAGCATGACAATGACCCAAAACACACAGCCGAGGCAACAAAGGAGTGGCTCAAGAAGAAGCACATTAAGGTCCTGGAGTGGCCTAGCCAGTCTCCAGACCTTAATCCCATAGAAAATCTGTCGAGGGAGCTGAAGGTTCGAGTTGCCAAAAGTCAGCCTCGAAACCTTAATGACTTGGAGAGGATCTGCAAAGAGGAGTGGGACAAAATCCCACTGTGTGCAAACCTGGTGGCCAACTACAAGAAACGTCTGACCTCTGTGATTGCCAACAAGGGTTTTGCCACCAAGTACTAAGTCGAAGGGGTAAAATACTTATTTCACTCATTAACATGCAAATCAATTTATAACTTTTTTGAAATGCATTTTTCTGGATTTTTTTGTTGTTGTTCTGTCTCTCACTGCTAAAATACACCTACCATTAAAATTATAGGCTGATCATTTCTTTGTCAGTGGGCAAACGTACAAAATCAGCAGGGGATCAAATACTTTTTTCCCTCACTGTAACCTTGTGTCTTGTTGCTGTGCTCAGTTCTCAGTAATTTTTTCACACCTGCCTAAAACTTTTGCTTAGTACTGCAGATCAACTATATATATTCACAACCTTCATTTGAAAGGACACAATATGGCAATACATTTTGTATGTTGTTAATGAAACTATTTATTTATCAACTATATATTTTTTAGCACAGATTAAGTCTACAGAATACTGTCCGTCTACCATTGAGAACTTGTTGAATGTTTACACCGTCTTAATATAATAAATTTAATTTCTGCTCAGTATGCATAAATAATGTATTTTCTATTATGTACTTTACTAAATCCCTGTAGTTAGTAGTAGTGTGCATATGGCTATTAGCAAGAATAATGCAATTCACCTCAACTGTAATTGGTCAAGGGATATATGTTTTAATTAGCTTACATTTGTCATGACATTTACTGTAAAATCACTATGATTGATAATGCATCCTAAGGCCTTGCTATATTAAAATCTTATTGACTCAAATAGAACAAATCATTGCATCTGTAAATCCTCTTGAAGGCACATCTGTGCTGAAGCCAATAGATTGGTACATTTTTTAGAGAAATGTCATAAAAATCAAATTTATACTAACATTTAGTGTGCAAGACACTGAATGACAGTTTATTCCATTTGGCAACACCTAGTTAAAGAAAACAAATATACATTCTCCAAAGAGTGTTTTTGAATGAAAATCTGTTAGGCGGTCAATTTGTAAAAATATAATATTTGATATATGACCTGGTACCAGCTGTTAAAGACAGGTTTGTATAGTTTGCAAAATTTGCTTCATCATCACATGAGATTTTAATTTGAGGATGGGCTGGTCTGTGGGGGCTTGTTAAATCGTTCAGTGTGATTATCATAAGATGTATGCACACCAACTGGTCCCTTCCAGTTTTCAGTCTATTTTTATGGCTTGTAAATTTCCTATTTATACATTTAGCTATCATATTTTTCTGGAATCTTCAAAGAGTAACATTAATCAAGTTGCCCCCCCGGGATTGAGTTTTTTAGAACAATTCCGTGTAACTGGTCATGGTGGTGGTTTAGCCGTTATTCATCGGCTCGACCATAAAATTAAAATAGTGTCCACTTCAAATGTCAGCTCTTTTGAATGCTTATCATTACAAATTGTAATGTATTGCTCTCCCAAAGTGAATGCTACATTTTTCTCTGAGCTGGCTGACCTATTTACTTAATTGTTTATTTCATATAATAGGATTCTACTTCTTGGTGATTTTAATATTCATGTAGACCTTTTCGCTTGCTGCAGACTTTTTGTCTGTTGAACTACACTCACCTAAAGGATTATTAGGAAAACCTGTTCAATTTCTCATTAATGCAATTATCTAACCAACCAATCACATGGCAGTTGCTTCAATGCATTTAGGGGTGTGGTCCTGGTCAAGAACTCCAATCTGAATGTCTGAATGGGAAAGAAAGGTGATTTAAGCAATTTTGAGCGTGGCATGGTTGTTGGTGCCAGACGGGCCGGTCTGAGTATTTCACAATCTGCTCAGTTACTGGGATTTTCACGCACAACCATTTCTAGGGTTTACAAAGAATGGTGTGAAAAGGGAAAAACATCCAGTATGTGGCAGTCCTGTGGGCGAAAATGCCTTGTTGATGCTAGAGGTCAGAGGAGAATGGGCCGACTGATTCAAGCTGATAGAAGAGCAACTTTGACTGAAATAACCACTCGTTACAACCGAGGTATGCAGCAAAGCATTTGTGAAGCCACAACACGTACAACCTTGAGGCGGATGGGCTACAACAGCAGAAGACCCCACCGGGTACCACTCATCTCCACTACAAATAGGAAAAAGAGGCTACAATTTGCACAAGCTCACCAAAATTGGACAGTTGAAGACTGGAAAAATGTTGCCTGGTCTGATGAGTCTCGATTTCTGTTGAGACATTCAGATGGTAGAGTCAGAATTTGGCGTAAACAGAATGAGAACATGGATCCATCATGCCTTGTTACCACTGTGCAGGCTGGTGGTGGTGGTATAATGGTGTGGGGGATGTTTTCTTGGCACACTTTAGGCCCCTTAGTGCCAATTGGGCATCGTTTAAATGCCACGGCCTACCTGAGCATTGTTTCTGACCATGTCCATCCCTTTATGACCACCATGTACCCATCCTCTGATGGCTACTTCCAGCAGGATAATGCACCATGTCACAAAGGTCGAATCATTTCAAATTGGTTTCTTGAACATGACAATGAGTTCACTGTACTAAACTGGCCCCCACAGTCACCAGATCTCAACCCAATAGAGCATCTTTGGGATGTGGTGGAACGGGAGCTTCGTGCCCTGGATGTGCATCCCACAAATCTCCATCAACTGCAAGATGCCATCCTATCAATATGGGCCAACATTTCTAAAGAATGCTTTCAGCACCTTGTTGAATCAATGCCGTGTAGAATTAAGGCAGTTCTGAAGGCGAAAGGGGGTCAAACACAGTATTAGTATGGTGTTCCTAATAATCCTTTAGGTGAGTGTATTTTGACTTAATTCAACATGTCAGTGATCTCACACATAATCATGGCCATATACTTGATCTTGATACTTGGCTGTTGGCTTATCAGTTTCTTATCTTCAAGTATATGAGCTGGGCATTTCAGGGCATTTGAAAGTTCCTGTAGCTGTTTCTATTAAGGAGCACATTAATAAGTTTCATAATCGAATGTCAGTTTATTCCACTGCAGTCTCAGAGGTGACTCAGACTTTCCTATATGAGGTTCAGCCTAACTCTTTGGATTATGCAGCTGAATTGTAAAATGTCACATTCAGAAATATTCTGGACTCAAAAAACAAATTCTGTTTCTTGCCCCCCACTTGTCTCCCTTGCTGAATTACAATCTATGAAAGTTGAGGGGTACAAGTTAATGCGGTTATGGAGAAAATCTGAGCTAACTGCTTTTCTCAAGGCTTTGAACAACGTGTGTGTATAGGGATGCCCTAAATGTAACCTATTTAGCCTATTATTCCAACCTGATTGAGAATGGCCGGTGAACCCAGATATTTTGTTTTCCACTATGAATCAAATGCTGAAGGCAAACCACGTCTATCAACCAGTTTAATACATTTGTTGAATTCTTTCAGGATAAAATTGTTAACATTAGAAACCAATTGCTAACCACTTTTAGTTCTTGCGTATCTAGGCTATACTTTTACTGACTTTGCTGAGGTTTCCATTTCTGACATTAATCAGTTATTGACTCAATCTAAAGCTACAACCTGTTTCCAGCTGCCAAGCTTAAGATTTGTGCTTATGTTTTGTAACTCTCTACCCTTATGTTGTGAGTCTTATTAATAATCCACTTGTTGTTCCATCAACATTTAAGATTGCTGTGATTACCCCCTTACTAAATAATCTAATTTAGATCCAGATACACCTTCTTATTAAAAGGCCAATGTCTAATCTACCATTCTTGTCAAAACATGTAGAACAGGTAGTGGCACGGCAAGTTAAGAATCATTGGCTGTTTTTTTTAAATTTATGAAATATGCCAGTCATGTTTTAAAGCCAAGAGATCGCACTGGTGAAGGTGGTAAATGAAGGTGGTAAAAGTTGATAGCTGCTGATTCTGGCTTTATTAACGTACTTGTTCTCTCTGAGGGCAGCATGGGAAGTCTTGGGAATTATGTAGGCATCTATTTTAATTCTACCCATTTTAGTGGCAATGGATGGTCTTAAACAATGTTGGTCTCAACTGGTATTCTGCAAGGCTAGGGCCTCTTCTATTTATGATTTATCTTTTAGCTTAAGGTCAAATACTTTGTAGACATGGAAGCATATATATATATATATATATATATATATATATATATATATATATATATATATATATATATATATATATGTACAGCAATAAATCGGAATATATATATATATAGTCAACATAGAAATCAATGTATGACACAGAGTCAATTTAATTTCAGCTTCATCTTCAGTATTGCTAATTCACTTTACAATAATGCCAAGTTGAAAACAACATTGTGGAAAAGAAACCTCAAGTGAATGAGCCTGTAAAGAATCCATTTACAGTGGTGGAGATACTGCAAGGAGTGACAATTGTATGAGTTACTTTACATCATTACTATTTACATCAGTGTGAGTCCCACAGAAAGCTGAAATGGTGTTCATTGTTTTTCACAACCTAGAAAATATACAGTGTAGTATTGAGTAATTGACACTAATGGCAAAAGCCTCCACTGCACAACCACAGTAGGGTACCATTCATGCCACCATACTTCAGTACAAACATTTACTGGAAATTAAGATTAATGTGAGTAATGTATTGCTTATTTTTTGTTGATGATGTTAATATTGGCACCACTGGAGATATAACATGTAATTTATGGATGGAGGTGCTTGTGAATATAATTAAAGCTAAATTAATTATTGTAATTCTGGAGAGACCATAAACTAATCTCTCAATTTCTCATAAACTAAGTATAAAAAGGTTGCACAATAGCTCTACCTCTGTCTCTTCCTGTCTTTGTTTTTTGTTCCCCCTTTCTGCTAACACACCTTCTAAATAGCAGCTTGAGGCTGTAACAAAGGGAGTCTTTGGACCAAAATTATGAAGTGCAAATTCCATGATAATACACTGTAACAATTCTAGAACAAGTATACTTAAAACTACATCAGAATAAAGTTTGAGACCTAGTTGATAAATATATGTATCAGGAAGTGTACTAACTATAGAAAAAAAAAGATGGTGAATTAATGACACTACTTTTCACAAACATCAACCCTGATAAACCCCACACACACATCAATATATGTATATATTCCGAAAGTTCAATACATGATATACTCCCAATTGCCGGAGCTCCTCCAATATTAATGAGTCTTTATGCAGCCAATCAATAACCAAAAATAAAGTGATTCATCCACAAAAATTGCAGAAATGGGCAGATCTTACCATGGTGCAGTATGTAGACCAATTTAAGAGTCTTTCACCATAGTACTCCAAACCAGTTTGCCCAAACCACTGTCTCCAAAGCCATAACAAAACATATGTCTTGGTTATCCATAATGATGATCTTCAGCAAACAATTCTTTATAAGTACTGACCAATCACCTTTTACCATGAACTCAAAACAGCTGCCCATAATTGGAAATTAAATCAATTTTAAGACAGAAATGTGTGTGTAGGAGTGAAAGAGAATATTGAACCCCCCAAAAAGGAACTGGAAATAACCTGGCACAGACAATAACAAAAAACAGAATGTATACCTTTAGATTGTGCTGTCTTACAAAACAGTGTAACATTGTTTATTTTTGTATCTTGTGTTTCCATATTACATGTAAGGACTGTATTTGCTTTGTTTATTGTGAGCAAATTGCCTTGGTTTAACAACCATTTTGACTCAAAGAAGCATGGAAGAATAAACAACTAACTAACTAATATACAGATATGAAACAAAAAGCTATACATGGTTCATGGGAAGTATTACATTTATTTCTGATTATGGTCATGTTTCATGTTTGTCCTTCCTTTTGGTAGAGAAGTACAGACTTAGCCTTGTCTTTATTTTATGGTTTTATATTGGTTTCTCGTATGTTAATTACTGCATTATGATATAGTGACTTTTTAGTGGTGTACCTTGGCTCACACTTTTGAATCTTATCATAGTGTGCAGCTGGAATACAGCCCTTATTCAATTCATACTTTCTTATAGGTGTACGGTCTTATTTTTGTCAAGGCAAAAAAACAAATATCCCATTGTGGGTACATATATGCATATTTTCTGCACCTGTATAGTTTTCAGCTTTGCTTTGTAATTAGTATGTAAATATATTATTACAAAGCAATGAAGGACATAAAAGTACATAAAATAAAATAAAAACTCAGCAGCCTTACTGTATTAAGTTTCTTATACTAGCTACATCAAATATCAGGGTTTGGTTATTTTCTCTCTAAAGAAAATAGCTGTAACACAATTGAGACACTGAGCTTCATTTGGATAGCTAGATTTCTGATGGTCAGACGTGGCACATGTACAAAGAAAATGTAATCCAAAAGCATTTTTACTTATTATTCGAGAAAAATACATGTTTAAATAAAGCTACAATGGAACTGGAACCTTAACAACGAGAAATACATTTATATTATACATCTTGGAAGGTAAGGAGATATGGAAAACTAATCCACAAAAGGATCTCTTGCCTCCAGAAATAAGCTGTATCAGCAAATACCTGAGAGAATGAAACATGAATGCCAGTTATAGCTATAGTTCACTTTACATACAAATTGCTGTCAAAATAAAATTGTCTATTTGAACAAGGAAATATTTTAAGAACAAATACATCCAGGGAAGGTCAGCTTTTAAAAGCTGCTGAAAAGAAACGAATAAAATAAAACTTTCATATGCTAACTAAAGTTTTCTGATATGACATTAAAGTGGGGATTATTTTCTTTGAGTTACTATTATCATATCATTAATTCAAATCCAGAAATGCCCCCTATTCTGGCCTTTTTAATGTCCCAGTGTTACTTCCTGAGAATAAAGTACACTCACCTAAAGGATTATTAGGAACACCATACTAATACTGTGTTTGACCCCCTTTCGCCTTCAGAACTGCCTTAATTCTACGTGGCATTGATTCAACAAGGTGCTGAAAGCATTCTTTAGAAATGTTGGCCCATATTGATAGGATAGCATCTTGCAGTTGATGGAGATTTGTGGGATGCACATCCAGGGCACGAAGCTCCCGTTCCACCACATCCCAAAGATGCTCTATTGGGTTGAGATCTGGTGACTGTGGGGGCCAGTTTAGTACAGTGAACTCATTGTCATGTTCAAGAAACCAATTTGAAATGATTCGACCTTTGTGACATGGTGCATTATCCTGCTGGAAGTAGCCATCAGAGGATGGGTACATGGTGGTCATAAAGGGATGGACATGGTCAGAAACAATGCTCAGGTAGGCCGTGGCATTTAAACGATGCCCAATTGGCACTAAGGGGCCTAAAGTGTGCCAAGAAAACATCCCCCACACCATTATACCACCATCACCAGCCTGCACAGTGGTAACAAGGCATGATGGATCCATGTTCTCATTCTGTTTACGCCAAATTCTGACTCTACCATCTGAATGTTTCAACAGAAATTGAGACTCATCAGACCAGGCAACATTTTTCCAGTCTTCAACTGTCCAATTTTGGTGAGCTTGTGCAAATTGTAGCCTCTTTTTCCTATTTGTAGTGGAGATGAGTGGTACCCGGTGGGATCTTCTGCTGTTGTAGCCCATCCGCCTCAAGGTTGTACGTGTTGTGGCTTCACAAATGCTTTGCTGCTTACCTCGGTTGTAACGAGTGGTTATTTCAGTCAAAGTTGCTCTTCTATCAGCTTGAATCAGTCGGCCCATTCTCCTCTGACCTCTAGCATCAACAAGGCATTTTCGCCCACAGGACTGCCGCATACTGGATGTTTTTCCCTTTTCACACCATTCTTTGTAAACCCTAGAAATGGTTGTGCGTGAAAATCCCAGTAACTGAGCAGATTGTGAAATACTCAGACCGGCCCGTCTGGCACCAACAACCATGCCACGCTCAAAATTGCTTAAATCACCTTTCTTTCCCATTCAGACATTCAGTTTGGAGTTCAGGAGATTGTCTTGACCAGGACCACACCCCTAAATGCATTGAAGCAACTGCCATGTGATTGGTTGGTTAGATAATTGCATTAATGAGAAATTGAACAGGTGTTCCTAATAATCCTTTAGGTGAGTGTAGGTTCCCTGTGCTTTTCACTTACAATAAGCTTCAGGAAAATGTTCTGCATATTACAGTTTTACAAAGCATTATAAAAATGCATTAAAAAAATGGTAGAAAGACATCTACAAAATGTATGTAATGCATATGATTTTGGGGATACCGTTAAAATAATATAAAAAAAATCATATCAAAACAGATCTTTCAATAACATACATACAGAAAGAAAGGAATACAACTGTTAAGCCTGTTAGACTATTATAATTTCTTAATCTGATTCCATCTGTCTAAAAAATATCTTTAATTTAATGATTGTTGCCTAGATGGTAAACCCTATAATCCTACTTGTATGAAACAATTGAAAAAACATAATTTTATATAATTATTCACATACATGCATATTTATCAGAACACTAAATTACATCAATACAAAATATAATCAAACTGTGCTAGCTCTACTGAAGTCTGTTTAGCAGTGAAGTCAGCTTTTATATACTTACCTAAATGAAAAACTCAACATGTAATGAATTGATCAGTAAAGAGAAAAACGAAACAATGGGCACTCAAGTATGAGATTTAAGACCGCTTTGTGCTCGGATTAGTCTGTTTTCTTTTTTTTTCCTTATTGATGGAAAGCCCAAGGCTATCAGCTTCCTCACCAGCACCCAAATTGCTGTGGATTTCCATTCCACATTACATCTTACCATATCAAAAGAACCTATAAAAACAGATAAACTTGGAGGTGATAACATAAGAGTTTGCCAGAATTGTGCTGGTATACAAACAGATACACCCAACAAACAATGTCATTCCATTCATCAATGTCAAGCAATACCCTAAGGGAACAGACTTGTGCCTGTTTTTCAACATGATAATATCCCTAAGCATACTGCTAGAAGAAACCTAAATTACTTCAATCAAAAAGACGAATAACAGGCTTTGAACTTGATGTGCTGGTAACTCCATTTAAAGGCTGTTGGATGTGCTGTATGGAAGTCTGAAAAAGAATACTACTAATGAATACTAATACTATAACAATCATAAATCAGCTCTGGGAGATCAAGATAGAATGGACAACAATAGAGGGTGATGCACTGCTAAACAAAATAAAAACCTTTAGTGGTAGGAGGTATATTCCAAAAGTATTTTTGGATGAATACATATTTCTAATAAAATTACAGCAAAACAGAAACATCAAATTATGACTACAAATTGCAAACATAATCAGCAGGTCCGACTATCATCTGGTCCAGAAGGGAATAGATAACCACTCCTTTAGACAGGTTTAGTGAATAGGATTCGGAGAGGACAGGTCCATTGCTCCCCAGCACAACTAGGGGGCTGTAAGGAATCAGATTATTCACCACTTACCACTTAATATCACTTAATATCTGAAGCTGCATTTACTTGAAACCTAAATAGTCCCTTGACTTCAAAATGGCTATCCTTGTACCCACACTCTAACCACCTAAGATAATGCATATTACCTGTCCTTTAAATATAATTGTTTAATTTTCTGTCCTTCAAATCAACATCCAATTTTAAATTGGTTATGTACCTTTCTTGGTCAACTAGTCATCCTTCTTGCAAAGTTCAAATCTGCTAGTTTGAATGCAATTACTATACATTGACAAGGTAATACCATAAGTTTAACATTTCAACAATTCACTTAGTTTCTCTCTGCAGTAACCAGCACAGAGTAAGACTCTGGGAAATTATATCACAGGGATGCTCTTGATAGCAAAATATTGATATTGATATTGATAGCATGTTGCTAGGGATCACCATTTAAAATAAGTCAGTAGATTTGAAAAAATCTGTTACTTGCTGAAATGCCCCAAATTTTTTATTTCTGTATGAAAAAAAATATTAAATAGAATGCAGATATGCTAGTATCAAAAAAGTGTTTTTTTTCTTTCTTTCTTCTGTCATTATACATTTTGATGCAAATCTACACATTCACGTAGATTAGCATCCTGGCCATACTAATCTCTAATACTAATGTTGTTACTAGGCCTGAGAGCATTTAATTAGTACTACTAAAACTTAGGGGATACAATACAAAATTAATAACCCAGTATGCTTAGAAAGGTAATTGTACTATAAGTGCTGTTGTTCAGAGGACATGATAAACATAGGTTTGGTTTATACAGTGGACATTACAAATCTCATGACATACTTGATGTCAGGGAAGGCCCTGGTTCCACATGAAAGACAAGAAAGTTCAATAAAATCATCCTTGCCTAGATTGCGCCCACTCGACTAAATACTCAGATTGTATCTCATTTATTTTAATTTAGTTTCGTGCTGTTCCCATGGTGTGGGAGCATAGATCAAATAAATTGAAATCCAGAGATCACTCAATGTACACTTAAATTGACACTGTTTGCTTTATTTACTGTTATAATGTGTACAATTAGTGAGGAATATATCTCGGTAACTGCTGAGACACCAATATGCTAGTTTTTAATGATATCATAGCACCTGTCAGAGATCTGTACACAAAAACATTAATTAATCAATATTTGTTGAAGAATACACGATGATCCAAATGCAAGATACTTTCAACCTTTAAAAGACCAATAATTTTTTTTTTGTTTTTCAGTTAAGCCATGGTAGGTGATGGAGAGCTTTATCTGCACTTTATTACTTTGTTGTTTAATTATTATCTTTTCACTTTCCACACCACCATTTTCTAAGTGAACTATTTTGTTGTTGTTTATATATTAGATTACATTTCATTGCCCATATAATTAAAAAAGATTTTAACTGTTTTATGTATAGTCAGCTTAATGTGTGCAGACTTTGTGCCCTACACAGTTGTAGCGTTATAATTGGATGCTTGAAGATTAGAATGCATAAAGAAAAACTGCTTGTTTTTCCCTTGTTTATGATTGAGGGCCCTGGGGACTTGAGGAACCTTTGGGAAAATAAAAGCACCTGGAACAGAACTTGGAGTATCTTGAGGTCCCCAATCCTGTCCATCTGGGGTGGTATTGTCACCTCTGTTTCAGTAATATTCATGTTTTAGCAGATATGATAAAATAATTTGGCAAGTATTGATTCAAATGAGAATTTCCTGAAAAGTGTGCAAGCTTTCGTGTATGACTATTTACATTACCACATGCTTTTGATCTTTTTACGGTGCACATTTATGTCTTTGTATATTGCAATGTAAGCATAATACCAATGGGATGAATTGTCATGGATTATCGTCCTATCAAATGGAAATGAGAGCAGGCATATCATTTAGCATAGGTTTATATTTAGGTCTTTCAAAACCATCCATCACGAATGTGCATTCTTAGTATCTGAAATGCAACTCCAATATTTCTGTAAAACAAACTGAAGGACAAATGTTTAATTTTCATTAACAGTCCACCTACAATGTGATTGGCTGTATGGACTGCTGCAATGTGTTCCCGTAAATCTTTGTGGGAAACAGTGTGACGTTTCAGTCCACTGGGTATTCATTTGAAAGTGAGATGGCTTTGGAAAAATATACACATTTAGTGTAATGCAATTCTTCATATAGTTGTACATATACAGTGAAAGTTAAAAAAAATCAGATCAGATGTCTGGTTCTAATTCTCACTGATGCTCATAGGGAAATGAATATAAACGGCTTTTGTAAACTCCAGGTGTGTTTTTCATGCTGGGTTATCATTCACAATAAATGGTTAATGTGATCCTTGCCAGATGTTCCTGTGCTTGGCAGGAAGAAAGAAAAAGATAGGAAGGTGGAAGAAGGAAAAAAACAGAGTGCAACTTTAGAAGCAGGAGACGTACTGAATAGATAATGACAGGGTGTTCACAGAATCAGTAGATCTGTTTCAAGATGATAAAGAATGAAAGCTATGCATGTCTGTTGATTTGAAAGGTAGGATTTGTTTATAAACCTTTTTCATATTCATGGTAAGAAAGGGCAGATGAAGATGAATTTTGAAACGCATGTTTGTGTAATTTATTGTTTGTAATCTTTCAAATTCATTTTGGAACCATATTTAGTTTGATAGCGCTTTATGAAATAGGCTGCTTGATCACATGTATGAAATTACAATTCATTTTTCACATTCGAGCTGCTTTATATTTCCTTACTTTACAATTTGTAAGTTAGAACATGAATACCACTTGTAAGTCATAAAATGTCTATGTATTGTATATGATGGGCCTTAGATACACCAACATTTATTTACAGACAGTATGTTGTAGGTGACAACAAATTCAGCAAAATATATATTTATGTGGAAAGGTCACTACAGCCCCTTTACCTGACTCATGTACTGACCAAACTGTCACTGCTCTATGGGTCACAGTTTATTTCTGCAATATATTTTTAGCTGACAAATATATGTCTGATGCATTAAACCATTAAGATTGTTTTTTTCAGCAATTAATAACTCAGAACCCAGTTTTTCATTCATGTCCATGGTTTTGGAAAAGCTATAATCAGAACTTTAAAAACTTAAAAAAATGGAAAACTATTTACATATATTATCCTATTGTATGCATTGTATTCTCTCTCTCTCTCTTTCATTTTGGTTGAAGATTAATTAATGAAGGAAGCACCAAGTTTCTATTAAGAATGTTAATATTTTATAAAATATTTAAAGTTAAAGCTGATTCTTCCTTTCTTTGCTGCATTTCATTACAATGTTCTGTATAACATTATCAGTTTCAACACCCAGATATGCATTTCCTGGGATTTATTGTTTATTATAAGCCATAAGCAGAGGGGAATGCAGAAATTCAGAGTTCAGTGCAGTGAAGTTACAGCAATCCTGTTGTATCATTAACGGTAGGTAGATGGGTTATGTGTATATTTTCACCTTCTTAATATGTCAAGGTAGAAGAGAACCCAGTCACACTGTAACTCCTCTTATATGATGGGAAGTTAATTTTATTTGATGTTAGTAATACAATTTTAGTCTTAAAAACCAATCAACCTGACACGTTTGCCTGGATACATGATTCTCCAGTGTGTTCTCATAACATTATTCGTATTAATTTATATGATGCAAAGCAGAAAGATAGTTCATTTTACAAGAACAGTCTGAAAATATGGATCTTACGGAGGTGTTCAGAGAGGATTTCTGATGATTGCCACATTCTCTATACCAGAGGTTCCCAAACTGGAGTCAGCGGACCACTAGGGGTCCGTGTGGGAGTGCTAGGGGGTCCGCGGCAAAATCCCCCCAAACCCCCACGCACATGTTTTAAAATGTGGTCTTGCACTCCGGCGAACAAAACGTCAACTCCCCGCTCTCGCATGTTGTTGCCGTAACCCCTCCCCCCGATCTTGCACGTTTGTACCGTCAGCACCTCCCCCACCCTGCTCTCACACGTTTTTACCCTCAGCAACCACCAACCCCCCCAACGCTCTCACACGTTTTCTCACTACTTTGGTAGGTGGGGGTCCTTGGCCAAACTCTGGGTGGCAAAGGGGTCCCTGGGTCAAAAAGGTTTGGGAACCCCTGCTCTATACAATACACTTACGGGCAAACTATTAGGATTAAGTATCATGAGGACTGCTTGTGCATCACACATCATTTGAACATTAATGGAATGGCAATATTTCATATTACTACATATGTGCTCATCATTCCTAATAGTGATCAAGACTTTCAATGGCTCCTATAATACTGAGAGGAGAGCTCCGTTCAGGTAATTTATATGTTTTTGCACCTAGCATTGTATCTTTGCCAAACTACTTATTACAGACATCCTATTTTAAGTATTTCATTCAAATCTCTCGACTGCTTTACTGGCTTTTGTATTTGCAATTCTTATATCAGACCCTACAGATGATGTGCACTTGCTAAAACTATTTTCAAAATTAATTAATCTTAGCATTACCTAATTCCATGATAAGAAATATATTTGTTAGTTCCCGGTAATTTAGGTTAACCGAATGTACTGAACCCTGCTGTATATATCCCAAAAGCATTATCTAAATGAAATGTATAGATGTTTTTTGTACAAAACAACCTTGAGTCTTGAACCGATGCCCTGTTCAGTGTAAATGGGATTAAGACATGCACTGTTCTAGGATTAATTTTTTCATTTTAGCTAATAATAGTTTTGTTCACACATAATATCTATGCAGAGACTAATGCATTTAACTAAGTAAAAAATGATTATGCAACTAACACAATCCAATTAGCATATTTTTATGCATTTGTGTGTGTTTTTAGAAGGACTATGATATTCAAACAGTGTGCAATCTTTTGTCCAATACTGTACATTTGTTCTCATCCTCCATGAAAGGCAAAGGGTGAGAGTAATTTCTGTCAACCAGCATTGTAAACTCCCACTTCAAAGAGGTTTGATATTGATCTAGGAATCATGGATGTGAATAAAGACCACTTTCAAATGGCTTTCAGCTCCATCCCTATGGCAATAGAAAGCATTCATCTCTTTCTGCACTGTTCTGGACCTCTATTTATGCAGTGGCAGTTAAGTAAAGTGTATTTCTCAGAGCAATTTGTACATTTCTACATATTCATTACCTCGTTGTTTTGTTGGGTTGAACTTGTCAAACTAAAGGGAATAACCCAGGACATGCAGCATGAAGTCATTTAAATAGGAATGAAAAGTTTATTGAGTCAAGCACATGTCTAGCATACACTCAGCTCAATATGCAGTCCCCAATGGGCAAACACTAACATGCCCTCACTTTTCAGCTTGAACATTTACTGTAGCACTGCCCAGAGGAATGTAAAGCAGCACACAGTGTACATGGACTTTGTAATAGCACAAGGCAATTACATGCTGGCAATTCAGGAAACTAACTTGGAACTGATTTCCAATGGGTCGAAGTAAACTGAGGCTGTCTGAATCTGAGTCAAAACTGCTGTGAGGTGAGCATGAAAGACACATCTTGCCGGAAGAGTTTACAATTATAAAAGCATTAAGAGATAAAAGCAAGAACAATCTGAAAACACAATATAATTAAGGATAGTGAAGATAGGCAAAATGCCAAAAAATATAAATAAAACAAATTAATGCATGAATAATGAGGAAATTAAGTTATTTATTTATTTCCCCATGCAATCCCTTGTAGGAGATTTGCAGGTTGGATTAACAAAGGATCTCTTGTGAGGTGTTCTTTTTTTTTGTGGTAACTAACACCAAAAAATAAATAAAATACTAATACTAATCAGTGACTTCAACATAATCAAATGGCACAAATCTGGAATTCATCTAATTGAAAATATACTTCATAGAATTGAAAAACTTAAGCAGGTTCTGAACCAAATAACTCATAATATATAAACTGATATGTCATTGTATATGTATAATCACTGCATGACCTCTCTTCAATACATATTCCTTGGAACATCTATTTTTAGTATGTAATCAGTTGATTGTGCATAACATTATACATGGAAAATGTATTTAACATCCTTTGCTGTAAGTTTGAAATATAAAAATGGTTCTGTGACTACTTTCAGAAATTAAAGCGGTTTGTACTGTTATACATTGGAGATAATACTTGTTAACCAGTGTAGTCAACCAAAAGTATAATTTTGTTATGGTAAAATGATGAAGAAATCATGGCTGTGCTACCTGTGACAACTTCAGAACCTTGTCTTTACTATTGTTATTAGTTGCTTCCCCCTTTGTGTATCATGTTTTAAACATTATAGATGAATAACGTTTTTTAGCCCTGTCTTGATAAAATATGTTGATGTTTTGAGTTGTATATATGGTGAATTAAGAATATATAGAATATATATATAGAATTAAAGTAATATAGTAATATAAAAAGAATACAAAATATCAAATCAAATATTAAACTAAAGCTGTATCCAGTGAAAATCCTAAAATATATATTTAAAATAGTTCAATAAAATATCATTACATCTGACAACAGATAGAACCAGCAGAATAAAAATAGACTATGACTAATACTGAATATGATTTGCTGTCAAGAAGTTACTGTAGCTTTGGAGAGATAGGGCTAACACTGTGAGCTAAATAATAAAAAGGTAAACATCCAGGTAATGTGAATTAGGAACTTGAACAATATGTATTTGAAATTATGTTATTTCCAATTGTTAATGTAAAAAAAAGGAGTTTCTAACAAAACTAATTGACCACAACCATAAACACGAAAGGTCAGGAGAAAGTAGATTCAGCTATGCATCAAGAGCCTTTTTCCAATAAATAACTCTACATGGCAATGGTGGGGACAAAACATGGCATTGTGCACTAATGTATATATATATATATATATATATTCATTACCCATGACATACAAAGGAGTAAAGGTTAGAGTATGAATACACACACAAAAAAATCACTTAAGACATATTCCAAGCCTTAGAGAAGCCTTTCAAAATGCTGGTATAAGTCACACATTTTCCACACCTAACACAAGTGTCATTTCAAAATTAATTAAAACACAAATTGAAATGTCTGAATTCATTTATATTATGCATGAGCTTGAAAAGAGGAGAATGAGAAAGACTGGAAGTGCAAAATGAGGAACAGTCACAGCCAAAACTGCATATATTTATCACTTTCTCCAAATCAGTAATGGAACAAAAATAGTCCAGGGTCATATATTGCCATCTGGCAGGAAGGGTCTCCTCTCCCTGATCATACATGCCATTGCCAAATGTATAGATCTGCCCATGACTCATACACAATGAAGTAATTCCTGCCATGCAAACAATTTGAAATGTGTGATATCCAGAGAGGATGTATATTGTGTAACTACCCCACAATTTAAGTTATTTACTAGTAGAAATGCATAGCCAATCCTATTTAATTAAGTACTGAGAGCATTGAAAAGATAATTCCATTGATGCCTATTCATGAGTTTGTTTTGATGCCTAAATATAATTTGTGAATCTGTCAGATGTCAACAAATGCCCCACTGTTTACTCCTTAAAGCCATGGCTCATCCCATTGCATCATCCTACTCACACATAGAACAAAGCTACATTGTCTTTCATGATCAACATGGAGTATAATGTATGGGACATCTGGGACTCTAAATCAGTCTTTGTTGTGTATACATGTCAGGCAAATAGTTGTGATGCAGCCCTGAAAAAGCAGAATATTCCGGCCCTGTTGTAAAAAGCATAGCATTGCCTTGCAAAGTGGAATACTGTTGCTTGAAGTCGAATGCCAGATTTATTGTATGAGCAATTATTTCCTATTTCATGGCCAGGGTGTAACTCTTACTAGAGAGTATTTCTGCCTCTGTCTCTTCTTCCTTGTGCTACCCCCAAAAAACTTTCACATTGCATTCACACTGAGAAAGATGACCAAATGAAGTACACTAACGATACCTGGATGATACCCTAAATTAAGCCAAAAATTGAAATGTGCAATGATATACATTTTGTGCACTCAATATGTCCCATCATGCACTAGGCAGAGGAAGAGGAGGAGCTATCATGGCTGAAAAAAAAGGTTAATTGGCCAGTACATAAAGATGGAAAATAAACTTAACACATTGAAAATGATAGGTTACGAATGCAACCCCGGTTATCTGAAAAAGGAAGCACTGCCCAAGGGGGAGGTGTTACTGTATAACAAAACCGTCGCAAGGGAGGAGGCAGCGAGCTGATAATAGTGGTATGGTAATAGTGTCCACAATCCAATGCGAGAGGCGCTGCTTTGAAAACGCCTGGCCCTGTGTTCACGCTCCATAAGACACAAACAGTTGGTCTGAGCGCTGAATGTCTTTAGTGCGTTCCAAATAGCACCTGAGGGCCCACACAGGGCAGAGCAGGTGAAGCCGACTCTCTTGCTCCGGAGGATGAAAATGGGGCCAATGGGGCAATGAATTGTGTCTTGACCACTGCCCATATGGAAAGGAAATATATTGCAATATATTATAAAAATATGTGGACATATCATTCAATATAATGTAAAATATATTCAGTTCAAAATACAATTTCCTAAATATCTAAAATACATTTAAGAATATATTTACATTCATATATTTCACTAAATGTATTTGTCATTTTTACAAAATATATTTCACCAAATATATTATTTCCAATTTCAATACATTTTTAACATTGCATTGTAGTGAGTCTCAAACTCAGGTGTTGGAGGTATGTATTGTCTACTAGCCATTACCTGGACAAGTATCATAACTCAAAATATTTCATATGTAACTACCCAGCCAGCACACCCAGATGGGCCCCAAGTGGGTAGTAACTGGTTAGGCTGGGCTCAGCTGGGCTTGGGCATTAGACAGGGGTTGCCAATATCTGCAACTCTACAGACCTGTATCTGTCTTAACTCAGTTAAATCAACTGGAATCTCCACTACTGCTCTCTAGTCTAGGTTCAATCAATTTGAAATAATGCAATACATTTAAAACTAAATGAGTGAATAATGCTTAAATTAAGGAAGCCAAAACTTCAGTTTCACCTGTATATATACCAATAAATATTTTTAATTGAATCCCAATTTCACATTATTAAAATATTACATATTCCTAATATGTGACCCCTGTTTATCTACCCATCTATACATCTGTCTTTCTATCTATAATGAGTTGAGCCGTATAGGCTCTGAGTTGACGTGATATGTTCTGCTGTCAATCAAGTTTGAAACACTTGATACTCAGAGCTGATTGGAGGAGGGGGGGGGTGGTGGTGTGTGTGATGCGAAGAGGAGGCAGAGAGAAGGTCTGAATGAGTCGCACGGGAAAGATGGAGATTGGGACAACAGACAACGGGATGTTTTCCATTTTGCTTCATGTTAGTTATGTAAAATGTTTTCCTGAGCGTTAAGAACTAAAGGAAGAGATTTCAGATGGACAAGGATTAAAAGGTGTAATCCCCTTGGAATCCACCACAATCTCTCCTTCTTTTTCCGCTAAAAATCTAGGAGTCACCCTCGATCCTGCGCTCTCCTACACCCAGCACATCACCACGCTGACACGCACCTGCAGATTCTTCCTGAGCATCATACGCCGGATCCGTCCCTTCCTCACCGACTTCTTGACTCAGCTGCTCGTCCAGTCACTGGTCCTCTCCCGCCTGGACTACTGCAACTCCCTCCTGGCCGGCCTGCCTGCATCTACTATTACTACTACTCCAGCTCATCCAGAACTCTGCGGCTCGTCTGGTGTCTCTCTGCCCCGATTCACACACGCTACTCCACTGCTCCGCTCCCTCCACTGGCTCCCGATACCGGCACGCATTCAGTTCAAGACACTGACCCTCACCTACCACTGTCTCAACCACATTGCACCAAGCTACCTTCAGACACTTGTCTCTCCATACATCCCCTCCAGACCACTATGCTCCTCCAGTGCCAGAATACTAACTCTGCCTCCTCTCCACTCTCCTTCCTACAGAGCCGCTCCTTCTCATCCCTGGCCCCTAAGTGGTGGAACGACCTTCCCACCGAAGTCAAAACAGCAGAGTCCTTGACCCACTTCCGGCGCTTACTCAATACACATCTTTTCAGACAGTACTTGTAATATTAGTCCTTTTAATCCCTGATAGATAGCACTTCATAGCATTTTATCATGCTTCTTGCGTTATTGACAATTTCCTCCTTGCTCCCTTCTCTGTAACCCTTGACTGTGACCTTACATCTTGATGGCACTTAGCTTTACTTTCCAGGATGTATGTTCGCACTTACTGTACTTTACTGTATAAATTGGAAGTTGTAAAATGTATTATATCTTGAATTGCTTTGTTTAATGTAAATCTGAATTTGTAATGTTTGATGCCTTGTACTTAACTGTATTTTTGCACATTGTATTGCACTTACGTTGTAATAATAATAAAAAAGACTTGTTACCTTAATGGTGAGATGAGCAGAAGTGTGCATGCATTTACTAGACAGTCTTTATTTTATATTTGTAGCCAGATGTGCACTGGTCAGTCTGTTTCTCTGTTTCCTCTTTACAATGTTCATTGTAGAAAATGTCGATTCACATGTATATGTGCTGACAAAAAAGTACATTACCTTTTGCACAAACTGTTTCACAGTAGAAAAGTGTGACTCAGAGACCATGCTCCATACGTAGCCAACACCTGTTCTGAGTTCAGCTTTTCAGGTCTGCAGCTCAATTATTTCACTTTTCAGTGCAGCACGGTCAGCAGGGTAGAGTTGTGTGATAGCTGGGATCAGAGAGGACACAGCCACATGAAAGGGGTTATCAATTAAATTGAAAATTTCCTTATACTCCATCACATTCTTGAATCTGGATTCAAACTCACCTCTAAGATCCTCCAACACTTCCACAGATTTACTGTGGTTAAAGTGCTGCAATAGTTCTGGGTCATCTGTCATGACAGCTCTAAATTTTGGGAAGTGAACAAGCTCTTTGTCAGGTATGTACAAGTGTTGTTATTTTGTTTTGGAATGCTTGAACCACATGTAGCATGTTATCTGGATGTTTCTCTGTCCCTTGAAGCTGGAGATTCAGTGTGTTCAGGTGGCACATGATGTCAGTCAGGAGAGCCAGTCTGATAATCCATTTAGGGTTTTCCAACTCTGGCTCATTTCTTGCTTTGCCTCCTAGTGTATGATGCAGTGAAAATTTGAGGTTAGGAATTTCTTCTCTTTTCCTCATCAGACCAGTAAGTCCCTTCTCTTTTCCTTGCATGTTGGGAGTGCCGTCCGTGCACACAGATGCAAGACCAGACCAGTTCAGATCTTTCTCGTTAAAAAATGACAAAAGTGCATTCAGGAAGTCCTCTCCTCTAGTTTGGCCTTGCAGTGGCAATAAGCATAACATTTCTTCTCTGAATGAAACTTCTTTTGGGAACCTGGCCCACACACACAACTGGGCAACATCACACACATCTGTGCTGTCGTCCACCGCAATGCTGAAACACAGTGCAGTGGATACATTAATTATTAACTGGTTACTGATGTCTTTACCGATGTCTTCTATTCGCCTCATTATGGTTGAATCAGATAACTGCAGTCCCCTGATTTGCTTGATAATCACATCTTTGTTTTTAAAGTCTGCATACAGTATATCAGCTGTAGCCAAAAAACATTCCTTTACTATCTCTGCATCACAAAATGTTTTTTTCGCTCTAGTTAAGATCCATGCTATCTCAAATGGTGCATCAGTCAAGCGCTCGGATGTGGAGTTTGTTCTGTGAATTAGTTGTTGCTGTTCACCATGCAAAGTAGTAAGCTGGTCAATTTTGTCTTTTCTAAGGTTACTCCTGGGTGGGTATGCATTATTGAATTTCGCACGCATAGTTCGGAAATGATGTTCTAAATTACTAAGTTTGAAACCAGAGCAGGTTTTGTCGCAAATTAGACAAAGTGGATTGGCACCGTGTAGTACAAATAAAAAATCCTCTGTCCACTTCTCTTGAAATTTTCTGTGTTCACCTTGTATAGCTCGTATCTTTCTCTTTTTCTTAACATGCTCACTTGGATCAGCCTGTAGCCTGCTTGCCCCTTCTCCTCCATCTTCATCATTTTCATTTCCAGTTGTAGGATGTTGTTCTGTTTGTTGTTCGTTAGTTTTGGACCCTGTTGTGTCTCCATCAGATTTGCGTCTTTGTTTAATGATAAATCGAGAGTAGGCTAATGATACCTAGCTGGTTATAGATTTTTTACTCATCTCTGTGTGAGGATTTTGTAGTATGTCATGTCTATTATGCTGCCACCTTCAGGATGAGCAAAGTCCTGTTTTGAATAATTTGCCTCGTATTGGCTTTTTTCATACAATTTCACACACTGAACTGCTTGATCATATTGTAATTATTCTCTGCCACGGGAGCTGCCAATTGAACATAGGCGAGCCGCGCAATGAGTAACACCGCTGTAGCGCATCTGTAGTGCAGCCTTCCAAGTTTATTGTATTGGACATTTCAATAAATGGCACAGACAGAGCAAGCCAGTGATGGCACAGGTTTTGATGAGTTTTAGTTTATAATTACTGTTCATTGTTAATTATCATTACAGTGTTTCAGTGTATTATTTTAATTTGCGTTTCACTGTATTGACATATTATTTGTATTTATTTTGTTTATTTGCATTTAAGTTAATTGTTGGCTTTTATTACAAAATGTTGTTATTATAAAGTATAATATTGTAAAAATTATGTATATTACATTTGCAGTGTTTTGATTGATCAAACCAAAACATGTGTTTATCTCTTCAGCGGACACGTAATACACAGGAGCGTAAAGGGCTAATGAAAAACACATTTTGGTTCATTTTTTTGTATTTCATTCATCATATATTTACCTTTTAAAGCAAGTAATCTGGTACCTGGAAAGTTTAAGTGGTTAAATGGACAATCAGTGTGTATGTTTAATATTTAAAAGTTTACAATATATTTAGAAGTTTAAAATACATAATACTTTATATATATATTTTTTTTTCAATGTTTTATGTTTTAAAAATATTCATGTATTTCACATAATATATTACAATATACAAAAACTGCAATTTATACATTTTGAAGTATATTACAAGACACTGTAATATATTTTCCAGAAAAATTACAATATACTGTAATGTATATTAAACTAGATTTTGATGTTTTGATAATATATTTCTTATATATTGATATATATTGTTTAATTCTGTGATTGTATTTTCAACAGCCCTGTTTATATTATGATTTTATTGTATTACTCTTATATTATACATGTAATGTAACACATTTGTTTTTTAAGCTTTGGCAACACCAGAGCATTCCCGTCATACCAATAAAGCTTGAACTTGAATTTGAATTTCATGTATTTTACAAATCATATCTCAATATACAAACCCATCAATCATTTACATATTTTATATTATATATTGCATATTGTATATTGTATATTATATATTATATTGTCCTATCTTCCTGGAACATACATTGTAACATATATGCTAAAATATCTTTTGATGTTTTTATAATATATTCATATATTTTGAAAAATATATCACAATATACAAAAATGACAATACTTTACATATTTTTAAATATATTGCATCTTGTAATATATTTTCTGGGAATATACTGAAACAGACATTTTTAAATATATAGTTTTTACAATATAATATTTTGACAAATATATTCTGCATATATATCATTTCCGTAAGGGCACCTTGGCATCAGGTGCTAATCATCTGTCAGCGGTAGGAATACTGCGACCTCATAGAGGGAGCTCTCGCCGACTGAATAGTGGCTACTACCGCGTCTGACAGACCCCAAGGAAATCAAACACATATACACATATATAGCTGGGAACAGTTGAGTTTTAGTGGCAGTTATTGTTGGAATATACTATAATCGGTAGGCCTGAATATATCTTCTTGCCATCTAGATGGCATATAACTGTTACAATCTGAATTAGCAAAATAATGTGAAAATAAGGAGAAATTATTTAAGGAATAATCAAGATGTTTGACTTGATAACATGTCTGTTATAAAGTAATGAGACATTCAGTGCTACTGGGTACAATATACACCCAACATATTACTAGATGACATTGACAACATAATGAAATGGCATATGACATGGTTTTGCATTTATGTGAAATGCATCAAATGGAAATGGAACTGACCATTTTCTCCCACAAAGTGAATGCCCTGTAACTGAAGAAATACTAAACATACATCAACATTCAGTTCATTTGTAGTACATCATGCCAAAACACAGCTCTGACAGTTTCTAAATCAATCAAATAACTTAATTAAAATAAATGTAGTTTTAATAGATTTACCCCAACGTAAGATGCCCAAAAATTTACCCCAAAGTTAGAAGTATTACGTTTTTAAATAGCTCTGTATTATATTAAGCTCCCACTGTGCAAGATATATTTAAAACGTTTTTTTTGTTTTGTTTTTTGTTTTAATATGCTAATATAAAATCTGATACTCTGAAAGAGTAAACACATGAAATCCTACAGGATTCTATATGCAATGAATGTGCTGTGCAACTGCATAATTTCAGAAGTGTGAACTCAGTTGCCATTTACTTTCAACAGCGACTCATTACATGAAATTGGTCTTGCCAGAATCAAGGCTGTAAAACACTTGAAGATTGAATTGAGTAAATTAATGGTTTGTCTATCACTTAAGGCAGGCCAAGATGATCTAACATTAAAACTTGCTCTGTGACACTCAAACACATAAGCGATGTTGCAGTGTAGATATAAAGCAGGTATCCATATCCATTACTAGAAAGGAATTGTACAAAATACTTTGAATATTAATCATTTTGCTGGGGTGGTATGAAAATAATTGTATTTATTTTAATCATTTAATCATTTATTCTTACAACATACAATAGATTTTATTAAAGATAAATACAAGCATCTATTGATTATATTATTATTATGATTATTATTATGATTATGATTATTATTATTATTATTATTATTATTATTATTATTGACAAAGAATAAGGGATACATATGTTTTATAGGTCATTACTTTTAGATATATTAGTTATTTGTTCTGTTGCACCTAATTCCTCTTCAAATCTAATCTCAATATCCAGATCCCTCTCTAAACAGAATAAATAACCACAAAAAAAAAAACACAGAGCTATCACTCCTGAACATAATCCAAATCATTGTCAAGTCCGTAATCAAAGTCCTATAATTTAATCCACTTTCACTTTTCTCCTCTCCACACCCAGGCTCTCCTCCTGCCTCACCACAACAAAAAGTGGGTCACTTCCCGTTTTAAAGAGAAGGAAAGCCAGTCCTGAGGAAGCAGAGGGTCAGATGCATCCGGGGAACACTGCTGGGGGCACTCTCTCTGTTTCTCACAGTCTTTCCAAGGAACTTTACACACCATCATTAATGTGTCAGCTATCTTAGAAATTGAAATATTGTATGTTTTTTTAGATTTTGACCAGTTTTAACTATAAGTATTTAAATAGATGTATTTCAACTTTAAATTTCCTTTAATTACAGCCATATTGCATCACTAACTGACATAGGCAACCTTTAGCTTCGCACAAGTGATAGGTATTTCTGATATGAAGACCTGTCAATGAATAATAAAATCTGATTTCAAAATGTATACACACTGCACAAATAACTGCTGATAATCACACGATATAACTGCAGTTTCACACCCAATGGAAGTGCTAAACTCATCTACATTTTTTAATTGTATAATTATTTTTTAAATTAGAGAGATTTTCCATCAGAGATACCAGGCACATGTGGGAGTGAGAATGGGAGAAGGGAGAACACACATTTCTTATCACCGAAACGTCAACATGAATAAAGTCCAAAAAAAAGCAAATAAAGTAACAGTGCATAGAATTTATGTTATAGATATTGTATGTGTTTAAGCCATTCTATATTATTTTAGTAGGTTAATGGGTTCATTTATAACCTTCTGAAAAAAAAACTAATACCACATATGTGGAAACCTATTAATGAATACAGTTGTGTCCACTGATAATGAATTCCTATTATCTGTTGCTGACAACCTGCAAAATATGTTCAGATACAAATAAATTCAGTGATGTAGGTTTCATCTTTATTTCAGCTTGATTGCCATTTCAAACGACTGCGTAAGTGCTGTACAAAGAAATCGTTTCCCAGATAGCACAGTAGAAAACAAGAAACGATAACCATGCTCTGTAAAGTCTACTATATATATTTACATGAACAGAAATTATATGTTATGAGTATCACTCGTTTTAAGGCAAGTCTTTTAATGACAGTGGATATAGATCATTTTCAATAATCAGTAATTTAACATGGGTTTTCACACCTTGCATTAGTCTATTTATACAAACCAGTGTACTGTTACGCAAAGAGGCACACCTGCCTGCCATGTTATATCAGCTACTCCTGACCACCTATATCTGTGACTCATTACTGCTTTCCATCCACTTAACGAACATGTTTTGTGTACAAAAGTCTTACATTCGCATTAAAAGTAAAATACGTATAAATATACATATTTGGACATAATTTTCTGTAAAAGCAAATTCACATATCATATGACTGCAAACTTATTCGACAAGGTAATAGTAATTGGAAAAAACGATTTCCACTGGCATTTGTCGCTTAATCGACTATATGGACATATGAAAAATCCACCTCTGACGAACGTAAACTTTTGGTCGATGTTTGCTGTTTCCATCAAGCCTGTCGTAATTTTTTTGTCAACATTTATTGTAAAAAAGACTTAATGGAAACTGGACTAGTCTCTCAAGAGTAGATCACACCATTTTTAAGCCCCAAGAAGGAAGAAAAATGTGTCCTGGTTGTAGCATTTGGAGGAGCAGGGGTGACAGAGGTAGCGTACTGGTGTTTTCAAAACAGCCTGAAGCAAAAGAGGAGACTTGGGTAGGTAGAGGGATTGTGATCCTGAAGAGTGCAGTGGAAACCTGGAACTGAGGAACATACTTATTGAATGACTGTTCTACTGAGTGAAGATAAACCGCTCCCTCCTTTTTTTTAAGAATCTCTAGTATAGGCATTTAAAAAAAAAAACGTGATTCTTTTTTCTTTTGGTTTGATTGGTCTGGAGCTGTATTTCTGTTTCTTCTCCTACATCATCTGTCTGCTTGCTGGTTTGTGTCAGCTTCTCTGTGGAGGCCTGGGGGCATGAGAAAGTATCGATTAGCTGCTGTTTCTACTCACCTGGATCCTGTGGCGTCGGCCCTGATCCTCGGCCCGTCAGATCCGTCCGCTGCACCTGTGGAGAGAAAGAAAGACGAGAGACAAGTTGTGTGAGAGTGACATGTTTGTGTGTGTGCTTACAGATTGAGGAGAGAGTGTGTTTGCTGCTGGAGTGTGTTTGCTGCTGGTCTTGACCTGGTACTGAGACCCTTTTGCTCTTTTTCTGAGGTGTCTGTCGAGGTTGTAATGCCCATCTCCAGTCCCAGCAGTGCCAGAGGAAAGCAAGCAGGGAATGAAACCTATAAACCCTGGCAAAACCTGATCTGGTTTTGGAATTGACATTTCTTCTTTTTATGTTTTTTTTTTTTAATTTTGTATTTTTGTTAGAAAAGATTTTGTCCGTTTTATTTCAGTTTATTAAAAGCAGATTTAACAGTAATGTGGATAAATGGTTTAAGCTACCTTTTAGTGTTCTACAGGTTAGATTTCTTTCATTTGCATGCATAATTCATGCCCCACATTTTTGTTTTTTTTTAGAAAGATACTAGGGAACCAAAAGAGACTGCTACAGGTAGATCTGGGCATGAAGAGCTCCACCCCTCTTTTACAGGGAGGGGGCATAATCGCAAAACTGATCTTTTGCTATGTCTAGACAACAAAATCTATTTTTTGCGTACTGTTTGCTACAGACAATAGTTTAGCTTCCCAGTTTTAGAGAGTTTGGTAACTCTACAATGTCAAACAGGATTGGTCCATGTTCACCGTCTGTGGGAAATACAAATATAATCTTGTTATAGAGACATGTTGGTAGTGTAATCTCCTTCTAGCCACATATCAGACACTCAGATTTCCATCCAGCCCTCTCTCATTCCTCTTGTGTCAGTCTCATGGCATCCTCTGACTGTCTACTTGGTGAAGTTCCAACATGTACATGCCAAACATGTATGAGAATGTAACCAAGATTACAGCATCTTCCATGTAAAACAGCACCATGGTGTAACATGATAATATTGAAAGAAAACAGTTTCTATTTAACCCCTGAACAAAACCAAAGTCAATTACAGAAAGGTAGTTCTAGTTTTAAAGCAAGTCATTTAAACCTTGAACACAAATCTGAAGAGTAATGCGGCCACTATTTGCCAATGAAAGTGATTGAAAACTAAATATTATAAAGTGAAATAAACTGGAGTGAATTAATGCTCTTATCCACACCAAGCCTTTCATTTTTGTTCTACAAATACCAAGGATAATATTATTGAAAGTATAAAATACTAACAAGAGCATAGACTGTTTAAAAACAGTCAAGATGTAGTGAAACCAGCTTACCTCCGGCTGCAGACTATCAAATTCTTCAGACATCTCAGGACAGATTATCTGGAAATGTGCTCTTTTTGAGTGAAATAACTTTATTGCCTTTAAAGTGCAGTCATGCAGATTGCAGCAGCATTACACCTGTACATTAAGGTTAATGAATATGTTAATTAGAAACCTGTGGCAACTAGTTAGTTGCACCCACAACACATATAAAATCAGAAGACCAATATATGAGAAATATTATCATACTGTTTTTCCCAAGCACCACTGTACATACTGCAGACTTTCATTTGAAAGGTAACTAAAAATAACACATAAATAACATTGTACAATACTGCATACTCTGCTTTACCACTGTGCACAGAGATATTGGTTATAATGAAACCTGGCATAAACTTACTTCCATGATTGACATATAGTGTTTATATATAGCATTTGGAAAATACGTGTTGAATAGTAACTTATTCTACAAAAAGTCAAAAAAGAATTTGTTTCACTCTGTATTTGTTTACCATAGTAAATCCCTCCTTTTATAAATACAGGCAATTGTGGATATATCACCTACAAGGATACAGAAATTGTAAGCAGAGAGTAAAAAACATTATTCTCCATTTCAAATAACTAAATACAAGGTAATCATATGCACATTTTCTGGTCTCTAGTTTTGGTGTAAACAGTACATTAAATTGCCTGTAACCTTTTCTCAAATGACCCGCATGACGAAATTCTAACAAGGTTCTTTGCTGTTTTTGTCTTTAGTAGATTTTCTGGGAAGTTCTTTGCAATAAGATGACTTAATTCTTGGTCTGTAACATTTTCAGATTGTATTTCGCTTTAATAAAATTGAATCACAAAAAACATGAAAACGTTTTAAAGCTGACCAAATCTGGTAAAGGGAGACTCATAATATTATCTACCGGCATATGCATATATATAGTGTTTTTGTCTAATACAACCTGTTGTAATAAACATAATCATGTTGATAAACCAAACGCTGTCAAGTCTTGGAGTACAGAAATGTCTTCTGTTTTCAGTCCTGAATTGTCACCCACAGATATATTAATTGTAGTATAAACAGTTAATCCCGTTTTGTAGCATATGATCACTACCATAAGAGACTGACACAAAACACCATGGCAGTGGCTATATTGCTCGCAAAACAGAGGAAATACTAGCTGTGTAGTGTTAGCTAAGTCTTTGTCAATGACTTCACAGGGTTCCTGCAGAGTCTATAGTTCTACTGGGTGTGCCGCTATCACACAGATCATGCTGGTAAGCACAGATGAGTTGTAAACCCACAAGGAAGATCACAATATTAAAACTGAGTCATTTCAGTGACAGCTTGATGGGATTTTAGATCCTAATCTGTGAACCTCTGACTATGTTAAAGATCACAGAGGGTATTTAAACCTTTGAATGTCACTACATGCATTTCTTTGGTGTGTCAGTTTCACATTGTTGGTGTTCAAGAAATTCCAAAACATGACAGCCTCTGATTAGTGTGATTTACTAAAAGAAAAATAGTACAGTGTGTATATTACAAAATTGTATTTCCATGTACCTCCAAATGACAAAAAAGAAATACAATGGCTTTGCAACTGCCTGACAGGGTGACAGAAGTTGTTATTCCATTTTAAAAGCACAGCATAGTTTTGTACATTGTGCATGACAGCTGTCAATTTCAAAAGAAAAGCAAGCTGTGACAAGACCCTTTAAAGTGCAACATAAAAGTTTAAGGTTGTGGAAAATAGAAAGGTGAAACAGCAAGAAAACTGAATTGTTAAAATGAAAAGCTGATGAAACACATATCTATTGAAGAGGTTTGGAAAAAATTTACAAAATGACCCAACCCAAGGTATCTTTTGAGTTATGTATTTGTTTATATATCCCATTGTTATGAGATTAAAATGAATAAATACAGTTAGGTCCTTAAATATTTGGACAGTGACACAATTATTATCATTTTGGCTCTGTACGCCACCACAATGGATTTGAAACAAAACAATCAAGATGTGCTTTAAGTGTAGACTTTAATCTTTCAATTGAGGGTAGTTACATCCAAACTGTGGATTCATGTGGTCCCCCCAATTTTAGGGGCTCAAAAGTATGGCAAGCCAAAGTGTCATTTAGAGATATCTCAAAATACAATTCAAGATATCTTAAATTTAATTGCAGATATCTCAAATTGACTTCCTGTCCTATTTCAGATATCTTGAATTGAATTTGAGATATCTCAGATTGACTTCCTGTCCTACTTCCGATATCTTAAAATAGACAGGAAGTTCCATCCATCACTCTAGGCAGGAAAAACCTGTGGGCGTAAGTTGATGACCGGTTATTTGGCAGCAAAGGGAATTCGAGCTGCTGGAAGTCGTGTTGGACAAGCCCTCCGGACAATAGATCAGCCATACCATGAAATGCGATGCAATGTAATCCATGTTTTGTATTATTATTATTATTATTATTATTATTATTATTATTATTATTATGAATTCTTATTAATTCTTATTATATCCATGAAAACATCATTGAATTGCCCCAGGGGATTGTTATTTAAATATTATTTTTAATACACACACCACTAAATTACTGCTACCGCAACATTTACTATAGCAACCTCTACAGTTGGCATTACCTACTAGCCATTAGCTACTTTTACTATTAACAAATATTGGACAAATAATTCAAACATGACATTGCAATTCTTGCAGTATTTTTTTCCCTCCTCTTGTCATAGGGTGAGCGGAATCTTAATCCTATACCCTACCGTGTTGCTTATACAGGACACAAACTCCATTTAGATCAAAATGAAAAGCTGGGCATGTTTGGAGTTACACATGTCCTAGCAATTGATGGCTATAGCAGCAAGATCATGACTTATGCCTGTATGCCAATAAAGAATAACCTCACTATTTATGAAAAAGTGTACAGGTTTGTATTTCAAAAGACTTTCTGGCTTGAACATATATTACATCTGAATATATAGCATATAGGAGAGTCAATCTTGAGTACTGCAATTCCCATTTTGAACATATAATTTAAGGCCTGCTGCAATCAACAATGGAATGTGGGACCAAATAAGAGTAGACCATGGCAAAGAGTTCTATTCAAGAAATCCTTGCTGACCAGAATGAATACAGAAACACCACCTTATAGTCAGACCCAATCAACAAAAATAGGTGTTCCATTGTGTTGTGGTTTAGAATTAAACTATTACTGTTCTGAAGACTCAAAACTTTTAAAAGGATAAGAACAAGTAGTACTATATCTATAGAATGCAATAGATTAAATATCAATTTAATTATTTGGTTTTAATTAGTCTTGTTTCACCTGCAAGTGCTGGTAATCCTCACAAAAATAAATTTACAAGTTAGTTATTATTAATTTTTTTTCAAACAGCCAAATCATCAGAATGATATCACTGGTTGTATCCATCTATCGTCAGACCGAAATATAGTTTTAATTTATACATTTACTTATGTTTGTTACCTATTTTAGTTGATTTTATTTTATTGTATTATAAAATAAGATGGCATATTTGTATTGAAAACATCTTACATTTTTAAAAACTTTTGCTTACAATTAAATCACAACAGTGGTACATATACTTGAGTATTTAGATTTTCTGCTACTTGTAGTAAACTACATTACAGAGAAATATTTTACTTGTTACTTCACAACATTTTCCTTCTGTTACTGAATGATTTTTAGTCCACTGTGATATAACTGATCACCTGTTTTATCACTTGTTTTATTCACAAGAATCACACAATTGAGAGGATGTGGTCTGAAATTAATAACAGGGTTAATTATCCTTTGAAGGAGACTCTTGTCCAGTTGGTCGACCAAGAAGTCATTGATATGGACTGCAACTTAACAAGATACTGTGTGTCTAAACTGTCTGTCAACTGTGTCATCTGGGCATAAGCAGGGTAGTAGAGGCCTGGAACAACCGCAGGATTCCTGGTATGCTAAATAATGTTTAAAACAAAACTCTTGACAAGCAGTTGACATTCATAACAAATTTAATAATGGTTAAAATTCCCCAACTGTTACAGGAAAAGGAATCCCCAAACAGCTTGCACAGGGTGGTTGTGCAAGAAATATCTCAGCAGCACTACTGCCCCATGGAACTGATGCAGCTGATCAATGGGAAAGTTCAAGATGCTCTTGGCAGTTATGATCCTGTAATTCTCACTGATGCCCTGGGTAATGAGATACTTGGCTTTGAAGGAACTAAAGGTAGATTTTATTTTTATGTTTGTATTTTTAAGCTGGTAAAAATATCTAGAATGATGGACACATGGACACAATGGGATCCTCTTTGACAAGGGTTTCTGTGTTTGGAATGGACCCTTTCACAAGTGAACATGAGAAGGCAACAGTGGAACAACTGTTTTCTGAGATGTGTCCAGACATCACTGATTTGCTCAATAATGCAATCAACAAAAACTTTTTGCCTTTTAAAGAGGCTTTGATCTCTCTAGTCAATCTAACCCAAAGATACTCATAAAGGCCATGCTTATTGCATGTTATATGCTGTTTTCCATCAAATGCTCTTTCTAGAAACATAAAACAAAACATTAAATGTACTAGTTTGATGCTGACAAACGCAATTAACTAAATCTTACATCTGTTTTTCTTGTTAGTTCTTGTTTTAACTGAATCAGCTGTGTAACAAAACTGTAAATATCAACTGTCAAATAAACCGCTGAACTAAACTTGAATCACTGAACAGCTAAACATTTTTTTCTGAGTAATGCAGGCCTACTCAACCTTAATGATGTCAACTAAGAGCTAACAATGCCTCAGAAAGACCCGCTGCAAGAAAGACATTTCAAACACTGATGCAGTAGCTATCCACTGATCAACACAAAGTTTGCATCCAATCAGGCTTCTAAAGCAGGTGGCAAAAACTGGTTGATCCTGCAAAATATAAAATGTCACATAAAAGTCAGCTGTACAAGTTGTACATACAGTGTAGGGTGTGTTAAAAAAAAGCAAGAAGGCAAGTTTTGTCCTGGCTACCTTAAAAAAGACATGTCATGTAGTAAAACACATAAATACTGATTACCTCATGCTATCAATTTCTGTTATATATATATACAGTGGCCCACGAGTGTTAGAACACGTAAGCAGCACTTACAAATATAAGAATTCCATTGCATTAGAGCAACCCAAAGTGGAATTTACTGAATAGATAGCAGGAACAGGATTGCAAGCTAAATACTACAACACTTGAACTTGTGATCTTTACTGAAGTCATTACCAAGTGTCCAAATAATTTGCCTTAATTTTAAAATGTCTATTGTATTATACTTTAAAAAATAAGTTTATTTTTGTAAAATGTGTTCCTTGAAAAGTGTGCTTATTGTAAGACAATTTGATATGCTTGGTTTTTCAGTCAATCTAAATAAATAGTTGAACTGAAAACTCATAGGTCAATTGGTTTCTCTTTTAAGATTCTTTTTAGAGGGAAGATGCAGTCAAGTCACAGATGTGCAATAATCATTTATTTGTGACAAAAATAGCAAACTAATATCATTCAATTATATGACTTAATTATAACTTAATTACTTAAATAAGTAATATTAAGCTTCTGCTGGATTACAGAAAGAAAACAGATAATACCCGATTTCTCCTCTTCTCTCAGAGGGCAGCTTAGGTCAGTCTGTTCAGGCAGACAGCGGTGTGTCTCTCTCTATTCCTCCTGCTCTTCCTCTTCTTCTTGTCTCTGTCCTCTCTTCTCCTGTTCTCCTTTCTCTTTGTCTGTTTCTTCTGATATGAGGTTTTTCTTTAACCAATCAGTTTTTGCCAACATCACACCATATTTCGGTATGGCAGTAAGAAACCTAACTTTGGCCTCTTTGAGGTGTCTGACCTTGTACTCTTATCTCTAGTTTAACTGCTAGCAGGGCCCCTCAGAATCTGAGAAACTAGGCAAAAAGAGGGAGATGTGGGTTTTCCTGTATCAAACCAGACAGCAAGATATTCCCCATAGAAAAATACATTCTAACAAATAATATCTTACATTATCTTTCTTTACAATAAATGTTTTTTTTTTGTTTGTTCTCTAATGCAATGGAATTCATATATTTGACAGTGCAGCTTCAGTGTCCAAAAAATAAACAATAAAAAAAAATAAAACAATGTACATACACGTACCCTTGCATACTATGCAAGTGAAAGCTGCTTTTATTTTGTCTGTTTGGACTTCAGTCAAGGTTTTGGCAGATGTTTGACTGGACAGCTCAGAAAGCTCTTTGATAGTTGAGATAACTTGCTGAAGGCCCTGTGAGGCCAGCACCACCTCTTCTATCGTATCATAGACATCTTGTAAAGCTGAAGTCTTGTCATCTTTTCGACTTGAGCTAAAAATAAATTATTTTAAATAGATTAGTTCAGATTGTGCAGGTGAGAAATTTACTCACAAATTTTGATTCTGTACCTTCTCTTCCTCTTGCTGCCTTGAAACTCTTGCTCTGCAATGGCAAAAACCTTGCGGGCATTCTGCTTCCAGTAGAGGGACCTGGGTACATGGGGATAACATGACACAATGGTTGCCATATCATTCTAGATATTTTAAGCAGCTTAAAAATACAAACATAAAAATAAAATGTACCTTTAGTTCCTTCAGAGTCAAGTATCTCATTACCCTGGGCATCGGTGAGAATTACAGGATCATAAATGCCATGAGCATCTTGAACTTTCCTGACAATGCCATGTTCTGTAGCCTCACATTCCATGAAATGGACTACCACCATGTTGCTCGGCCTCAGTTTGCCGTTCACTAAATCACGTATGTAAATGGATCTGGAAGACATAATACACATTACAAATTCAAAATTTAAATTCAAACATACACACACACAAATACACATTATACATGTCAGTCACACAATCATTTCCAGTCAAATAGGTAGTTCTTGTTCAAAAATGAGGCTACGTGGAGTAGACGTTTGAGTTATGTCTGGCTCATTAGGTGTCCAGTATTACAAATAGAAAAGTACCTAAGAAACAGCAAACTATTAAAGCATATTACATTATAATATACATCAACAGTGGAACAAATGTCCATGTGTATAAGAAAAGGACAGTGATAAACAAGAAATGATCAATTACTCTGTATAAACTTTCACAAGTAAAAACATTGAATATCCAGTGACCAGTGAGTATAGTTCCTGAGGAAATATATTGTTATATTTATTTATATTTATTTATTTATATTTAAATAACAAATTTATTGTTATAAAAATGGAACATAACTGTGGCTCATAATTATACTCAGAATCTTTCTAAGTTAATAAAAATAATGATATAGGCCTACCTCTGAAACGAGCGAGTCATGGAGGCTCTCGGAGGTGCTGAGACAGCCGTGACAGGTGGACCAGCAGCAGCAGAGGGTGGAGTTGTGCGGGTGAAGGAGAAACGCTGAGCGACTGCTGCTGGGGGTGTTCCTGAGGAGAGAAGCCCTTTATCCACTTCATCCCCATGGACCTCATAATGTCCACATGCAGTAAGGTCTAGGTTGCTGAAGTAACCCGACTGTGTCGGAAAAATTGCTATGTTCGAATCATCTGTTAAGTACAGAGTCTGTGATGAAACCTTAAAAACAACAGCAAGGTTAACGTTATTTAGCTGTTACACCCCCCCTCCCTGTAAACTGCTAGCGATTACCAAAAAGGCTAACTACGTCTAGCTTTCCGATAATTACTGGCAGATTTTTTCTTATAACCTAATGACACTGAGCAGGTTTGTACTCACCTGAGAAATCCGACCCATTTTCTCCTCGCTCATATCATTGACGCCCCAAGAACAAGCAAGAACTAAAGACAGCTGCAGTGCAGGCCTGGCAGAGCATCACCAGGGAAGAAACCCAGCATCTGGTGATGTCTATGGGTTCTAGCCTTCAGGCAGTCATTGACTGCAAAGGATTTGAAACCACGTATTGAAACTCACAATTTAATTCATGATTATGTTAGGTTGTCCAAATACTTTTGAACCCCTAAAATTGGGGGGACCACATATAAAAATGGGTGTAATTCCTACACCGTTCACCCAATTTGGATGTAACTACCCTCAAATTAAAGATAAAAGTCTACACGTAAAGAACATTGTTTCCTTTCACATCCATTGTGGTGGTGTACAGAGCCAAAATGATGACAATTGTGTCACTGTCCAAATATTTATGGATGTAACTACATGTATGGATGACGGATGGCAATGCTCCTTCAGTCTTTAGTTGATATAACCACTGAATATGGGATCTCTTAAAAACACTGAACTAAGAAACAGGGTATTGATAAAGCACAAGGGAGAACAGGTGAAAACACAGCTAAGTTGGTTAGAAAACAGGGTGTGCATTACAGCCCTAAATGGATCTAGCTTCAAAATCATAACTTTTCCATGATATCCTCCTGATGACTAACCACACAATTTCCCTTGGACTTTGCATATTCGTGTAGAGAAAGCTTTGTGTGTTCTGTCTTCATTAAGAAAGGATAGAATGTGATACAATTATCAACTAAGGGACAGTGGAAGTAAAACATAAAAAAAATGATTTTTGTTTTTCTTAATCCACATTATTGTTCAGTGCTTCTGAAACAGGGGGTGTTGTCCTCCTAGTCAAGACTGCATGTACAGTTATCCCTTTTGCTCATATTTGTTGATGAATAAGGACATAATGTGCAATGAATTATACAATGTCTCTTATTTTAATGTAATATGTATGAATTGCTTGTTTTGAGCACCAAAAGTGACTAGTGAAAAAATAACAATTTGAAAAGAAAATGTATTTCATTCCTTAATTCCCTCAATAGACAGATCATTAATGCTTTCACAGTAATTTGATCTGTTTTAGTTCACTTTCATTAAACTAGTTTTATAAAATGGCACGTAAACTAACAGTAGCCTTCTTTACCATCCTCGTGTTACCTGCTTATATTATTTATAAGTATTTACTATAATTGAAGGCATATGTATTCAGAGCCTACCATGTATGTAAAATCAAGATTATATAACAATATAAACTTGAAATGATCATGTACAGTGAGGGAAAAAAGTATTTGATCCCCTGCTGATTTTGTACGTTTGCCCACTGACAAAGAAATGATCAGTCTATAATTTTAATGGTAGGTGTATTTTAACAGTGAGAGACAGAATAACAATAAAATCCAGAAAAACACATTTCAAAAAAGTTATAAATTAATTTGCATGTTAATGAATGAAATAAGTATTTGACCCCTTCAACTTACTACTTGGAGGCAAAACCCTTGTTGGCAATCACAGAGGTCAGACGTTTCTTGTAGTTGGCCACCAGGTTTGCACACATCTCAGGAGGGATTTTGTCCCACTCCTCTTTGCAGATCCTCTTCAAGTCATTAAGGTTTCGAGGCTGACGTTTGGCAACTCGAACCTTCAGCTCCCTCCACAGATTTTCTATGGGATTAAGGTCTGGAGACTGGCTAGGCCACTCAAGGACCTTAATGTGCTTCTTCTTGAGCCACTCCTATGTTGCCTTGGCTGTGTGTTTTGGGTCATTGTCATGCTGGAATACCCATCCACGACCCATTTTCAATGCCCTGGCTGAGGGAAGGAGGTTCTCATCCAAGATTTGATGGTACATGGCCCCGTCCATCGTCCCTTTGATGCGGTGCAGTTGTCCTGTCCCCAAACATAATGTTTCCACCTCCATGTTTGATGGTGGGGATGGTGTTCTTGGGGTCATTCCTCCTCCTCCAAACATGGCAAGTTGAGTTGATGCCAAAGAGCTTGATTTTGGTCTCATCTGACCACAACACTTTCACCCAGTTCTCCTCTGAATCATTCAGATGTTCATTGGCAAACTTCAGACGGGCCTGTACATGTGCTTTCTTGAGCATTTGGACCTTGCGGGCGCTGCAGGATTTCAGTCCTTCACGGCGTAGTGTGTTACCAATTGTTTTCTTGGTGACTATGGTCCCAGCTGCCTTGAGATCATTAACAAGATCCTCCCGTGTAGTTCTGGGCTGATTCCTCACCGTTCTCATGATCATTGAAACTCCACGAGGTGAGATCTTGCATGGAGCCCCAGACCGAGGGAGACTGACAGTTATTTTGTGTTTCTTCCATTTGTGAATAATCGCACCAACGGTTGTCACCTTCTCACCAAGCTGCTTGGCGATGGTCTTGTAGCCCATTCCAGCCTTATGTAGGGCTACAATCTTGTCCCTGACATCCTTGGACAGCTCTTTGGTCTTGGCCATGGTGGAGAGTTTGGAATCTGATTGATTGATTGCTTCTGTGGACAGGTGTCTTTTATACAGGTAACGAGCTGAGATTAGGAGCACTCCCTTTAAGAGAGTGCTCCTAATCTCAGCTCGTTACCTGTATAAAAGACACATGGGAGCCAGAAATCTTGCTGATTGATAGGGGATCAAATACTTATTTCACTCATTAACATGCAAATTAATTTATAACTTTTTTGAAATGTGTTTTTTTGGATTTTATTGTTATTCTGTCTCTCACTGTTAAAATACACCTACCATTAAAATTATAGACTGATAATTTCTATGTCAGCGGGCAAACGTACAAAATCAGCAGGGGATCAGATACTTTTTTCCCTCACTGTATCTACATGTATCTAGAAAGCAAAACTTACAGTAAGCAAAAAATAGAACATTAATGCATGAAGACATGCATCCAAGTTATTGCTTTAAATGTTGCTGTAGATCTTATTGTTGTTGTTGCTGTTTACATAGTATCCATAAGACCATTAAAGGGATGCATAAGATTTGTTTACATCGTGCCTGAATTCAAACAACAAGCAATCTTTTGAAGTATTGGAATTAGGATAGCATTATTTTAAACTTGAAAGATTCCTAGTATTTAGAAGAGCAAGTTAATTGTACACACATTATGTTATTCTGACACATTCATTCTGCTTCTTCAAAGTGAACAAAAACAATAGAATGGAGAATCAGATGTTATTTTATAAGCAGAATGACATCACATACTCATTAACATACATGCTTACAATCATTTAAGCTTTTAATAAGCCATATTTACTGTGAATACACACACAACCAAATGTAATCACCAAAGTAAAATTATTGTAATCCCTACCACAACTTTGTATTGGACATATACATTACACAGATTGATAGTTATATTAAGTCAGTTACTATAGCAACTGAACAAGAAACTTACCTGCAAATACACAGCATTGTTCACCTTTGTTTTCCACCCACTGGAGTGTGACACTGTTAATGCTGTATCCATGCAGGTCAAAAGCAATAAGTGGAATATAAATAATCTTTCAACAAAATAATGGGTTGGAAAAGTGTCCCCTTGAACATAGTTTGTCAGAGCACCATCATTGTTTTCTCCTTGCCAAGTTTTTCTGTTAACACCATGATGTGTCAGTTGTTTATGATGTTGCGTAGTGTGCTTGTTTGTGTTACTATTCCAATTAAAAAGTGGCATGTTTTGAATACCCATTACGCATACATTGTATATTTTCTTTAACACTAAAAGTCATTATTTTTATCATAGTGTTCAAGCAGAGCCAAAGAAAAAAGACATACATAAAAATGAGAAATCACAGCACATGTTCTTGCCTTATAATATTCATTTCACAGAAAGTGTGATTCAGCAGATCAGGAGGGATGGTTCAATTAATTCTAAAGATGAAATACCGAAACAATATCCACTTTGTTTTTCTTGACTTTTATGTGCAATTAATAATGTAATGTGTCATATTCAATTCAATACATATTCTTGACATATTTCAGAAGATGCATTAACAAAAGCATGTGTACACTTTTAAAAAATATCAAGGAAATGTGATTCACTTAATTTTATGATTCTGGAATTAAAGAATAGACTGTATTTGTTGGAACGGCAAAACTTCTCAACAGATCTCAGAAGTTTTATCAAGGCAGAGCCTGTTTTATACTTTAAATAGTTGCTGATGAAATGTACTACAGATGGAATCCATAGGTGGCACCCTTCTTTCTAGAATTAAAAGTATCAATAAAATCTCCACAATGCTATTAGTGAGTACTGTGATATGATATATACATTATTTCTTGATTTAAAATTCAACTTATGCCTTGCACATCATAAAGCTATCCATTCTGTATTAGAAAGGATGCTAAATGTAATGCCCCTGTATTCCCCCTACTTTAATTATAATAATTCACAGATAATTAGAGCTTAATATTGAAGGAAACACTAGAAACCACTGGTGTTTCAGCTACTTTTGGTTAATGTTGAGTTTTACACAGCAAAATCCATTGTGTTATATGTTTCTTTGTCCTTTTTATATGAAGCAGAAGCAAATTATGTGATTATTGAATTTCAGACAGACAAAATGATAGGTTGCGAATGCAACTGTGGTTATCTGAGAAAACAGGTGTGGTTATCACTCAAACAGGACCCTTCCACTTCCTGTTTGTATAAAAGGTGACGTCTGCACAAATAGTTTTTGCCAGGAGCTAGAACTCCCGCGCGATCTTGTAACCCTTGGGCAGTGCTTCTTTTCTCAGATAACTACGGTTGCATTCGCAACCTATCGTTATCTTTCAAGGTGGAGGGGTTACAGTATTACCAAACCATCGCAAGGGAGGAGGCAGCGAGCTGGTAAGAGAGCTTGCCCCAAGGTGTACCTACTAGGAGCCATACCAACTCTATGATAGAAACCACAGGGGCCCCTTGGGGCCACATCCTGGCTGCCCAGACTCAAAGACCGCAGTCACACTGAACTGGGAAGAAATAAGGAATGGTGTATCCACGGGGCAACAAGAACCTTGTGCCTACTGTGAAGCAGGGCTAGGAGCGGGGCCAATACCAAGACCACCCCATATAAGCACAGGGCGCAGTCTCGCACCCTGCGCTCAACATACAGCGGACTAACCAGACTGGATAGCCACTGCTGGATATTCAATTAATAATAATGGAACTATATACACAGCGGAACAACAAGAACCAACCCAAGTGCCTTCCGCTGGACACAGCAGCAGCGGCCCCCAGCACAGCTAGCATAGCTAGGGTGGGGCCACAGACTGCTGGCAAAGGAACTATATACATAGCGAGGCACAATGTGCCCTCACTAACAACAAGAGCAGTCGTCCACGCTCAACTTAATAAGGAGCGGTCAAGCTCAACTGTCTATTCCAATGAACTGTATACACTGTGGGGTGCAGGAGCCAGCTCATGCGCCACACACAGGACACAGGAGCAAGTTACACACTGCTGACCAGCAGCTAGCGGCAGCAGATGCTCTAATGATGTCAATTATTAATTATATACACAGCAGGACACAAGAGTAAACTCAAAAGCCTCCCACTGAACACAGCAGCAGCAGCCCTCAGGACAGCTAGCATAGCTAGGGCGGGGCCACAGGCTTGCTGCCAAATGAACTATGTACAATGGCGGGGTACAGGTGTAAAAACACATGCACTCCCGCATACAGAATGAACTATATACAAGTCACAGTCCGGTAGGAAGGGAAAACTGTTCTGCGTTGCTTTCCCCAAGCACGCTCGACAGGGGCAGACAGGGATAGAAAGGCCAGGAGCCAGCGCCTGACAGGCTACTGAGCCTCAACTGAAGCCAACACCAGATTCCCAATAGAAGGAACCGGGCCCGTCACGTCCAGCCTGAAGAACCGAACAAAGGTGTGCAGCAAGACCGAACTTACAGCTGCACAGATGTCAACCAGTGGGGCGCCTTGAATTCAAGTCGACTGGGCCACCAGCTGTTCAGGCACCGGGGCTCCAGCTGACTCGTAGGCCATGGTAATGGTGTCCACAATCCAGTGCGAGAGGCGTGGCTTTGAAAGTGCCTGGCCCCGCGTCCATGCTCTGTAGGGCACGCGGGCAGGGAAGGAGTGTGGGTAGGCCTCAGCCTGGGCACACCTTTCAGAAACTGCGCCGCCAAAATATGAGAGCCCGGAGGCTCGCCATCAATTCTGACATGACATGAGGAGATGGCAGCCAAATAAACCTTGAGCATGGACGGGGACTTGCCCTGGTCCAACAGCTCCTGCAGGAATTGCAGAATGACACCTATATGGAAATTAACTGGGTCATGAGACTTCTCTAGACACCAAGTTTAAAAAGTCCATCAGCGGTAGGAGTACTGCGACCTCGTAGAGGGAGCTCTCGCCGACTGAATTGTAGCCACTACCGTGTCCAACAGACCCCAAGCCATCAGGCGATCCCGCTCAGGGGCCAGGCCCCAGGTTGCCTGCTGACTATCCTCCTCTGCAGAGTGGACAGACAGGCTCCCCTCATACTCCATAGACACTGCCGGTGGAATGGCAGGTGGAGGAGGGGAGGGGCACTTGATCTGGTCCATCCTGGTGTTGAGAACCAGGTTGGCAGCATCTCGTCCCCTGTCCGCAGAGCTGGAGCCGTGCTGTTAGAAAAACCACCAGCCGAAGTAGGGCTTAACACACCAGAACCACTACATGGATGAGTGAGTGCAGCAGAGCTCAATCCAGTAAACTGGAAGAGTTGAGACCTCCTACAGCCACAGCCACAGGCTGTAGTGTGGGCACAAGATTGCGGAGGAGCCCCTCTTGCGGGCGAGGTCTCTTACGACAGACACGCTATTACTGCCGCTGCGTACGCTCTCGCCGTGAAGCAAGAAGTCCTGTGGACAAAAACCAACACAGCGAACTAGCCTGAGTAATAATAATAATAATAATAATAATAATAATAATATTAAACGACTAGTAGTCGTGTGAAAGCCGAGATTAACCGAGCAGCCAACAGACTTCCAGCTGCGTGGCTAATTTAAATACATTGAAATAGCAATAGCACAATAACACACAACTGAAGTGAATCGGTGGAAAGAAAGCACAGTATGTACTGCCAGTCAGCCGAAAAACGCAGATTTCTAGTTTAGAAAAACACAGAAGGCTCTCTTATGCGTCTTGATGAACCAAGGCGAAGGGCAAAAAGAGGAAGTGTTTGTGCAGACGTCACCTTTTATACAAACAGGAAGTGGAAGGGTCCTGTTTGAGTGACGGGCACAAGGGCCAATGGCAGCTTTGATAGACAAATGTCTTCGATACATTCCAGAAATGTGCGCTGAAAACCCCTCCCCCATGGGCAGGTAACTGCCCATGTATGATTCTTGAATTTTGTATTGTAGAGAACACTTTCAATGTCTATTTATTTTGATTAATATTGTGTAACATTACAAATCATAATACTACTACAGCTGTACAAGAACTTTTAAATTCACTGCATCTGATCCATTTGTTGCCCTATGGAGGGAGCAGTGTTGTCCTTCTCATCCACTGCTTTACCCAGTAACCCAGTACCCATGTTCACTACATTGCCCTTTGTAGAAGAAGGCTTTTTTATTCCTCCAAACTGTTCTTAAAGCTAACAATCATGTATTTATTGTGTAACTGGATTGACCGATTTGAATGTCAGGAGCAGATTTCATTATGTTAAGTCTCTGTATTAAAAATTAAAATATTTTTTAATTCCATTATTGAATATTATTGTAGTGATCTGGAACTGTTGTGTAGAATGGATGGACTGCTGTATGTGTGTGTCTGTCAGTTTGCTGATCTGGGGTCGGGGCAGATCATTGGACTCTATTGATCAGCCCCAGGTTTGGGAATTCCGGGTGGTTAGGAGTTGAAAATCTTACCTGTAAATATCCCTGGTTGTGTTTGGTCTCCTACTCAGTGCATATCACTCCATAGGATAACAAAAAGCACAAATTGGACATCTAAGCCACAGTGCAACCTTCCTCTCTTATTCTGAAAACTGAGCTCTAATGTAATTTACAAGAGCAGTCGATTGTGAATTGCCACAGCAGCCAGTAATGTTTCGTTAATGTTCTTTTCGTACCTCCTAACTCTTATTTAGCAAGGTGTAATTTTAACTGAAATAAAACCAAGCTGCTGCCTCAAGTGTCCTACATAGCACCTAGCAGTGTTTTGCAGTGTTTGAAAAACACAGCATGAACCTGTAATATGGTGCATACCTAATGCGTACATTCCATGAATATTCTAATTTATTTCTTTGAAGAAAAATTTTGCAGATAGAAATCAATAACAGCTCTGCACAATAAAGAAATCTTACTTTTGAATGAATGATACAAGCTTAAAAATATCCACTGCACTTCATTACGAGCCCTATAGCAGGAGCCTCTTCTTCAAGCCACAAGAGCTCAGTGGGAGTTGATTAATAGCATGGATTTCAGCTATCAAGCTGGGCACAAACTGTTCAATTATGCATTTTAAAATCTCTTTGGATCATGTTTTAGTTGCAGTACCTTCTTAAGTATTTCCAGATTACTGTGTTTCATCTACATCCTCAGGAAGTGAATATGTGCTGCTTTGAGACTGAAACTAAAACTGACTACAGCCAAGTCTTTCACGTAAAAAAAGATACTGTCACAGAATATAAATGTCATTTCAATGACAAAATAGTAAATCGGATTCTTGCAAAGGGTATGGCAACCTTGACTGTACAACTGTTTTTTTTTTTTGCATAAAATTGTACAAGTCCTTCACAGATGTGTTTAGTTGAAGATTAAATAAAATTACACTTTCACTTATAGGTTCTGCTTGTAAATTCAATTGTGTGTAATCTGGTAAAAGATTCCAGTACTCAGGTCTCTGTCATGACTTCAGTTCGACATCATTATAAGTTACATGACAGACAAATTAGACTGGGTGCATTAGGGTGAACATCTTTTCAAAATAGCAAACTAGAAAAAAGGGGCCGGTGGGATTTTAATCATAACACCTACTTGCCAATGCCATCTGCCATCACAGCATATTCACTAGCAACAAAAAACTGTTCAAATGTAACAAATTATTTTTGATAGTATCGCAAAGCAATTTCAGAAGAAATGTATTCAATAACATTTAGCAAATTGTGTGTCCTATTAATTTATTAATACATGTTCATCTACATGCTTTTTTAGTGCTTTAAAATATAATTTAATTTTACAATTATTACTAACAAACTCTTGAAAGTCATTTAACCATTAGAGCTGAATCAATTAGAATAGACTGGACACAAACATAAGTTCAATGGATACAAACAACTCTTTATTTAAAATAAAGTTACACTGACTATGCTATTTTACTACAAGGGTTGATACAATAGGCAGTCAGATTAATTGTAGGAAAAGTGATGGTTGTAATGGTGACGATAGCAAGGCTACTCTTAAAATTCAATATTGTTACCCCAAGCCTAACCTAATACGTAATGGTAATGGTTAGTTATTTCAAAGTTTGTATTATCAGTCTCAAACACTGGTTTGGAAGAAATACTAACAATGCTCAGAGGTGGACTCCACTCAACTAATTACGGGTGTCATAGCAAAGGGGTTGATTACTTATGCATTCAATTATTTTCTGTTTTGTATTTGTAATTAATTTAGTACAATTTGCAGATTATATTTTTCACTTTGACATTATGGACATTTTCTGTGTTGATCAGTGGCAAAAACTCCTGATTAAATCCATTCTGATTTCATGTTGTAACACAATGCAATGTTGAAAAGTCTAGACTGATAAGTTGCGGGAGTGGAACATTGACCAGATTGAGCTGCGGTTGAACCCAACTATACAGCATTCGTGTGTTGGTTGGAGTGTGTCAGACAAGCCTATCTCTGTATAAGGGTGTCACAGAGCAGCTCCCAGGGTGATGGGGTTACAGTGTGGAAAAGGCTCCCTAGGCGGGTGGTTAGCTGGAGACGTATTATTCTCCCTCCCTCTCTCTGATCACAGGGTATCATAGGGCATCACACTAGGTGGGTGACTATTTGAGGTATTTTTTAATCCCTCCCTTTCTCTCTTTCTTTGGTCCCTGTCTTTATTTTCTCTCACTGCTGGCAATCCACTGTAATAAACAAGAATTAGTATTATAATCTACTGTATTATTAAAATATTTGTTTGTAATATATATATTCATAAAAAACTGCAATGTTTTGTTTGTTACAATAAGTATAGCTAATTAAATATAAATTAATTACGTAGTCATATTACATGAGCTACACCATGATGTGCTTCCTTTTTCTGCATTTAACCACCAATGTAATTAACTATACTACATTCTATAATGTAGATCACATACAAAATGTCCAGAAATAAGCATTTAGCAACTGTATACATTATCAACTTAATAGAATTTTAATAATTTCATATTTATAACAATAAAAAAACTATTATGCAAAAATGACATAAAAAAATGACTAACTTATATAAACAAAAGTTGACTGAATTAAGAATCTACCAGTAAAGTGAACCTTTAACGTCATATCAACAATGTTGTCAATCTGTCATTTCACAAACACGTCTACTGCCAATTTTCCATATTTGCAAAAAGTCGCCTGAAAAAAAGTGCTCTAACTCAAAAGATAAAAAAAAAGTCAAAATGAATAATAGAAAAATAAAACTGTCACCTCTCCTACCGCCCTATTTGGAAAGACTTCCTCCAAATATATTAAAATGACACCTAACTGCTGTAATTACGATAATTAAAATTCTAAAGGTCAAAACCCGAATGGCATCTAGTGCTCGCTCTGTCTGGCTCTCATATTCTCTCACACAGGGTGCAGTACAGGGTATGTGACAGTGTCTCCCTGTACTAAACAAATACTGTACTTAATCCAGTACTTAAAGACAACGCTTTCATACAGAAAACGAGAAAACGGCAAAAGCACCACCATGAGAATTGCATCTGCAAAGGGCGATATATATGCAGCAACACAATCATACACACAGACTTATACTTTAATACATAATTATGTATATGTTTTGTGGTTCATTATTAAAAATAAATAAATAGATATTTAAATATGGGAAGGCGTTGTCTATATAGCCTCCCCTTAAAAACCGCCTAACTGATCTATACTCATCTACTGTATATACTTGAGACACTAGGGTTACACAATTGACACATTTCATATTCTGTGAAGCTCCTCTGATGTCTCAAGTATACCCAGTTTTTGGTTTTAGAAACGCCGGAGTATACATAAATAGTTTACTTGTTTAAGAACATTCTCATAATAACCTTTCCATACAGCAATGCACACTATTTACAGCACCTGCTTTTATTTGATTTGATTCTGCTGCTTATTAGTGTTTTCATCAATCCTGCTTCAACATAAGAACAACAATTATAGAGAGTTTTTCATGTGTAACCTATTGCTAGTGGAACGTCAGGCCTGGGAAAGATGAAGCACATGTTAATGTATTTCCATTCATTTCTTCATCAATATCTTGTCAGATGGAACCTAACAAATATTATTCTTTGAGAATAATCCAGAATGGGGTGTCTTAGTAGACCTTGCACACTATTTTGTGAAGGGCTCCCAATACATCAGAGCATGCATCATAATTGGATACCCTGCAGCAAAAGAAAGGCAATACACAGGAGAATTAATCTCTATGAACTTTATTTAAAAATATTCCATACAGAAAAATGTGGATGTACAAGGATCATCAACAAATTGACCATCAGCAGTATTTTTCAGAAACCAATTTTACTTTTCATAAAATAGAAGCCTGAGTACCAGATATATCTGTGTTTCAAGTATAACAAATACAATTGAATAACACAATGTATTTCCACAAAAATCTGTTTTTAATTAAAAACTACATTCTTCTCTAAATTATATACAATTACATGAGTACAGAACCAGTACATTAGACATTTTCTCATACCAGACCAAGACCATTCTTTCTGAAAATTGTATAGATAATTATAAAGAGGGGGATTCATCTTACTATTTGTGTATTAAAAGGGGAATAAGCATAATTCAGACATCTATGTATGAGGCAACATATGGACCAGCAATAAAAGTATGCTTTACAGCAAATTAGGGAACACGTGCAGGGGACAAATTAGGACAGTCTACTATTTGTTAACTCTGACTCTGCTTAAACTACATGAGATGAGACAAAGCATGTTATTTTTCATTCTGCAGGCCTAGAATGTCATCAGCCTTCCTATTACACCAATGGGGGGATTTGATACAATTGTAAATGCAAACAGTTTCAACCTGCAGGAAGCACAGGTAGACGCGGGTGTGCAATGAAATGAGGATTGGTTTGATGATTGTTACTCATTTTGCCTTGCTGGTGCTTGGCCAGTTGTGCACTGCCTCCTAGGAACTCTTCAGTACAGCCAGCAATGACATACCAATCAATCCATGTTACGGGACACGTCCTGCACTGCTGATTGATGTTTTTACCTGATGCACAATGCTGGAGCTATTTTTAGGGATGGTTTCAGTACCTTGCACAATGAAATTAACTTTGACCCACCCACTAATAGAAAATTGCAATACTGTGCTCTGTGTCAGCTTCAAGTTTTGTAAGATGTGACTTTATTCTTATCATAAATCTCACTGCTGTGATGTACAGGTTTGTAGTTTGCTATTAGCAGGTGGGTCAAAGTTTTGATTTAATCCGGCCCTTAGTCTTGAAACTGTGCAGTACCCTCTGGTTGTTTTTGCTGAACCAGAAAGTGAAGAGAGTATTATAATGTTGCACTTCATTCAAACATGTAAGTAACTAAGGGAGAGAGCGTGAGAAGATATACAAAAATATGCCATTCATTGTACAAGCATGACATTATTTTTATATTGACAACATATACATTTAGTCTTATGCACTAAAATAAAGTATATTTGCATCATCTCTGACATAGTAAGTTTTTTTTTTAATACCCTGAGATGATCTGTGGTTTGTTTCAGCAGAGGGTGCCTAAAGACTATTGAGTGAACACCACCATTAACTGAGGCCGTGTTGTCAAGTGTTTTTAAATAATCTCCAGGTCTGCTTCCCCAGATCCATAACCACTTTAAACAGCAAAGGAAAGGTAGGTAATGTGTTTTTCAAATGATAATCTTTAAAACAAATACATGAAAATAGTAATAAAAACACAGTAACTACTACAAAATACTTCACAAATAGACATATGCTAGATACAAATGTAGGAAAGTTAATATACAGATTTAAAAGTATTAATGTATTTAAATCAGTAAAAAGAAGGAAGCAAACCTAAAAAGTACATACAAAATGCAAGCAGTTATATAACTGATATACTGCAAAGGTATGTTGATATTATGAACCTCTGATTGAATGAGGTAGAGTTTAAGAGTCTTGGTGCATAAAAACAGAAAGCACTAATCTCTCCCTTCCTTATGCGATTCACCCTGGGAATTAACAACAGCCTAGCCTCAGCACATCGTAGTGCACAATCAGGCTGGTACAGATTAATCATATCAGATACATAGCCTGGTGCCAGTTCACTCTGTGCTTTAAAACAAGAGATTATATAATAATAATAATAATAATAATAATAATAATAATAATAATAATAATAATAGAGAGTGACATACAGAATCATGTTTGTAGCACCTTTTATATAATATTGTGAGGCATGATCTCTTTATTTCAAACTTTACAGTCATTCTAGTTGCTTATTTTACAGTTATTCATATTCGTTACAAGTTTGCCTGAAAAATGATATGAGTCATGAATTGATCCAGGAAACTTGGCTTCTACAGCTGTGATTTGGAACAGTGAATCACAAACCACCTGCACACCTGCACATAAATAGAAGACTGTGTTCCCCATTCCGATACAGACACTCAGCATGAGCTGGAGGTGTTAGCAGAACATGCGTGCAATCTATTGCTCCCAGTGCATTGGGGAAACCAGAAATGTCATTAAAAAAACAACGCTTTGTAAGTCCACCATGCTGTTGTGTTTGGGTGTTTGCCTCAAAAATGTGTTGAGCGCAACTGGCAATATGCAAGAAAAAGCAGACTGTGAAAGGCCAGCAACAGATGCCACACTTCCCAGAAAGCATTTCCAGGCAAACAACATGGACAATTGTTTGACCACTGCTGGGGCAGCATGTTTTTTTTTTTGTTTTTTTTTTCTGGCTGACAGGCATCTTTTATATCAGGCTGCAGCTCAATAATAAAGTGGCTGCTGAGTCTGCACCTGTGCTTAATTTGGTCTTCATTAAAATCAAAAAGTGTTAAGTGCAAAATACTATTTCTCTTCACTCCTTGTTCTGGCAGAAGTTGAGCTCTCTTTCTTACTGCATTACGGGGGTGGCGTTCTCAAAAACCCTTAAGTGCTTTGTTATAGTGGTTTCCTACAAGTGTGCATTCAAAAGTTCTTAACAGCTTCTTGCAAATGTTTTAGCACACATCATCATTTGAATATTATCATAATCTCCTCCCTATTTTGGAGAACTATTGCAGGAATGCCCCTCATTATATATTAAGTCAAGGCAGGACCACAAAGGTAAACCACTGTCTCAAAGCATTCCTTGACACCTTGCTAACAGAATCACTCTTCTAATACCTTTCCACTACATTTTCAAGTTGTTTACAAGTGGTTTTGTGTCTTATTTATTTGTGTGGGTCAGGGTGAGGGGATACTTGTAAGCAAGAGAGATTCTTGTATGCAGCAGATAACAGACTGTGTTCAAAAGCACCCGATTGCCTGTGCTCATGCCGATGGGAATCACCTCATAGATTCCATGTGGTTTTCATACATGACCAAAAACACCATTAAATGTTCTAATGCTTTTTCTGACACCATGTACTTGTGACAATTAAATGTTTTGACATAATGCTTTTGTTTATATAACACATTTCAAGTACTGACACAATTCCAATGCAAGCATACTGGGCTTTCATTATATGTTGTTTGTAAAATGAAACAGGGAAATGAGGATGTTTTCATTATGTAAGCATTTAATTCAGTCTTTCTATTAAACAACAATATGGCTTACAATGTACACTATTTCTGTTTTTGACTTATCTAGGTACGTCTGCAATTCTCTGGCCTTCCCCATTCAGTTTCTGTTTTGTTAAAGTCATTCTCTTCAGAATTTTGGCCCAATAGGACGCATTTGAATTGCAAATCCATATTTCAAAGAATGCAGCAATGTTAACAATGCTTTTGGCTTGCCTTTCCATATTGTAGGCTTAACCAGTAGAAATATTAAAGCAGTAGCAGAAAAAGTGCAATGCAAGCTGAAAAACCTAAATCAAAACATCAATCAGACTACAGACCGTATGTTGTATTCCGCATATTTATATGGTTACATAAGATTTGGCACAATCTCAGAAATGCTGTATTGCAGCAAATAAACACTTTTAATGGCTTTTGTTTATGCTGAAAACCCATTTAAACATTCACTTCAATTAATACTGCTCCAATACTATTCAACAGTAATTGGTTTCTCTAAACATAATTATCTGTATAAAGCATTATGAAACAATACAGTACTGGCAATAGCCTGTTAATACTATCATTTTAATTAGTTTAAAATAAAGACAGACTATTTATTCCACAGATCATTAATGATAGATGGTGCAAATGGGGATGTAAATAACCCAAACCCTCATTTAACCCTATTTCCTTCCTAATTAATAAGTGTGAATAGTGGTAGAGTATATTTAATCAATATTAAAAACTACAACTGAAATCTAATTAACAAATATTCACTGGAGAAAAGAAAGTACTTAAAGATGTATGAGCAAAAGTTTTGTATGCTGCCTACAATGTTATATAAGTCCTAAGTTAATAGTAATGCATATTGATAGTATGCATATGATGGTAAATACATATTAATTTCCTGTTTGTGTATGTAGTGTGTAAGTAAAGTACCTGTGAGGTTTCTGTTCAATCTTATTACTAACTTTTAAAAAGTCTAACCCTCAACAGCTGTCAAAAGGCTATAGGAGTGCCTTAGCTTTAATATGTTACCATTTAGTATAATAATAATAATAATAATAATAATAATAATAATAATTATTATTATTATTATTATTATTATTATTATTATTATTATTATTATTATTTTTTTTTTTTTTAAATTTATTTATTTATTTATTTTTTATTATTATTTTTATTTCTTGGCAGACGCCCTTATCCAGGGCGACTTACAACATAAGTGCAAACAAAGTGCAAAAATACAGAGAAGTACAAGGCATCAATCATTACAAATTCAACTTTAGCTAAAACATAGCAATTCAAAATAATACATTTTACAAATTCCAATTTACAATTTACACAACAATAATAATAATAATAATAATAATAATAATAATAATAATAATAATAATAATAATAAACAGCCTAATAAGGTAACAGAGCTGAATCAATTTAACTGAAAATGCTCCACTCCAAAGCAATATTTAGAAATAAATGACATAAATGCCATGGGACAGCTTATATTCATATCATTCCCCCAAAATCTACTTCTGAGCTCAGCTTTGATGATCATATACATTGTTTTAGTATAACTCATTGTATAACATTCACTGTAACTCAATGTATATTTTTTGTTGTTGTTGTTTCTTGTTTAAATGCAGTACTTTAAACTATTTTAGAATAGATCCGATGACGTGGTTTTCTGTAATATCACATTTCCAAATTAAATTTCACTTTACTAAAGATTTGCCTGTATTAGCGCATTAGAAACACTTTCACAACAGTTTTTTTTAATTACTGAATATTGTTTTGTATTTAAATTAAAGATTCATAAAAAAATATAAATACACCTGTCAAAAGTATAAATATGCTGTACATTAGCAAAATAAATACATAAACTCACTACTCTGAATAGTGTAAATAAACATTTAATATTTTGTAATTATACCAATTAAACCCATTACAATTGAAACAAAGTAAAACATAGCCCTTGGACACTGATATAAAAAAATCAGGAGGCATTTTACATTCATAAACTCAATAGGAAATCCCTGTAGGTTTATCACAGGACATAAATGAACAAAGGCAAAGTACCTGGAGGTGCTTTTTAATGGATATAAAATCCTAATATCCTCTATGGTTCTTTTTAATTTAGTGTTTATTAATACATTAGTTGACACATTGTGATGTGCTATTGCTACTCAATTAAATATAAGAGATTATTTTAGCTGAGACCTTTATTGCACCATCTATCTAATCACACATTGGCAGTGTCTCATTAAATTAAATCTGTGCAATACTCTTTTATTTCACACTGAATAAAAACGGATTTAAAAAAGTACAAAGGTGGAATCTTCAGAGAAATTGGTGTGACAAATATAATCAAAGGAATCTACCATCTATATTATATACTGCATCAGTGATAAACACAGACACAGTCATTTGTTTATTTACAATTCCATCAGCCGACATGTTACGATGTATATATTATATAATATTACTAAATGTGCTGGGACAACAGGCATGTATTTAATACTGTGTCGGTCCATCCCTGGCTTGATTGATGCTGTTCTAGATACATACTTAAATGGTGCATAATTTCTCCTGTACCCGTCTCTACTGCATTGCGAGAAGCTGCTCTCCTCCTAGTTTGCCAGTTCATGCTACAGCTGTTCTATGGGATTGAGGTCACTTCTGAACATGAAATGCTTTCAGCACTCATATCCTTGAACCACTGTGTAAAACTCCCTGGATTTCGACACTGCGTGTTTGTGTTGGTAGATGAAAGGGCCCTCAATTCCACCAATACTGGCAGAACATTGTTGTTGAAAGTGTGTACTAGTGGTTGTGGTCTTTATAAAAATCAATCCCAACATAGCACAGCACTTGTGGTACAATTCACTACCAACATAGGGAGGTGTGTAGAAAGAGCTTATAAAGTTAGTTGGCCTATTAAAACCTCTATATCGTACAAACTGTGCACCGAGGAGCAATGATAAAAATGAGACCATGGGGAATACAGCATTGAACATAATGTTTTCCTCTTAAACACTGAGCACATAAAAACATTATATATCCTGGAATTTGCAACGGAAACCTGCCAAGAAGAGAAAATAAACCTTTTTTTTTTTTTTTTAGAAATTGTCTCTTAAAAATATGAATTTAAATATTGTTTAGGCCATGAGGGAGAATTAGTTATAACAAAATAATAGATTAAAACAGCAATAATAATAATAATAATAATAATAATAATAATAATAATAATAATAATGTGGATCTCTAGGACCAGGGCTGGTTTATATAATGTTTTTTTCTGCCATGAATATACAGCATATACTATAATTGTTTTGTTGTTTTCTGTAATTCAGTATTAGCACTTTAAATAAATGTGATTATATGATTATGTACAAAATATAAATATCAGTCTAAAATGAACCTTTTAAAATCTGTGGCATTTTAAGATGACCTCTCTGTGTTTAGGTCATGAAGATTATGTGATGCAAATGTATGAAGAATTGGCCTGCTGGGAAAAATGATTTTCATCACTATGATTTACTGAAGTAAAGTTAATTATTCCAAAGCTCTAAATAGAATTTCCAAAAAAATAAAAACAAAATGAAAGAATGCTTCTAGCCAGTAACCTTTCTTTTTTATAAAGATATTCAAGAAAAATGAGAGTTAGGAAGGTTGTTTGTGCAGTTTAATGATAATACTAAAATTCTTCTATTACTTCCTTATGAGCAATTTGTGATCATTTTTTCAGCATCTCACGACACTCCTGTCCTGAAACATGCTATATGGAGGCAGTTAAGCAGCTGTGATAAGTAATGGGATAGGGAAGCCCATCATTTAAACTGAACATGAAGCTTGAGCTGGAAATAATTATTTCCAGCTGAAGCTTACACACACGTAATGTTTAAAGTATTCACACTCGTTATTGAAACATTACATTAATGATCAAATCACTAAATTAGTTTAATACTGTTAATTAATCTGTACTTATTAATCAACTATATATTTCCAGAATTTATGGAAAACTGATTCAATATCAAATAATACATAATAAATAATATAAAAAAGTCTGTGGGGAGTGTGGTGTGGATAGAGATTATACACAGGGCCAGCACCATGGGGGGGCACCAGAGGGCATTGCCCATCCAATGTGAAGCTGGTGCCCACACTTTAGGATAAATTGCAACGAACTGAAAGAAGTGCACTAACTGGGGATGATCCCATGGTTAGTACGCAGCCCTGTACTAACTGCAAGTTCATTACAACTGACCCTTGATGACTATATGATATAGGGTGTTCATGACAAGCAGTATGGAGGGTGATCAGTGCCAAAATTAAGATGAACGTGATTACAGTGAGGGAAAAAAGTATTTGATCCCCTATTGATTTTGTATGTTTGCCCACTGACAAAGAAATGATCAGTCTATAATTTTAATGGTAGGTGTATTTTAACAGTGAGAGACAGAATAACAACAAAAAAATAAAAAGAAAGTTATAAATTGATTTGCATGTTAATGAGGGAAATAAGTATTTGATCCCCTATCAATCAGCAAGATTTCTGGCTCCCATGTGTCTTTTATACAGGTAACGAGCTGAGATTAGGAGCACTCTCTTAAAGGGAGTGCTCCTAATCTCAGCTCGTTACCTGTATAAAAGACACCTGTCCACAGAAGCAATCAATCAGATTCCAAACTCTCCACCATGGCCAAGACCAAAGAGCTGTCCAAGGATGTCAGGGACAAGATTGTAGACCTACACAAGGCTGGAATGGGCTACAAGACCATCGCCAAGCAGCTTGGTGAGAAGGTGACAACAGTTGGTGTGATTATTCGCAAATGGAAGAAACACAAAATAACTGTCAGTCTCCCTCGGTCTGGGGCTCCATGCAAGATCTTGTGGAGTTTCAATGATCATGAGAACGGTGAGGAATCAGCCCAGAACTACACAGGAGGATCTTGTTAATGATCTCAAGGCAGCTGGGACCATAGTCACCAAGAAAACAATTGGTAACACACTACGCCGTGAAGGACTGAAATCCTGCAGCGCCTGCAAGGTCCCCCTGCTCAAGAAAGCACATGTACAGGCCCGTCTGAAGTTTGCCAATGAACATCTGAATGATTCAGAGGAGAACTGGGTGAAAGTGTTGTGGTCAGATGAGACCAAAATCGAGCTCTTTGGCATCAACTCAACTTGCCGTGTTTGGAGGAGGAATGACCCAAAGAACACCATCTCCACCGTCAAACATGGAGGTGGAAACATTATGCTTTGGGGGTGTTTTTCTGCTAAGGGGACAGGACAACTGCACCGCATCAAAGGGACGATGGATGGGGCCATGTACCGTCAAATCTTGGGTGAGAACCTCCTTCCCTCAGCCAGGGGATAGAAAATGGGTTGTGGATGGGTATTCCAGCATGACAATGACCCAAAACACACAGCCAAGGCAACAAAGGAGTGCCTCAAGAAGAAGCACATTAAGGTCCTGGAGTGGCCTAGCCAGTCTCCAGACCTTAATCCCATAGAAAATCTGTGGAGGGAGCTGAAGATTCGAGTTGCCAAATGTCAGCCTCGAAACCTTAATGACTTGGAGAGGATCTGCAAAGAGGAGTGGGACAAAATCCCTCCTGAGATGTGTGCAAACCTGGTGGCCAACTACAAGAAACGTCTGACCTCTGTGATTGCCAACAAGGGTTTTGCCACCAAGTACTAAGTCGAAGGGGTCAAATACTTATTTCCCTCATTAACATGCAAATCAGTTTATAACTTTTTTGAAATGCGTTTTTCTGGATTCTTTTGTTGTTATTCTGTCTCTCACTGTTAAAATACACCTACCATTAAAATTATAGACTGATCATTTCTTTGTCAGTGGGCAAACGTACAAAATCAGCAGGGGATCAAATACTTTTTTCCCTCACTGTACATATACAGGTAGGAAGGCTATATTCATAATGTAACACGGGGGTCTGGGCGCGGTGGGGACTCAAACCCCATTCTCCCCCGCCACAATGCAAAGTCAGATTTAGCGAGGCGCCAGCATGCTGCACTATGTAATGGTTAAGGCATACAACTGTGAGACTTGTATTTTTTGGGTCTGAATTATAATGTATGAATGATGTTTTTTAGGTATATATATATTTTTTAAATATATATTTAATTTCATGGAGTTACACGGTTTCAGAGTATGGAGGACTATCCAAACTGAAATTGAAAATAAATACACGATTAAACATGGACATTTAGGCCTATCTATGTATTTATTAATCTATTTGTTTATTTATTTCAACATTTATTTATACATTCATTAGTTTCAACATGTATATAGTCATTCCCTGTTTGTCTCTTTGCTATTTACATTTCTTAGTGCGCTTCTACATTTCGTAGCGTCTCTTGTATTTTTTTTTTTTTTCGATGTGACAAAACATTGAACTCTGTCAATCAGAGCTGGTGGGCGGTAGCCAGTGCGCTTATTATCCTATCCAGTGCTCATAATCATCTTCATAATCATCTTCATGTTCACGTTCATAATCATCTTCATGTTCATCTTCATAATCATCTTCATTTTCATAATCACGTTCATCTTAATTTTGGCACTGATCACCCTCCATAAAGCAGACTTTTGTTATTCTGTGCAGACTTTGGCCAATTTAGCCAATGGTTTTCTGAGAATCTTCTGAATCTGCTAGAAAATGTCAAATAATTAATATCCAAACAAGCACATTCCAAATGAAACAAGCCCAAAAAAAGCTGGTAAGTTAATTTTTAAAGCATTCTGGTACGAATAATAAACATGCTGTGATAGTATTTTATTAAAATGTTACTTTGCTCATTTTCTGTTTAGTTTAATTTGCCCTATTAAATAATTGCGTCATGGGGAATCGGTTTCTTTACTAGGGAATTATTTTTATGTTCAGTTTTGAATAGTCAGTTGAAAGTAAGCATTAGCCTATATGAGCATTCCTTATTTCTTATTTAATATACAATGTTGTTACTGTTTAACATGTAAAATAACTAACCAACTTGATACAGATATTTATAGTTATATACACATATTTCCTCCCGTTTCTGTCTGGGATAAGGAATCAAATTATAAGTGCTGCAAAGACAGACCTCCCTGAGTCACGGTACTGCTCAAAAGCTTAAAACCTGACATGATCGCATTTTGAAACAATATTAATAATATATAGTTCACTTAATTCAATTTATCAGTTTATCCAAACACATTTACTATTTGAATACCTTTTGCCTTGTAGACACCAAGCTAGCCTGAAGGCAGTCCAGGCCGTAATTTATGCCACGTTAGTACAAAACCTCATTTTGAAATCCAAAATGGCGCTGTCCATATGGAGAAAAACTGAGCCGAAACACGTACAAAATTAGGAATTTCTTTAAAATGGAACATACCCTGTGTCAGGTGTCTAGTAGTATGTAACTGTAATATATACAGCTAACAGAATTAAGATAAAAACAATCGGGGTGCAGTTCCCCTTTTACTTGGCTCTGACACTAATGCTATAATAATAATAATAATAATAAAATGGAAAAAGCTGTAGTAAGTCCTGTGGCATAGTTTATAATATTATATTATAATCAAATGTCATATGACTGGTTAATTTCCATTGATGAATGTCATTATAGGGAAGTAAAATGGTAAAGAATACTTTTAATTGATTTTACAAAATGCCCCCCCCCCCCCAGAGCATTCATGCTGTATTAGTTTACTCCTTTAGTATGTATTTATATTTTATTTGTCACATATTTGCCAGTGAAGCAAAGCATACCTCTTAGCAAAGCAAACATGTTAAATCTCCTGTAAAATCTACTTGAAAAACAGAATTTCAGGTTTAAAAAAAAAAAAGTGGAAAAAAAGTCACTGCAATCAACAGCCATACAAATACTTGTGTATACATTTTCCTTTTTGTAATCACATATACAATACTGCTTTGAATGTAATGATTGATATAAGTATTCTGTTTATGACAATATTTCTGATGTTTGACATTAGACTGCTAATAGATAAAACTTCATTTAGAATTGTCAGCATCCAATTATTCACACATCAGTTATAACTATGAGACCCATTTGATTCAGATGACTTCATTTAAATAAAGTATTTAATTTAAGAATCACACAGTATTTAATTAATTTTAATAAATTACATTGAGCATGTAATGAAAATGAAACATCAGTAAAATTAAACTCCTCTAGGATAAGTAGCAAATGTTATAAAAAAAAAATAATTTAATGAATATACAACTCAACTAGTCTCTGATTGTGTTATTTATTTATTTATTTATGATTACATATAGAGAGTTAATATGTCCATTAACCTAAACCTTAAGTTAATAAAGTGTGAAAACCTTGCCCTGACTATACATACAGTGTATTTTTGTTAAGCATCATAACATCATGAATTAATTCTGAGATAATAAATTAGAAAAGTGGTTGTCTTTGTTACCATGGTAACTCCCTTTATATGACAGAAGTTAGCTGCAGTTTTAAGGAAAAGCTTATTTTGGTTTTCTGTTGCTTTTCTATCAGGTTTGAGAAGCTACAAATGAAAATGTGATTAAGATTATTCCATGTTTTTAAGTACATAGGGACATGTTTAACTATTCTTTTTAATTGTATTATTTTTTCAAACAAATTAAATAAAATAAGGCAAACTGTTTTCAGTGACCAAACTGATGCACATCCTAAATTAAAAATCTAACTGCCAATTACCCAAACTGGTCTAAATTGGGAATGCTTGTACTACATATAATTGTATATGCTCAATAATACATTTTACTACATTTAAGCAATAATTACACAGATAAACAATGAAAATAAGGGTAACACTTTACACTAGATCTCCCTAATTACACTTACTCATTACACATTAAGTGCATTAACAAATGCATAATTGCACTATTCTTATGAGGTACTAAGATGTAGTTACCACTGTAACTAGGGAGACCTACTGTAAAGTGTTATCAAATTAGGTAACAGTGATAAACATTATACAGTGCATTACTATTGTGAATTAATGTAATGCATATAGCATAATGTTATTATTCCACGGAATACATTTAATTGATGACAGGAACAAAATGCGTACTGAAAAGAAAAGCATTCCTTAAATTTGGAGTATCTTGCTAAATACCTAGTTTAAAACTTCTAAATGACTTACAGTAGCAATATTGGTGTTTTGCATTTGGAAATCCCTTTGTATATATTCTTACAACAGCCCCTAATCTCAAATAGGCTTTATTGTTTTCTGGCTGTTGAAATGTATTTACCATATTGATTGTACAGTTTAATTTAGAAGAAAAATATACGAAGGCTTTTCAAACTATTTTGCACAAGTGGTGCTGTCGTCACATTGACACTTCATGTTAATTTTTGCTAAAGTCAACAATTCATACATGTTAGAAAGAGAAGAGTGTCATTTCATTCATTTATCTATTTTAATTATCCTTACCTTGGTTACCCTCCTGCGTCAGTGCCTCATGTGTTGTTGTTCTTGTTTTGTTTTGATTTATTTCTGTGCTAATATTCAGTTTAATCTTGCATTAAACATTCAAACTAGGTATGTTTTTTAAATACATGCTTTAGCCATTCATCAAGCTTCTTATGATTAGCTGAAACTTTGAATCCTGGAAAAGGACTTTGGTGCATTCAGAACCTTCAAATCTAAAAATGCCTTTGAATTGCATCAGGGAACGGGATGGTGTTTGATAATGTTTAAAGTGAGAAGTAAATGTTTTACGTGAGTGTCCTTACAAGGTGACAAGAGTACAGTTATTATGCATGAGTGAACTTACTTTGTATTTTATTCCTTTGTTCTTTAAGACAGCAGCAAATATTTGTACAATGCATTTGATGAGTTTCCAGATGAAATCCCAGAGGGTTGAAGCCTATTGCTTCCTAATCTCACATAAAGATTTTGCTTTCCTTTTATGCACATAATTTCCCTGATAATCCCATAAATGATCAATGGGATTAGATCCAGACAGTTTGAAGGACTACATTATCATATTAGGCATCCCCTAAGGTTTTAAGTTATATTTATTTTATGAGCAGCTCCGGGGGAAGTCTGAAGATGATAATGTATTATTTAAATTCTGTTTCAATCTATATTGTTTTTAGTGTTGTTCATGCCCAAAATAATTACATGGATGTGCTTCTTTTTCTGTCTTCGGCTTTCTCCATACTCCTATAGTACCTCTTTCTTGTCAAGAGGTAATTTTCTTGGTTGACCTTTATTTATTAGGATCCGGTACAGTATTTCCTTGGTGCAATAATAATCTATTTGTTCTTGCTATATGTCCTAACCATAACCATGTCTTTGCTCTTACTATTATGTCACATGCACTTGCTTGCAACCTCACATTTATTTCTGTGCCTCTTCTTGATTTTCTGAGGACAGATCTTTCCATGTTCCTTTGGGTCATTTTTTTAAATTTACATTTGATTTCCAAATGTATTGGTAGACCTGCACAAATAACACATTTTCAACCAAGCACAATTTTCATCTTGCATTTAATATAGCTAGAGGGGACAATTCACCCCAATTTGAACATTTTAATGTTCTGATATCTTGTATCCCTGATCTCAGGGAATCCGAAATACTTGAATTATATCACCCCATATTTTGTGTGGCAAGCTACAGGTCTTGAGTCATTGTGTGAAATGCTTTTTCAGTCAATTGCTGTGATGTCTGATTTATTGCTGACTTTGTTTTGTTCTCAAAAATATATATTAATTTGCAGTGTGATATATGAAAGGGCTTCTTCTTGGATACCTGCTCTGATACTGTTCAATGCTTAATCACTGAATTAAAGAATGAAAAGCTGTTCTTCAAAATATGATTTGCCACCCAAAGCCTCAGATGTATTACTTGTTGAGTACCCAGGGGATAAACTTGACAGATAAACTATACAAATTAGGCAAATTGAAACAACCCTATTACAGAAATACCTCAACTTATATTGTAATTCATGAGCAGAATACAATTTTGAACATTTATTTGCTACAATGTCTAACCTACTGAAAGCTGTTATTAAACTAAAGTTGTTGTTTTTTTGACAAAAGGCTATTGTATTTTAATGTATTTGCATAAACTCTTTTTACAAGTGTATTTATTATGGAATGCATGCATAACAAACTTATGAGTTATGAGAACTCCATCAGAAACACACTACATTAATTCGTGGTTGCATCAGAAATAACATAACTGATTGTGTAATCGACACATTAATCTGATCAGAGCTGTATGCATCTGTTTTTCAATGTATTCATTAGTTGTAGGGTGAGAAGCTAAATATAAAACTATATACACCTTAGGAAAATATTCACACTACATAGATAAATATAAATATGTAGAAGTGAAGAGTGGATATTGATAGGTTGCGAATGCAACCCCAGTTATCTGAAAAAGGAAGCACTGCCCAAGGGGGAGGGGTTTCTGCGCACTGCCGTAGGAACCTGATCAAAACATCATTCTATCAAAGCTGCCATTGGCCCCTGTGCTTGTCACTCAGAGCAGGACCCTTCCTACATCCTGATCCATGAAATGTGATGTCAGTGCAGGTTCGTTCTCTTTTGCCGGGAGCCAGGACTCCCGAGTGACCTTGCAACCCTTGGGCAGTGCTTCCTTTTTCAGATAACTGGGGTTGCATTTGCAACCTATCGTTATCTTTCAAGTCGGAAGCACTGCCCAAGGGGGAGGGGTTACAGTTTAACAAAACTGTCGCAAGGGAGGAGGCAGTGAGCTGAAAAGGGAGCCTGCCCTGAGGTGTACCACTAGGGGGCCTCGGCGACACAACTCCAGACAGTAATCTCAGGGGCCCCGTAGGGCTGCACCTGAGCCGCCCCGGAAGAGCGAGGACCATAGTCACGCTCTTACCAAGAACTGTCTAGAATCAGTATATACAAGGCGGGGTTACAGAGGTCCACTCTTAATCTCTCTGATCACAACAGCAAGGCCGGCTGCTCTACTAGTGCAGCCAGGAGCAAGGCCATATCTACTTGCACAATATCTGGCACGGGCAATCAAGCAACTTGTGCGGCCTATGCGCATTACCATGGCAGTGGACCCCTGATCCAATAGGAGCGGGGCCACAGACCCAATGAAAAAACAGCAGAATACATAGCTGGCTAGTCAACAGAATAGCCGGGCTGAACAAGAATATACAATATGTACATACCACGCGACAGCAAGACCTTCATACTGTCAGTGCGCAGCACCAGAGCATCCAACTCAACTGAATACTATGGAGTGGAAGAGCTCTATTGTGCTCACAATTAGATTTCGTACAAAAAAACTATACATCACGGGGTGCAGGAGCCGGCTCATGTGCCACACGTGGAACACAGGAGCAGTTGACACCTGCCGAATAGCGCAGCTAGCGCTGGGCAACTACAGCTCTTACCATGTGAATAAATTAACTATATACACAGCGGGGCACCGGAGATACTCAAGTGCCCTCCGCTGGAGGATAATAGCAGCAGTCCCATTGCTCCATGTCATACACAGCCAGAGCAGGCCACAGACCTGCTGACCAGGGAACTATATACACAGCGAGGCTGCGAAACTCGAGCACCATCAGCTGGGAACAGCAGCAGTGAGCTCCATGCTGCACAGGTCACACGGAGCCACAGTCCTGCTGTTTAACACATATTATGTATATTGTAGCGGGGTGAGGGGTAGGGACGTCTGGACCTTGTGGGTAGGTGAGGGGGAAACCCGCCAACACACACAAACAGGGGAAAGTGGGTTGAAGTCCGAACCAAGTTCATCGTTTATTTAAAGTCACCAAACAATTCGCATCCAAATCCGTGTCCGTGTCACAAGCAGTAGTCAAAGCCAGAGGGGGTTGTCATCCAAAAAAAAGGTCATTCAATACTCGGGGTCGTTGTCCGGTCCAAGGTCTGTGTTTGGGGAAATCCTTTCTTTTGTTTCTGGTTGCTCCCGTCTTCCTTTTCTGCTCTCCAGCACACCCTCCTTGTCCTTTCGTTCACCAACTACTGAGACAAAAGCAACAAAAGCTTGTGGGTAATTATAGCCCAGGTGTAACGGGCTGCACCAGTGCTGTGGTCTTAAATGAGTGTTGGAACCCCAGGTGTGTCTGCTCTGCTGCTCTCTGAAAAATTCCATTACACTGTCCAGGGTCCTGACACGGGTGTAGAACTGCCTTGGAAGGCCTCCTACTGCTGTCCATGGTCCTGTGGATTATAAAAGAGAGAAGCCGAGCAGGCACGTAACAATGGTCAATGACCTGCCCCCTTGTCCTGCTACAGTATATATATATACAAAGCGGGGTACAGGCCAGATGCATGCACCACTGCAACACAATGCATAATGAACGAACTATATACAGGGTGGCCTTGTAAGGCAACGTGCCTGTAGGCCACATGATAGACCTTGGGAACACATTGACAGGGCTGTCGGTAAATCCAGGAGCAGCTTTCGCATGTGCTCGAGTGGAAGGCATAGTCCAGTGGAAGGGAAGACACGGTTCACTAGCTACTAGTAGGCTACTGGGGCTTGACTGCAACCAACACCGGGTTCCCAATGGAAGGGACTGCTCCCGTCACGTCCAACCTGTAGAACCTGGCAAATGTAAGCAGTGAGGCCCAAGCTGCAGCCGCACAAATGTCTGCCAAGGGGGCGCCTTGAAAAAGGGCCCAAGATGCAAGATGTGGCAACGCCTCAAGTCGAATGGGCCACCAGGTGTTCATGGTAATGGTGTCCACAATCCAATGCGAGAGGCGCTGCTTTAAAAGTGCCTGGCTCTGTGGTCTGAGCACCGAATGTCCTTAGTGCGTTCCAAATAGCACCTGAGGGCCCGCACAGGGCAGAGCAGGTGAAGCCGACTCTCTTGCTCTGAACGAAGGGAGAAGGATGAAAAGCCATCAACTCAATAGGCCTGTTAACATGGAATGGAGACAGCACTTTCGGGAGGAATGCAGGGTTAGGCCTTAGCGTGACCCTGGAGCCATCTCCCGCAAAACGGACACACAATGGGTGTACGGACAGGGCGTGTAACTCGCTCACGTGTTTTGCAGAGGTGATTGCCAGCAAAAACGCAATCTTAAGTGACATCAGCTTCAGCTCGGCTGAGTTCAGTGACTCAAATGGGGCTTGGGAAAGTGCGTCCAGCACTACAGCAAGATGCCATGTGAGCAGTGAAAGGGTGTGAGGAGGCCGTAGCCGTCGAGCTCCCTTTAGAAACTGCACAGTCAAGAAATGAGTCCCAGGGGGCTTGTCATCAATCTGGACATGACATGCGGAGATGGCTGCCAGATAAACTTTGAGCGTGGACGTGGGACTTGCCCTGGTACAACAGCTCCTGTAGAAATTGCAATATGACCCCGATGGGGCAATGAATTGGGTCTTGACCGCCATCTTGGCATCAGGTGCTAAACGTCCGCCAGCGGTAGGAATACTGCAACCTCGTAGAGGGAGCTCTCACCGACTGAATAGTGTCTACTACCGCGTCTGACAGACCCCAGGCAATCAGTCGCTCCCACTCAGGGGCCAGGCCCAGAGCTGGAGGAGGCCTGGATTGGGGTGCCAAAGCATGCCCTGCACCTGGGACAACAAGTCCACTTTCACTGGAAGAGGGCAATCAGGTCTACGAACCAGAATCTGCAAGGCAATCGAGGGGCTATCCTGACCTTCTCCAGGACCACCGGGAGAAGGGGGAATGGTGGGAATGCGAAAAGGAGACAGCGTGGCCACATATGGGCTACCGCATCGATCCCTAGGGTTCCTGAGCGGTCTTGGACGGAGAACCATAGTGGGCAGTGTGTGGAATCTGCCGAGGCAAAGAGATCCACGTTCACCCTGCCGGACCTGGGGGGCCTCTGAAAGACCTGAGGTCTTGTCAAATTTAAATACAATAAATGACATATCAGCTCTGCATAAATATTCAAATGTATATGAATATGTATATACACTTATTTGAATGGAATATATAAAATGTTGTTGTATAGTTCTGTCTGTCTGTCTCTCTCCCCCTGCACACCCACTTTTCTGGTTCCACGTGTAAAACACGTGGAACCACTCTCTGCCCCACAGTGCTTTGCATATCCCAGAATGCTATGCGGAGGAAGCGGTGACGTCGCCCCGATGCTTGGTAACTCCACCCTCCAAAGGAAAAAGAGGAAGTAGAGAAGCGAGGGCTGAGCCAATTGACATGCACATCCGGGACACTGCCCTCTGCTGATTGGACATTATGCACCTTTTGTTTAGAACTGTATAAAAATGCAAACCCGGAAGAGATCTGTAAGAAAGCAGTTTGAACACGAGGTTGCTCTGTTCTACTTACGGGCCGGCCTGAATAAAAGACTTCTTTACCATTTGCAACACAACTCCTGCGCTGCCGTTTTTGTCAATTTAAGAGGGTTTCTTCAGTCGCCCCGACAGAGGAGGTCCACCATCATGTTGGCCAGGCCTGGGAGATGAACTGCTCTGATGGAGCGGAACTGTGGCTGCACCCACAGAAGCAGACGGCGTGCTAGACAGTCTGCACGACCGGAGACCTCCTTCCCTGTTGATATAGGCAACCACCGCTGTGTTGTCCGTCCGAACCAGCACATGTCTGCCCCGCAGGACTGGCAGGAAATGAGACAGTCCAAGGAGTACTGCTTGTAACTTCAGGACGTTGATATGGAGGGCCATTGCTGACTCCACGTCCGTCGCAGACTGCTCCCCAACCCTGCTTGGAGGTGTCTGTCGTCATGACTGCTTGGTGGTAGACTGGCCCCAGGGGCCATCTTGTGTTCAATCGCAGTGAGGGTGCATCCTGAGAGACCTGAACCACCACTGCAGCGGCCTCAATTGGAGGAGGCTGAGGGGGAGGGTCTGTGATTCAGCCGCTCGGAGGTGCGTTGGCCGCAAGCGGCACAGTGGCGGGGGCGAGAGGAGCTCATCGCCGAGCGCACACGTGAGTACACAGGAAAACGTGCAGCAGAGGCGCCGGTCAGTGTTTGCACCAGGGGCACACAACAACTGAAATGCCTCTGCAACAAGTGAAGTGCCTAGCAGGCCCACCGCTGTAAGTGCATCTCTACCCAGCAACGTTTATATACACAGGGACGCTGCGACACCAACCACATGCAACCTTGCTGTTGCCGGATTGAACACTGTGTATACCAAGCACCAGGTGTATACCAAGCACCACGTAGGCCCGTAGGCTTAACCACTCTGTGTGTGCCGGGGTTTCCGGGGACACAAGGTGACGCGGAGTCCGGGGCTGAGGGGTCCGAGGATAGTAGACCACCAGCCGTAGCGGGATCTAAAACCGAGGCATGCACCTCACACGGGCGAGATCTTTTATGACACAACGACGCTCAGGCCGGGCAGCCGATCCTCGGATTTTACTGCTGCTGCTAGCGCTCCTGCTGTGGAGGAAAAAACCCTTTGGACAAGAAAACAACACAGCAAGCAGTTGGAATATATAAGGCACTATATAAACATATCTATTTGTACACGAAACTGAAACTGAAGCGCACTGGAGCCCTGGAGCACGGACGGAACAGAGTCGGATTAGCTATCATTAATAACTAAATACAAATAGACACAGTAATAAACGGTGGTGACAGCACAGCCATGAAGCCAACCAACCGAATAATAATAATTGTTAAACAACAATAAGGGTCTAATACACAGACAAGACACAGAGACCTCACGTTCTCGGGTCCAGGCGAAGAGGCAAAAGAGGACAAACCTGCGATGACATCACGTTTTATGGAACAGGATGTGGGAAGGGACCTGTTCTGAGTGACGAGCACAGGGGCCAATGGCAGCTTTGATAGAGTGACGTTTCAATCAGGTTCCTACGGAAGTGTGCAGAAACCCCTCCCCCTTGGGCAGTGCTTCTGATTTGAAAGATAACATTTGTTTATTGAAACCTAATTTAATCAGTAATTGTATCTCTTCTGATAATGTTGTCTTTAACATACTTAGATTAATTCTATCCTACCAATACACTACAATTAATCTTTAATATTGGAATACAAACCTGAAATAACATAATAGGGCCTGTGCAGCTGCTCTTGCTACTCTCCCTGTTTTTGTCACGCCGTGCCTTGAGATGATTGTGCTACACGTTGCCCTCTTTCAAGCCACAATTTCACATATTGCATCGAATTCCATTAAGTACAGTATAAGGATGTCCCACACATGAAATAAATAAAATCACTAAACTGGAATAAAAGAAAGCCTATCTTATTGAAAGGAGGGCCCCCCTGTGTCCACAGGTGTCCAGGACAGCCCTTTCCCTGCCTTCTGTATTTCTTTAAAGTTTTCTTTATAAACACACAAAAGGATCCCCAAAAAATAGCAGCCTAGGAGATATTGTACAGGAAACTGCTTGTTTCTGTGAAGCAGCTAAATATAAACAGTTAGGTTGGCATGGTGATAAAGAAAAACAATGTATTTGATTGCATCATTGAATAAACCAACACAAGCAAATTACCAACTAAAATCATATCCAGAATAAATCAAATGTTTACCAGTGTCAATGGTGATAGCACCTGACACTCTCTAAACCCTGACTATGCCACCCCAAGAGTTTAATGAGGATGGGGAACCTCCTCCACCTACTTAATGTTCCCCACATAAAGGCTCGGACCAGGATCTCAGAGCACCCACACACAGACACAGGCAAGTTCAAGTACTTTTGTTTATGTTTTTTTTACCAAACGAGATTTACAAAGGGCACATAGTCTTTGCTCACACCACCATAAAGCAAAGAAGGGAAAACGCAAACCACACAACAAAGGTGTGCCGGCTTCTTGGCAGGGAGTCCTGTACATGTACAGCCATACAAAGATTCATCCTCCTAGGGCTTCTGGGAGGCGTGGTGTTGGCTTGCTGGCCAGGTGGTGCTCCTCCAAGCACTATGTTACAATATGTAGATGTATGTAATTAGTTATATATGCAATGCGAAATATAATACACTGTTATTTTACCTTTAATACTTTCACTAGCTGTAGCACAATTGCAGGACAATGTAAGTGTATACAGCATTAACAAGTGCTTTATATACCGACAATAACTAGTATATTTACATCATGGGGGGTATTAATAATTATAGTTACAGTGTAAGCTAAATTACCTTTGCAAATTATTAAACAATTATTCATTAAACTTTTACATTAACCTATACCCCACATCAAACATCATGGGACCCCCTAGACACGTGGAGCAAATTACTACCTACAAATGAAGTTGCCACACTTGACTTTACAAAACGGGGTCCTCTGGGGTGGAAAAATTTGATCTTTTGGGAAGTTGTAATTGCCAGACACCTAAACATCACCACAATGACAGGCTGATTACCTATGTCTAGACATACTTAACTTTTCAAACTCTGGCAGCACTGCAGACAGCTACAGAATAATAGTAACTCATGGATTGGTCTTTGTCTCTTTTGTCCATATCAGCTCTGTCAGCACTGTCATGTGTTTATAAAGAGTGAAAGTTGAATGCGAACCAGAATTCAGTGGAAAAGAGTTGAATACAGATTGATTTTATGCTTTGTATTGTACTTTTCTGTTTATTTATAAAGTGGTCTTTATGAAACTAATTATGTTTTTGCTTAGCTTATTAGGAAACACATTAAACTATAGAATATGTTATCTTTTAACAATATATTTATATATATATATATATATATATATATATATATATATATGTAAACACACACACACACACTTATCTCAGTAAGTGGAATTAGACTTCAGTAATCACCCTAAAATGAAAGGTTTCTGAGAAATGGTGTATCATTATAACCTCCTGTAACCAATGAAACTTACAATGAATATTCATCACATGCAAACGGATGCATTTCAGGTTCTTGTTGCCTTCATGTTTATTCCTGTGATTTGTGTGGCTCTCTGACAAGCTGGTATACAATTCCAGATCTCTCATTGTCAATTTGTTTTGTATCTTATAAACATGTCATTTCCAGATGCTCAGTCTGAATATAGAATGCAAGTCAAATCATCAGTCACTTGTTTTTCTCCATGGAATAATTACACATGTTTTTTCAGTGCCAAAATAGCACTGCTGAAATACAGTAGCATGCCAACTGTTTTAGAAATTAGCCAAACGATGCTTTACATGAGCATCTGATACAGTATCTGCAGTTCAAATAAATTCCTTGTTCTACAAAAAATTGTATATGAGCTCCAACTGAGCTAACCATCTCCTCAAGGTGTTTTGATAAACAATATGGATACTTCCTAAAATTAAAATCAATGCCTCTAAACATTTATATAGTGAATAGGAACACATTGTAGATCTAAGGCATTTATTACCAGTGAGAGCAGGGATTATCATGCATGTGTTGAGACAGACGGGCATACAGTTTGTTATCCCCATAGAATGAGTGTCACATTGGTAATAAATGTATTGACCCCTATAATTAGGCAGCAACATGTGTTTACTCAGCCTGGTCTAGCTCTACTGCTTAATCCTTGAGGGGGTAGGAGTTAATGGAAATATATGAAATACGTGCACAGCTGCCCAGGACCAGCATCCATTAGTTTTGTGGCTACACAATATAGTCTCTAGTTCTGTTCTGTTTTCCTATAGTTTTCTTATAGAAGGTCATACGGATGCTCAGGGTAGGATAGACAGCGGGGCAGCTTTACATCATGGTTACACAAGAGACACTTTGCATTTGAACATTAAGTAAAACATATTTATTAAGCTATGTGATTTTAACCTTGTGACGGTGGAAATGTAATTGTCTGGCACAATTTTGTAAAAGTGTTGAGAAGGGGAGTGGTTGTTTTACTCACACTGCATAAAGCTGCCATGCAGATGGGGAAGGTTTAGTGTCTGGGACAGGAAGACATGTTACCTGTTTAGGTAACCTGTGAAAGTTTAGTGTGTTGGACAGGAAGACATGCTAACAAATTTAACTCTATAAAAATATAACTACAATGTGCACACTTGTCAATTATGTACAAACACTGGAGTGATTAATGAAGGTTGGAAAACGGTTCAGTTTTTCACTATCTTATTATCTTTACAATCGAGGGAAGGATATTTTCTACTCTGCTTGGCAATTCACCAACTGGTATACTAATCAAGGCATCCAGAAGTTCAGGACTGGGATCATTACAACGGGAGTCCAAGACTGCAGCACTATAAACAGGAAGTCATTGGAAAGGGTTTGAACTGAACTTCATTTTCCTTGTTGAACTGGACACTGTTTATGCAGAGACTGTGATTCATTTAATTTGTTAGATGGATAGACAATATTTCTCCCCGATATTGATTGTTCATCACTCTAATAGTATCGCATGGTTATTGATTATCATTGGACTGTCGTTGCATTGTTTATGTATAGTTTATTGTTGCCTTATTTTTTGGGGGGAATATATTGTTTTAGTTTTGTTAATGTTTTTTCATGCATTGTTTTGTCTGTATTTGGTATCTGGGGTAGCATGCTACAGGTTATGCAAGCAACCCATGGTCATTCACAAATAGAGAACAATAATACAATGAGTGTTGATTAATCTACCGTTGTGTTCACTTTCCTTTCTACTGCATTCTACTATATCAGTACATGCTAGACCCTAGTCTGTTGTTTCACTATTTGGCACAGGGTGTTGAAACTGGTATACATATAGCTATGATTTATGCATCCTGGTAGCCTGGTATAATATATTGTAGCGATCTGGGACTGGGGGGGTACATGTGCCTGTATATATATTTGTTTAGGGTTCTGTCTGTGTGTTGGGGGGTGGGGCGGTTAGTGGTGTGCGTAAATGCTTGGTGGTTCACGTGGGTGGTGCATGTGCATGCTTGTGTTACAGCGGGGATAGTTCTGGGGTTAAGGGTTAGCCCCGCGTGGGAACACAGGACTCGCCGTTATTGGAGTAGTCATAAATAGTGGTGCTCAGTACCCTCGCAGAGTTGTTAGCATTCAGTAGTGTGGAGAGTGTCAGAGTGCACAGCGTAAGAGGGTAGCGTGTTGCTCCAGCCTGAGAAGCCTGTGTTCTAACTAAAGTTCCTGTTCGTGTTGAACCCTACGTCCTCTCCATTATTCCTGCCGTTGGTGGTGAACTCCCATAATGATGGTAAACAAAAAGCCTGTATCGTTACAATATTATTTTGGTGGGATTACTGCTATATACCTACCTGGCACCCGAACTTTATATCAGCGATTACAACCTCATCTCTTAATTTGGGGCTAATTAGAACTACCTTTAGAACCCCACAAATTCCTCCAGTGATATGGAATTGCCATTTTACTTTATTTACATCCATTGGTGTTATACAAATATTGTGGAATGTTAGAATAACATCCTAAAAAACATTTCTGATTTATTCAGCAAATAGCTAATGCTAAATACAGTGACACATGTACATGTGTGTTAAGTTATCAAAAAAACAACAACTGGTAAACATGGTAATTCAATGTTTATTCATCCGTTTAATGAGAGATAAAAGAGATAAAGAAAGGAATAAAAGAGAAAGGTATAGGGGATGGGGGGCTCGTATGGATTTAAACTAAAACTAACCCACAGATCACAATCCAGGCATACAGTGAGGGAAAAAAGTATTTGATCCCCTGCTGATTTTGTACGTTTGCCCACTGACAAAGAAATGATCAGTCTACAATTTTAATGGTAGGTGTATTTTAACAGTGAGAGACAGAATAACAACAAAAAAATCCTGAAAAACGCATTTCAAAAAAGTTATAAATTGATTTGCATGTTAATGAGAGAAATAAGTAATTGATCCCCTATCAATCAGCAATATTTCTGGCTCTCAGGTGTCTTTTATACAGGTAATGAGCTGAGATTAGGAGCGCTCTCTTAAAGGGGGAGCTTCTAATCTCAGCTCGTTACCTGTATAAAAGACACCTGTCCACAGAAGCAATCAATCAATCAGATTCCAAACTCTCCACCATGGCCAAGACCAAAGAGCTGTCCAAGGATGTCAGGGACAAGATTGTAGACCTACACAAGGCTGGAATGGGCTACAAGACCATCGCCAAGCAGCTTGGTGAGAAGGTGACAACAGTTGGTGCGATTATTCGCAAATGTAAGAAACACAAAATAACTGTCAGTCTCCCTCGGTCTGGGGCTCCATGCAAGATCTCACCTCATGGAGTTTCAATGATCATGAGAACGGTGAGGAATCAGCCCAGAACTACACGGGAGGATCTTGTTAATGATCTCAAGGCAGCTGGGACCATAGTCACCAAGAAAACAATTGGTAACACACTACGCCGTGAAGGACTGAAATCCTGCAGCGCCCGCAAGGTCCCCCTGCTCAAGAAAGCACATGTACAGGCCCGTCTGAAGTTTGCCAATGAACATCTGAATGATTCAGAGAACTGGGTGAAAGTGTTGTGGTCAGATGAGATCAAAATCGAGCTCTTTGGCATCAACTCAACTCGCCGTGTTTGGAGGAGGAGGAATGACCCCAAGAACACCATCCCCACCGTCAAACATGGAGGTGGAAACATAATGCTTTGGGAGTGTTTTTCTGCTAAGGGGACAGGACAACTGCACCGCATCAAAGGGACGATGGACGGGGCCATGTACCGTCAAATCTTGGGTGAGAACCTCCTTCCCTCAGCCAGGGCATTGAAAATGGGTCGTGGATGGGTATTCCAGCATGACAATGACCCAAAACACACAGCCAAGGCAACAAAGGAGTGGCTCAAGAAGAAGCACATTAAGGTCCTGGAGTGGCCTAGCCAGCCTCCAGACCTTAATCCCATAGAAAATCTGTGGAGGGAGCTGAAGGTTCGAGTTGCCAAACGTCAGCCTCGAAACCTTAATGACTTGGAGAGGATCTGCAAAGAGGAGTGGGACAAAATCCCTCCTGAGATGTGTGCAAACCTGGTGGCCAACTACAAGAAACGTCTGACCTCTGTGATTGCCAACAAGGGTTTTGCCACCAAGTACTAAGTCGAAGGGGTCAAATACTTATTTCCCTCATTAACATGCAAATCAATTTATAACTTTTTTGAAATTCATTTTTCTGGATTGTTTTGTTGTTATTCTGTCTCTCACTGTTAAAATACACCTACCATTAAAATTATAGACTGATCATTTCTTTGTCAGTGGGCAAACATACAAAATCAGCAGGGGATCAAATACTTTTTTCCCTCACTGTAGGAGCACTGCTCTCCTACCACAGTTATCAGCTGTTTCACCATTTACCATTTCTGAAGAACAGCATTTAATTCTTGTTATGGAAACCCAAATGGACATCAGCGGTGTAAGGGGGAACATTTTATGTCTTCCTCATATATCTGTTGGCGGTTCTTAGAAATATAGAGCTTAAAGTGTTCATTAGGTTTTTTTTTTGCAATAACTTTTTTATATATAAAGTAAACACTTTAATAATGGTGTTACCAGCATCCTTGCAGCAGTAACATTTAAATCACTATGGATTAGTATTTAAAATGAAATAATAACCGTTGTACTACAGTGGGAAAGAATCATAAGGGGAAATGAATTTTAAATACATTGATTGAGATATTTATAAAACATGAGGTTTAAATGAATTCCTGCATGGTTGTTTTATTACTCTATTCTTAATACTCAATAGGAATTATCATTGTTTGCAAGATACATACTATATCAAATATAAAAAATAAAGGATGAATTCTGTTGAGAATTACAGAATAGATTTGATTAAGATTCATATTTGCTTTTCCGATATATATAGGGATTTAAAGAAATGCTGCACATTTCTAAAGCAGTTTCTAAACGTTCAGGTTTACATTAAAAACATGTTTTTTAAGGAGTCACAAGCAATTAAAAGTGTCTTATTAGGCAAATTATTAGTTCAATTAAGTGTTCAATGAAGCATCTGAGAACTCAGCTGGAATGGAAACCACAAGACACTGCTCTCTGCAGAGTCAAGATAAGGCAGCCATTCCTTAATGTATCACCCATATTGGACACAAAAGAAAATCATCTGCAGCATCTCTCTGAGAACAAGCATCTTTTCCCTTCTGGATTTTTCCTGATAATACAGACAAGGATGCAGCAAGTTTGTTAATAATATGTTTGTAGAGAATTAGAAGATTCAAGTTGCTTTTACCCTGTAGATTCTGCAACATAACATAAAAATAATATCAAAAATAAAGATATGTTTAGCCTTTTTATATAGGAAGCAAAAATGTCAGATTTTTAAACAGTCAGAAAATCCATCAGTTTCCTTACAACACTTTATAGCCGTTTAAATCAGGTAAACCAGATGAATAAGAGGCTGTAACAATGTATCTTTACCTTTAACATTGCCACCTGTATAAATAAATTAAATATAATGGCAGATACCTATCATCTGTGCAAGCACTGGAAGTCAATGTCAGTGACATGATCTACTTCAAACTATGTAAAAGCCATATTTATAAATCATCCAAAACGAAGCCATAGCGTGCATTATTCTAGTTAAATGCATTTCAGAATGATGGAAGCTTGACCACAAAGCATGCTTTATTCAAAGAAACCCGTCTCTATGGCTGAAAAGACAAATACTGCTCTTTTAACTGTAGCAGTCTGTGGCAAGCCTGTAGCAGCAGAATCAAATCCTAAAATTGGTTTCATTCACGTAAAGAAAGTAACAAAAAATCATAGAAACAAAGCTCAGTGAACCAGTTTAGTTGCTATCCTTCACTTCATATGTGCAATCAGATCCATAAAGGCAACTGTTAAACCAGAGCTCAGAAGTCCCTCCCCTCAATAATCCATAGCTATTCAGTCCATTCAGTTCGACAGGCCCACCCAGCCAGTGTCTAAATCTACCAATTTAGTCCCAGAGCACACAAAAGTCACAGCAGTATTATACAATATTCAAGCCAACTTCACAATCTGTCTTCGTTATATTCTGAAGTGCTTGTGTGTGTGGTTGCAATAAATAAATCAATAAATGATCATCTGGACCAAACAAATGTTTTGAAATAATAGATAACTAATTATGTCATAAAAACATCCATCTTGCCTTCCAAAAGACTGAATCAAACTGAAGTTATTTTGCTTTGCAACAGTTTCTGCGAAGCTACAGAAACTTACTGCACAATGTTTGTATTTCTTATTTAATTCTGAAAGTAGTTCATGCTGGGTTTTAATCAAACTACAGCTGTAACAATCAGCAGGGTTGCCTTTATGTTCTGAAACAGGAAGTATACACACGGTTGGTATAGTAGAACAATAGTCGGACCAAATCACCTTACTCACCAATCAAAAATTAAAAACACAATACTTGATTGCAGGTTTGCATTAATCAGAGGGAAGCATCTTCTTTCAGACAAAAAACCCATACTGGTGGTGGAATTGTAACTTGTTATTGCTAGTTCAACCATTTAATTTGATCAGTATAATTAAATAATATATAATTGGCTTTTTTGTTGGCTTTTTGGAGAAAATGTCATGTATAGAACAGGCTTTCATCCGTAAAACCTAATAACAAAGCCAGGAAATCAAAATAGCAGGAGCGTTTTTTCCAAAATGCAAAATAAAATATGAAGAAGATTAAGAATAGTGTGTTCAACAGGAAACTGCAATCATTAAGAGCACACTGACCAACAGCTAGATTAGGTGTGACTTCATCCCTAATGGTGTATGTGGGTGTGGATGGAGATGGTTCATGTTTTTTTACCTGTGAATTTCTTATGTGGGCTGCTCTCCCTCAAACCTGCTATCCTAAACATTGCTAGGACCTACTCGAAAGCATTTATTACTGTTTGACTTGCTACGGAGAAAAGTTAAAATTGCTAGGAAGGCTGATCTGCCTGGGAGATTAAATCACTTCACAAATATCAGTTTGTGTGTTTTTCTTTCAGGATGAGCAATCAGTGAAACCGTGGCACAAATTACACAGTCAAGGTTTTCCTCCTGGCTAATTAAATGCCTTATAGTATACACTGACAGACATGATGATTTGACCACCTGGTCACTACTGAAATACGTCTAAGAAACTAAGCTTGACAATCATTTTATGTTCAATTTGTATTAAAATGTACTAATAATATAATAATAATTTGCAATCAATAATGTTCCTAGTATGTTACAATTGTTATTCTACTTTGGCAAAAATATCCCTTTCATCAGCAGTCACATCTGCAAATAGTCTCCACTCATTTAATGAACTGAAACTTAAACAATTAAATCTATATTTAATCTATATCTAACATTCTTTTCAGTCCCAGGTTTGACTAATGTTTTTGGGCACATTCATCTTTTTGATCTCCAGTGTACATGTGCATGATATGGCTAGGTTCGATGCAAGTTATGGAAAAGTATGAAGAGTGCACTGACATTTTATACATACATTTATTTTTTGAATGTCATTAAATGTCCCTGCTTCCAAATTGTGGGATTAAGTTCAAAGTAATATGCTCTAAATTTATATGGATTTATATTTTTTCAAAAAGAGAAAACTAAATTGGCAGTAGCCAGTTCTATCACAGACGGACATTCATGGAAGATCGCACATCTCCTACATACAAGGTCTAGAATACACTCAATAGACTCCATTCCTTGAATACATACTTAATTTCAATACTTATAATACATTATAATGTGCAATTAATATATTATTAATGTATTAAAAAATATAGTTTTGAAGGACATTTCCAAGTTTTAAGACATTATATTGACATTATTAAAAAAATAAAATAATAATAATAATAATAATAAAATAATAATAATAATAATAATAATAATAATAATAATAGTATAGCACATGCTTGAATACATTATTATTATTATTTTTTTTTAATCAAAATGTGATCAGTAGAACGTATGGTTTCTCAAACAATTTCTGTTATCTGGGTCTATTCATATTTTACAGTTGATGCCCTCCGCAGACCAGGCTGAATGACTCAAAATTGACAGCCATTGTCCATACTGTTTTTTGGTGAGTCTCACTGGCTTTTGTTGAAACTGAATAAACAAATGGTTAATTGTTGACTTGAGTAACTGGTTACAGATCCGTCACTTTAGACAGGAGATCATTCATATTAATGACAAGTGAGACATTCTATTGTAGGTTATTCATTAAGAGCCTGCCTGTGCTTCAAAAGGAAGAGCAAGCTTGTGCATTTAAAGCAATGCAAATCTAAAACAATCTTTTCATGATTTTTGGTACAAGCGAAAATATAAATATTTTTGCATGTAGCTTGATATAAACACTTTTGTAGTGTATCAACTGTTTCTTCAATTCCATTTGAGTACAACAGACATTCAGAATTCTTTACAGTATGAAAAGCTCAAAAGACACTCAAAATGGTTTATTCTCCAAACATATGCATGCTGTGTAATGGGATTTTCTATGCAAACAAAGAATTGACAGTGGCTCTCTGAATAAGGTATAGCATCTCCAAGATTTCGTATTACTGTTTTTACAGAAAATGCTTTGGTTTCAGTCTGCTTTTAAAAATAGTGTAGTTTCCTTCAACATAACTTGCCTGCAAGTATTTGTTTTCATCAGAACTCAAGAACTACAAAGTTCAGGGTTTTAAATGTTGCAAAAAAAATTGAACCAAAAATAAGTTGGGAGCAAAAGATAATTCTGAAAAACATTTGGGTGACAGACTAGTGACAAGAATGTGGTGACTAGCTTAGAGTCATATAAAGAGTGTAAGCAGCTACAAGAAGACAGAACCTCATATGTCTGTCAATGATAAAGTTAAGGATTAGACTGTTAAATGCTAGATATGGGTATGTATTTTGTCAGACGTCATCCTGACATTAATAATGTTTCACATGAAATAGATTGTTGGAATCAGACCTATATTCCCCTTTCAGTAAAAACACCCCCACCAACAAACACACCACTTAAATCTGAATAACAGTCTGATCTGGCTTTTGTACAGGAACACACAAACAATGTGTACTGCAATGAAAGTTACTGGTCTGGTTATATATTAGATTAGATCAGATCAGGTAGTGCAGTTATTCAGAAGTGTGGATGGTGTTATACCGATCTAATGTGGGTGTCTCCTCCACAATCCCATAATGCTCTGTTATGTTTTGCACATGGGGACTGAAAAATACAGTGGAGCCTATGCAAAAAAAAAATAACACATCTTAAAAGATATATAGTTTAATGGAGGAAAGCTTTTTTAATATGTGTGTGTGTATATGTGTGTGTGTGTGTGTGTGTGTGTGTATAAATATATATACATTTGAAAGAAAGTACACAACTGAGAGGAAATTACCAATTTGCCCCGAGAGAAAAGTATTTGACCAATGTATGCTACCAATTACCATCTATTGATCTGAAACCTGAAAAGAAAACAGGACACAGAAACTCTCAATAACACAAAGAATCATTAAAAGATGCATGTTTGGACTAACTAATGCCCCGTTTCCACTGGTGGACGTGTCCGGACGCGTCCAGCCCCTGACACTTAAACGGGTGTTTCCACTGGTTTTGTGGCTGGTTAACTATCTGCTGCCAGACGTTGGCCGTAAGCGTCCGTTACGCCCACTAAGGAAATACTTCTCTTTCAGAAGCGGAGATTGTGCTTGATTTGTTTTAGACAGACAGGGAAGAGATCAGCTACATTATGTCAGAAGATATAATCTCAAGTGCCGTGTGCGATCACAAAGAAATTACATTTTTATTAGCACCATGGAGTGAAATCTACGTACAGAAACAATAACTGCTTACAGTTAATATCCGAGTGTACTGAAAACTTGCCGAACACGGATTTCACAGGACCGGTGCAGTGCTGTGACTAGTTAAAAATAAACTGAAGGATAATAATCGGATTGGTAGCAGCCGATATTATTAATATTTTATGAATAACTGGACGGTGTTTCAGGCTGTTGTCCTGTGGATGGTGTGCAGTCTGTTGTTTAACAGCCCCTCACAGACAGTCAGCATGAAGGCAAACATGATTTAGTTAATGTGTGCCCATTTACAAGTTAAATGAATTAATAAATAAATATAGCAGATCTGGGTTTACCTCTAAAACATAAGGACTGGTTTAATAAATGCATCCATACGTCCTTAAACGCCATGACTGAAACGTGCAGACTTTAGTTAAATTATAACCTGCTATATTGTAGCTGCTGTTACTGTATGATTTATCTTGAAACGTGTGTATTTTGTTTAATCTGTAACTTGCCCTGGTTAAGGACATCTGCTGAGTAAATTATAAATAATATGGCAAAACGTGTCATTTGCAGTTACAAATCTGTAGTAAGTGTAATAAGTTAAGGGAGTCAAGTTGTGCCATTTAAAATACATATCTACTAGCACATATCTTGATGATGATTACAATAATAACAATAATAATACATAAAAAATCTTAATTTTTATTGTTGCACATGGAAACGTTTTCTTACAGTAACACAATGCTTGTCTAAATATAAAGTTGTCTAGACACATTTAGCTATTCCTAATATCTCTTAACATAAACATGTATTTATTACGCTGTCTCCAATCATGTAAAGCATAAAGAATAAAATATACACAAAAGTCCTTTCCACGTCAGGCTCTATCACTCGTAGTGTTATTTTCTGTTTGTTATTAAAATGAAACAAACCAAACCCACAATCGCTCTGCTCCTCCCACAACAGGGGATGGACTTGCTACAATGGCCTGGTTTTACAGAAAGCTCTGGGACGCGTCCAGCACGGCACGGCATGGCATGGATTCTTAAGCCAGTGGAACTGAGACATAATAAAAAATGAATGGAAGAGACAATACAATTGAAACAGTGAAGATATTACTCTGTCTTGTGTTATCTGCTCTGTGTGTACCATCATCTGTCCACCCTGGCTTTGGTAGTTGAAGCATGTCTTTGGGTCTTACTGTCCAGGCTGTTGTCCTTATAAGGGCAGTGTAAGAGCATGCACTGACTAATTGTGTGTTCCTTGCTTGCAAGAACCCTCAACAATGTTGGAAACTGTTACAGTATATCTAATAATCATTTTCAAATCCAACCTCATCCAAGATTCTTTTCTCTTCTCTTCCCACCTCTGTCCCCTGTCTCTTCTTTCCTCTTGAATTGGCCATGTTAATTCTATGCTCTTTAGCTAAGTATCTATGTGAAAATGTGATGCTGCATTATAAAGTCAAAATTAGTAACCTGACACACACACACACAACTGTAACATCAATAGTTTATCTACCTCATCTACCACCCAAAAACATGAAACCCAATCCTAGCATAAGTAGGCCCATACAAATCTATGTGCAATTCACTTAAATCAGTTGAAAGGCAAGACTAACCTAAAACAAAGCTAACATTTACTGGAGACTCTAAACCCTAATCCTAACTGGGAGATAAATCTAACCATAATTAACATATCATGTCAAAATTAACTGTAAATAATGCTCCATAAACAACATGTCACCATGTAATCTTTAGATGATTCTACAATCAGCTCTCTCTTGTTTTCATTGTCAGATGAACAAAACAGGTTACACTGAAGAAAATACACTCACCTAAAGGATTATTAGGAACACCTGTTCAATTTCTCATTAATGCAATTATCTAACCAACCAATCACATGGCAGTTGCTTCAATGCATTTAGGGGTGTGGTCCTGGTCAAGACAATCTCCTGAACTCCAAACTGAATGTCTGATTGGGAAAGAAAGGTGATTTAAGCAATTTTGAGCGTGGCATGGTTGTTGGTGCCAGACGGGCCGGTCTGAGTATTTCACAATCTGCTCAGTTACTGGGATTTTCACGCACAACCATTTCTAGGGTTTACAAAGAATGGTGTGAAAAGGGAAAAACATCCAGTATGCGGCAGTCCTGTGGGCGAAAATGCCTTGTTGATGCTAGAGGTCAGAGGACAATGGGCCGACTGATTCAAGCTGATAGAAGAGCAACTTTGACTGAAATAACCACTCGTTACAACCGAGGTATGCAGCAAAGCATTTGTGAAGCCACAACACCTACAACCTTGAGGCGGATGGGCTACAACAGCAGAAGACCCCACCGGGTACCACTCATCTCCACTACAAATAGGAAAAAGAGGCTACAATTTGCACAAGCTCACCAAAATTGGACAGTTGAAGACTGGAAAAATGTTGCCTGGTCTGATGAGTCTCGATTTCTGTTGAGACATTCAGATGGTAGAGTCAGAATTTGGTGTAAACAGAATGAGAACATGGATCCATCATGCCTTGTTAGCACTGTGCAGGCTGGTGGTGGTGGTGTAATGGTGTGGGGGATGTTTTCTTGGCACACTTTAGGCCCCTTAGTGCCAATTGGGCATCGTTTAAATGCCACGGCCTACCTGAGCATTGTTTCTGACCATGTCCATCCCTTTATGACCACCATGTACCCATCCTCTGATGGCTACTTCCAGCAGGATAATGCACCATGTCACAAAGGTCGAATCATTTCAAATTGGTTTCTTGAACATGACAATGAGTTCACTGTACTAAACTGGCCCCCACAGTCACCAGATCTCAACCCAATAGAGCATCTTTGGGATGTGGTGGAACGGGAGCTTCGTGCCCTGGATGTGCATCCCACAAATCTCCATCAACTGCAAGATGCTATCCTATCAATATGGGCCAACATTTCTAAAGAATGCTTTCAGCACCTTGTTGAATCAATGCCACGTAGAATTAAGGCAGTTCTGAAGGCGAAAGGGGGTCAAACACAGTATTAGTATGGTGTTCCTAATAATCCTTTAGGTGAGTGTATGTGCGAATGACAGATGCACATTGAGATAAAATCGAGTTCCAGATGTAACAGATGTAACTCAAACCTGTCGTGGAGTACCACCTACCCTGCTGGTTTTTGTTCCAACCGAGCTTTCAATTACTTAATTGAACCCTAAATTAATTAACCCTTAGTAATTTGATTAAATGTGATTTAAATCATGTAACTGATACAAATTTGGTTCCTTAATATTTTCCTTAAACAATTTTATACTTAACTTAAAACCCCTACTGTTAAAAATAATTAAAAGTAATAATTAAGTAATTAAGAGCTCGGCTTGAACAAAAACCAGCAGGGTAGGTGGTACTCAAGGACAGGTTTGAGAAACACTGAGTTAGACCATACCTATGCTAATCTGTATACCTAATAAAATTATAGGTTGTGAGTGCAACCCCCTTGTTATCTGAAAAAGGAAGCACTGCCCAAGGGGGAGGGGTTTCTGCGCAATGCCGTAGAAACCTGTTCGAAACTTCACTCACAAAGCTGCCATTGGCCCCTGCACTTGTCACTCAGAACAGGACCCTTCCCACTTCCTGTTCTATAAAACATGACATCTGTGCAAGTTCGTCCTCTTTTGCCCGGAACTAGGGCTCCTGCGTGTCCTTGCAATCATTGGGCAGTGCTTCCTTTTTCAGATGCATTCGCAACCTATCGTTATCTTTCAAGTCAGAAGCACTTAACAGTATATACAGCGAGGCAGCAGGAACAGGAAAAATCATATTCACTGAACAGCACCGAATGGCCGGCTCCACTGTGCTGTCATAACAACTATACATATTGTGGGGTGCAGGAAGCGGATCATACACCACCATGTAACACGGGAGCAGTTGTCATCTATTAGTGCAGCTAATGCTGTACTGTGCTGACAAATTAACTATGTACACAGCGGAACACAATAGCCCGCTCAAGTGCTTGCAGCTGAGGACAGCAGTAACGGTCTCTTGCTCTATGGCACATAGACACAGACCTGCTGACCAAGGAATTATATACACAGTGAGGCAGCAAGAATAACTCAGGCCACCATCAGCTTGGACCAGCGGCAGTGAGCTCCAATATACACAAGCTAGAACAGAGCCACAGTCCTGATGTTTATACATTTTATATATATATATATATATATATATATGTATATATATATATATAGCGGGGTACAAGCCAGGCGCATGCACCATTGCAACACATTGCAATAATGAACAAACTATATACAGGGCGGCCTCATAAGGCAACGTACCTGTAGGCCGCTTGACAGACTCTGGGAACACATCGGACAGGCTGTCAGCAAGTCCAGGAGCAGCTTGTGTGGGTGCTCGACTGGAAGGCATAATCTGGTGGAAGGGAAAGACATGGTTCAAATAGCTCCATCAGGATGCGCTTAACAGGTGCAGACTGGGAGGAATTCAGGAGCCAGAGCCTGTGGGCTACTGGGGCTCGACTGCAGCCAACACCAGATTCCCAATGGAAGGGACCGGTTCCGTCACATCCAACCTGTAGAACCGGACAAATGTTAAGTGTCGAAGCCCAAGCTGTAGTCGCACAAATGTCTGCCAAGGGGGCAGCTTGAAAAAGGGCCCAAGATGTGGCAATGCCTCGAATTCCACTAGGTGTTCAGGCACCGGGGTCCCGGTGGACTCGTAGGCCATGGTAATAGTGTTCACAATCCAATGTGAGAGGCACTGTTTTGAAAGCACCTGACCCTGTGTCTGCGCTCCATAAGACACAAACAGTTGGTCCGAGTGCCTAATGTCCTTAGTGAGTTCCAAATAGCATCTGAGGGCCCACACAGGGCAGAGCAGGTGAAGCCGACTCTCTTACTCCGAAGCGAAGGGAGGAGGATGAAAAGCCATCAACTCAGTAGGCCTGTTGACATGAAATGGAGACAGCACTTTCGTGAGGAATGCAGGGTTATGCCGTACCGTGACCCTGGAACCATCTCCCACAAAACGGACACACGATGGGTGTACGGACAGGAAAAACGCAGTCTTAAGTGGTACTAGTTTCAGTTCAGCTGAGTTCAGTGGCTCAAATGGGGCTTGGGAAAGTGTGTCCAGCACTACATCAAGGTGCCATGTGGGCAGTGAAGGGGTGCGAGGAGGCCGCAGCCGCCGAGCTCCCTTCAGAAACTGCGCAGCCAGGAAATTAGACCCAGGGGGCTCGCCATCAATCTGGACATGACATGCAGAGATGGCTGCCAGATATACTTTGAGCGTGGATGGGGACTTACCCTGGTCCAACAACTCTTGTAATAAATTGTAAAATGACCCCAATTGGACAATTAATTGGGTCTTGACCGTCGCCTTGGCACCAGGTTCTAAACGTCCGCCAGCGGTAGGAATACTGCGAACTCGTAGAGGGAGCTCTTGCTGACTGAATAGTGGCTACTACCGCATCTGAAAGACCCCAGGCAATCAAATGCTCCCACTCAAGGGCCAGGCCCAAAGCTGGAGGAGGCCCGGATTCGGGTGCCAAAGCGTGCCCTGCACCTGGGACTACAAGTCCACTCTCCCTGGGAGCTGCCAAGGCTCAGGTCTGCAAATCAGAATCTGTGAGGCCATCGTGGGGCTATCAGCAGAACTGTCACTAATTTTCTCCTGACTTTCTCCAGGACCACAGGGAGAAGGGGGAACAGTGGGAACGTGTAAAAGAGACTGCGCAGCCATGCTTGGGCTAATGCGGCGATCCCTAGGGCTCCTGAGCTGTCTTGGATGGAGAACCATAGTGGGCAGTGGGTGTGGAACCAACCCCATAGTTGAATCACAAGTGTGTGGAGGCGCCATTCCGAAACCTGGGGCCTCCCCGAGAGAGGAGGTCTGCCGCCATGTTGGATAGGCTGGGGAGATGAACTGCTCTGATGGAGCAGAGCCATAGCTGCGCCCCCACACAAACAAACGGCGTGCTAAACAGTACAGTCTGCGCAACTGGAGACCTCCTTGCCTGTTGATATAAGCAACCACCGCTGTGTTGTCCTTCTGAACCAGCACATCTTTCCCATAGGACTGGAAGGAAATTACACAGTCCAAGGGGCACTGCTTGTAACTCCAGAACATTGATATGGATCGCCTGTGCGGGCTCTGTCCACCTGTCTCGGACAACCTTGTGTCATCTGTCATCATCACCACTCAGTGGCAGACTGGTCCCAGTGGCACACCAAGGGTCAAATTGTTAGGTCTCCGCCATTAACAGAGTTCCTTCCAGCACGCCAGAGTGACTGTGACTTGGCTTGCATGATCATGGTGAGGATGCATCTGTAAAGGCCTGAATGACCACTGCAGCGTCCTCAATTGGAGAAGGCTGAGGGGGAGGGTGTGTGATGCTGCCGCTAGGAGGCCCAGCAGCCTCTGGCAAGAGGATACCCTGACATGAGCTCTCAGTCAGAATAGGGAGAGACATGCATGTATGGAGGCAACTCCCTCTGGCGCCAGCGCATAATTGAAGACGTGGACCCCGGCAACGCAAGCGGGTGAACACGACGTCCATGCACTTGGAAAAAGTGCGTGGGGCTAGCAATAGGCCGAAGGGGAGAACAGCAAGCTCAAAAGCTCGGCCCCTGAAGGCGAAGCGGAGGAACTTCCTGTGTACCTATGCAATAAGGATGTGAAAGTAAGCGATTTTCAGATCCACCGTAATGAACCAGTCACTGGTCCTGATGGCCTGGGACATGGTGCACAGGTTGATCGTGCTGAAGCGTGACACCCTGAGACTGTTGGAATGTCACAGGGTTGAGGTGCAGGAGGGGAAAGGGGTGGAGGTCCACCAGCCGTCCTCCTGACACATGCCATGCTGGACCATCGGGGGCCAGGATGTAAGGCCTGGCGCCAGGCTGCCGTGGGGGACACCTGCCTGCCAGTTCGAAGATCGGCAAGGGGGCGGGACTGCTGCCTGGGAGCCGTGGTCGGAAGACATCGAGCTCCTGAAGGCTGCCTGACTGGCCGTGACAGCCAGAGCTGGTAGCGCGTCGCCACAATGGCTGCCAAGGAGCGTCCAGTTGCCCTTGTGCCGTGACACATCACATTGACCAGGTCAGCCACCACCGCTATCTCTCTGATAGGGGCGGGGCCTGTGATGCAATGGCTGGGTCCAGGTAAAGGGCCAGCAGGCTTTTTGGTGTTACGCAGACGAGCTTAGGCTCCAGCCTTATAAGTCCTCCTGAGCAGGGACTCCACGGACAGTGGGGTTAAGGAGACCAAAATTCAACATTCTTCAGTCTGTATTCTTTCACTCGGGGGAAGTCCACCAGGCCCGTTTCAGCCGCACCTCAGGTTCTAGCACATGCCTCCCCTGCCCGAGCATGGATGGTCCCAGGTTGCTCTCAGGTTGTCCAGGAGGTCCAGCAATAACGGGAGGGGGACAGCAATGATTCAGAAGAGTGGGAGGGAGTCACTCCCTGTGCTTGCCGCGGGGGGGAGCAGCTGCCATGGCTGGTGCGGTCGCGGCAGCAGACGTAGGCAGAGAGGTCCAGAGCCACCGAACCCCTACCGACACTCGCCGGAGTCTCTTCACTCCAGGCAGGCTAGGTGTGTTGGCCGCAAGCGGCATAATGATGGGGGCAAGAGGAGCTCATCGCCAAGCACACACGCGGGTAATCAGGCAAACCCTCAGCGTGGGTGATGGTCAGTGTTTGCACCAGGGGGCACACAACAACTGAAATGCTGCCACGACAAGTGGAGCGCCTAGCAAGCAATCGTATAATATATGGCACTATATTAACATGATAATTATTTTTAAATGTTCTACTTGTGAACCAAAACTGAAATGGAGCTCCATCTCTTGGATGCGAAATGGCAAAAGAGGATGGACCAGCGCAGACATTACGTTTTATTGAACAGGAAGTGGGAAGGGACCTGTTTTGAGTGACGTGCCCAGGGGCCAATGGCAGCTTTGATAGAGTGACATTTTCAATGGGATTCCTACGGAATTGCGCAGAAACCCCTCCCCCTTGGACAGTGCTTCCAACTTGAAAGATAACTTTGCTTAGTCAATTCTTCAGTTTCCAGATTGTTATTTTTTCTTTTCTTTAACATACACATCTTCAGTAGCCTGAAACCGAAATTATATTTAGAATCTGAATTCTAAACTATGATGCAGCACTGGAGAAGAGACCATATCCTATACACTATTGTATTACATCAGTGTGTTACCTGGCTCTAATTAAACCTTCTCAGCGTGAAACTTTCAAATTTTCATGGGATTCAATAGTGAATAAATAATTCCTAACAGATTTACAACAACTGTCTACATCAGGATGAGCAGAAAGTAATTTTGATTTTATAGTTTAACATGGAGTGGGTGGGTGGAAGCAGTGGGTGTGCCACACACAATCTTGTGTTATGTAAGTGTCAATTAGACTTGAAAAGTTTGTTAAACACTACCCCAGGCTTCACCTTCTGAACAATATGACACCCAAACTTTCTATTCCCTGCTTTCTTGCTTCCTACTATTGATCTTATTCTGTTCCTGTACTTCTTCTTGAACTTTTAATTGCATTAATTGCTCCCTGCTGTTGGTAATTATGCATGCTTTTCCCCACAGAACACAACACTGAGGTAACTGTTTCCAAATTTTTGCTTACACTTGAACTACCCCTCAGCAGAATATTGCACTGTATTTCATACAAGACTTTAGTTTACAATAACTTCAATTAGGACTTGTATTTAATTTACTAATTAATACAAATTTGAAAGGTAATTGTTATACATAGCCTACATTATTTGTGAAACAAAAGTGCTATACAAAATAAAAAGGTTATTTAATCCCTGAAGTACAATGCATGTAAGAATGTTTTTCAGTCAACTCAGGGAATAAAAAGCTGCTATACCGGGGGGTGTATGTTACTGCAGATTTGTATGGAGGGAAAGTACTTTGTGACAAACTGTATGCTGAACAAATAAGATTCCCAGAACAGTGAGTATATTTTATTATATTGTTGCCCCATATATTTCTTCACTCATAGTCCAAACCTCACTAGTGTCAGCAATGGGTGAGCCAATTTTCTGAAGAACCAAAAGCTGATAATTTACGAGTTAAGGACTGCAATATTTGAGACTAGCTTCTAAAAGAACTGTAGGGGTGTTTTACATGTTTTAAAACACATTAAAGACAACTCTCCTTGAATGTTCTTGGATATAGAGATATTAACCACACAATGGTTCATTATCAACTTTGATGCTTTTTTCTTAAATCACACACAAATAGACACAAGAAAGCATGTTTATTTTTGTACATGACTAAAGGCGCTATGCACTTATAATGCTACTTCTGTAGTCATAACTAGTTAAATATGATGCCTCCAATTGTGATTTGAAAGCACTTATCCATCTATAATTAGACTTGTGGGGATTGTGGGGTTTAAATACTATGATTTTGCTATTGTTTATACAAATATTGTATAATAGCATGGATGGTAGAGGAGTTGCAGTCCAGTTAGAAAGAACACACATACACACAACAAGATTTACTAGTAGTATTGAGTGATCATGTTTAAGACTTTATATTATTGAATACACTTTTACAGTTTGGGGCAGATGTAACTTTAGGTTTATTTTGTGTGTGCACTCAATTCATGATGTCCTACCTTTGATGTAGGACTCCCAGAATCTTGTAAGTTATTTTCTTTTGCAACTGTTTTAAACAAAAGTAGAACCACATCAACGAGTACCTCCTCATTGCATTCTTTGAGTTGCTTCAAGGAACCTTCACCTTCTAAAGCCATTATAGTTCCTTTTATAGAAATGCTGATAACAATTACAAGTGTCTTAAATGACCAGATTAACATCTCACATCTCATATTAGCAATGCCTCACATCACAAGACAACGTGGCTGAGTCTTTAACTCGGCTGTGGGGAAATTCTCACCTGCTCCTACAGCTGTAATCAACCACTTACTAATAGAAAGAAAAGGGCAATTATTTTCCCACTGACAGAACACCAGCAGTGTAAATACTGACATTAATTGTCACTTCAAAAACAATGTCTATATAAAAGTGACAAAAGGGAATTGAAGTCTCCTATTACTGCCTTAGAGCATACACTCAAAGTTTAAAGGGTTCAGTATTTATCCAGGTTTCCATATTTGTATTTGTTAATTGGACTTTGGAATTTGTTAAAGTAGGTGGAGCGAGAATCTAAAATGATGGAGAAACCAGTATCTTGTGACATCTTTAGACTTAGTATTTCAGCAACACTTTTCTGTTATCTGGCAAGGAGGGTTAAGGTCTCACACTTGATGTCACTTCCACTTAAACACTGAGGAAATGTTGCCAACCAGAAACAACTGGAAGGGGAATAAAGCTAATAGTCTGACTTCATGTTTGCGATGTTCAAGTGCATATCGGTCAAGGATATAAGTGAGTTAGAATTTGACCTTCTTTGCTACTATCTTGATTAGCAATTGTCATTCAGATGTCTATGTCCTTAATGATGTGATCAACCTGGAAGAAAAAAATCCTCCTCTTGAGCTTTTCTGTTAGACTGTCTTTGAGCATGAAGGGGGTTGTAATGGAAAGGAATCTAAACAAAATCAAATTACTTAGGTGATTAAGGTAATTCAAAGTATGGATATTGTGGTTCATTTATCCGTTCAGTCAATAGAACATTGGCATCTACTTTATGATGTCCTTTTCATAATTAAGTCAATAACCAGAATTAAGAAAGTTATCATTTACTTCAGTTAGGGCTTTATACACATACAAAATATTACCTCTTGGGACAAACTTGTTTCTAAGGCATAAAATCTTGTTCTACTGTGTTTTTACTATTTGCTTTCATAAACAGTTGAAATGTAGTTTGAGAAAGTATTCAACATCTGAAATGATGTTCCAGAAGTGGAACAAAGTCTTTAATAATCCTGAGGTAGTCGTGGTAATAGTTCTTCACATATCCAGTGCATTTAAAAGCAGCTGGTACCCTAGGCTAAATGCAAAACTAAAATCATGTACTTTCACTTCACAATTGCTTAGCTCTGTACAATTTTCACAGGATTCTACAAAGTCTACTTAAGCCTCTGTATGCATAAGGTATTAAAATGTAATATTTTGGACTGTTAACTTGTTCATCCCCATACTATTAGAAAGGTTGTTAAAGGGACAAAGTCCAGACCTCTTGAATCAAACACACCATTGATGTAGCAATTCATGTTTTATGTATTTATTTCTTGGCAGACACCCTTATCCAGGATGATATATATATATATATATATATAATATCAGTCACTGCCAGATAACTGAGGTTGCCTTGTGCACATTGACTAAAAAGTGTATCCCTGGGCTTACTTCTTTATTTGAATTTGTTTTAAATTACCCCACGTCACTTACTATACTATTTCTATCTCACCATTCACCTCTTGATCCTCTGGCAGTCTGGCTTTCACACTGCTCACTCCACTGAATCTGTTTCTATATGCCACTAATTCCTTTAACTCTGCTTATACGGCCTCCCTCTCATCTAATCCTCCTTGCTATCTTTGAAGCCTTGGACACTTTCATATCACTCCATTCTTTCCTCCCTTACCAAATTTGGAACTCTGGCACTGCTCTCACCTGGTCCTCCTATCTCACTGGCCGCACCTACCAGGGGACATGGCATGGTTCTTCATCCACACTGCAACCTCTCTTTACAGGGGTGCCCCAAGGATCAGTCCTGGGTCCCCATTTCAATTCCAATGAAATTTACCACACTCTCCCCCTCTTCTTCTTTTAAGAAAGTTTGAGTATTCCTTGACCACGCTCTTTCCTACTCCCAGCACATCTCCACTCTGACACACACTTGCAGATTCTTCCTGAGCAACATATGAAAGATCCTTTCCTTCCTCACCAACTACTCCTCTACTGTGCTCCCTCCACTGTCTCCCAATCTCGGCTCGCATTCCAGTTCAATACTTGGGTTCTTGCCTACCATTGCCTCGAGCTATCTACAGACTCTCATCTCTTCTTTTACTCCCTCCAGACCTCTCCGGACTTCCTGCGCCAGAAGAATAACTTTGCCCCTCTCAGCTCCCCTTCCTCCAGAGCCCACTCTTTTACCACCCTCTCCCCTAAGTGATAGAACTACCTTCCCACTGAGATCAGGACTGCCCAGTCCATGACTACCTTTCAGCGAATACTTGAGACACATCTGTTCAGACTGTATAGCAGCCTAATCGCCTGGGCTGTTCAGTACTCTTGCTTTTATGCACTTTTATGCAAAAATGCTTCTGATTAATTATGTATTGTTTTCACTTCTATCACTTTACTGTAATATCTATGCCTACCCCACCTCTTAGAATACACCTTGGATTTAATTGTATTTTGTCTGCACTTGTTGCAGTTGATCTATGATGTATGCTTATTGTATATTGTATATTATTTTGGTCTGATTGTATTTTGAATTGCTTTGAAAATGTGAAAAGTCTGCCTGGGTAAGGGTGTCTGCTAAGAAATAAATATGAATACTATAGTAGAATATTGTATTTAATATTCTAACTGAAAAAACATGTTTCAATAACAAATAACTTACCAGAGAACTAGAATGTTGTTATTTATTTATTATTTTTGCATTCAATCAAAATAACCATCCATCCATCCATCCATTTTCAATATAGCTTATCCTGGCGAGGGTTGCGGGGAAGCCCGGCAGGCATAGGATTCAAGGCAGGAAGTATCCGGATGGGTATACTCAGGATGGGTATCAAAATAACGTATTTTACAATAGATTATCAATATAATCATAATTATTATTATTTGTATTATTCTTGCATTAACAATGTGTGCCTTTAGCATCTGAGTATGAACTTAAGGGCTTAATGTGTGTAAAAAGTGTTCTATGAAAGTGTTGTAGCAAGTGTTGTATTTTATACTGTAGTATGCTGGAGGGGGAATATAAATAAGAGGGGTGTGAAAACAATTAACAAAGTGGTAAAAAAGGTAAGTTCCACTATTGGTGTTGGTTCACGTTGTCTTTGTTCTGATTTGTGTGCATGTGCGTGTGTGTGTGAGAGAGAGAGTGTGTATAAGTATGCTGTTGCTGCTGACACATGAATTTCCCTTTGGGGATTAATAAAGTGTAATCAATCAATCAATCAGTCAATAGTGGTTGCAACATACCACATAATTATAAGAACTGTCAGCAACAGATTAATACTTAAGATGACAAATGTTTGCAAAGGAACAAGAACTCAGTTTTAGATTATCAGAGCTGTTGCCTTGTTGTTGTTGTTATTGTTTTCTTCCTTCTTTCTTTAATGTAGAAAATCACAGAATCCGTTGCTTTCGTCTCCAAAGAGTTTGTTAAAATTCATGATAAACCCCCAGATCTTTCAGATTGAGACAGTGCTGACAGCAAGAAAAAATTTAATCTGCCATGAGAAATAATCAGTTCAGTGATGTGAAAGAAGAGCTGAAGGGGTTTACTTTGGGCTTCTCAAGCCCAGCGGTCCTTTAGGCAATTTGATAATTGTTGCTTCCAGCTGGGTTGCTCATACTCTGATAATGGAATCACATCTCAAGGCTGCTAATTCTTTTTATTCCCATACAAAGAGCCCTATAACTTATATATATATATATATAAAGGTAATCATATTACTATTTATGTACATAGAGACCTTGAAAAAGACAATATATATGTCTGGACTTCAGTCACTACAATGACTAAACATCACAAGGATGGGATGCTCAATACCACACTACTGTTTTTTAGGTTTTATTGGTGGTACATCTTCAAGGATATCACAATGAGCAAATTAAGCAGCTCTTGCATTTTCCCACAGGTCACAGGCTTCTAGAAATACATTTCAAGTTGAAATATTACAAATTTTGATACCACCTCAGCAATTACAATATATACAATTACAAGATAAAACCTATTGAAATGAAAGCAAAATGCAAACTATTAAGAGAAATACAAATTAATTGAAACAGTTAAAAAAGCTATAAATAAAAAATGGAACACATTTTAAATGTTTGAAAAGATACAAACTTTCCAGCGATAATTACTTATATCCAGTTACCAAAAAATACAGAAACTCCAAATATTCTAACTCTAATGTATGTTATATTTCAATATGATCTACAATTACATATTTGTATGTCCTTATTTTACTGCACTTTGACTTGTCAAATCAAAGGGGAAAAAATCCCATTTAAATGTGTAAAAATTGAAATTAAAATGTAAAAAAAAGTCCAAGGTGGGTGAATACTTACTATAGGCACTGTATATAGACATTTATATTAAAAAGCCAAGATTCTCAGTCTTCTCTGTGCCTGTGTCTTCCTGTATAAAAGACACCTGGGAGCCGGAAATCTTGCTGATTGATAGGGGATCAAATACTTATTTCCCTCATTAACATGCAAATCAATTTATAACTTTTTTGAAATGCGTTTTTCTGGATTTTTTTGTTGTTATTCTGCCTCTCACTGTTAAAATACACCTACCATTAAAATTATAGACTGATCATTTCTTTGTCAGTGGGCAAACGTACAAAATCAGCAGGGGATCAAATACTTTTTTCCCTCACTGTATATATACACTCACCTAAAGGATTATTAGGAACACCTGTTCAATTTCTCATTAATGCAATTATCTAACCAACCAATCACATGGCAGTTGCTTCAATGCATTTAGGGGTGTGGTCCTGGTCAAGACAATCTCCTGAACTCCAAACTGAATGTCTGAATGGGAAAGAAAGGTGATTTAAGCAATTTTGAGCGTGGCATGGTTGTTGGTGCCAGACGGGCCGGTCTGAGTATTTCACAATCTGCTCAGTTACTGGGATTTTCATGCACAACCATTTCTAGGGTTTACAAAGAATGGTGTGAAAGGGGAAAAACATCCAGTATGCGGCAGTCCTATGGGCGAAAATGCCTTGTTGATGCTAGAGGTCAGAGGAGAATGGGCCGACTGATTCAAGCTGATAGAAGAGCAACTTTGACTGAAATAACCACTCGTTACAACCGAGGTATGCAGCAAAGCATTTGTGAAGCCACAACACCTACAACCTTGAGGCGGATGGGCTACAACAGCAGAAGACCCCACCGGGTACCACTCATCTCCACTACAAATAGGAAAAAGAGGCTACAATTTGCACAAGCTCACCAAAATTGGACAGTTGAAGACTGGAAAAATGTTGCCTGGTCTGATGAGTCTCGATTTATGTTGAGACATTCAGATGGTAGAGTCAGAATTTGGCGTAAACAGAATGAGAACATGGATCCATCATGCCTTGTTACCACTGTGCAGGCTGGTGGTGGTGGTGTAATGGTGTGGGGGATGTTTTCTTGGCACACTTTAGGCCCCTTAGTGCCAATTGGGCATCGTTTAAATGCCACGGCCTACCTGAGCATTGTTTCTGACCATGTCCATCCCTTTATGACCACCATGTACCCATCCTCTGATGGCTACTTCCAGCAGGATAATGCACCATGTCACAAAGGTCGAATCATTTCAAATTGGTTTCTTGAACATGACAATGAGTTCACTGTACTAAACTGGCCCCCACAGTCACCAGATCTCAACCCAATAGAGCATCTTTGGGATGTGGTGGAACGGGAGCTTCATGCCCTGGATGTGCATCCCACAAATCTCCATCAACTGCAAGATGCTATCCTATCAATATGGGCCAACATTTCTAAAGAATGCTTTCAGCACCTTGTTGAATCAATGCCACGTAGAATTAAGGCAGTTCTGAAGGCGAAAGGGGGTCAAACACAGTATTAGTATGGTGTTCCTAATAATCCTTTAGGTGAGTGTATATATATATATATATATATAGTGATAGTAGCTGTTGACTTTTTTTAGTCAAATGAATTATAAATGATTGTATACATAAATTTGACTAAATCTACTTTCATTTTCTATTTAAAAGGCAGTTATGTCAATGCAGATGTACAGAGGAAGAGTGATATTTTGACAACAGTACTATCAACTTGTTATTTAAATACATTGTCAGCATAACCTCACTATTATAAAAAGAAAATATGAAAAGAGTCAATCTCAGTAGCGAGAGATTAATTCTTTACTCTTTGTACCAGGCAACATGTATTATATTCCTTTGATAAGGTTAGGCTTTTAAAAGCTGTGTGAAATAATTTCAAGGTATGCTGCAAATACATTCATAATTTATTTACACTACAGATAAATAAATACATAATTGATTCATAGAACTATCTTCTTATTCATAGTTTCAGTTTGTAATTCACAGTAGTGTGAAAAAGCCTGTCCATTTGCTGCTCAAAGGAAAGCCATTTCTTAGAATGGGTCAGGATATAATTTTGCTGACACCAGCATCTCTAAAAAGCCATGTCAGTTTTCATTATTTAGCACATAACACACCTGCACATAGAACAGTTCTATTACTTTGTAACCTAGGGAACAGCATACATTGAATTACAACTGAAGTGTACTGCAGTGTTTATTTAAACACAAACCCAAGTAATAGACTTTCCAACAACATAGTTTTTTTCTTATTATGAAGTTTCATTACTATTACCTAATGGGATTCTGATTATATTGTAGTGCTCCCATTTATTTAGGAAAACTATCCAGAAATGTTCTTTGCTATGCAAAAGCCCTTTATGATATGAGTATCATATTACAGACACATGTCTCATGTGGTAAAGTTGAAGCTGCCTTTGAGGGAAACACAAGTGGTTTTTTTTTTGGTTTTTTTTCTCAGCAGTGATTCACCAGGGAGCTGACAGTGATGAAAATGTGTTACAGTCCTTTTATCAATTACCAGTGGGGATATATGGAGAGATGAAGTAAAGAGATGGGTTTCATATCACCTCAGTCTTTATATACTACTTCTGACATTTAAATAGTTTAAAGGGATTCTGTTGTAAAATAATTCTCCTCACATAAAATACACAATTCAGTTGGTAAAATTGGTTGAAACATGCATGCACACAATCACAAAATAAAATAAATACAAATAATAAATATTGTATTTGTTTCTCAAACGTAATGTGTGTTTTTAAAGTTGACAAACTTCATTATATAAAAAAAATATACAAGAAATAACAATTAAGCTGTTACAAAATAATGAATGGTACACACTTGTTCTGGGATATGTTGTGAATGTGAATATGTGAATATGAATATTTATTAAATCAGAATGAAACAGTCCTAATCAAAATAACAATTAATGCTATAAATACACAGGGCCATAACACATAACACAACTTTAGTAATGCATTTGTCAATATCTTTCCTTTCCAAAAAGTACCTTCTTATTGTACACTATATACTATATACATACTACCAATCAAAAGTTTTAGAACACCTCGATTTTTCCAGTTTTTATTTAAATGTATGCAGTTTAATGTTTCAATTTACTCTGAAATTAAAGCATAGAACAAATAAAGAATTGGAGATAAAGAAATCATGGAATCATTTTGTTCATCAAAATGAAACAATTTTGACAAACCCCCCTGGTACCCTAAAAAGGGCACCAAATCCGTGTGCTTCTTTTTAATCCTATGTGTACTCTTCACTGTTGTGTTGTTTACCAAGTGTTTGGTATCCCATGAAAACTAAGATTCTCAGCTTTCTAACGATGTGAAGCATTCTCTGATGTGATGTGATGTTTTGTATACCCCCCCCTGCATTTACAACACCTATTTTCTGAAATGGGGGGGTGGGGGGATACTTGGTCTGAGTAGGAATACACAATCTCAGAAAATATTGACAATTATGACATATTCTGAAACCAGACAGTCTACTGATCAAAACAAGATCATCCACTTTTTGGTAGAAGCAAAACACACCCATAGAGAGCTCAAAATGTCAATATGGAAAACTGTTTACACTGTACTAATACACAACCATTTTACATAATTGGATCTGAACTTCTCTGTGTTTGATAGAACATCAAATATATACTGCATTAATCATTAGGTTATTCTGAACAAAACAAGCCTATGTGCATAGAAATCCAGTCGAAACTCAGTGATCTGTAGGCCCAGACATAATCTGCAGAAGTTTAGTATAAATTCTGTGGAACTTGTTCTGTAAATTTGCGCATATCTGTGTAAATCTGCGCTACAAGACCATGACCAATGGCTTCCTCACAGATAAGGTCTGCATGGAAATACTTTGAGAAAGTAAATGAAAACACTGTTAAGTGTATAATATGTGCAGTGCAATTAAACTACCACAAATCTACAGCTGCTGTGTTAACCCACCTAAAAGCTGCATACACAGCTAGATATTGTTATTTATTTTGTATTCACTGGAGCTCGAGTTTCCGAACATAGACAGGTGTTTGTGAAAGTAGGAAAGTAAATAATTTAGTTAAGTAGATTGTGTAAATTAGCTAGATAGATAGTCTAATACATTTTGTATTTCACTGTTATAAACGGAAAACATTTCCACAAGGATGCTAATGTTAGGGCAATTTCATTGCACCTCACATTGCTGAACTATTAGGCAATGGAATGAAAATTAAATTAAATACAATTTGAAAAAAAAAACATATTGGTCGGTCAGTTACAGCTGTAATTGAAAAATATTCCTTCAGAAACAAATAATCAAAACATAGTTAATTTTATATTGTGACAATAAAAAGTTGTGATAATATTGGGAAACAATCTTATTTGGAGTGTCTGACAAGATGCATGAGAGTTGACAGGTCTGCTTTTATTGGTGGTGTTATTTCCACACATCTTGTAAGAGGAAAGTATTTTTGCATAGACTAATATTTATTGAACAAAGTTGTTGTTAAATAAATATTAATCAATTACAAGTTATGAATTTATGGGGAAACTATTTGTGATAGAGACGTGTTTTAGCTGCGTAGCTGAGATTCTGCTGAAAAGAACCTTCTGCAGTTTGTTTACATTGCGTCTTTGCTGGCGTTTGTGCAACTGCAGATCATAGGCATAGTATTGACCAATGGAAAGGACATTACTATGTATCTGTAATCAGCCTAGAGATCTTATATTTTTTCCCAATCACAGACGGTGAGTCTGAATGGGGCCACAGACCCAATGAGAAAAATACAATATAATACATAGCTGGCTAGTCAACAGAGTAGCCGAACTGAACAATATACAATACATACATATCGCATGACAGCAAGACCTTCATGCTGTCAGCGCGCAGCACAAGAGCATCCAACTCAGCCAAACAGTACAGAGTGGAAGAGCTCCATTGTGCTGACAATTAGATTTCGTACAAACAAACTATATACACCACGGGGCGCAGGAACGAAGTCATGCGCCGCCCATGGAACACAGGAGCAGTTGACGCCTGCTGGTTAGACCGGCTAACGCAGAGCAACATTAGCTCTACTGTGTTAACAAAGGAACTATATACACAGCGGAACACGAGAGCTTGCTCACGTACTTACCATTGAGGGCAGCAGCAGCGGACTCTTGCTCTATGGCACACAGCCAGAGCGTACCACAGACCTCAGTGAGGCAGCGAAACTCAAGCGCCATCAGCTGGGAACAACGGCAGTGAACTCCATTCCACAATTTTAGAATGGAGCCACAGTCCTGCTGTTTAACACATAATACATATATACACATATATACATCACGGGGTGCAGGAGCTGGCTCATACGCCACACGTGGAACACAGGAGCAGTTGACACCTGTCGAATAGTGCAGCATAATGCAGGGCAACTAAAGCTCATACTGTGTGAATAAATTAACTATGTACACAGTGGGGCACTGGAGAACAGCAGCGGTTCCCTGCTCCATGGCATAAACAGCCAGAGCGGGCCACAGGCCTGCTGACTAATATACAGGGTGGGGTACAGACCAACGCATGCACCATCGCAACACAATTATAATGAACGAACTATATACAGGGCGGCCTCGTAAGGCAACATGCCTGTAGGCCACATGACAAGCCCTGGGAACACATCAACAGGGCTGTCTGTACATCCAGGAGCAGCTCGCGTGGGTGCTTGACTGGAAGGCATAGTCCGGTGGAAGGGAAAGACACAGTTCACTAGCTTCCTCAGGAAGCACTTACAGGAGCTGACTTGACTTGACTTGAGTCAAGTCTCTGATGTGTAATGTCACAGACTATTTGTGAGCCTTTATTCCTAGCCTAGTGAATGCTCAAAAGTGGTTCCTGGACCAATTATGTTCAAGAGGCCCAGATTCACACCACTCCTGGCTCCAAACCATGCTGAAATATTAAATGTCAGTATGGATTCCACAAATCACTTACAAAATGCCTGCAGGACCATTGGATGGGTCTGATGTTTACAATTTTTTCTTGGAAAAAAATAGGCATTGCTGACTCTTTGAGTGTATGAGCTCTCCATTGGTTTTGAAGGTGAGCTTGTAGTGCCAAGGTATTTGTAATCCAACACTCTCTCTATGATCTGACTATTTAACTGAAGTGCTGGAATAGTGAATGGGTCCCCCCTGAAGTCTATCACCATGTCCTTGGTCTTATTTTGTTTCAGATCCAGGTAGTTCCTCCTACACCATCCAGCTCCACCTGAACATGACTGTTCTGAATTGGCTGATGATGATGATAATAAATATGGTGATGATAAATATGTATACATATATGCTGTTATATATATATAATTAAACATACTGTGAACACACAATCAACATGAATACAAACTGTATTATTAAATGTAATGGAAAGATCAGATGATTGGAATTTAAATGTACTGCATGTACCTGATAGTCTTAAACAGATGCTCAGAACTTAATTTGTATAAAGTTCCCAAAAGACAGAACCCTTGATAATTGAGAGTTGTATTACAATCAATTAATTTTAGAAATTAGAAGATTATACTTTGGGATTTTAATATAAATTGGAAAAAGTTATTCAGCAAAGAGATGGAAAGATTGGGTAAATTATCTTAAATTACATCAAATTATGTGATCCTAAAATAATTAGTTTCAAAAGGAAAAATCATACTTTTTTAATTGTCTCTCTGTCAATAAATCTCAATGAATGGTTAATGCTATTACCAGATTTGTCCTGATAATATTCTGCAAAAACTGTAACATCAGCCATCAATTACTATTCATCTTCTTGACCACTTGGTTCTAGTGATAAGGCTACCAGGAAAGAAAGAATAAAGGTATCAAAACATTGAAACAGCTATATATATATGAATAATACATGTCTTTCATTAATGAGAAATACTTAATCATTTTATTACAACAATTATTGCAAGAAATACAAATAAATCAGCATATTAACAACTGATCATAATCCCATTTCAGGTGAGTTTCATGTTTCTTGACTGAGATGCAGAGATAATACAGAATTATGTCCACCAACTGGAGAATCCCTTGCACATATGTTATCTTTAAACCCTGTTAGTGTTGCTAAAATGACAATATAAAAAAATACCAATATAAATCAAAGGAAACAAAGAAAGCATGAGCTCAAGAACTTGAGCCTAGTCTCCTGAGGTTTGTCACTGACCATTTTATATTTCCTTTAACCTTACTGTTTTCAGATTGTAAATTCTCAGTTGTATCAAACAATGTATCAGACTTTTACTGTGGATTTAGAGTAAATAATTCAACAGATACAGTACTACTTAACTTGATTAATGATCTATAATTGGTTTTAGATTATGGTAAATTTGTCAGGACTCTTTATCTAGTCTTTCATATTGTTCATCATAATATTTTAAAACAAAAATGTGATAGTTAAAACTATAGTGATTATAAACATAATTAACTGGATAATAATAACCTGGAATTGTCTAAGGCAAATGCTCATGACAGGGATGCCTTCAGACCTTGATATTTCCTGGTCACATGACATGCCAGCAGGGCATACATTAGAAATGGTCTCATTCCATTAAATCTACATGATTTTCCAAATAAGTGCATATTGTAACACCCTGGAAGCCATGTTGCAGAATAAATTTGGGGCCAATCAGATGCTTCCCTGATGGTATTGCATGATGGATAAGTATCTGCCTGTACTTCTCAGCATTGAGGAGACCAAATCCCCAACTCCACTTGCAGAAATGCAGCCCCAAACGTGCAAGGAACCTCCACCATGCTTCAATGTTGCGTGCAGACACTCATTCATGTACCTCTTTCCAGCCCTTCAGCGAACAAACTGCCTTCTGCTACAAATATTTCAGATTTTGACTCATTAGTCCAGAGCACCTGCTGCCATTTTTCTGCACCCCAGTTACTGTGTTTTCATGCATAGTTTAGTCGCTTGGCCTTGTTGCCACGTCGGAGGTATGGCCTTTTGGCCCCAAGTCTTCCATGAAGGCCACTTCTGACCAGACTTCTCTGGACAGTAGATGGGTGTACCAGGTTCCAACTGTTTTCTGCCAGTTCTGAGCTGATGGCACTGCTGGACATCTTCCGATTGCGAAGGGAAGTAAGCATGATGTGCCTTTCATCTGCTGCAGTAAGTTTCCTTGGCCGACCACTGCGTCTACGGTCCTCAACGTTGCCCGTTTCTTTGTGCTTCTTCAAAAGAGCTTTGGACAGCACATCTGGAAACCCCTGTCTGCCTTGAAATGTCTGCCTGGGAGAGATCTTGCTGATGCAGTATAACTACCTTGTGTCCTGTTGCTGTGCTCAGTCTTGCCATGACTTTTGTCAGTAAACTGTCTTCAGCAGCCTCACATTGTTAGCTGAGTTTGGCTGTTCCTCACCCAGTTTTATTCCTCCTACACAGCTGTTTCTGTTTCACTTAATGATTGTGTTTCAATCTACATATTGAATTGATGATCATTAGCACCTGTTTGTTATAATTGTTTAATCATACACCTTACTATATGCCTACAAAATCCCTGATTTTGTGACAAAGGCTGGGATTAAATCAAAACTGTGACCCACCCGCTAATAGAAAACTACAGAACTGTACTCAGTTGTGGCTTAATTTTTAGTTAGATGCCATTTTCTTTTAATCATAAATGTAACCGCTATGATGTACAGGTTTTTAGTTTGCTATTAGCCGGTGGGTCAAAGTTTTGATTTAATCCAGCCCAAAGGCAAAGGGTGGTCACACCAAATATGGATTTGATTTAGATTTTTCTTCTGTTCACTCACTTTGCCTATGTTTGTCTATTTTTTAAAGCATTCTTACTGTACAGCATTTTTTCACACCTGCCTAAAAGTTTTGCACAGTATTTTATATAAGTATAACATTCAACTAATTGCTAAATACATGTCAATAGAATGTTAATGTAAAATCTATCTATACCAAAAACGATGGCAGCATTAAAAAACATGCAAGTTACAAAATTGCTCGGCCATTTTAAAGTGGAGATATCAAACCAATAAACCAAGTTACACCATTGTTAGAGTCATTGTTTTTTCCACCTCAACAGCGTTTCTGGTATAGATAGATATACATTAGCATTCTGTTGAACTCTAATTACCAAGTAGTTGAATGTTAATAGATTTTCAATTGAATATCTATTTAATATTAAATTGGGCCATGCAATGTAAAGCGTTACCATGAAGGGTTATGCAAAGCATTAAGTAAATTAGTATTACGTGTGATATAGCACAAGAAGCAAGTCAAGCAAGTAGAACTAGAAGTGGCTGAATACTGAACTGTGCAAATAATAATAATAGAAGGTAGAGTCCAGGAATCACAAATAATACAGAGAGATTATGATATATATTTTTTTACCCCAATACTTATAAAACAGCCACAGGAATATAATAAACAAACAAACAAACAAACAAACAAAAGACAACAGTAGAATTAATAACATAGAACAATTTAGTATGCATTTAACTAATAAATGGCTTCGGCCTCTTTCACATCTTTGTGGTTCTAGCCTAATATTCTGGCAAAGCTAAACTTAGAAACCTCCAGGCACTTCCCTATGATGTTATAATGATATGAGATATACCCTTTCTTGATTGAAATATGTAGGAATGCATGAGACATAAAAAAAAAACTAGATTAATTCATTTCAAGCAATGAACTTTGTAAGCCTCATTAAGATTACCAAAAGCAGGAACGTTATTCAGATCATCTCTCATTAAAAGATCTGTACAGACACATATCCCAAGCTCAGGATTCCAGACAGTGTTGGGTTACGTACATGCTATATAATCCTTTGTAGTATTGTAGACTGTTTTTCATGGACATATGCTGGATAGATATGCTTTTAATATATTGTTTTTTTTATATATATATTTATAAAATGTTAACACTCACTGCAGGTTAGGACACTTTCTTGAATTCAAAATGATAAAAAATCTTGATATAATGCTTTCTGTATCCCCAACGCGACATCTCTCAATCATCCCATACTAGGGGATTCAGCGCCTTAGACCCCCCTATTGAGTATCACAAGCTGGTAAACACTTTCATGGCTGTGCGGTGCCAAATCTCTCAATAAACAATATGAAAAGTCACACACAGCATGAGGAAATGCTGATAAAACTGACGGCTATCAATAAATATATCACAAATGTGAGGAGTATGAACAAACAAAACAGAACAGTTGCTACAGTGGCTCAAAATATCTTAGCAAACAGAGTGGTAGGAGGAAAAATATGGTGTTTCATGTAAACAAATTCTCCACTCAAAAAAAACATACTATATACAGTATATACACTATATATACACTCTATACCTCAAAATGATATAAATGAATAACAGAAAAGTTTCTTTCAAGCATGAGATAGACCAAGCTGTCCCACTGAGAAACAGACAAGTTTCGATTGATTTTCCCTACAAAATAAATTAGTAATACAGCCTGATTAAGATTTTACTATTTAATTAATTAGGAGGTGTGTGTTTATATTTACAGGTATTGTACTTAGTTTTTTTTTTTTTACTGAACATTTTTTACAATGTGTTTCTGCATTTTCTTATGTGGTTATTAATCCAGCTGCATTTCAAAATATATAATTCATAGTTTTTTGTACTTTTACTTGGAAACATTTAAATAATACTAATTCAATTATTATTTAAATAATTAAATAACTTAATTTTTCACGAAAAGCTGTTGTTTATGATACAAAAAATGTCTGTCCAGGAAACCTTGTCCATTCATTCTTCAGTGTTTTTTAAAAGTATGTATGCATGTGTGTATGTATGTATTTAAGACAATGATATACACATGTATTCTTAAAAAGAAATACAGATTTATTTGTATTCCTTTATTTGATTTTATAATTAAGAAATTAAATATTGTATGAAGTTAATAACTATGCTAGTTAACACAGTCATTAATATTGGAAGGGTAGTTGTACACATTGTACAGTAGGTGGTACTGTTTGTTACATTGTGTAGTTTATTGGAGTCTTATTTTCTGAAAGAAATTCTAAAAAATTTTAACATGGATGGGTTCCTTGTAATAAAGAGTATGTCATATTTACACCAGGGGCTTATATAAGCCTTTTGGGTTGCCTAAAGCTTGTTCAAATGCACTGCATGATTTCAGCTTAAATAATGGGTTAAATTAAGCTCTAGTATCTAAAATGTATTACAGATATAGATTACGCCATTTGACTAGACATTTGGAATTTCTTTTTAAAATGAACAGGCTAAAAGAAGCTTTTTACTAGTTCTAAATATAACAATTCCAGGATGCAATTTTCTTGGGGAGTGGAGGGACGGGTTGATGTTAAGATCATTGTATTTAATATTTCCACCAGGAGCTTATGTCAGCCATATCAGGCACACATATTATGAGTGAGACTGCACAAAATGTTGGGTTTCAATGAAGCATGTATTCTAAGCAATAGGTGAATAAGCAATATGGGATATCATTTGATTTTGCCCTTTGAAAATAATAATACTCTGCACCACATTGATGAACATGTTAACAAGTATTGCTTTTCTTGCATGCATTACAATAGGCGCAGTAAGTAGAATGCCTTTTAATATGTATTGTATTTTGTATTGTATTGGAATACAAAAGAAAATACATAATGGGTCTTGAGAGATTGCTTTTCCTCAACAATGAGAAACAACAACAATCAAATAAAAATACATTGATTACCAGGCACAGTTCTACTCCTCAGATTTGATCATTTCAGACATGGGACAAGTTGGCCCTGTTTCCTTCAAGGTAATCTGAATTGGGTTATGACCTCAACAAACGAATATAATCCCTAAAGGTAAGGATCAAGTTTTTATTCTCACTCAAGTGCCGATTCCTTATTTCTTTCTCACACAGAAACTGAGCAAGCCTTCACATTTGTTTTACATATTCTGAACATACATTGATTGTGCATTATTTTGCTGTTGGACTGCTTTCATCTGGATCTTGTCATATCTCTCTGACTGCTTCTCCCAGACTCTCTTCACCTTGCCTTCGCTCTGCATGTGTTCTCCAAGGAGCTGTGCTGGGAAGAATTCTTTCCTCTCCATATTCCTGCTCTTTAGGTTCTATTTTCTCCTGTCATGGATTCTTTAACCATGAATATGATGAGGCCCAAATATCCTTATTTTTTCCTTTCTTTAACACACTAATTTCCCCCATTGTCATAATTTCCTAATTGTCTCACTGCTCTTCATCCTAGATGCATTTGTATCACCAGAAGCTTAGCCTCTCTAAATAAACTACACATGACTTCCTCCGGTCCGTCTACTGACCTTTCTATTTTTACTTCCATTGACACCACCATCATCTCCTCATCATTTTCCACCAAAAAAGACAGCATCATCTGACAGATCCCTCATTCCATTCTGAGCAGCATCTACAGTATCCACCCCACTTCTCTGCTGCTCTGCTTAGCTTTTCATCCAGGGATTTTCACCATCAAAACTACTGCAATACAGCTTGCCTTCTTGCTTTTGCCATTTGCCCTTGCAAGCGAACTCAAAATTCTGCCACTCTCCTTATTATTCCTCTATCTCAGGTTTCTAATGCTACTCCTCCATACCATACTGCCTGTATTCAGTTCAAGACTTGTATTTATCCACCACTATCTTCACTAAGCTACTCCATCCTACTTCCAGTTTCTTGTCTCTTCCATATATCCCCTCTTGCATACTTCTGCATTCTTCTTTTACAGAAGGATTTGACATCCCCTTTCTCAGTTTCCAGGCCCCCACAGTGAAGGAATGAGCAGCCCATCAGCATTAGCATTAGCATTTACCACTTTTCAATACTTGTTTAGATTACACCAACAGACAATTGTGATCATACCTTATACCTTAATTGTTTACACTGTAATGTGAACATGATTTGTTGAGGTGTTACACTTGTTATGCTGTGTATATGTGCAGCATTGTATGTTTGTTTTGCATGACGATACCTGCTAAATAACTTACTGGTAAGCAGAGCAGTTACTGCACATTGTTTAATAACAATGAATATAAATTTGAGGAATTTGTTAGTCCATAGTGTAAAGGAGGAACCTGCATACAGAAAATTAAGAGAAATTGACATCATGAATGCAATAATATTATGAACAATATTGATTTACCTGTATTATTTATGGGTGTTGAGTTTTCAAACTTATATATACTTTATGCTATTCTTTATTCAAGAAAAAATACTTATGCCAAATTATGTTGAAGACTGACTTTGTTAACAAACAAAAAAACAAATATGAATTAATTCTATAGTCCAAGTATAACTTTCTACCTTTTATTTCTTGCATATCTTGTTTGCAAAAAGTTCTAATATGAACATTTTAGTTGTTTATTTTAGTGCTTTTTGTCTTGTTAAAGAGATAATAACTTTTGATGAGGTGTCAGCTTAGTGAAGATTTTGATAACAGAACAAAACCAAATTTAAAAAAATGGAAACGTTTTTTCTAAATCTCCAAATAATGGCTTGAATCTGATCAGACTGTACGACAGTCTTGTCACATTTTCAAAATGGTAAGTTTGTTCCATACTCCACAATAAAATTCATTTAAATTATGTTAGTCATTTTAAAATTGGCCTAAAATTGATCATCTGATACTATATAGGTGTAATAGGTGTTTAGAGTACATATAAATTATCTATGAGACTCTTAAACATGTATTAAACAAAACAAAAAACGGTTCTGTTTGTTATATAGATTTTTTTACACAAATCACCAAAGGTTTGGAAAGTTATATGTACATTTTAAGTTTAAACTTGCATTTTAAGAACTATTTTGCTTGTTACACTCATACTAAACAGTCAATATATCAGTCTAACCCACATTATTTCAGTATCTCTATACAAAATGCAGAAATCAGTGGTAAAATGGAGTTGTGAATGTAAATTATGTACTGTCTGCAGTGCAAACCTAAAGCTAGAAAAAACAGGAGCTGTGTATGGCTCATTCACTTAGGTTAGTTGTGTAGGATGTCATGCAACATAAACTGTAGATCTGGAGGTAATAGGCTACATCAGGAACTCTGCAAAACAGGGCTTGTAAAAAGCAGAAGCTTCAGTACAGTGTGTTTGCCAGTCCCACAAGATGGTGTCTATATAAACATCAATAAGACCAGTTTTTCTTAACTGTGCTATGCTGCTCATATATGCAGTAGTGTGCAAAGGTTTTAGGCAGGTATGAAAAAATGCTGTAAAGTAAGAATGCTTTCAAAAATAGACATGTTAATACATGATATTTATCAATTAACAAAATGCAAAGTGAATGAACAGAAGAAAAATCTACATCAAGTCAATATTTGGTGTGATAACCCTTTGCCTTCAAAACAGCATCAGTTCTTCTAGGTACACTTGCACACAGTTTTTGATGGAACTCGGCAGGTAGGTCGGCCCAAACATCTTGGAGAACTAACCACAGCTCTTCTGTGGATTTAGGCAGCCTCAGTTGCTTCTCTCTCTTCATGGAATCCCAGACAGACACGATGATGTTGAGATCAGGGCTCTGTGGGGGCCATACCATCACTTCCAGGACTCCTTGTTCTTCTTTACGCTGAAGATAGTTCTTAATGACTTCCGCTGTATGTTTGGGGTCGTTGTCATGCTGCAGAATATATTTGGGGTCAATCAGATGCTTCCCTGATGGTATTGCATGATGGGTAAGTATCTGCCTGTACTTCTCAGCATTGAGGAGACCATTAATTCTGACCAAATCCCCAACTCCATTTGCAGAAATGCAGCCCCAAACGTGCAAGGAACCTCCACCTTTCTTCACTGTTGCCTGCAGACACTCATTCGTGTACCGCTCTCCAGCCCTTCGGCCAACAAACTGCCTTCTGCTGCAGCCAAATATTTCAGATTTTGACTCATCAGTCCAGAGCACCTGCTGCCATTTTTCTGCACCCCAGTTCCTGTGTTTTCGTGCATAGTTGAGTCACTTGGCCTTGTTGCCACGTCGGAGGTATGGCTTTTTGTCCGCAAGTTTTCCATGAAGGTCACTTCTGACCAGACTTCTCCGAACAGTAGATGGGTGTATCAGGGTCCCACTGTTTTCTGCCAATTCTGAGCTGATGGCACTGCTGGACATTTCTTTGTGCTTCTTCAAAAGAGCTTGCACAGCACATCTGGAAACCCCTGTCTGCCTTGAAATTTCAGCCTGGGAGAGACCTTGCTGATGCAGTATAACTACCTTGTGTCTTGTTGCTGTGCTCAGTCTTACCATGGTGTTTGACTTTTGACGGTAAACTGTCTTCAGCAGCCTCACCTTGTTAGCTGAGTTTGGCTGTTCCTCACCCAGTTTTATTCCTCCTACACAGCTGTTTCTGTTTCAGTAAATGATTGTGTTTCAACCTACATATTGAATTGATGATCATTAGCACCTAGTATAATTGTTAATCTTACACCTGACTATATGCCTACAGAATTCCTGACTTTGTGCAAGTGTACTAGAACAATTGATTTTGTTTTGAAGGCAAAGGGTGGTCACACCAAATATGGATTTGATGTAGATTTTTCTTCTGTTCACTCACTTTGCATTTAGTCAATTGATAAATATAATCTATTAACATGTCTACTTTTGTTTTTCACACCTGCCTAAAACTTTTGCACATTACTGTATATATGTAGATACAACTGACATTACTGTTGTCTCTAATACTGGGGCAAGAAAAAGCACAGGAATCAACACAGATGGGCAAAACAGCAGTAAGCATTTTCTAGTAAAAAAGATTAAAGAAAAATAATAAGGGAGAATATACAGATGTAAATGGTTTTGATGATCAGCCAAAAAGAGGTTTGTACCACAGCTAAAAGGTTTAATCCTAAATAACCCTGCCTGCCTTGCACAGGAAAAGAAAATAGGTGTATTGGAAAGAGATGCAGCCCCAGAGGATTTGGGTCACTGCTGGCCATCAATACAGTGAGACATAATATCTTCAGTAAAAACCACATGTGTAAGTACATTCAATTATTTATATCTTTAATTCATAGAAAGTTAAGGCCATAACCCACCGTGGACAGTTACACGTGGTGCGGTTATGTAGGTGATACCAACAATGATCAAATAAAAGCAGCAAAAAACTTGATTCCTCCCCCCCCGAAACATCAAATCAAAGCACCCACTGGCAGGAGAAGAACTGAATCCACAAAATACAATGCAGTTTCTCAAAACATATGATCAATGTTTTGGTTCACTGGTCACCAGTAACCTGCCATCTGTACATTCAGTCTAACACATCTGATCCTAAACGAAAAAATAACCAAATACCAAATGTCTATTTGGTCTGAAATTAAAAGTTTGGGCCCCACTTTTGTTGGGGTCCTACTTTGTCCAGCAGGTGACCACATAGGTTCTTTAACCAACTGGGAATATAATCCAAGTACATATACATTCTACAGAACTGCAAACATATATTGTCCAATCTTTTGTATACACGCCACTGCTTACATCCTATACACAATAATGTTTAGTATGTTATGCAATTTCTTCCACATTCTTATGGCTTCAGGTACAACTTGGAAATGAATGTTCAAGGAACTGATTTTCAAAAGAGTAAGGGCAGGATTAAATAAAAAATGTTCGCAAAGTGCAAGCGCGAAAAGTCGCGGAAGAGTCGCAGGAGGGGAGGAGCCTGTTCGGGGGGAGGGGGCTGTTAGGGGGGCGGGGCTTCCAGGATGGACGGCCAGCGCGAGAGAAACTGCGAGCCAATCACAGAGTCTGATATTTGAGTGACAGCGGGGGCGCGAGAGCAGGACGCGCTGCGAGAAGAGCGTCAATAAAGCAGAGAAATCAAAACTGTGACACCCGCGAATAGAAACTACACAACTGTACTCGGCTGCGGCTGCATTTTCAGTAAGATGACACTGTCTTCTAATCAGAAATATAACCGCTGTGATGGACAGGTGTGTAGTTTGCTATTAGCGGGTGGGTCACAGTTTTAATTTTATCCAGCTCCACGATGGCGCATGAAGGTACAGAAATCTTCCGCTCCGCGCTGTATATCGAAAGCATGAATCTACCGGCTGAAACACAATTACAAACCTGTAGTTTGTAGCGGCTACAAATATGAGTAGCAGAAAACATAATTACAATAATAAAAACAAAAGCCACCATTGATGACAGCTGTGTATTTTCATTTTTTTATGTCTTCGCAGACAGCCTTATCCAGGCGTTATCTATAGCGGTGGATCAATGCTGGTGTCTTCGGGTAGATGTGAACCAGAACAATGCAAGTCTCTTATTCAGGGCCGCTTTACATCAGCGTTTACTTGTCATGTGCACTTTGTATTGCTCTGTTTTCTAAGACTGCCAATAAATAAATAAACAAATATAATAATAATAATAATAATAATAATAATAATAATAATAATAATAATAATAATATGTGTAGTGTGGTGCATTCAATAAAAACTGATCCACTGGCTAATACAGAACTACTAAATGAACATCATAGTGGTTACATTAATTACTAGAATAAAAGATCAACTGAAGAATGAAGCCGCACTGAGTCTAGTTCTGCAGTTTCGTATTAATGGGGGTCAAAGATTTGATTCAATCCGGCCCCTAATTTGCTGTATAATGTCGGTTGATGTGTGATTGTTCACTGGATGTGTCCCATTGTGGTATGTGGTTGTGAAGCAAATATATATTTCATGGAGATCTTGATATAAGTTTTTCGACTCCGAAATGACTCAGAATCGATCATTTCAGGTGTTTAATTTTCTACATTTTGTGGTGGAGGACCCCCAGACCCCCGCTGTGAATTCCTCATTATGCCTTGCCCTCATTTTCCTGGCTACGCAACTGATCCATAAAAATACTCTTTACTGTACACGTTGTAATATGACAATGTTGTATCGTTATGATGGATTATTTTGATGAGCATTTTAGCTCTGAGCTGAAGCACTGATCTAAAGAAGACCTCTCCCCACAAAGTTATCAGATTTCCTTAAAGCGTGGGACTGGCTGACATCAAAGTGACAGTTTTGGGAGGATGGCACCGAGAATAGGCCAAATAGTTTGGAATCCTGCTGTGAAATGTCTGGGGAAGGGGGCCTGTAGGTAATAAAAACTCTTTGAAATGGACGAGAGCCGAAATCCAGACACAGAGCTACAAACCCGGGCCAACCGGCATTTCCAAAAGATGGCATGGATTGACATCAGTCTAAATCAAGCCCCCCTCCAATAGGACACTGGGGGCTGAAACCGAAATCCAATCTCAAAAACTCAAGAACCAATCGCCTATTGATCTGACAGGCGTATAAAGAACAGTGCACGGTCTCTCTCTCTCTCTCTCTCTCTCTCTCACCTGAACCAGAAACTCGCTGCCACAGCTCAACCTGTAGCTCTGTTGCCAGAACCGGAACCAGAAACCAACTAAGTCTTTGCCGGCAACAGAAGAGTTAAACTGGGAGAAGGAGATTGAGCCCTACGAAGAATTCTTTTAAAGGACTTTATTAAATAAAGAACTTTACAGACTGCGCTGCCCGCCTGTGCCCACCTGATCAGTGGAGTTTTACAGCTGGACAATTGACTAAGTCGACTGTATACGAAAGTGTCAGTCATTTAAATAGCTATTGAGTCTTAAGAAACTCGACCCTTGGAACCAAACAGGGCCCTGCTTTCCTCAAAGACTTTGTCTTCAAATAAGTACGGTGGAACCCTGCTTACAAAGAAGATTTTGTGCACAACCTTGGAGCCTTCAAACCAGTGGAAAATCTGTTTGGAAAAGACTCTGTTTCGCGAAACCCCAACTTCCAGGTGCATCGACTGAGTGGAAGTTCTTGGACAAAGCTGAACCGGACTGCCTTTGTTCCAAACCACACGGACCTCGTGCCGTGTGCTGTTATCTGAGCCCGAAGACAGAGAGGCCTCTCTGCGACGAAGTTCAGATAAGTTTAACAGTTTGGAGTTAATCATTCATGACATTTGAGAAATCAATTAGAAATGTTAATCTGTGATTCATAACTCTAGAATGTGTAATATCATTTAGTTTTCTTAAATATAAATGTGTGTTGCATTAAACTGTTTTGTTGATAATTTTAGAAATAAAATCTGTCAATGCTGAGAAATATCTTCTCATTCCTGTTTAATTGTTTAGTCTGAAATTGACACAAGTTAATAGACACCAGATTATAGGTGGCCCTGCCTATCCTTAATCATTGAATAATAATCAGTGTAGGGAAATTGTGGTAACAAGTAATGATAGGATCTTTCTCGGCACCTAAACGTAAATGAGACTGATATATATATATATATATATATATATAACGAGAAGTTACCTGACATAAATACTAACCTGCGTAGTCATTTAATGTCTGACTAACAATACTAATGAGAGACTCACCTTCGTCTTACTAACCGTTATTGTAGTCAATGTGTTTATAACCTTTTTTGTTTAACGATTTGTGTGTTATCATATGCGATCCCATGGTCTTTGATTTGGTCACGGAAGTGATTTGTCTTTGATTTGTTGATCTAGAGTTGAATTTTAATTAGTTTTTCCCTTTTGTATAATTAGTGTAGTGCTACATTTAGTCGATGGATCTGAAAGTGTAGGGCTGGCATCCTCTTCCACGCCTTCGGGCATCGATGTCTGCCATTATAATTTTAATTGTCATAATAGTCCACTTTCTCTTGTATAGGCGATATGGTGCTCATTCAATCCAATTGCGTCATGCATGTGTGATCTGTGATTAGTAATGAATGAGTTACTGAAGCTATTTTATTACAGGTTTCGTTATGCTGTTGCGTAAATGTTATATATATATATATATATATATATATATATATATATATATATATATATATAGACTTATTTATAAATTTATAAATTGGCCATATCTCGCCTTCGAAAACCTAGGAAACATTACATTGAATAATTTTACGGGTTCTTGTGGCAATTAAATTGACCAATTAGCGGCAATTGCAATTAACATTGCAACCTTCTTTGTGTGTGTGTCAATGAAACGGTGCAGAGCAGTACAGTAGTTTATCATTATCATTTCCGTGTTATATAGGCTACTGTAGGATAAAGGCATAATGTTGGCCGCCTGCTACTAGATAATTGATTGTTCAGATTAATCCATATTTTTATAGAATATATATATTTTTTATTTTTTTATTTTTTTTGTGTATGTGGGTTTTTGCACCCAATGTGCAGTGCACAAACGTCAAACACTTGTATGTGTACTGGCTTGCAAGTTATACAACCAATTGTGCCTGAAACAATATTCTATACAGTGAGGGAAAAAAGTATTTGATCCCCTGCTGATTTTGTACTTTTGCCCACTGACAAAGAAATGATCAGTCTATAATTTTAATGGTAGGTGTATTTTAACAGTGAGAGACAGAATAACAACAATAAAATCCAGAAAAAACGCATTAAAAGTTACAAATTGATTTGCATGTTAATGAATGAAATAAGTATTTGACCCCTTCGACTTAGTACTTGGTGGCAAAACCCTTGTTGGCAATCACAGAGGTCAGACGTTTCTTGTAGTTGGCCACCAGGTTTGCACACATCTCAGGAGCGATTTTGTCCCACTCCTCTTTGCAGATCCTCTCCAAGTCATTAAGGTTTCGAGGCTGACGTTTGGCAACTCGAACCTTCAGCTCCCTCCACAGATTTTCTATGGGATTAAGGTCTGGAGACTGGCTAGGCCACTCCAGGACCTTAATGTGCTTCTTCTTGAGCCACTCCTTTGTTGCCTTGGCTGTGTGTTTTGGGTCATTGTCATGCTGGAATACCCATCCATGACCCATTTTCAATGCCCTGGCTGAGGGAAGGAGGTTCTCACCCAAGATTTGACGGTACATGGCCCCGTCCATCGTCCCTTTAATGCGGTGCAGTTGTCCTGTCCCCTTAGCAGAAAAACACCCCCAAAGCATAATGTTTCCACCTCCATGTTTGACGGTGGGGATGGTGTTCTTGGGGTCATTCCTCCTCCTCCAAACATGGCGAGTTGAGTTGATGCCTGATTTTGGTCTCATCTGACCACAACACTTTCACCCAGTTTTCCTCTGAATCATTCAGATGTTGGCAAACTCCAGACAGGCCTGTACATGTGCTTTCTTGAGCAGGGGGACCTTGCAGGTGCTGCAGGATTTCAGTCCTTCACGGTGTAGTGTGTTACCAATTGTTTTCTTGGTGACTATGGTCCCAGCTGCCTTGAGATCATTAACAAGATCCTCCCGTGTAGTTCTGGGCTGATTCCTCACCGTTCTCATGATCATTGAAACTCCACGAGGTGAGATCTTGCATGGAGCCCCAGACCGAGGGAGACTGACAGTTATTTTGTGTTTCTTCCATTTGCGAATAATCGCACCAACTGTTGTCACCTTCTCACCAAACTGCTTGGCGATGGTCTTGTAGGTCTACAATCTTGTCCCTGACATCCTTGGACAGCTCTTTGGTCTTGGCCATGGTGGAGAGTTTGGAATCTGATTGATTGATTGCTTCTGTGGACAGGTGTCTTTTATACAGGTAACGAGCTGAGATTAGGAGCACTCCCTTTAAGAGACTGCTCCTAATCTCAGCTCGTTACCTGTATAAAAGACACCTGGGAGCCAGAAATCTTGCTGATTGATAGGGGATCAAATACTTATTTCCCTCATTAACATGCAAATCAATTTATAACTTTTTTGAAATGCGTTTTTCTGGATTTTGTTTTTGTTATTCTGTCTCTCACTGTTAAAATACACCTACCATTAAAATTATAGACTGATCATTTCTTTGTCAGTGGGCAAATGTACAAAATCAGCAGGGGATCAAATACTTTTTTCCCTCACTTTAAATGCCACCCAGACGTCTGCAGATGCTTTACCTTTTTGTGTACATATTCATAAGAGCAATTATACAGCTGCTGACAGGGTAATTCGATGTAGTGTTCGTGTCTTAAAAGCCGCCTTCATTCCCAAATACACATATAGCCCACGGGCGTCACTAGACCCTATTCAGTGGGGCTTCAGCCCCCCTACATATTCTGTCAGCCCCCCTAAAAATATTACGATCAAAGACGTACGAAGCTACGGATAACAGCGTCCAAACCCCCCATTGCACGTCTGTAGAAACACCGTTTTCAGCCGCTATTAGTGTCAGTGAGAAGCGCCGAGCGGCCTGTCGAGAGAGATGCGTGTCTGTAGAAACACTGTGCTGTCCAGCATCGGCTACAACATGATCCAGCAAAACCCACATCCAACCCGTGTGAGGGCGCTGTATCAAGCATGGGACAAACCCCGTGACGTGAAAGGAAAAAAGCAAGAGCAGAATAAACGAGTTAAACAAATCATGAAACGAAAACGAAACGAAACGAACACTGACACATTGCTGAACAAAACACAATATAAAATGACATTCAATATCAACATATTTTCTGTGCACGAATAATAAGCAATATTTCGTTTGTGTGGATGTTGGGCGCAACATCTGATGTATTATTATGTATTATGTATTCACTGACACCGAGCCGCGCTGTGAATAGAGCCGGAGCTGCGCTTTCTCTCACTGCGCGCAACCGCAGAGGCTTCAGACAATCCGCAGTATCTGAAACTACAGGAGCTGAGTGCATTGTCAGCGGGTTTTCTCACAGATATTTTGTTGATTTAATGCAGCGAAAATGTAACCATTCCCACTGTATTGTTGGGCGGGATTAACTACAACTTTAACCAGCCGCTAATAGCAAACTACACAACTGTATCATGGGATTTACTTTAAAAAAAGAGAGTAGCATCTAACTAAACATGAAAGCGCGACTGAGTACAGTGTGTAGTGTTGTAGTAGCGGCTGTGTGAAAATTGTGTTTTATTCTCTCGCATTGTGCCAGAAAGGAGCTGCGAGAAGGTCGTTTTGCGGAGCAAATGGGGTCAGATTTAATATCGCGATAGTTCAGCAGCACGATTTCCACTCGCAGACATGCGCAATGCTTCTGCGAGTGACTCGCAGCGCCAACATTTTTGATTTAATCCTGCCCTAAGACCAGCAGTAATTCAGTTTCTTAAATTTTACATATTTTCAAATGAAGATCATTGATGGGGACTTGCACCTATTTTATGATAGATCCGGTAATGTTTAAAATAAGTCTCCCTAGTTACAGTGTAAAGTTACGGATAAGAATAGTGTAATTATGCATTTGTTAATATGTACTTATTGTGTAAAGATGATTAATGGTATATGCAAGTACGCATGTGTCTAGTAAGGATGCTTTTGGAGCTATACCGGGCATCATAGGCATAAGTTTAGTAGGGGACAGGGGGGACACATCCCCCCCAATGTTGAAAGTACCTTAAATTGTCCCCCCCAACATTGTATGCCCCGCTCCATAGGTGTAGGGGACACATCCCCCTCAATATTGGCAGTGAAATGAAACCTATGTCCCTGCTGGGCATGGCCCACTTTTTACACATTAAGTACGTTAACTAATGCATAATTACACTGTTCTTATAAGTAATTAACATGTAGTTACTAAGTAACTAATATGTTAATATACTGTAACTAGGGCGAACTTTTGTAAAGTGTTACAATAAATCCCTTACCAACTTTTGAAAATAAGGCCATATGTGTAACTATGGTGCTACTATAATGATCTTATAGGACTTATAGGAACTGTTGAGAGAATGTTGGTCTAGCTACCCTTAACTTCAAAAAGTGATTAAGTGTTTTACACAAAGCATGTCTGTCCAAGTGATTGGTGACAAACTTAATTAACCCATTAGGCTGAAGGAATGAAAGCCTGGCATAGAGGATGAGGCTTTTGGAACCCCCCACTAGGTAAAATGAGCAGCAGGTGGTGAAAGGATACAAGGCAATGCATGGTGAGAAATAAATTGTTACTCATATTTATTCTCAGGTAAGTGGGTAGCTGAAAATGAGATGGGTATTGTCTTCCCTCCCAAACTTGCATTTTTAACTCTTTCCGTTAAATGAGAATAAAATGTACACGAATACATTCAAAGGCACCAACATTATACTTATTTTGTTTCCAGTAATGTGTGCAATAATATTAATCTTTACAGATATCTTAATATACAACATTTTAAGTTGGCATGTAGTGTATTAATAAAGTAAAATAAAAGTAAAAATGGTAATACTACTCAGATTATCATAAATATCTGTAAAAATATATGAAATCCATGTCATGTGGATAACAGTTGTTTTAGTACATTGTTTAGACATGATCTCTAAAGTACACTACTAGAGACGTAGTAGAGACTGAAGTATTTCCCCAGTAAGCCAGAATCTCCATATCACATTAGAAAGAGATTTCCATAAGGAACAGAAAATATCTCACAAATTGTGGGGAACATAGAAATCAACTGGAATCTTTAGTTCTCTATCAGTGAATCAATTATTATATATATATATATACACACACACACACACACACACACACAGTTAGGTCCATAAATATTTGGACAATGATACAATTTGCATCATTTTGGCTCTGTATGCCACCACAATGGATTTGAAAGGAAACAGTTTTTATATACATATACAGATAGAAGTTAGTAAGTTACTTAGTTGTTTTGTTACCTACAGCATCTGATTTGTTATAGGTTACTTTTGTTTTCTGCATTTCAATTTAGACAGTCACAATTTAACTTTAACATTTATGTTGTTCGATCTGTTTTCAGAGCTGCTGTTGAATACTTACAACATTGGTTTAAACATTAATTTAAGAAAGTCAATATTGTAATAAAAACAAATTACTTTTAAGCATTGCTGGGCCATGTTTATTTCTGTGGTCATTATTGCAGTTCGATACATCAAGGAATGCTAGCCACATTGAAAATAATTACTAGTGCATACTTTTATGTTTAAACATTTTGCTGCAGGACATTTCTTACCAGCAAAATGCATCCTGCTTTTCCTTTTGCAAGTGATATTTCAAGATAATACGCCATTGACTTTCAAATAAATCACATGCGAAGTCCAAATCCACAAAATGCTGTGTAAAATGCAGACATCAGTTTTCTAGATTATTTGCTCCATGCAGTTGCAGACATATATGCTATAAATAGCTGTATCTCATTTCTTTGTCTCTATTTGTCTGGTTTTAGTGGATTTGCATGAAAACATTCCATCGGATCAAATACAAATGATTTATTTCTGTTATTGTAAAAAAAAATCCTGAAATGCTAGCAACTAAAATAAACACACAATGTAAGATTTAAGTTCAAATTAATATAATAATCATATTTATACATACATGCATATATATATTTATATATATATATATATAGTATAACAGCAGCAGGAGCTTGTCGTTGCACTGCTAGATGAAGGCTTCTTCAAGATCACTTGTTTCGATCCAGCAAATCTTCTGATCTCATATTCTCATATTCTGTGTGGTCTTCTACTTGGTTGTTATTTGTCTCTTGGGATCCATTCCAAAGCTTCCTTAGTCCATCTCTGATCTATTCTTCTTCCAATTGTCATTTTAACATTTTTACTCATACAGTGTCACACATCTCAGATCCAGTTATTGTTTTTGCATCTCTTCTTTTTATTCCAAGCATGCACATAACCTTTCCATGCTTTTAACATTTTATTTAGGTTTTATGACATATTTGAGTTTAATGACCAAATCTTTTGAAGCAAATGGGCAGATTTCCTTTATATACAGATGTGCTCAAATGTGTTGGTACCCCTCCACAAAAAACAAAGAATGCACAATTTCCTCTGAAATAACTTGAAACTGACAAAAGTAATTGGCATCCACCATTGTTTATTCCATATTTAATACAAATCAGACTTTGCTTTTAATTTCGTTTTTCAACATAATATTGTAAATAATAAAACAAATAAAAAAGCATGAACAAAAATGATGGGACCCTCAACTTAATATTTTGTTGCACAACCTTTAGAGACAATCACTGCAATCAAATGTTTTCTGTAGCTCTCCATGAGACCTGTTAACAAGTAGTTTGGCCCACCCTTCCTGAGCAAACTGCTCCAGCTGTCTTAGGTTTGATGGGTGTCTCCAGGTATGTCTCCCTTACTCTGAGTTAAGACCACAATTAGACAGATATTTATACACACAGTTGAAACAGGTTTAGTAAATAGCAACACCATATAAGGCCACAGATTTTAAAAGAAGCAATGATCACATATTTCTGCTTTTGATTATTGAGTAATTCTATGTTCAGGACAGACGCCAGCTATGGAGATGCTACTGCAGTTTTATACATTTACGAAGAGACAAAGACAGAATACAAAAAAGAAAATGCAAAGTTAACTGTTTTGGAGGGAATGAGTAATGCACTGTCTATAAAGCATGCAGTGACCAGGCCACAGGGGTCTTGGTAAAATTCCACTTACAGCAGCCATTGGTCAGTCCTTACTATGCATAGGGATTAGTAGTGTAAATCACAATTAAACTAATTTCTAAACTCAGCCAGGAAATAATATGACTGGCAGCAACAGCACACAAACTAAGGGCTTGGGTTACAGGGTGAAATTTGTTATCTAGGAAATGAGGCTATTCTGTTTGGGGGAAATATGTGGTCCTTATTTATGGAGAGTGAGAAAAACTATCTAAAGTATTTTTTACATATAGCAAAATGCATGACTTAAATCAAAAACACGAAAAGTTGTGAAAGAGTCGCTAGAGTGAATCTCGCAGCTCAGCTCCTCACTGAATTAAATCTAAAATATGAGGACCTGTGAACGGGGAGGAGACGTTTTGCTGGCGTGGCTTCCAGGATGGGTGGGCAGCATGAGAGGTAATGCGAGCCAGTGTCTGAAATGGAAGAGAAACCGGAGGCGGAAGAGCAGGACGGGCCTGCGAGAAGCATCGATGGGTCAATAAAGCAGATAAACACAGCGATCTGGCGCTCCGTGCTGTGAATCCACAGCATTAATCTCCCCGCTGACACAAAACTACAAGCCTATACTTCATAACGTTTACAAATATGAGTAGAAGAAAAATATATAAAATAAAAAACAAAGCCACCATTGATGAAAGCTGTGTAGTTAATAATAATAATAATAATAATAATAATAATAATAATAATAATAATAATAATATTATTATTATTGGCAGATGCCCTTACCTATGCGTTATCTATTAGCGGGTGGATCAATGGTTGGGTGAATAACAGATCAAAGTAAATATTTTATTCAGTGTCCACTTCCAGCTAACACACAACGTTGCCACAATGTTGAATTGCGTTGCTACTGTGTTGTGGCAACATTGTGTGTTAGCTGGTTATGTGTAGTGGTGCAGATTAAAAACAAACTGTGATGCACCGGCTACAAAACTCATAGTAGTTACATTTATCATTGGTAGAAACTAGCAATACGTATAAAAACATAATCGAAACACTGACACATTACTGAACTAAATATAATATAAAATAACATTCATATTTTCTCTCTGTGCACAAACAATAGGCAACATTTCGTTTGTGTGGATGTTGGGTGCAACATGTAATTTGTTACCCACACTATACACCTGTATTGTAGTCAGGTGCGCCATTGGGGGGGATGGGGGGAGTTAGGACAATTCTTAGGGCCTGTGACTGACAGGGGCCCTAAAAAAAATATATCAGCACAACCCTGCCACAACCGCCACAGACTAATCACCATCGGCACCTCCCCGCTACCATCGTGGGCAAATCACCTTCAGAACCATCAGAAAGGAGTTGCAAGAAGGTCGTTTTGCGGCGCAAATCAGGTTAGATTTAATACCACAATAGTTTAGCAGCGCGATTTACATTCACAGACATGCCGCTAATGCTTCTGCGAGCAACTCACAGCGTAAATATTTTTGATTTAATCCTGCCCTTAGTCTACCAAAACTAAAAATGATTCCCCATACATATTAATTTAGTACCACTCTGAAGAATGTTCCAATATTGCGACCACCTTGCTCAGCATTTGACATATTCTTATTCTGAGCTTTTAATGGCTGGACTATATTGAGCATCGAATAGGTAAAGCATTTTGATTCATTAAAAGTTTGCTCAGAAGGTGTTTCTTAAGCTAGCTCAAGTGTGCTGGCATTTACAATGTCTATAAAAGGAATTTTACAGGCAGGGCGCATAACTGCACAAAGCTCTTGCCGCAGTGGTATTCAAGGAAAGGCCAGTGCCCTGAGATCCTTGGGATAAGACTTCTACATAGGGGATGAATAAATATTTTATATAAGAAGACATGAGACTATGAAAGGTCTTACAGCCGATAAGCAGGGATCACCGGCCAGGATTTGTTTCAACAGGAGTCATATGCTTATGACAGCAAGTGAAGGAAGTTCTTTCAGTAAGTGTTAAAAAAAATTAAGCAGTTCCACAAACAAGGATTTATAGTAAACTATCTGGTATATAGTTTCCTTGTACAGTTTAATTTTACAGAGCGTGTTGTTTATGGTGATCACAATCTTAAAGTGCTTTACAAAGTATATTACAAATAGACATAATGATAAGTGTCACATACATGCAAGAGAGAAACAAATCCTAAGTACAATAAATTCAAAGTGCTGTCACCTGGGAAAGGCATTGCTAATTAAAAGTAACACAGTAAAATATTTAGAATCATGCCATACCAATAATCTAAAAGAGTCACAGGGTTTGTTATAATATGTTATAATATAATATTAATTTAGTTAATGTAGTGTTTGGGATATTGTTGTCACATGCACACATTGACCAATCTTCGCCATAAAAGCCTGTAGCTCTTACAAAGTAGCCATTGGCCTCTTGGTAGCCTCTCTGATCAGTCTCCTTTTTACTCAGTCATCCAGTTTGGAGGGACGGCCTGATCTAGGCAGGGTCTTGCTGGTGCCACACACCATCCACTTAATGGTCTTGACAATGCTCCAAGGGATATTCAAGGCAACAGTATTTCAGTTTATATTTCTAATTAATTTTCTGTAGACACTATACATTCAAATGCTGTGAAATTGATTGTACTATTAGATGGTCTTTTACTGCAAATCTTATGATTTCTGGAAATAGTCTTTTATACACTATATTGACAGGGCTATTATGTGTACTGTCATGTGTTGTAAACTAAAAATTAGTTGTGTACTATTTTCATAGCAGAAGAAAATTAAAAGATAATAATATTAATAAATGATAAATCAATAAAATATAAATACAGTATTTCTGAGGAAGAAATTGTGTTTACTGCTTAAATCAATACAAAATACATAATATTAAAATAAATCACCCTTGTGGAAAATACCAAAAGTATGTCGTAAGTATACTGAAGTGTATAACTGTACTTTTTGATAAGGCCAGTTTCTCATATAGGCTACATTCAGACATAATTTTGAGACATTTTAGACATATAATATGTCTCATAAAATGTTAGTGTTCCTAGAATGTCTCCATCAGTTTTATTTTTAATTTTTTTAGTGAAAACATTTTACAATACATAATTTTAACAGGAAGAGGATTATGCTTTACTAACAGTCTGGGTAATGAAGTTCTGCCAAAAATAGAAAATAAATAAAGAGCAAACACAAATTCAGTAAAAAGGTGTCAAGCTTTTAATGTAGAATTAAAATATCAACCTTAAAATTAGTAAATGTTGAGCATGTGGTCTTCAAGAATCTCTTCATTATGTAATTGTAATATAATATAAAAATGTACAAACTTAAATTAAACATCTGATTCTCACCTTTATTACAGCAACCTTGGATGAAAATACAGAACACCTATTATGCGGCAATTGCATGATTCTGTACATTTTGTAATTGATTTATATAGTTATATAAAGCTACTTATTTACAGATAATGTGCAAAGCTTTAAAGAAGGTAACATGACAGCTCCTGTGGGGCCGATTTGGTAAAAACTGCTGTCCAGAATGCAGAATGTGTCTCACTGATCACTTGCCATCTGCAGCAGGCAATTCTTAATGGTGCAAAACTATAATTTTTGTTGACACATTGCAGTACAAAGAGGGTGTTGGTCTTAAATGCACATCCTGATGGAAGCTTATGCTGTCTTCAGCTCTTCCATATCAATGAGGGATTGTCTTGGCACAATTTATTGAATTAATAGTGGATATTGAAAACTGGGGCACAAAAGAGAAATGCAAGTCTTAAACATCCAATTAGGCAACACATCCTGAACAGGACTGTGTTCCTTTTTCTCTATCTTACATTTATATGTTTAGCCCGCACAAGCAATGCAACATCTCTACAAATATGATACTTTCAAAACTGTCACTCAATTTTTATACAGATACAGTATATTTAAAGACATTATGCTTTCCAAAACTAGGCTTTTATTTTAAAGATTTTCAGAGTTTTAAAGCCCTGTTAGCTAAGAGGATATCTCTTCTAGGATAAAGGCTATTGCACTTGGAATGTGATTGGTTGAGCCTATGAGTTTTATAATAGAAAATATTAGGCCATGTACATGTAATAAAGTCACAGATAATGGCCTAAAATAGAGAGGATACTTCGTAACCAAGGAAACAAGCAAAGATATTAAACTAGTATAGGCTGACAGAATTGTGGACAAAAATAAGTAACTCATGGAGCAGGAAGGAAGGAGGGGATTTTTCTTTTTTTACTAACCTTAACATTTAAATGAAGAACAAATACAACTGCGAAAGCATTAACTAAAGGTCAATTTGGAATGTAATATTTTCCAAAAAACGATTAAGCATTTGTTTTCATACTTTATGCTGAAAGGTTTAGCTTCACTTTGGCCTAATCCTCAACTATTCTGGAAGAAAAAGCAATTGGCCTCTGACCTGGTTAGGAAAAGATTGAAGTCCAGTGTAGTGAATTATTGTATCTTGTATCAGTATTCTTGAATTTGTATTATATAAAATTCCTTATTCAATGTCCAGTGGGCTTTAACAACATGTCCCAAGTACCAGAGAGAAAATAACAATGCTTTTTACTATGAAGATATGTGCCAGCCACATCTTCACAAGGTCAGCTATGGCTATCCCATTTCAGTTCCAAAACTTAATACAAAAATGATTGTGATAACTGTGAAACAATTTTATGCTCATTCATTTAAGCAAGTATGTTAAATTGATATTAATTTAAAAGCTGCCATACGTCTATGAACTTTATCTTCTGTGATATTCAGACCTACTTTGTAATGATTGAGAAGTCAGTGATTTATTTCACATATTTTTTTTTTCATTCAACATTAAATAGGCTTTACCATATCCCACTCACTGCCTGATAAAACAAACCCTTTTTATCTTTCAAGTTCTTAGAAAAAAAAGCCCCCCAGAGAACTCTTTTAAAGACAAATTTGAAATAACTGCAGGTATTTGTTTGAAGGGCAAAGCAAGGAAAGACATCTGAAGGTGAATTCTACCATATTCCTTGTACAAAACTAAACAAAAAAAGTAAAGTCACCAATGAACGGATTATGACTCGGGTGAATACATGTAAAGCCAAGGGAATCTAATTTCACCACTCAGTTGAATTACAGTTGTGTTTCTTAAACCATGAGTAAGAAATTGCTTCAGCATGGGTCTATTAAAGTAATGGTACCGTGCAAGAAGTACTGTTTTGTAGTTTTGAGAACCAAACAGTTATTTATAAATATATTGGTAGTCCATTAAAGCTTAAATCCAAGTATTGCATGAATAGCACTCGTAGAATATACTACTAATTGTTGACTTGTGTTTGCTTCAATGAGTTGACACAGACAAAATCTTTTACTTGTGTAGTGCAATTCAAAAAAATGTATTTTAAAGATTTAAAAACTATGAAAGATGTGCAGAATGTGACATAGAAGAATGAATAATAATGATATGAATAGCATTCATGTGCACTTTATTGCATCAATCCAGTTTCTCACATGTTATGAATTAATAGATTTGTATTTTCAAGATCCACTTCCTACATTCTTGTACTAAGAATGCACTTGAATTGAAATGTCAGTAAAATGATGACAGCAAAGCAGGATTGTGCTTTAGAACAATAGTGGAAACATAATAAGTATAAATTGTTCCTGAATGTTGTGATTTAAAAAAAAAATTGAATTCCATACACTGTTGTGATTGTATATCATTTAGCTAGATAGATAGTTGTGCCCTTTATATGTTGGTAAAGTAACCAATGTTATAGGCCTGAAAATGAAAGAAGTTTAAACCTCACATAATAAAAACATAATGCAGTGCTTATTGTGATGTATGTGGTGATTTTTTTCTTTGCATTTGTGGAATTAGCAATTAGCATTTAATTTATTGGCATTATCCTTTTTCAGTTACATAATGTTCTAGCTTGTTCTTTATTTTCTCTCTCTATAATGTTAAATCATTATTGTTCTGCTGTAGTTTTTGATAATGGAGCGCCTCAGACCTAATTTGTCCCATTAATTGCGAATGTTTTCATTAGTTCCATTCACTTAAATAGGGAAAGAGCCAGAACTCACCCTAGTAAGATGACAAAAGTTGGGACCAAACTGAGATGTACTTTTCTGAAGGCTAAGATGTTTCAAATAGTGGAGAAACAATTGCTATTACAGTTGTGGGTGAGATAGTGAAGGTTTCAGTTATCCTTACATTTTTTACTTTCACTATTTGGGGTAAATGGAATAAATGTATTGACTATAATTACTGGTTATAGTCAATAAAGGTATAGTCCTCATACTCTCATCCTTGTAAAAATATCCAAATGTGTCCACATGACATGATGAAAGGGATTAAAGGAAGACTAAACTATGTTCTTATCACAAGAAGTCAATAACAAGATTGCTAGACATGTCTTTGGAGTATTTATATTTTCTTGTTTCATCATAGAATTTGAACTGGCATTATAATGATGGTTTTGCTTAATCCTGTGTATTTTCATCATTGCAGGCTGCCAAAAATACTTGGATCACATCACTGCACCTTTTTTTCTCATTGCTTTTATTTAAAAGGCAGAAAACAAAAATCTGGTGCTTTCAACAAAACTGTTCAGACAAATTATATTTTTTAGAAAAAATGAAGGAAACAGCGGACATACCATTAACTCTGCAAGGCTAGTAATAAACTCTATATTTGGACAGTTTTCCCATTAAAATTCACTATCAAACAAGTGCTGTAATGTGAGAACAATGCTATCATTGTATTTTAGTGTTTTCTTTCTTTTTGTTTTTTGGAAGAATCAAATGTATTATTAAAAAACATGTATATCTGCATGTATATTTAATCAAATTATTCTAAAATTGTATAGGGTAATTAATATTTCTATACTGCAAGGCAATCAGTAACTTAATCAAAAGTCAATTTGGTCCAGTTTTCTAAGGATTTGACTTGTTTAAGACAGGGTATTTGGACTGGTTTTCATGCGTTTCCTTTTACACTTGAAGTGGATTTGCACATCCACATTTTGAGAAAAATACATCTAAATGTAAGTGTATGGAAAATATTGAATTCAAATGAAATATCAGATACATGTAGATGCAAAGAAACGGATAAGAAAGAACAGATAAAAGCAGTAGTAGTGTACAATTTGAAATAAAATCAGTCCTCTCAAACTACACAGTATGTCTGAGGTCAGAGTCTACATCAATATATTTAGCTAGTAGTACCCTGCTAACACTGAGTGTTGTCACAACATTTCAGAATGTTGCTGTAAGGTTGTGCTTTGGTTTTGGCAGACATAATCTTGTTACAACATTTATACAACATTCATGATTTGTTCCCGTCAGACATAATGTTTTTGGAATGTTACCACAATGTATAAACTTTAGTAGTTTGTATATATTTCAGTTAGTATAGTATTTCAGTTAGTTAGTATTTTACATCATTTCTGCAAATTGTCCTCACTGTGTGTGGGGGCAAAGTCCTCTACTAGACAGGTTTACCACTATTTCACTGTTTTTACATTTCTTATTTATTGCCCTAATAATAGGTAAGTGGTATATTTCGTTTTTTTTTTTGCTATTTGTTTTGTGCTGATAGTCACCATTTGTCTCTTTTAATTTGTGAGTTCTTTGCCTTTCCCCATGGTGATGGATGACAAATGGATTTTACATGCATGGCACCTCATTTGTATACTCCAGTTAAATAGGAAGCAATGGAAGGCCACAATACAGTTCCTTAAGACTGAGATGTAGTTTAAAAACTAAAATGTTTTTACTTAGAATCCTTAGGGGTGCCAATCATTTTGACACCTATCTTTCTGACAGAAAAAAATATGACTTGTTAAATATGTTTTCTCTGAAAAAGTGTATTAGTATACAATATTATAGTTTCACCATATTTTCTTGTATAAAATATAGCTTATTATATGTGTTGTTTATTATACACAACCTGTGAAATATGTACATGATGACTTTAACTATGATTTTGTTTCTGGGTTATGTATATATTTAATTATGTACTACTTTATCAATGTATTATTGCTGTAAATATTAATATTTGCCACAGATAGACTTTGGTTTTAAACGAGTGTTTTGTTTTAAGATTATTGCCTTCTAAAACTAATGCAGATTTTTTCTTTCTTTCTTTTTTTGCATTACAGCAAACAATAAGGCATTGCCTGGTAGCAATAATTAATGGTCACACAATTACTGAGAAAGGTTATGAAAGCAGAGATTAAACTGTTTTATTTTATATGAGTTCATGTATTATGGATTCCTTCCCAGGAGTGATGTGGAAGTTGCTCTATATATTCTACTCCTAAGATATTCTAATAAACCCAATATAATGTGTTTCATCTTTAATAAATAAAACACTACCATTTTGCAGAGTAAAAATAATATGAATTTCCAAAATAAATCTAAAAATTAAGGAACTATACTATCATGTCCACAAAAAGTAGTAATATACTGTAGGGGTAATATTTTAATGTAATTTATATTCACAACATTTTATAGTGATTACTATTTTAGGTGATTTACAATTTGACAGATATTATCCTAACCACTTCTAGAGCAAGCCTACACAAAACATAAACATGTAATCTCACAATATTGGGGTTCATTAAAGGACAGGAACTTCTGTTTGTCATATATAAATCAGTTTCCATTGTCAAATAATATACAATATAAATACTACAAACTGGCATCTCTTTTAATATTATAATGTGAAAAACTATTTTTCAAATGGATCAGTTCCTCGCTGGAGTGTGGCAGCTGCCGAGCCCCATTGGATCCCTCTCCCAGTGAATAACTCTTCCCTCCAGACCTGTATTTCGTATTCCGTATTTCAGCACACTGTCCTCGCATTTTATTTTGCACAGATTTTTATTATTTTTAAACTATTAGTAATTGTTAGTTGCCGTGTAGGTAAGTCCCCAGTTTTAAATAGTTAACTTTTAGCCCTGTTTTTTTTTTTTTTTTGCATTTTTTGTATTCTTTTAATTCAGTTTGTGTTAGATGTATTTTATTATTAGTTTATTACACATATTTAATTGTATTTATTTACTTCTGAATCCAACTGGGCATCAGCTCCTCGGGTAGCCATTTCTCGTCTGATGACAATATCCTCTGCACTGTCAGATTCTTGAAATAACAACTATTCTACTTGTTTATCTGAAAGGGTTGCTAATAGAGCTGCTCCAGACTTCTTTTGTGTCTTTTTATAAGATAAGTATCTTTCCAAAACAATCCAAGTTATGAAATCTGCAGATTCTCCTCCAATGCACTTGCTTTGAATTCCTTGATGTTTACAAGGTTATAGCTTCCATGTTTGAAGGGCTGCCACAATATGGCTTTCCTCAATAAATCTCTCAAAGCCTCATAGATCAAACAAGACAAGTCCTGTTGATTTGAGATGGTCCTTCACTGAAACATTCAAACTTCCATGCTAAGACACTGTTGTCTAGAATAAAAGGCATTATGGGAGTATCAAGGGTTAACAAAGGTGATGCCAGCGGTTATGTTATCTAGTGAACCAGACAAGGTTCAGGTTTATTACGAATGTACTATCGAGACTTATCAGGCATGTTTAATAACTACTAATATATGTCTTGTGTAAAGATGACTAACTCATTTTGCAAGACTTCACCACCCATATATCCAAGATGATGGGGAGCCTCACTGTTACTCCTTTGCTGCTCCTCACTCCACTTCTGGTCAGGATTTCCCTTTTTTTGTGATTGGTTCTTACTGGTGGTGCCTCTCTCTGCCTCCTCCCTTTGTCCACAGGTGCCCAGGATGGCTGTTCCTTGTATTTAAACTGGGAGAGAGAAAATGTGGATGGTCTGAACCCATGACTGTAGGTAAGCTAGGAGTATTATTTCTTAATCATATTCACGCTGTTGTCTCACCACCAGGAATACACAGAGTCAGCCCTGAACTTTAGACCACAGAGCCACCAGGAAGAGATGTATCATTTAGCTGCTGCAGGCAAGTAAACTGAGAGTTTAGTTTGTTTTGCTGTCTTGATTAACCTTAATCTTGTCTCTTTCTTCTAGGTGAAACAAATACAATTTAATTGTGACGCAGCAGTATACCAATGAGCACTTCTGACTAAAGAGCTTTAATTTAACACACAAAAACACATCTCCCGTTTCTGCTTTCTGTTATTTTTTAACCCTATAATCTCTTTAATGATTAGCCACAGATACTTAGTTTCAGGAATCTGTCTGTTTCTTCCTCCCAGCACAAAAACATATCAGTTCCTCTAAGATGAACAGCAACATTGGTGTCAATGTGTTCTGTAGAGCTCATATGCTCTATTTTGTGCCATACGTGGTATAACTCCAAAGTTAGCCTCACGAAGGGCATCTGACAATTGTGTACTTACATATACTGTTAATCATTATTACACCTTAAGTACATTGTAATAATGCATAATAACACTGTTATTATGAGTAACTGCAAATGTAGTTACTGAGTACCTACTATGTAAATACTCTGTAACTATGGAGACTAATTGTAAATTGTAAATCAAACATAAAATAATTAGTGCTAAAACAAAAAGACACAAATAAAAATTAAACGTTGTAAAAAAAGCAATTAGTGGACACAGTAGGTGAAATAAAGAGATAAATCAATACTCATGCAATATGTGAACTGAGCATGTCACCTTATGTGACATATTTATGTACTATTTTGACTACATTCACTCAGTATAATGTTTCATGGTGTCTTAAGAAACTGACAACATAAATATCTCTACAATAAAATTGTTTGTATTTTCAATTTTGTACATGGAACACAAACAAACATCCGTCAACAGGCCTTCAGTTTATATATAGACACAATGGATAGCACAGAGTTTTGTGTCAAAAAGAAAGAAAATACCAGTGGTAGGGTTTTTGAACCATGGAGATACAATGTTGAAAGGAAAATTGAATGAAACAGTACAAAATACGGTGCCCCTAGAGCCTCATAATATTATGGATCCTGGATACAGTCTTTTCTGATGAAACAGAACGGAGTACTTGACAGAGAAGATCATGATTTTCCTCTGGGACTCTGTACAACCCCACAAGATTGCAGCTGCAGTAGATAGAGTTCATATATGTAGGTTTGTACGTTAAAATTACTGAAGGCCAGATAAGCTATGATCTAAACATATTGAATAGTTTCACAAATTATATAGGAATGAAACTGTGCTTGCAAAATAACAGATTTCAAAAGAGAAATGAAAGTGAAAGTCAGTTAAAATTGTGCATTTACATCAGTCTATTCATGAAAATAATGTTCCTCTTGGAGATTGTTTTGTATGTAGTGAGTATTATGTATTTTATTTAGGATGAAAGCCATAATGCAAGTCCCAATATATGTAATGGTTAAGGAATACATTAAATTCTCATCACATCCAGATACTGTTCTTGTACACAAACAGACAATGAGAAACATCTGTGAACTATTAACTAATGTAATTGTCCCGAAGGTGAATATTAGTGTATTGTTTTTATTAATTAATGACTGATTATAAATTATTTTTTCTTGTACACACTTTTTTAATGATTATTTAATCTATATTCATATATGGTCACTGTGTTGCTTTTTTAAAAATCTTCATTACGTGTTTAATCACTTAATTGTTTGTGGCACGTTTATTTTTTTTGCACTGATTGTCACTTGCTGATTGTACCTGCTCACTGATTAGGCTATTGGCTCACTTTTGCATTCTCACCCATTAGCAATCCCTTGTTTGTGGTTTAGACTGGCTTGGAAAAGCGCAGCCTCTGCATTCAAGGGAGAATTGAGACCTGGATGGGAATGATGGAAAGCTGTTAAACATTGGGCAGGACATTGAGAGTGTGTTCACTGGAAAAAGACGAAAAACACTGAACTTTACTGAACTGAACTTTAATAGCTGTTACAGGAATTTTGGGGGGATTTTTTCAAAGGTTTCTTCCCCTTGTGCTGCTTTTTCTGCTCCCTGCATATTAAATAGTGTTCTGCTCATTGGCTGAATGTTGCAAAGAGACTGAGGAAATAATAGAGACTGACAATGTTTGCTAAAGAGACTGGGTTTATTGATGCTTGGGAAGAGAGAGTCTGTTTTGTTTTTCTCGTGACTGTCATCGTGTGTGTCTTTGTGCTTCTGTGCTGGAGACCTGAGGAGAGAGAATGGGGTTAATGAAACTGGAGGACTTCAGAAAGAGATTCACATGTTCATCCTTGGGCATCGCTGATCCGGCATAGCTGTTCCTGTGGATGGCTCATGGTGATCTGAAAGGGGCTTTGAGGCCCAGAGGTCCAGGGGCACGTCTGCAAGACATCGGGTGGTTTACTAAACAGCCCCAAAGGGGAATAAAATCCATTCCAGAAAGATTACATAAATGAAGGAGTGGGCTGCTTGGGAGTGTGCTTTCCCCCCTGGTCCAGTGCTGTTTGTACAGCTGTCCCCGCTGATCCAGCAGCCAGTTCTATGCATAGCACCTTCCAAGGGGGAGAAACCAGCCTGTGCAATTTGTGGCACCCCCTAGTGATGAAGAACGGTACAATTTAATTTGACCTGTGCAATCGCAGGTTTTGCACTTTTTTGTCTTCTGCACCCCCTGGAGAATTGGATTTTTATTTTAGTCTTGTATTAGACATTTAGGGTTTTTACCTTTTTTTATCATTTTAAAATCTCTTAATCTGCCCAGTTTAATTGAAGGTGGTTTTATCCTTTATTCTCTTTTGATACCACTCTTTGCACTTTTATTGTGTAGACTCTTATCCTACAATGGGGTATTATAATGAGAAGTCTTTGCTTGTTAAAACCAGTGCTAATAAAAATAAAAGTAAATCTTGTACTTGCCTGTCTGTCCAGTGCAGTTGTCCAGGGACTCTGTGGAAGCCAGTGCAGAATTGTGGGTGTTGGGGTGGTGACGTGGGCAATGTCAAATACCTGTGACATCGTATCTAGAAGCAAATGTGTAATTTGGCACATACATTATAAATAACACTGCTAGGCCTGTGCTGAAAATCACACATCATTGTAGAATTGCATAACTTTCTTCTTTTATATACATACATTTTATTATCAAAATATAAGCTGCATCTTGCATTAGCATACATTTCCTGCATTGCTGTTGCCAAGATGCACTAACCCAGTCATTGAGTTTAGCTTCATAAAAGGTCAGGCTTAACAACATGTGAATAGGTTTCAAATTATTTGATTTGCTCCCGTTCCCACCATGACCCTCGTACATTTTTGGAGCTTGCAATTTGTCTATCACAATTTTGTTGTGATCCCAGCCTTATAAAGAAAATGTGTTAAATAGCTGGCTACTGTAAATAGAGCTTACATAAACCAACAGAGACAAATTTCAAGGAAAACTAATACACATGCATTACCAGGACCAACGAACCTAGCTAATTGCTGTACCAATGCAGAACAAAGAAACTAGACTAGCACATACATGGCTAGTATTATAAAAAATGTGACCTAATGAAATAAGAAAGAGAGACTTGTGCAAAGTTCAAGATTCCTACTCCTTTGACTTCTTGCAGTGTATTCGGTACTTTTGTACTGTCCTTAGTTTGTATTGCTCAATTTATTTTACTTATATAAAAATATATTATGCACTGCAGCGATTGATGATATAATGCCACCAGTACACTATAACTACATAGACCAATCCTCTTCACGCTAACATGCAAAACAATAAAATAAAGAAAGAAATCTAAAATGTTTGTTCTGTCACTGGTCTTTTAAAGTACACACTTCAGTGTAGGAGAATCTTTAAGCCACTTGGCACACAGATGAAAGTGTGAACTAGGGAATGCTATTGATTTGACCCGTGTAGGCCTGCAATGCATGATCTATTAGTGTATTATCTGATGTTTGTTTCTTTAAGATTTTTGAAAGTTTTAATTATGTCCCTGGCCATTAGGAGTATACATTTTACATATGTAAGCATTTATGTAGGAATAAAGTTATTATGAAATAGTTGCTGTAACCCATCTTCAGGCAGTGTTTCCGCTGAGACACAAGTTCAAACATTACTCATGGTTCTCTTGTTTATGGATAAACATGATTACTCAGAACATATAACATTAAATCAGACCCACATTTTAACTTATTGTGAATTTGGTGTGTTTTTATTTATTTATTTATTTATTTATTCTCAATTCCCGATTTAAGGAAATTCTCAAGGAAAGCACTGTTCAGTTAAATTGCATTTATGTTGTCTTTGAGATGGAGATTTATTTCTCACAATGTGCTCGGATAAATCCAATCAAAAGTGGACCATATTTTCTTAATCTGCTCTATTACACTGAAATGGACATGCATTAATCCAATATTCAGAAAGCACAGATAATCATAATGTCTGGATAAATTAATTAAAGCATGGCATTTATGCCACGGTTCCACTGCTACATTTATAACAAACTAAATAGTGCCTCATAGAGGGGTATTTCATTTCACACCTGGAACATGATGGGTGGTAAGTATATTATCCAAAAAAGCAATGCAAGCAAATCATATATATATTATGTATTTACTTATAATGTGTGACCATCTACATTTTTAAACCCAGCATAAAGTGCTTATTTGTAATTTATTTTAATGATCACATTGACTTTGCATACTGTATTATCATATTGTGATGACTAATGCACTGCCAAATCAAGAATCCATACTTTGAACACTCATTCATTCCTCTGAAAAGTGACTAGAGCAATGCAAAATCCATCTCCGAACAATACAGAAACATCTGTGGTCAGGATCATGGGTGTTAGTCAGTACTTCACTTCGAAGAGTTAGCTTGGCATCCAAGAGTTTCAGCAGAAGTCTGATGGACAAAAAAAAAAAAAAAAAAAAACTTCTGCCTCTAAGAATTTGCATAAAACCCACATTTTGACTCCCAAATACTATGAGTCAGAACAAAAATGCAGGTAGAGCAGTTAAATAATTAAGTATCCCTGAAACTGCTAGACAACAGCAACTTCAGTGATCTATATTGTTTTTGAATATATGTGGACACTTTTCTATTTCTTTAGACTGTATGTCTAGTTGAAACTGAAAGGAAAAGTAGTACTGAATGTAAATTATCAGTGCATGTTTGATGCATGAGTCAAAGCCTTTTACATTCCTCTGGTGTGTTGCATTTGCAAGTGACGTGAATTGTGATTGGTCTTACCTGTCACAATGCAAGATATATTTTTTTCCAATCAAACCAGTATCATCATGTTACCAGCTTGTGTAACCTAGAAATACTGAGAAAGATCACTTGGTAGGCACAACATAGACCCATATATAATACTGCTTAAATTTATTTTAGAGATTAATTTTGCACTGTTAAAAAAAAAAAAAGTTGAATAGAATAAATTATCAGTTAAACCTCTGGTGTCAAGCTGTAGATTGTCCTCTCACCTCTCATTTGCTATGTGATAGAACTGCAGAAGAGAAAATGCAACAATCCAACTTCTAACTTAAATTATTAAACAATGTGTTTTTCTAGTCATACATCTACTAAAAAAATACATATAGTAGCTTTATTTTTAGGCACAGAAAAAACTGATTGATGCTATACAATATTTTGCTATTAAAACAATGTAGGGATTATAAATATTTTAGATACAATATGCAGTACAATGTAGAAAGCTGGACTCATAACATCAATAAGCAAATCCATCTTTTTAAATTTAGCATTTACGTGGACGGACCACATTGGGTTATTTATATATATATATATATATATATATATATATATATATATATATATATATATATATATATATTTCTACATGAAATACACACATGCATACACATTATATATAAAAATTTACAGAACTTCAACACCCAGTGCTGTTTAAATTATACATTATAAGCTAAGCTAATGCAAACTTCTATTTTCCCTTTTATGTCTAACTTTTACATATTAAACTCACAAAAACATCTGGAAGGTTACAGACAACAAATATATTTTGATAAAGATGTGTACAGATTTAAATGTTAATATATTCTATGTAGTTGTACGTATTGCACCCAATGTATTTATTTTACCTATCTTGTGCACTTGTTTCCAGGGTTCAGAAATTCACGTACATTTTGTCTCCTTTCTCAAGAAACTCCAATCCTAGTCCATGTTAACTGCAAAACAGACAATGTCAATACAATATACAGGGAAACTCTCTATATACCGATATCTATGGTACCATGTTTCTTCAAGTGCATGTACCATGCTAGAAAATCTGCATAGAAAAAAAAAATGTCATTAATCTGTAGTGACCACTTTGAATATGCTTATGCTGTTGCTGAGAGCAAATAAAAGATACAAAAACTGCTATCTATTACTACCAGTCTGTTTGTTGTCTCTCCCCTACTGAATATGGCTTATAGGTTTCAATAGAATTTCATAGATGGGCAAATATACCTAAATTACATTTATTCAAAATCTTCATTACATAATCATATACCTACTAAATGCTGTCTGCAGTGCCAACAAAGCAGGCATCCCATGGTAAAAAAAAAAAAAAAAAAGATCCATAATTGTCATGATTGCTAGCCCTGGGTACGACATGACTTCCTGCGCCTTTCTACATGAAATATGAGTGTGCTGGATTATGTAAAGGTGATGGGTTTTATATATGTTCTGTTTGCAGGGTCCAGCTCTACTCTTGGAATACATTGGGGGTTTCCCTAGCAACGCAGACACAGTGTTGGGGATAGCAAATGTGATTATCAAACTTAACAACATTTATTAAAAACGGGACCATAAATCTGCAAACCGAAATAAAATGTTACAAGTCCACAGAAACCAATTGTAACCTAATCATTGGAGAGGAATCGGAATCAAATGGCACATAGGCTACACAGTATATGTGTGTGTTGGCTCAAATCAGATCTAGTGCATGCTGCTTTAATGTTCTTTTCTTTAGAAGATCGGAGTCTGGCTGACTTTGAAAATGATAGTGACGCATAATGTGATGTGTGCCTGAATTTGACCTCCCAATGCAAAGGTAAGAATTGGCTCTGTAAGATATATGTACAATGAAAATCAAAGCCCGATAAACAGAAAATTAAACCTTATGTGACACCAGGTGTCATCATTATCAAAAGCCCCTTTCCAATTAGAAATCTATTGTGGTTGTTCTAGGTTATACACTATCAGATTTATATGAGCTAACACACAAACATACTCTATGGCCTACATGTAGCCTTCGAGTGGTACCACAGATATTAGTATGTATAGTGTTGCCCTGTATTTTGTAATATGAATATTTCTGTTTTGCCAAGGAATTGACATTGACAATCTTTAAGCATGAAATAGACAAGTTTGTTTAAACCTATCCATAATGGAAAGCATTTTTATTTAAAAAGGAGCACACAATTAGCCCTGTAATACCAAAGTGAATGTATAAACCTGCATGTTATTGCTCCGATACACAACCCCTGTTATAGCTGAGATCACTTCACTACCCTATGTTTTGAGGTGCTCAATAAAACAATTGTCTTGTTAATGGTATCAGTTGCATAACCAACATGCAGGAAAGAGGAACTTGCTTACCCAGGGGACAAAGTAATTATTATTAAATGCATGATTTGTCATCAGATCTGTGTGATTTAATGGAGAGATGGATATGGAGCTTTAAAGGCAGGTAGTGAAAGCTATAATAAATGTTGAAAATAGGCAGCTCCGAGGCACTACCACATAGTCCGCTTGTGTAGATATGTGATAAAACTGAAGACATCAGACACTTGGCCAGGGATACACTACTCCACTTCTGGAGGGCCACAGTTTGGTTAATTTTATAATTCTTTCTGAATCATCTGCACCTTCCAAAATAAGAAAATGTTAAATTGCTTCAGTTAAGTTGTGGTAGAGAAGAGCTCAGGTGGAGTCAAAATCTGAAGATATTATGGCCTTCCAGACCTCCCCTAAGGTACTTCCGTCAAGGCAAATTATAAATGAATGAAACATAGGTGGTAAAAAGGATTTAAAACACTATTACAAGCCCAAATTCAAAACCAGTTAGCTTAAAAAGAATCAAGCAGTGACAGATTTGATTTGTTGATATATGAATGTATTCTTTTGCTTGTTTACAAAATAATGCACTTAAAATCTAAGAGTAATATCCACCTGCCCAATGTTTAAAATATATTATGTATTGTCAGCATCATATGCCAAAAGATCTTACATGCTAATAATGAAAACTTCACAAGAAGAAATTAAAATACCAAACTACATGATTCTACCACCTGAGCAAACTCTTACAACATCACCTTTACTCCTTTGAGTTTACTATCCTGCTGTCAATACATGTGTGATGTATTCTCGTCACCCGATTTGCTTGATACTCTAGGTGTGCGTGACATTCATTCAATTCAGTGGCAGCACCTGACCGGAATTATTTTTTCTTATCTGAGTGATTCAGCCAGCACTTATCTTACTCTGCTGAGAGAATGACACAGATGAAGAAGAAGAGTATGCTTGATGCAGATGCAATGTCACTGTGACTTTTACTTGGATGAACATGCCTGATGGTTATTAAAATGATAATAACTGATGTAGACCTCTATCTCTCTGTTAAAAATGCATATCCTGCTGTTTTTTTTTCTTTCTACATGGACCAATACACATGCCTACACCATCCATCCACAACAAACCATTTTTGTGACTCCAGGTGCATTGGCAGGAGCAAATAGTTTTTTTCTATGCATTTAATTTTTTATTCTTAGTTAGGCATACAGATGGTTGATATGGATGTTTTTCCAAATGAACACCGTTAGGAAAATAAAGATAAATTACAAAAAAGAACAAGATAACCCTTTTATAGTCTTGTGAATGTGGAACATGCTTGACAAAGAGGAGCAAAAGAGCTTGTTCAGAAACTGAGTACTGACACAGGGTAGGTGCGAGGTTCATTTAAACTGTTTTACATAGATATTAAAACTGCGTACACTTGGGTGGCCCTTTAGCATGAATATGTTTAAATGATTGGTTCAAACAGGAAGAAAGGAAATGGAAACCCTGATCTATCAAAAGCATTCATGTTTGTTTTAAAATCTGAAAATGTTGTTTTTTTCTTCTGTACCTATATTTTGATATGCATTGATATTTATTCATTTCTGTTTTGTATAGTTGGCTATACATTTATCATGACAAGTTAGGTTGTGTAAGGAATTAAACTGAGCTGGGATTATTTGGAAGTGAATGTATTATAATTATGCATTACTCAGAAGACACTCTTACTGATAGGTAATAACAGACATGAATGCTATATCTGTCCCCACAAATGGTAATATGTGTTTATTTACTTCTTATATGGCATACCCAACAACATTATTCACCATAACTGATGATCTGCCCTTTATTAACAGTTAATTTCATTTATTTCTTAACTCTAATAACAAATATTTGGATAATCCCAGCCTCAGTCTCTACACCAGGCAAATTGTCACTTCCCATTGTTTTATGATTGACACAATCCTGACCTAATATACAAACAAAATAATTCATTTCAAGCCATTTTCACTGCTGCATCATATTAATCTAACATAATAAGAATTGTACTCTGTCATATTTATAATATATGAAAATATAATTATATGCAACACAATAAATGGACATACACATATAGGCTTAGACATAATTAGCATGGTCAATAACCTAGAAAGCAGAGTCACTGGGGACATGGACAGTGCAGAGCCACATTGACCTCAGTTCTTCTATTGACTGACATCATTATCTGGACATAACTTGGCTCACTGGACACAGTTAACCTTGCCATGTAGAAGACAGTTGCAAAGCTAAATACTTGCATTAGGTATTTAGTGGGATAGGAAACCCAGATGTGCACATGCATTTAAAATATGAGCATAACACTTTTAATGCCAAGAAAAACAAACGTGTACAGACAATTCTCTATAGATATTGATACAAACGCATTGGACTTTTGTGGTAATTCTCAGTGTTCAGATGGCGCAAGAAATCAGAATTCAGAGGAATCCAAATTTCCCTAATGCTTTATCCCATAATATCCCAATTAGGGTTCCATTTCAGTTCAATGTTGACAGTATGTAACCGGTATTGATGATTCAATCACAGATACTGTAGGATACATAATGAAAAGGCTGATTTTTAACTCCTCGGTTGAAGATGCAGCTTAACTCTCCGACTGCCAGAGTCAGACCACTAGTCATGCTTCACTTATTTTCACAATAAAATGATATGAAGGATACATTTAATAATAATGATGCCTCTAAGTCTATTTTAGTAACTGTAGTATTAGTCATATCCATACAAAAGTAAACTGACAAATCAAAATGGAATTGGCAATACTATTCTGTAAAAATTGAATTAATAGAGACTTATATATAGTAAAATCAATCACATCTTTAACAGAAATTATTCACAGCATGTATTGTATTTTAATGTCTCTCCAAATTTACATAGACATACTTATTTCAGTTTAGATAAGGGGGTTGAGGGATGGGTGTGGGGGTCTAAAGTTTAGCGTTTGGGGGTGGATTGAGTTGAACAATCATTAAATATAGATAAGTCTTAATCATAATATGTTCAAATGTTCAAGCTAAAAAGTATATTTTTTAAAATGTATTTAAAAACGACTTCCAAATGTAAAATGCTATCGCAGTCACGACAGAAGGTATGTGGGTTGTTGTCGGAGATTTTCCATGTCACTGTGACAGGAGACCCATGAATGTGTGTGCTAAGAGGTTTTGCAAAGCTTGGGGATATGTCTAGCATAGGCAACTGCTTTCTTCATATGGCTCTCGCTGCTTTTAAACATTGCATAGCCATCATATGAAAGCAGGAACACCCACCTACATATGGTAATTGGATACAGAAAATCAACACTTCTGGCCCCCTTGAGAAAATGGCTTTATTCAATCAAAATGTTACTTTTATCTGCATAAAATAAAAGCTGGGGAGTTTGGTTACACAAAAACATTGACTCAATTTTAATGTATAACCCATGTATCTATGTGGTCTATATTTCTAAATGACATAAATTAAAAGGTTACTACCGAGGTGGGGTGAGAGATAATTTAATTATACATTTTTTATTGAATTTAACATACAAATACACACACGCACACATATTTGGAAAGAGACAGAATTAATGGAGAGGTAGCCAAAAGTTTACACACCACCTGTCTTAACAGTTTAACCAACTGGAATCTTTACAGTTTTCACTTGGCTAAATCAGTGTCCAACAAACTCAAACTATGAAAATATGATTTAAAAATAAATAGTTTAATTTACAGTTGTTGTTTTTTTTTAATAAATGAAGGGTGTAAATACTTTCCTTTCAGCTACGACTGTTATAATGGAAAATGTGCTGTTTGTATTCAAAAAAACATGTTTAGAAGAACTCTACATTCGTTTTGAAAATTATTACTTTATGTTACAGTCTTCAGATAGAAACTATACTTAAATGCAATGTAAAAGTAATGGAACATACCTTATTTTGAAAAATGAAAAGACTATATGTGTGAAAACTGTTTGCTAATCTGAAATTGTCAATTTCAGAATTCTTTGAAAAATATGACATGGCATATGACACGGCTCATTTACTGGTTAAAAGTGTCAAAGTATAATTTTCATACATTGTTGGATGATATACTGCTTTGAGGAAGAGAATACTGAAAGCAAAAACTCTGAAAGATATAGAAGAAATTTCATATTACTGTAGGTCATGGGAGGTGCAGTGAAACTCAGATTATCCACATGAGTGACTTTTACATCAAAGAACTCTGTGAAAACTGCATTTTAAACTTCACAGAGGAGAAACAAAAGAAATCTTAGCCTTGCTACTTTTAGAACTCCAATAATCACCTCCAAGCACTTGAACAATCTTACATTGTAGCTTGAATATAAGAAAAAAACCTTTTGAAAATGTTTCACATTGATATTTTGATTCCCAGCATGACTACACTTTGCAGTTTTTGATACTCTCTAAAAATAATGAAGTTAGGATGCACATAAAAAGGAAGCTGCAATCATTAAATTCTGAAAATATTTGTATGGTACGTTTTTTATTTCTTTAAATAGGTGATCATACTGTTAATGAATGAAAAATTGTAGAAGAGCAAATTAAGTAAATTACCAAGATATGAAATACGGATTTTAGCAGTTTGATATTAAGGTTGAGTGAAACTTTAAAATTGGGAAAACTTTATTATTTATTGTAATAATAAATATTAATTAACTTATAAATAATGTTTTTCATCAATTGTATGTTAAATGTAAATGTGCTAATCCAAAGATTTGTTTTGTTTATTTAATACATGAATTAAATCTTTCTGGCATTAGTCTATTCCTCCTAGACCTATCATACTTGTCAAGTCCAATTTATTTGCTTAAAAAAAATGCAATAATAGAAATGATGCTTTTTAAATTTAATGAAAGTGCAATCAAATGCCAACTCAGAAGTACAGCATCAGCAAATACAGCAGTCCAACAGTGATGCCATCTGCACCAGTCTAAACATTCTCCCTGGTTTCTACTTGTTATGGGCAGCATGGTCACCGGACTCACAGATTCATGGTGTGCAGGCAATTTCTGTAATTTGTTTGTTAATAAATGCACCACTGTGGCCCTTTGTAGTGGTTATGGGTGTGGTGCTGCCTTTTCCGGTGTCACATAGAGCCTTAGTGCCCAGATATCAGTCCTGTCAAGGGATGACAATCTAGGAACTCTGTTGGAATTAGGACTAAGTGTCCTAGGACTAAATACGAGATATTTATCCTGCTGCATACCCTTGGATGCCTCTGCTTTGAGGCTTTGCAAAGGCACCTGTCTTTTTACTTCACTTAAATATCACAGGTTCACCACAGAAAAGGAGATTGAGAAAAATAAGACATGTCCTGTCTTATACCCACTTTTGACATCAATGTTGCTGTCACAACAAAAGAAAACAGTATAAAAAAGCCCTGCCCGCATTATGTTTAAGCAGCCAGATATTTTGACACATACAAACGCATAAAACCACGACTTTAGAACTCATTGACCTTCATTTTTTGTGTTGTCCAAGCCTATAAGTAAGATGCATACCACTCTTACAGATCAAGCTTTATTTTTGTTTGTATGAGAGCTTACATGCTGAAGTTTTCAATTGTACATTTTTTTAATTGCTTATATGGACTTGATCTGGAAGAGTGGTGTATATCTTACTTATACACCATAACAACACCTAAAGACACAAAACTAAATGTTTTTGTTGCTGTTGTGGGACCTTTCCTTTAATGTCTATAGAAATGTTTATTTAAATGCAAAATTCAAGGAGAAAAAAGGGAAAAGAAAAACTAGAAATCTGACTAGGATTATGGTTCATGGAGACACAGCACAGCTCCACCATAACAGTTTGACACTACTTGAGAAGAGATCACTGCCTGGAGAGCATGAGCATTTTACAGATTCATCAGATTGGACTTAGTGGACTGCAGTCCTCAAGGAAATAAATCTAATAGCAAGGGACATGGTAAACACAGTAAATGCCCTTTTTTGTTCTTTTATTTTATTGATAAGACTATAGATATGATTTTTGCTACATGTATGACAGTTCACTCAGCCCTGTTCTGAGAAGAAAAGCTGATTCCATGTTTTTACCGCCAATTTGTTAGTTTTAATTGGTACATTTTGTACTAATAGTACTAATAGTGGACTTCAACATTATTCCTTTCTTGGTCAAATAATATTGTATTACTTTCCACCATTACATTGTCTGTGTCAGAGCTAAATTCAAATATTTATATCAGTAAACCATAGTTTGTGTAGATATAGGCAATAGTTCATAAAAGCTTTTTTCACTGAAAAAATAAATCAGACCAAAAGTTGTTTAATTCTTAAGGTAAGTAGACTGATATTGAAGGAATCATATTTGGCTTTGCCAGCAGATAAGTTTGTGTGGGCTACAGCATCTCCACTCATTCAGTTATTCATGATGGAGAGAATTCTCTGCATCAGAATCTCATGATGTACTTGGTAATCCTTTAAAATATATATTCTTACTTTTTCGAGACAAAACATACATAACTCCTTTGTGTATGAAGTTTTCCAAAATGTATGTTTTCATGACATTTGTAAAATATAGTGAATGTGCATTATATCTGACTGCATAATAAACAGCTACTTTTGTTAATGTACAGACAGTGTTGTTATACCATACATGTTTCTACTTGCAAAACACAACCTAATATAGGTTAAGTACACAGATTATTTTAATCAAGGTTCTCAGTAGAATGAAAGGGACAATGAGAGCTGCTCATTTAATGATCAGAAGGTGAAGGATGTGTATTTAATATATTGTCAGGCAGTTTCATTCAAATTCATATTAGTAACAATATGTTAAAAAGGTTTCTCTAGCCTTAGCATTTTGCAGTCTTCACATTCTCTGATACAGATCCACCACTGCTATCAACCTTTACAACTAATAGCTGTAAGGAATAAAATTATAAATATTCTAAGGTGCTGGTATGATTAACAATTAAGTCAGATTAACCTAAATGTATGTACATATATACAACTATCTCTAATTCCAAGAGTCTTGGGTTTCAGTTTGACATCAAATAAATGAGGGATGAAATTATGGATTGCTAGAAATAACAAAATGGTTTCTATGGAATGAATGGGTATGGGACTGCAATTATAAATATGACAAATGTATATCAATCATTTGTATTTGTTTGGCTGTCTGTATCTGGCATTACTATTATTCTTACCTGTGTATTGGGGTCCTTGTAATTGTTATCCTTGTAAAACATATATTTCTTGTGTTCAATGTTTATCAAGTGGCAAGTAGCTACAGGATGATTTGCAGGTTGTTGACCCATGATGCATTCTGATGAATGGAGCTCTACTGGTCAAACATCTTACAAGAGTTATTTAATTGGGAAAAAACTATTCTTACTAAATAATGCCTTTGCACCTCGATAATATACGATTGGGAGCGATCAGGAGACTGCATATTGACCCACACACAAGAAGGGACAAAATACAAGTTTACTAAAGGTCCTTACCTTACCAAAGTATTTGTTTATTGTTTTATTAGTATAGTTCATGTCTTTCAAACCAGGGCCCCAGACATGGCTATCCAACCCCACACATCATCATACATATTTAGTTTATTCTGTTTATTAAAAAGATCTATGGAAAACATCTATTAAAATTACACCTCATTGTAATAGGTTGTATGCTTATTGTATTTTATATTGATTGTATTAATGCACTTTTGTAATGTTTTAAAATATAACTTCTACAAAAGTAATTCTGCATAAGGGCATCTGCTAATAAATATATAAATAAATAAATGATAATAATACAGGGACAAATTTCCTAGCATAATAATGTATTGTAGAAGAAAATAAACCCATTTTAAATTAAAAATGTAGCCCACAGCCTTGTGTCTTACAATGCCTCTGGGCGTGTGGTTATTCTAGCACAACTGACACCCAGTTGGGTCTTATTGCATACATAAAATATTCTAATTTTTCAATTACAGACAATTGGCATAAAGTTCAACATGTGCATAAATTTAATCTAAATTATGTTTGCTTATTTTTTCACTCCACATTTATTATCAAGATGTGTGCCTAATCCATTCCACCTCATCTTCTCACCCACATATGAATTGCTATATTTATATGACTACCTCTGTAGTGGAAGAAAGATCAATAACCATTCCTGTGTTATATTTCTGCCATCATTCTTTGATTTCAAAAGTGAATTAATATCCTCTGTAGACAGATTCACTATCCAGACTTTACAGTATCTGATTAGCCTTTTGGCTTTTATCCACCAAAACCAAGAACTGAACCTATTACCCTGACCTTTTTCAAATCACTAGCAAAGACAGCTCTCATGGTTGATTAATTAAAATGCTTGAAATTGTTGCCTAAGGATATATTAATGTTGAAAAATACATGCCTCTATGTAAGCATTATTGATTACAGTTTAGTGCTCTGTATTCTGCATTTAAGGGGCCAGAATGTCATTTCCAAGAGTTGGAAATACTTGAAAACAGGGTAGAAAAAGTCAATAATATTGCTATAGAACAAAAAGTGTTTCTGTCTCTAAAAATTAGAAGGGTACAGTGACAGAATGATAAAAAGGCGTAAAAAAAAAACTAAAATACTGGTTACCGAATAAATACTTACGGACTAAAATGGAGGAATTCCCTAATACAAAGTTACTGACCCAGCAGAATTGGATTAAGAAAAAAAATAATTGCAAGAAATAGAAAACAATTTACAACTGAGAACTTATCCCCAAAATTAAACTGATGACAACAGTGCTCCCATGAAATATGAATGTGTTTTATCTTTTCTGTTTTCCCCATTCCCTTCTGTAATGGGTAAAGGATATAAGATGCCTTCCAAACAAAAAAGCTTGTATTGACCGCTCTAGGCTTTCACCACCAACATTTATCTCTGTTAAGCATGATGCATAATGACATCATGCTTACAGTGCATTAAGGTAAAAATGATTTCTAGCTCCTACTCAGCAGTAAGAGTAATTAAGGTAGACAGAAACAACTGTCGTACACAGCTTTAAAAGAACCCGGTGGGTCTTTCTTCTATACAGAGGCTAACCATGATTTTCAATCCCTCCATAAACCCTTTGGCCAAGCTTCAATAACTTCATAAAGCAAAGAAACGATGCAAACGGAACCCAGCTCCTTTAAATATAAATAATGGTTACACACTATTTCCTTCGGCTTCAATACATATGCCTCTGCTGTGGAAACTTACAATAGAAATGAATGAATGACTCATGTCTAACATCAGGTTTCCTTGTCTTTTTAATGTCCCCTTCCGTCTCCTCTTCCAGCCCCCAATCTGACTGTAACCCCTGCTATGGGCTCCTGGAAGATAAGCCCACACGATTCTTAACCCTTGCCTGCCAGAGGTGGAACCAACTAGCAGAGAAGATCAGCAATGTCTCGGAGCAGCTTCTGATGCCTCCTGGAAACTTGGCTTTTCAGATTGCACCAGCACCTTGTATGATTCATCTCCATCTGTGTAACCTAGAGTTTGCTAACTCTACTACAGATCACATTTTCCTTTGTTTAATTCTTAGCTATTAATGCTCGCTATTAAAGTATTCAGTTGTACTGTATTTTGTTGCTGTGTGTAACTCCATAGTTTGTATTGTATTTTATATATCTGGTATTGAACACAGTTTTGTAACCATAACACTATGCAATGTTTTTTAAACCTATCATTCTTGATTATGAGTTGCCATTTCAAAGGCATTTACCAAATAATATTAATACTAATATTACTAATAATTATTAATTATTATGGATTATGAAAACAAAGTAGGTAACGATATGTAAGGAAAGGTATGTATCTGTCTTTGTAAAACTAGACATTTGACCTTTACTCCCATTGTCCTTTCTGGTTTGTTAATCCAGTGACCTGTTAATTATATGTTAACCTCTGTGAAAGTTTTTAATCTAGGTGAGAGTTAATGCATAATTAAAATGGAAAATGTCAGATTCTGACCTAATACAGTGTATTTGGTATGAAGAATGCTCCTCCAGTTATAAAATAATACTGTTATATTTATTTATTTATTGGTATTGTAAAATAAGCACACACAGGAGGTTTTGAAACCTGAGCCATACTAGAGTTATGCTGGAATGATCAGATAAAATGGATCACCAACACGAATCAGATATTCACATAACTTTGCAACAGAGTTGCTGTTAGTTACACTTCAAATCTCCCTCATTAGAAAGGAAATACAGTTACTAACCCTACATTGCAGTGCTTGGTGATTCTCATTTTCAACAACCATTGTGAACCCTGCATAATTTTTGTATTGCGGCTCACAAACATATGTCCAAATAAGCATAATGCGATGGATAACAAAATCACAGTTGAAGCACATGGTGCTAAAAAATAAGAATGCACATAATTTGTATTACAATTGGATTAAGTAGGTACTAATCCTGTGAAATATGAGCCAATAATTTATTAACATAAACAAAACACCACATAAACTATCATTGTATATTGAAGATTTTCTATAAATACTCAGAGAGTATTCCTCCAGGGTTCCCTGCAAGCCTAACTTTCTGAAATAAAAGACAAACATTATTAATGAACAGAAACAATGCCAGTTGCAGTTCAACTAAAACCTACAGAAGCATACTGAATTACTTTTATATTACAACATTATATAATGTGTACAAAACAAGCCATAATACATTAACTTTTACAACATTTAAATGTTTGTACAATGTAACAGCACAGAAAAAATCCCGTACATAAAGCAAAAATGCTTAAACAGCTGAAACTATTACATTAAAGTAATCGAGCCAAGGTGTGCTTATGTTTAAATAACTTTCAATGATTAATGTTGCATATAAAGGTATAGATATAATTAAACATAATAAAACATGTGTTTCCCCTTGGGTATGTATGTGGGTATCAAAACTACATTTTATTATTAAGACAGCAACCTAATTTACTAGAAATCCTATTTTGCTGGTGTAATTTCTTGTTGAAGGTCACCCAATCAAACGCCATATAGGATTTAAGGAGATTAACAATGCATTTATTTACTGAGTAAGATACCTTGATTTCAATATACATGAGTGTTACCCCTTATCCATTTTTTAAATAATATTTTTGAATAATTGTTAAATCATAACCCTTTATTAATTCCAGTTCCTTGAGCCAGGCACTTTTTCAATTTTGTTATATTATCTCCTGATAATACAGTGAGAAATTTATTTAATTTAACTGTCGCACTGCAGCAGCTAAAATTAATTACACTGCTGTTTAATAAAAGATAGTTCACTGCCTCTATTGTAATAACAACATGGTATAGTCAGCATTTAGGAATCCTGGAAGGCAAAGACTGATTCAGAAGCAGATTTTTCTTTTTTTTTCCGTTCTTTTTTTCCCAGGGTTCCATCAGGACTAGATTAAACTGATCAGAGGATTAAAAACACATCTGCCTAGAAATCATTCCACTGTGTACAGCTCTGGAAATAATTAAGAGACCACTCCAAGTTCAGAAATCAATCTTAAGATGTCTCTTAATTTTTCCCAGAGCTGTATATGCACAAGGAATGTAATACAGAAATTTACTCAAAGCCTAATTTTCATTATAGAGAGCAAGCCATCTAAAAATGTAAAGCAAAATACATACTTCAAAACTTAGTTCAAAACTTACAAACATCTCTTTCTTATAAACAAAACTACACTCACTATGCTAAATTACTAAACTAAAGTAAAGTAGGAAGTTAAAGGGTATCAAATGAGGGATAAAAATGACATTGGGTAATGATTAAAACAGGGACAATATCCTACATAAGGGGAAGTTTACTCTTAATATTCAATAATGTTACTCCAACCCTAACTTTATATGTTAGTATTGGTTAGTTATTTTTAAGTTTGTTTTATCAGTCTCAATCACAGATTCAGGAGAGATGCTCACAATGCTGCCCACAGATTGCCGATAAGGAACCTTTCAATTTATGATTCTGCGTTCAAATATAAAATATATATCAATCCACTATATGATTAGGTAATATTGAATTTGGTCTCAACTAGTTAATGGCAAAATGATGAATATCTTTCTCCATATACACATATATATCTATATTAGATAGTCACTCATATGTATAGCAATCATATAACATATTTATAACACGTTTCATAGAACTAAGTTATGCAAACATACTTTAAGTAATATGTAATTGCATACCAACAACAAATTTAAATTGCAATATTTTTCATAAATAACAAATATTGAATGTTCAGAATCTCATTTGATTTCCTATTAGGCTGGCCACCCTAGTCAGGAGCTTATTAAGGATGCAGGCAGCGACTCAATGTAGAGTCCACATGGTGAGGAACAATGGTGCACCCGATCCTCAAGATTCTACATGCATCGAAGCGCCTTGAATAAGAAATTTGTGTGCAATCGAGGTTAAGGGGTGGGCCTTTAGGTCCTGGAAACTAAGGCATATGCATTGAGCCTTCATGATATAGCCCCCCATTGTAGTCTATGGAACAACTACTGCAGGTCCCCGCTGTGCTTTCCCGGCCCCCAGAAGCTGGTATTCACTTGCTTCAGCCTTACATCTCACAGCTTCCAGGTGCGCAAATGGCATGCTTTAGCCCACGGGCTCTGCACCTCCAGAAGCTGCTATTCACCTGCTTCAGCCTTATTTCTCTCAGCTCCCAGGGGCCGCACACTGGTTTTAACCCTATGGCTCGGCGCCTCCAGAAGCCCATATTGCTTTAGCCTTACTGGTCTCAGTTTCATCTCTTACAGCCTCCATTTCACACATTGTATGTGATCCTATATCAATATCAATAATACTATAATTAATCAAGTCGAATATTCTGCACTGATGGACGCATCAGGCATTGTTTCCATGACAACAAGAAGTTGCGTCGTCCACGTGCACGATGGCAGTGGCCTGGGTTTTGGGTCAGAACCGCAGAACAGCCTCGCGTTTTGATTGGGCCGCATCTGTCAGAGATATATTACGTCACACCCTGTTTATAGCCAGAGAGCGAGAGATGCAGACACGTGCAGCTATTCCAATAATATTATAATTATTAATTTCTTAGCAGATGCCCTTGTCCAGGGCGACTCACAAAATATAAGTGCAATACAAAGTGCAATAATACAGTGCAATTCAAGGCATAATACATTTTACAAATTCAGTTTACACAAGTGTTTTCAAGAAACAATAAAAAATCCTAGAATGAAAAAGCTGATAAGTGCAGACGAGATGATAAGTCAAAGTTAAGAGCTAAGGGAATGTGAGCGTATTGCTAGCCTATATCAATAACATTACATTAATACATACATAATATGATTGGGTGAGGTGAAATAGATTCATACATAGTCATATAGATATATAGACATGTATTGTTACATCGAGACATTGAGAGAGAAAGAACCTCTACTATGGTGTACAGGGTTAAACAGTGGGGGAGCACTACTTAGTTAAAATTATTCACAGATGTAATTATTGGCAAATTTTAATGTTTTAATTATGCATTCATGTAATTATTGGTATTTTAAAAATAATTTTATTTGTGAAACGGTTACCATTTAAATTACTACATAGCCTATATATATACACTCACCTAAATGATTATTAGGAACACCATACTAATACTGTGTTTGACCCCCTTTCGCCTTCAGAACTGCCTTAATTCTACGTGGCATTGATTCAACAAGGTGCTGAAAGCATTCTTTAGAAATGTTGGCCCATATTGATAGGATAGCATCTTGCAGTTGATGGAGATTTGTGGGATGCACATCCAGGGCACGAAGCTCCCGTTCCACCACATCCCAAAGATGCTCTATTGGGTTGAGATCTGGTGACTGTGGGGGCCAGTTTAGTACAGTGAACTCATTATCATGTTCAAGAAACCAATTTGAAATGATTCGACCTTTGTGACATGGTGCATTATCCTGCTGGAAGTAGCCATCAGAGGATGGGTACATGGTGGTCATAAAGGGATGGACATGGTCAGAAACAATGCTCAGGTAGGCCGTGGCATTTCAACGATGCCCAATTGGCACTAAGGGGCCTAAAGTGTGCCAAGAAAACATCCCCCACACCATTACACCACCACCACCAGCCTGGACAGTGGTAACAAGGCATGATGGATCCATGTTCTCATTCTGTTTACGCCAAATTCTGACTCTACCATCTGAATGTCTCAACAGAAATCGAGACTCATCAGACCAGGCAACATTTTTCCAGTCTTCAACTGTCCAATTTTGGTGAGCTTCTGCAAATTGTAGCCTCTTTTTCCTATTTGTAGTGGAGATGAGTGGTACCCGGTGGGGTCTTCTGCTGTTGTAGCCCATCCGCCTCAAGGTTGTACGTGTTGTGGCTTCACAAATGCTTTGCTGCATACCTCGGTTGTAACGAGTGGTTATTTCAGTCAAAGTTGCTCTTCTATCAGCTAGAATCAGTCGGCGCATTCTCCTCTGACCTCTAGCATCAACAAGGCATTTTCGCCCACAGGACTGCTGCATACTGAATGTTTTTCCCTTTTCACACCATTCTTTGTAAACCCTAGAAATGGTTGTGCGTGAAAATCCCAGTAACTGAGCAGATTGTGAAATACTCAGACCGGCCCGTCTGGCACCAACAACCATGCCACGCTCAAAATTGCTTAAATCACTTTTCTTTCCCATTCAGACATTCAGTTTGGAGTTCAGGAGATTGTCTTGACCAGGACCACACCCCTAAATGCATTGAAGCAACTGCCATGTGATTGGTTGGTTAGATAATTGCATTAATGAGAAATTGAACAGGTGTTCCTAATAATCCTTTAGGTGAGTGTATATATATATATATATATATATATATATATATATATATATATATATATATATGCCCTCATTGCGATTATGCCCCTTCCAGAGTCCGTTGTAAATCTGCTGCTGATTCATCCACACATCCCCCCCAACACCCCTGTCATGGAGAATTCACCCCCCTACATCCTCAGCTTGACAACTTGGTTACACAAACAAACACAATGGGACAATGATATATCAAAATATGCAAAGCAGGATAATTAACTAAATAATAATAATATCTTGGACTCAGGTTCCTCTTCATTATGGAGAAATCATTGTCCAGCAGGGGGTGACAAACTGTTTCATTCATTTGACAGTCTTTTCTTCTGTTTGCAGGGAGCTGATTCCACCAGACCAGACGAGACGGGGAGATTCTGGTCGACAGAGCTGCAGAGTCTTGGATCCTTGGAGCGGTCCGGAGGTCAAGGCCAGCAGAGATTGGGACGGACCGGGACCGAGAGGGGACCTAGGAGGCAAGGAGGAAACAGTCTTCAGGAGTCTCATGGGCTCCCTCTCTGACTCTGAGTTGGAGTCCATCTCCCATGCACTGGCGGAGAGCAACTGAAAGCTCTGGCCTACATGATCGACCAGCCTGTGGTTTGCACGGATGCGCCATCCGTGGCCAGGGTGGGGCTGCTGTGAATAAGGCCAAGAGCGAGGTCTACCTCTCCCAGGCATGGCCTGTCAGCTGGGGCCCGTCGACCATGTTCCCAGTGAAATTGGCCATTAAGGTTCTGGGGATCATGATCGACGAGACCAATATGGGCAACTGGAGCTGGGAGGAAGCTTTATCTGAAGTACAAAGGAAGATCCACAGCTGGAGCACAAGGACCTTGACGATGACTGGTAAGGTGCCAGTCGTAAAGGCCATCCCTCCCAGACAGGCATACCACTAAATTGATTAAAAGATTTATATTTAGGTTTGTCTGGGGGAGTAAAATGGAGAGGCTGAAATTAGTGCAGATGGTGAAGGGCACCCGGGATGGAGGCAGGGGAATCCCTGACATTGTGCGGCTTATTATGACACAGGGCCTGGCATTTGTGGTTACGAATATCCAGGCTGCTGGCAAGAAAGTGAGTTTCATGAATCCCTTTTACTTTGCCAGCAGCCTGAGACCACTCAGCTTCTGCGCCATGGATAATACCAGGCCGCACTCGTGGGATCCCCCACTGTTCTACAGGGTACCCCGAGCCTTTGCACTCGCATTAGGCCTCCACAAAGCCTTGCTGGTCTCCGAACTACAAGACCATAGCAGTAGTAAGATGAGATCTACCCAGGAGACCAGCAGAATAGAAAATATTCCTCCCAAAACCTGCAGAAATATCTGGGCTAATGCTACGCACATTTGCCTCACAAATACGCAGAAAGATGTCTCCTGGATGGCTGTGAGTCGGTGTCTCCCCACTTGAGTGTTCATGTATAGAAGGGGTTTAGCCCTGTTTGACACCTGACCCTACAAAGGCTGCCTGGGAAGGGAGATAGAGGCTCATATTTTTAAGGACTGCCCCTTTGCTTGCAGGGTCTGGCTCTTGTTCTGTCCGTTCCTCCACAGGTTTGCCGTACCTGTGCAGACGACCGCCCAGCAGATCCTATAGTTAGAATCCCATGATGGGATACCACCTCTGGGGACAGATACTGCCCCTGCTGGAGTCCAAGTCCAAGTGTTTTCATCGTCATACTGATATTGATGATTATTGCGTAAAGTAAGTTTTTAATTGTTTTTAAAGTATTGCACTTTTTATGTATATGATGGTTTTGGTGAAATTGTTTTGTTGTTTTCTCTGGTGCATTGGCCGTCTATTTTCCTTTAAATGCATTCGATTGTTTTTTTCAATAGATTTGTATTTGTTTTGTCTAATGCATTTCCTGTTTTATTTCAATGCACCAAAGAGTTTTGTATTGAGTTGTTTTCTATTGTTATTTTTCACTTGAGTTTATTTTGCTTTAATGTTTTAACTGAATGCACTTAATTAATGTTGAGTTCATTTTTCACTGTTTGAATATGATTTATTTAGTATTTTAATGATTTTAGAAATGGTTTTTAGAATTGGATTTAATGTTTTTATGTTTGTAATGTAAAATATTTAAATCAAACAGTAATTTACATACAATAAGTTTTTTCTTGAAATAACTAGCAATTATTTCCTTAAGTATTTTTTAATAATCATATTGAAAAGCAACACTATGCCATGTAGAACGATCAGAACATATGTAATTATTATGATAATGATGATAATGGTGATGTTAATATATATATATATATATATATATATATATATATATATATATATATATGCTATGTAGTAATTTAAATGGTAGTCCATATTTTGGACCATTTCACAAAGATAGAATCCGGTGATGTCAGTTTCCTGCAGTTAATCGCTTGTAATTGAATGATGATTGTAATTGTTCAGTCACTTATGCCTCTATTCCACTGGCTTAAGCGTCGTGTCATGCCATGCCGTCCTCAGACGCGTCCCAGAGCTTTTTTTGCAAAACTAGGCCGCTGTGAAGTCCATCCCTCTGATGGGAGGAGCAGCGACTGTGGGTTTGGTTGGTGTTTCGTTTTAAAAACAGAGACAGGAAACACTATGAGCGACACAGCCTGACGTGGAAAGGACTTTGTGTCTGTTTTATTCTTTGTGCTTTACATGATTTTAAACAGCGTAATAAATACATGTTTCTGTTAAGAGATATCAGGAAGAGCTAAACGTGTAGACAACATTATATTCAGACAAGCATGTCCCCGTAAGAATAAGTTTCCATGCACAACAATAATACTAAATAGCAAATATGTATTGTTATTATTATCGTCATCATTTCTGCTAGTATATATGTATTTTAAACTGCACAGCGTGACTCCCTTAAATTATTACTCTTTCTGCAGATTTGTAACTGCAAACGATACTATTTGCCGTATTATTTATAATTTACTAATCAAACTCCTTAACCAGGGCAAGTTACAGTCGAAACAAAATACACACGTTTAACGATTAATCATCCAGCTACAATATAGCAGGTTTAATTTAACTAAAGTGTGCGCGTCTCAGTCATGGCGTTTATGGACGCATTTATTATATATTATTATTTACAGAGGGAAACCCAGATCTGCTGTATTTATTTATTCATTAATGTATCTTGTAAATGGGCATGTTAACTGAAACCTGTTCACCTTCATACTGATAGTCTCTGCGGATTGTCCTGCACACATTCACACAACACAGCCTGAAACACCGGGCAGCTGCTACGATCCGATTATTATCCTTCAGTTTATTTTAACTAGTCACGGCACTGCACCGGTCCTGTTAAATCCAAGTTTTTAATGCATTTTAATATGTGGATTTCACTCCATGCTGCTAATAAACTTGTAATTTCTTCGTGATCGCACACGGCACTTGAGATTATATCTTCCGACACAATGTATCTGATCTCCTCCCTGTCTGTCTCTAGTCAAGCACACACCTCCAATTCTGAAAGCGAATCATGTCCTCAGTGGGGACGGACGCTTACGGACACGTCCAGCACCAGCAAGTTAACCTCCACAAAACACGGACGCGTCCGGACGCTCAGCCAGTGGAAACACCCGTATAAGCGTCCGGCGCCGCGGCATTAGATGTTCCATAGAAGCAATGGCTCTTCCTTTGGTGTGGTGTACATAGTCTCTGGGGGGGATCCAGTGACAATTCTCTGGGCAAGATCAGCGAGGACAGTATTTAGCGCAGAGTGAGTAGCTACTGGACTGAATTATTCCAATTCCAATTGATGCATTTTATGACCTGCTTGAACTCACCAGACTCTGAAGGGACACAGACGTGGAGAGGGAGAAGAGTTAAAGAGTTCACCACTCAATTCTTATTAATGAAATCAACACAATATACTGGTCACTTCATACTGTAAGTGTAAGCTCAGTGAACCAGGACTGAAATTGTAAACATTTTTTGTTAAACCACTCTACAAAATGTAATTGTGCCATCTGATTCCAGAAACTGACATTAAACCAATATTTAAACAATATTAATAATATTTAAACACTATCTAGTGGACAAATAAGAAAGTAAACACACACAGGCACAGGCACACACACATGCACACGCACACACACACATTTTTTTTCATTTCCCTATATTCAATTGCTGTATTCACATACCAGTACGGTGTCCATTTTAGGACATCCTCACACATCAGTCGTCCTCAAGTCAAGTATCAAGCATCACCCACTCAAGTCTCCAGTATCAGCATGGTTAATCACCCCTCCCTCAGTCAATCGTCACTGCTCCTCCTCACGCCTCAGTGCTCCGACGTCAAGTCTCCTGCTCAAGTATCAGGCATCAGGCATCATCTGCTGTTTTTTTTTTTTTTCTTAATATTACGAAATCACAGCTCCCAGTTGATCCAGTCAATCTTCACTTAGGTAAGGTGTGGTTAGGTTACTGCACTGTGGTGTGAGAGACCTAGGTTCAAATCCTGCTTTGGGAGTCATTGATACAATACTTTGATTTTTACCTTTCGTAATTAATAGAAACGCATTTTTACGCAATTAAATGTGCTGTGTTTATGTAACAACCTTGTGATCTGTTTAAATTACTGTATTGATCATACCTTTACATATTTTTAAGAATATGGGATAGAAATCCAAGACTATCCTTTAAAGACAAATAGTAATTGCTCATTAACAGAAATAACGTTATATGTCAACATATGTATATACGTGTATCCCGCCCCCCCTCCCATTCTCTTCTCCTGTATCCAGTGCTGCTCGCTGCTTCGCTGTCCTCATCCTGTAGCCTCATTGTTTTAAGAGCCCGCTCTTGATGTTGTAGAAATATATTGCAGACAAGGAACTACGATCACACTTTTCAAAATGCTTCGTTTTCTCTCTTCCTGGGTGAAGCTTGACAGAGTATTTCTAAAATTAGTATTATCCAATACACACAGTTATTTAAAAAACTGGAATCTTATACATCCTAAAACAGAAAGCCTAATTAAACCATGCATTTAATATTAAATAGGTCAATGTGCAGTAGCCACTTGGAGTATTACAGATCAAAACACAACAGTACTTTTGCCACACCGGTAAGACAGATCGTCTATTCAACCACTCAGCCGAAGCATTAAAGAATAACAAGCACCAATTTTATTGACAAATAGTAGATAAAACATTTAAAAGAATAAACGACAAATGTCTGATCTTGCTTCTCAATGATTGAGTTCCTGAACTGAACGGTGGGAATCCTCTGGACACAACTTGGATGGGGGGGGCGGGATACACGTATACATATGTTGACATATAACGTTAATTCTGTTAATGAGAAATTACTATATGTCTTTAAAGGATAGTCTTGGATTTCCATCCCATATTCTTAAAAATATGTAAAGGCATGATCAATACAGTAATATAAACAGATCACAAGGTTGTTACATAAACACAGCACATTTAATTGCGTAAAAATGCGTTTCTATTAATTACCAAAGGTAAAAATCAAAGTATTGTATCAATGACTCCCAAAGCAGGATTCAAACCCAGGTCTCTCACACCACAGCACAGTGACCAGCCGCACATCTAAGAGCCACACCTTACCTAAGTGAAGATTGACTGGATCAGCTGGCAGCTGTGATTTTGTAATATTAAAAAAAGAAAAAAACAGTAGTGAGGTGTGAGGAGCAGACCTGACACCTGACACCTGACGCGTGACGCCTGATACCTGATGCGTGATACGTGATACGTGATGCCTGCTACCTGATACGTTATAACTGATACGTGATACGTGATACCTGAGCAGGAGACTTGACGTCGGAGCACTGAGGCGTGAGGATTCCGTATTCCTGGTACATTGTTACTCCTATAGTCTTGTAAGAAACTGGCAAATTATCAATTTATTACTAGGAATTGAAATAACATCTCAAAACCTCATTGGTATATAGTAAAATAAAACCTTAGTGTGAACATTTTTTTTTATACATAAGATTGTTAATGTCTAATTATTGCAGTTACTCTACCACAGACATTCATCATAGGACCAATCGTTTAAAAGTCTTGAATTTGTTGATCATTTTCAGCATCTAACAAACTGCATTGCTCACAAAATAGTACCACTTACTGGACCATTTGGCACAGATCAATTAATCAATAATTTAAAAAATACATATTTAACACATTTAAACTGCATTTTATAAATAATTTATTAGGACTGCTTTTTCATATCATGGAACTATATTAAATTCTCTCTCTCTCTCTCATTTTGAAATAAGAGTATATAATTAATATAGAATTGTGTCCCACTATATAATCATAATATGAAGCTGCAGGGTGACGCTTAAGGGCCTGTGCTAGAACACACCCATGCGCTATTTGAGAGCAGCAAATACCCTTTTATGTCTTACTGCTTACCAAACAGCTCTGTTTCCCTCTCTCATACACACAACAAACATCAAAAAAGAACAACATGCCTGGGCTTTTTGTGGCACATTGAGGAAAACAGTGACTCACACATTCACTTAATGCTCCCAAATTAATTAAGAAAAGCATGGTATTTTTTACAAGTGTATTTATAATTACTTTTTACTTCCTATAATTGGAAGTGGGTTGAATACAAAAATGCACAATTGCTTTAAACTTGACAAGAAAACAAACAAAGCCATGTTCCAGTCGATGAATGAGTCATTCCTTACTGCTGAATTTTGAATATCTGTACATGTTATTTTTTATTTATTGGAATATTTATAAAAAACAAAATGTTGGCTGATAATGTCATTTCTGAGAAGACCCAGAATTGCAATACTTTATTTAAAATAAACCTCTATTACTTTTGGGAACTGCCTTAAACATGCTAGCTATATATATAACAAACTCTTGTGTGTGTGTGTGTATACATATGAGAGAGAGAGAGAGAGAGAGAGAGAGAGAGAGAGAGAGAGAGAGTTGACGTTAAAATAGCATTACATCTGAGTTAGTTTATATAATACATTTTTCTATGTCTAAAAAAGTATTCATTGCTTTGATGCTTTCTATTGCTGGAGGTGCATTAGTGTCGCTGTAAAGTTGTCATAACTTGGCAATGGGTTCCAGGAGAAGAGCTGCATTGGTGGATTTGATGGAAGCCATGGCTACCTGTTAGCCCATCAATGTATACAAAATTGCTTGCATCAAAGAATGGGAGATTCTGACAACTCACCCAAAATGTTTGCTCATTATAAAAGTATAATGTGTACACCTCAAGTACTTTGTCCATGGATACTAGCAGTTTCTGCAGTTAAGTTATTGTATATTATATTTGTCTACAAATTGTTTAAAATAAGGAAGACATTTGTTACCTTTATCAAATAATACTGTATCCCATATTGCAAATATCCCATATTCCTATATTGCAAGGAGTATGGTAATAAGTTCACCTGTATTCACTATCTACAGAAAAAGATAAAAGTCAATATATGGGATGCCTTTGAAAAAGCAATGAATATGCATGAACAGATAATGAATATGCAAGTCTAACCAATTATATTGGCTACTGAATAATCAGCAATATTGATAATGAGCAAATGTCCCTTTGTCAGGCCCATTTGGTAAAAAAATCCATCACACCACTTTGTGACCATGTGGACGATTCATAGAAACAGGGAGGTTTGTTATCAATTTAACCATGTTTTGTTGATCAACGTGAAAGTGTCAAGACAATTAACAATACATGTTATGGGAATGGAATTTCTCTGTCTGCTACAGACTTATCAAGACACAGAAAGAAAGGCAGATACACACAGGCCCTGTATTAACCCAACTGAATTAAGTGGATAAGTTCAATATAGGTCAACAATATAGCTCCACTGTAAACAACCCCCGCAAACTCTTCTCCACCTTCTCCTCCCTCCTTGTCCCCCCTCCCCCTCCTCCTCCCCCATCTCTCACTGCTGAGATGATTTCTGACCCTCTCATCCCCTCTCGCATCTCTTCCTGCTTGTCTGCTATTTCAGAGCAGACCTGACACCTGACACCTGACGCCAGACACCCGACACCCAACGTGTGACGCCTGATTCCTGACACCTGATGCGTGATAACTGTTGCCTGATGCCTGATACCTGATATGTTATAACTGATACGTGATATGTGATACATGGATCAGCTGGGAGCTGTGATTTCGTAATATTAAAAAAAGAAAAAAACAGCAGTGAGGTGTGAGGAGCAGACCTGACACCTGACACCTGACGCCCGATACCCGACACCTGACGCGTGATGCCTGATACCTCATACCTGATACGTGATACGTGATGCCTGATACCTGATATGTTATAACTGATACGTGATACGTGATACCTGAGCAGGAGACTTGACGTCGGAGCACTGAGGCGTGAGGAGGAGCAGTGACGATTGACTGAGGGAGGGGTGAGTAACGATCCTGATTCCGGAGACTTGAGTGGGAGATGCTTGATACTTGACTCGAGGATGACTGATGCGTGAGGATGTCCTAAAATGGACACCATATTCACTCGCACCACCGCAAGCTCAACCTCTCCAAATCGGATCTCCTCTTTTTCCCCCACTCTTCCTCACCTTCTGTTGACCTCCCCATCTCGATCCCCTTGGAATCCACCACAATCTCTCCTTCTTCTTCCTCAAAAAATCTAGGAGTCACCCTCGATCCTGTGCTCTCCTACACCCAGCACATCACCACGCTGACACGCACCTGTAGATTCTTCCTGAGCAACATACGCTGGATCCGTCCCTTCCTCACCGACTACCCGACTCAGCTGCTCGTCCAGACACTGGTCCTCTCCCGCCTGGACTACTGCAACTCCCTCCTGGCCGGCCTGCCTGCATCTACTACCCGCCGCTCCAGCTCATCCAGAACTCTGCTTCTCGTCTAGTATTCTCACTGCCACGATTCGCACACACTGCTCCACTGCTCTGCTCCCTCCACTGGCTCCCGATAGCGGCACGCATTCAGTTCAAGACTTTGACCCTCACCTACCGCTGTCTCGACCACACTGCACCAAGTTACCTTCAGACACTCGTCTCTCCATACATCTCCTCCAGACCACTGCGCTCCTCCAGTGCCACTAACTCTGCCTCCTCTCCACTCTCCTTCCTCCAGAGCCGCTCCTTCTTATCCCTGGCTCCTAAATGGTGGAACGACCTTCCCACCGAAGTCAAAACAGCAGAGTCCTTGACCTCATTCCGGCGCTTACTGAATCTTTTCCGACAGTACTTGTAATATTAGTCCTCTATCCCTGCTAGATAGCACTTCACAGTTTTTATTATGCTTCTCGCATTCTTGATTGTTTTTCTCATTGATCCCTTTCCCGTAGCCCTTGTCTGTGACCCTACATCTTGACAGCACTTAGCTTTCACCGTCCAGGATGTAGGAAGTCACTTACTGTACTTGTGTAAATTGTAAATTGTAATTTGTAAAATGTATTCTGAATTGCTGTTTTAGCTAAATTTAATTTGTAATGATTGATGCCTTGTACTTCACTGTATTTTTGCACTTATGTTGTAAGTCACCCTGGATAAGGGCGTCTGCCAAGAAATAAAAAATAATAATAATTAAAAAAAAGCAGTCTTGCATATGTGTACAGTCACCTCCAAAATTATTTGCACCCTGGTGAACAAAAAAGGCAAATACAACACAGGTAATGAGCTTGTACTTTATTGTATATTTATTTATGAATTTATTGTACTTTATTTATAAAATCAAGTGTAATTTTGGTTGATTCACATTTCTCAAATTATAAATGTATTACTAAACAGAAGAAGTCACAGTTTTCAGGACCCTTGTTAGCCAATACTTTGCACACCCTCCCCTTGCAATGATAATGACACTGGGCCTTTTTCTATCATTTGTATGAGACCGTAGAACACATTGGAAGGGATCGTAGACCACTCCTCCATACAGAATATTTCCAGATCCTTGATATCCTTTGATCTGTGCTTATGGACTGCCCCCTTCAATTCAAACCACAGGTTTTCAGTGGGATTCAAGTCTGGAGACTGAGATGACCATTGCAAAATGTTGATTTTGTGGTCAATTAACCATTTATTTGTGGATTTTGATGTGTGCTGGGGGCCATTGTCTTGCTGGAAGATCCACTTGCAGCAACCAGGTTTTTGGCAAAAATGTCCAGGTACTTGGTAGAATTCATGAAGCTGTTGACCCATTAACAAGGGTCACAGAATCAATGGAAGCAAAACAGACCCATAATATCAAACATCCACCACCATATTTTACAGTAGGTATGAGGTTCTTTTCTGCATACACATCCTTTTGACCCGTGAGCTCTATTTTCATCTCCTATGAACTGACCCAAATTCAATCCAAGTGCCAATGCCGTTTTGCAAACTCCAGGTGCTTAGATTTGTTGGTTGCTCTCAATCCAGGCTTTTGTTTCTGGTAACCTTTCCAAATAGGTTATTGGCATGGAGGTGACATCTAATTTTAGATTTGGAGACTTGGTGAATCCAAAATGCAACCAAGTTCTGTAGTTCTCCAACTGTGGCCCTTCTTCTTTGCCTCTCAAACCATCTTCCTCACTGTGTTTCACCAAGCAGGGTGAAGCACTGTTCCACTAGTTTTGCGCTTCTTATTTATTGCCCTGATAGTGGTAAGTTACTTGATTTATGAAGGTCAACAACCATTTGACTCTTTTCATGTGTGAGTTATTTGCCTTTCCCCATGGTGATGGATGACAAATGGATTGTACATGTGTGTTCTTATACCCCAGTGAAACAGGAAGCCATGGGATGCTACAATACACTTCCTTAAGACTGAGATGTACTTATTCTAATAAATAGAATGTTAATGCAGATTATTTATGCCAATAATTTTTACACTTATCTTTTTGAGAAAAAAAAATATTGTGAGGTGACTATTTGTATATATATATATATATATGTGAGTGGACGACACCGTGTGGGGTTGGACACAGTCTCTAAGTCTCTCGGGCAGGGTATAGGAAACACGGAAGCACGGGTTGCTGGGAATTAAGTGATTTATTTATATACAGTAACGGTGATCCGGGGAGGTGCAGGGCAGATCGGGGTGGTCTCTCACCAGGCCACCCAGCACATCATCACAATATAAAATGGGGGAGTGTGCTGAAATTGTGCTCAAGACATTTCGCTCAAGTCACATGAAAAATGTACTCTATACCTGTTTGCATTTCTCCTTTACTCAATTTATTTTACAGAAGACGACCAGCTGTCCACCCAGCATCATGCAAATTAAATACAAATTTGCCACACAGAGTTCTTGTGCTGGTTTCCATGGAGAGAGAACATTTACAATGAGTATCTCACTTGGAAATGCATGGTGGTCAGTTAACATCTATTTTAAGTTAAACTCATAAAAGCACAGACATTGATATTATAAAGCTATGATTTGTAAATATATTCTGTACAACTACAAGAGATCTGGTTAACATTTTCATGTTAAGTCTGACTTTCCATACTGAAATAGTAATGTTTTAGCCCATGTTTAATACCATTTTCACTGATTAAATCAAATGTACCCAATCCCTCTCTGTGGCCATTTCTTCTGCCATAAAACCGATTCCCAAAAGCTTTCCTCCCAAATGTGCACGTGTATCACCACTTCACGTGTAAATAACCACACATCACTGAGAGCTGCATTAGTCTCCCCCACAATGCTATGTCTCTGCTCTTTGTGCTGTGGGCTTGCTCTTTGGAAAGAGAGGATTGCTTGGCCACCTACGGTTTGGAGGTGGCCAAACCGTACATTGGTTCAGTTACATGACGTGCATTCATAACAAGTCGTAAGTTGGATTTTGATATTAGGGTCAAAGGCATACAAATCCCCATTGCTCAGTAAGTGATCTTTTGGAATAGTCTCTTTTGGTTTCTGAGGCTAGTACACAAATTCCCATGATGGATGTCCAGATCCAGAGTGAATACCTTACACATTTCATAAATAAATCACATTATTTAATTCTCTCATGATAGCACTTCCTAATTCTGCAAGGAGTTGACTCACTGGACATTACAACATTTCTAACCATTGTAGCGTTATGTTGGGTGTATTTTGATAAGAGCATTTTGGGCTCTGAGCTGAAGCACTGATCTAAAGAACTTGGGGGGGGGAGAGGTCTTATCAGATTTCCTTAGCTCATCAGCTTGGAACTGGTTTGCATCAAAGTGACAGTTTTGGGGAGGATGGCACCGAGAAGAGGCCAAATAGTTTGGAATTCTGCTATGAGATGTCTGGAGAAAGGGGCCTGTAGGTGATAAAAACTCTTTGAAGTGGACGAGAGCCGAAATCCCGACATAGAGCTACGAACCCGGGCAAACCGGCATTTCCAAAAGATGGCATGGATTGACATCAGTCATAAATCAAGCCCCCCTCCAATAGGACACTGGGGGCTGAAACCGAAATCCAATCTCAAGAACTCAGGAACCAATCACCTATTGATCTGACAGACTATAAGGAACAGCGGACAGTCTTTCTCTCTCTCTCTCTCTCACCTGAACCAGTAACTCGCTGCCACAGCTCAACCTGTAGCTCTGTTGCCCGAACCAGAACCAGAAACCAACCAAGTCTTTGCCGGCAACAGAAGAGTTAAACTGGGAGAAGGAGATTGAGCCGTATGAAGAATTCTTTTAAAGGACTTTATTAAATAAAGAACTTTATCGACTGCGCTGCCCGCCTGTGCCCACCTGATCAGTGGAGTTTTACAGCTGGACAATTAAAAGTCGACTGTATACGCAAGTGTTCAGTCATTTAAATAGCTATTTGAGTCTTAAGAAACTTGACCCTTGGAACAAACAGGGCCCTGCTTTCCTCAAAGACTTTGTCTTCAAGTAACTATGGTGGAAACCCTGCTTACAAAGAAGATTTTGTGCACAACCTTGGAGCCTTCAAACCAGTGGAAAATCTGTTTGGAAAAGACTCTACATTCGCGAAACCCCAACTTCCAGGTGCATCGACTGAGTGGAAGTTCTTGGACAAAGCCGAACCGGACTGCCTTTGTTCCAAACCACACGGACCTCGTGCCGTGTGCTGTTATCTGAGCCCGAAGACAGAGAGGCCTCTCTGCGACGAAGTTCAGATAAGTTTAACAGTTTGGAGTTTGTGATTCATGACATTTGAGAAATCAATTAGAAATGTTAATCTGTGATTCATAACTCTAGAATGTGTAATATCATTTAGTTTTCTTAAATATAAATGTGTGTTGCATTAAACTGTTTTGTTGATAATTTTAGAAATAAAATCTGTCAACGCCGAGAAATATCTTCTCATTCCTGTTTAACTGTTTAGTCTGAAATTGACACAAGTTAATAGACACCAGATTATTGGTGGCCCTGCCTATCCTTAATCATTGAATAATAATCAGTTAAGGGAAATTGTGGTAACAAGTAATGATAGGATCTTTCTCGGCACCTAAACGTAAATGAGACTGATATATATATAACGAGAAGTTACCTGACATAAATACTAACCTGCGTAGTTATTTAATGTCTGACTAATAATACTAATGAGAGACTCACCTTCGTCTTACTAACCGGTATTGTAGTCAATGTGTTTATAACCTTTTTTGTCTAACGATTTGTGTTATCATATTGCGATCCCATGGTCTTTGATTTGGTCACGGAAGTGATTTGTCTTTGATTTGTTGATCTAGAGTTGAATTTTAATTAGTTTTTCCCTTTTGTATAATTAGTGTAGTGCTACATTTAGTCTTTGTTTTGAATAAATTTGACAATTTATATCTTTGGAATTTGGGTCCGCATTCAATTATTACAGAAATTGAGTTCTACAAGATTCCAGGATTCGTGATAAGGTGATACTATAAATTCACTTCTTTAATTGAAATTTATAAGTGTACCTTACGCTACACCATAGTGAAAGTTTTGAATCATAATTTTGGAGGTAGCAGAAAACAAAAGTGGGTGCAACTCATTTAAATCAGTGTTGAATGTAGTACTCTACAATTCCAAAATCCCCAAACACAAAATGTTTGGCATAATACACATCTTTTCTTAATTTCATATATGTTAATGATAAACATTTGGCAGAAACATTTGTTTCTGTTGTGTGTAGTACTTTGCCGTTATTTTTAAATATACAAAAAATGAAATAAAAAATACTTTAGGCTAGGAGCACAGACTCATAGGTTTCAAACAATAAATGTAGGAGTTATGCAGTGGGGTGCCCCAGCTGACCACACATATGGTTATTTTATAGGAATTGACAGAACTGTCATTAATGTAGTTTTGCCATTTTTAAAGCATGCACTTCTAACATATTATCAAATAGCTTCCACCACAGGGTCTCACAGGAGAGCACTATTTGAATGTAGCTCTGTTGTTCACATAATCCTGCACTGGCAATTATTAAATGTTAAATTCTGAATCAGGAATGCACATTCATTGTTCCTGCATACAGAACGGCAAATGCTATTTTGTTTGCCAAAATCATTTGAGCTCAAAGAAACTAGAAATGGAATCCTGATCAAAAAGGTAAAGTTCAAGTAGAAACTACAGTTTTTTTGCACTTTTTGCACATAACAAATGGGTTTGTTGACTTCATTATCGCATCTGGGGAAATCCTTGTCATATAGTAACCAGTCAAGTTATAAACCTAACATGAATAAATACGTATTGTTAGTGTCATTACACTTTTGTGCATTCTTAATTTGTTTTTGTTTTGTTCTATTATTTTATGTTTTCTCAATAGGGGTTTAATGAGAAAAATAATTTCCCTTTTGTTTAAAACCTTCATTACCCCATTTACTCATTTTAGAATTATACATTGTGTAGAATTTATCTACTGTAATTCACCAATTATGTAACATATAATTTATGTTCTTTAAATGTTTTAATTGTTTGTTTGTTTTTCATTCAGATCAGCATGAATTTGGCCTTGAGGAAAAGTTTGTTTTTATAACAGGTTACTGCAGAGTTAGGACAAGCTCAGGTAAATCAATAATAATAATAAATAATATAATTGATTCTTAATTAACAATGTTTGATATCAAGGCTTGCATTCACTAGATTTGCCACCTCTCAATTCTCAAAAAAATGGGACACCAGAGCCTTTATTTATTTTTTATTTTTTATTTATCAACTGGGACAAATTCTTTTGCATGGGACTATGAGTAACCCTATGTAAAATGATCTAATGTTGCATTTGGAGCAATGCTTCTTTACTTTATCTTCTTTAATATATTGGCTGTTGTTTCAGGTTGATCCCATTCCCTAAAATAAATACATGTAGGGTTTATTAAAATGTCTTATGCAGTTTTTAATGTTATGCTACATTGTCGGTGTACTTAAATACCTTATATTTAGTATCTACCACTTACATTAACTGCAGGACGACATGCTTGACTGATGTTATAATGAAACTTTCTGGGAATTCAATGGTAAACTTTACCAACATTACCACTTAGAGACCGGAGCAGGAGCAGACCAGTGCAAGATGGAGACTTTTTTTCTGGGCCCCGATGGACAGAAGGTGCAGGGAGATTGTATAAGAAAAAGGCAAATAAAAAAACTTATTTTGGCTTAATTATTATTTTCAATGTGGGCATGTCCTGTAGAATTTGGTCATGTTCATCACTAACTTATAAATGGAATTTTCATTATGTTAACAAGAAGTAAAGGTTAACTACATTATTTTACAAACATTCTGAATTTTTTTTAAGCAACTATATAACCTAATGAAACTATATAATGAAACTTTCTGGGAATTCAAGAAGGCCATCTTGACATTATTAATTACTTTTCAATAAGGAGTATGAACCAGTTAAGTAAAATGACCATGTGTTGCAGTTAATTGTTAGTTTCTGCTGTGTAGCTTTATGAAAGAACTGACATTTGTTTAGTACATAAGGTGTGTTTTTGCTCATTTATGAGGATGCAAGACCTCATGGGTTGCAGAACAGCTCAGAGTTCACAAAGTTAAGAGGCATGCTGAACTTAATATTAGGGAACCAACACAAAATGGAATGTTTAAATGTTTCAGTATTTGTGCATTTTAGCCTAATTTCTTACTCACCCAGAGTCATACAAATCCATCAAAAACTTTTTTATTCCGTTTGTCCAGTTTGAAGAAATTTGATTTTTTTGTTTTGTTAGCTTAGCACAATTGCTGAAAGTCAATGGTCGCAAAACTCTGACTCTCAAACATCAGCTAATAGACCTTTTAAATACTCTAAATCACCTAAAATAGTGACAAAGCGAACAATCCCAGCAAAACCAGGATGGGCAGCAACCCACTGGAATATAGATGTATATTTTATATGATGAAAATAATCATTATTATAAATAAGAAGGTCTATTCTATACATTATTTACTTTATTATATTACCTTTAATGCAAGAAGTGACACTGAAGTCATAGAAATGCAATTATTTATTATCATGGGATTACTGGCCTACACAATAAATAAATTAAAAAAATGCATTTGTTTAGATACGTATTGAGTTTTTAATTATTTATTTGATAGCTCAAAAATGAGTAAGGAAAGTGACATTGTAGCAATATAATTCATAGAAATAATAGGCGAGCAGAATGAGAAAACAGCATGAAAGCCGAGACTGCTTGAGAAAAAAGATGCAATGGTAGGCAAAAATGAAAAGATGACATTACAAAGGTTTGCACAATACATTTTCTTAGTATTAGGAAAAAAGCATCCCACTTACAGAAAACAATATTTAAACAAACAATGACTTGGTATTGATTTTTGCTGTGACAGCATAAGTAGTTTTGTTGAGAGAGCAAAGTTATTATTTATTAATTCTTCCTGAAACCCATTTTTTATATAACCTGTCATTAATTTAATGTATAGAAAGCTTGTATTGTTACCATTGCTTAACTCATATAATTGGATTATACATTGCACTTATTTACCTCAATGTCTGAAAGGCTGATTCACCTCAAAGCTTAAGGATGGATAATATGAAATAAATACTTCAACAGAGAAAAACCTACAAAGATGTAAATGTTCAGGTCTCTCACATCACTGCCCAGCATGGCATTATGCACACATGCACACGTATATAGTATTTCTTTTGATACATGCTTAAAAAGTATACAGATAAAATTATTTCTAGCATCATCATATTTCAATATTTCAGTCAGTGAAATATCATGGTGAGCAAACAGTACAGCTGCAGTTATCAACACCGGATACATTCCTAAAAGAAAACCAAACAAAGTGCAGAGTAGAGGTGGCAGGCATGCCGTGGATAAAGGTTGTTCGATTGATTGGTTGATTTGAATGCCTGATACCCATGTTAATTGCTACTAGAAAATACATTATATAAATTACATTTTCCTTTGAATCCATACGTTTCAATGTTTGTTGTTGGTAATTATCTCCTGTTAGTTCTGCTAAGATTATTCCCCCTGCTGTACTTGATTATCTATTACATGTGACTTGTAAGAATAGATCAAGTCACATTACCACTTAGAGACCGGAGCAGGAGCAGACCAGTGCAAGATGGAGACTTTTTTTCTGGGCCCCGATAGACAGAAGGTGCAGGGAGATTGTATAAGAAAAAGGCAAATCAAAAAACTTATTTTGGCTTAATTATTATTTTCAATGTGGGCATGTCCTGTAGAATTTGGTCATGTTCATCACTAACTTATAAATGGAATTTTCATTATGTTAACAAGAAGTAAAGGTTAACTACATTATTTTACAAACATTCTGATTTTTTTTTAAGCAACTATATAACCTAAATATAAATTGCATATTTGCATTAAAGTATTCTATATAGATATACAGAGTACACAGTTTGAACATTTAGGTAAAAAAACGAAAATTAAATAAAACGCATTTCATTGCGCCAAAAGAAAAAAAAACTGCTCAAATAAGCACTTATTTACATCAGAGTAATTAGTACATTTGCAGGCTTGGTAAATGGATTGCAAGATACAAAATAATGTTTTTATGAGACCGAAATAGGGGTATTCAGCTTAGAAATGTTTGTTTGCTTTGGACAATATACATTTCACATCTATTTTGTAAGCATGTGAAAACCCAGCCTGTGAAACTGACACAAATTATCAACACAACTTTCCCTTTGCATGATATTACTTTGCACTGATAGACCCTTTACCCAGACACACGAGACCTTCCTCTAATGAAGGCCAATGATAAGATCTGACACTTAATTAATGAAACAAAAATGGCACTATAATCGCACCAAGTAATTACTCGTTTTAAATTCCCTTTACTTTTTTTATTTGACATTTGACTTAATGTGACATATCACTGAAATAGGGCATTTGAAATATATTTTCATCACAGTTTAACAAGAGGAAGTGGAAAATCCAGGCCCCAGCTCTACTTTTATTTGATTAAACAAACAGCTTAAATATTTAATGGTAATTTCCCATGCCTTCATTTGTGATCTTATCCACTCACAAGTCAGTGTATTTAAAGTACAAGATAGTTATATATGTTCTTGGGGGACTTGGCACTCAGTTGAACAGATATTAGCCAAGGAGCTGGGTGGGTACTCAAGCCAGGTTGATTCTAAGGAGCTGGGTTGCTGCTGATAGTTTATTTATTTATTCACACTGTTATTATACATATTACATGTGTGTGTGATCATTTTGAATAACAATATTGTAACTGAGATGGAAAGGCAGAGCCGCCCCACCCAATTAATATGCGGCCTGTTGGCACTTGATTAAGTTACTGTACTAAAGTTAATCAATTACCTGTTTATTGTTATAAGTTCATTCTGTTATGTTTGTCCTTAATTTGGATATGTGTCTTTCATTTGGTTTCCCCAACCCCAAGTGGCATTGTTTGGGCTCTGAGTAGCACCTGCTTTTTCCTGCACTAAAACCAGTGCCTGCTCTGTCTTTATAAATGTGGAACGTAAGTGCATGTAGGAAAAATTTAGAATACATTGCCTTCGGTGTCTGACTCTTTGGCAGGCAACCCCAGAAGGGTTGTGCAATATGAAAACTGTTACAATATAAATCTGAACTGTTCTGTCTCTCTGTCCTTCTCTGTCTCAGGCCAAGCTGCCCCTTCACTCTACGGCAGAAAATTAACAATCTGAGAAAGTGCCTGGTGTCGCCCCTCCCCCCTCCATGCACATGCCTATATGAATAAATTATAGGAGGGTATACGCAAAATCTTCCCACACATATGGCATATGCCTTTCTTGAGACAATTGGCAATCTGCCAAAACATCTGAGACACCTCCCCAAAGATTTATATTTTCAATAACCAATTCTGTGGTCAGTTAAAGCTTCCTCCAGTACACAGCACACAATTGCAGTTGTTTGTTAATTGATCCCAGGCCTTGTGTTTGAGTAAAAGTTTCAGAATATTTCCCCAAAAGTATATAATTTTCTGTATTATATTCCAATAACTAACACAGATTTTCAGAGTTACTGCAGTCATCGATGTTTAAGAGAAGTGTCCACCATATTGCCCAGAACTGTTTCATGCAACTGTTTTAACCGAGTGTCCATCATTATTATAACTTGGTTAAGACAAAGATTTATGCAACCTCCCCTTGTATCAAAGTTGCAAACCCTTTTTTTTTTTTACAGTTTTTGCAAATGTGTTCATACATCTTAGTTAATCACTGTTCATATCTAAGATGCCATATTAAACTTGACATTTCTGAAATAATTTGTCCAAGTCACTGGCTTGGGAAGAAATCAATGTTCAAACAGTTATTAAAACATATATCTATAAGTAATAATACTGATAATGATAATAAATGACTTGGTTAATGTGGGTAATGTTAAGAATACTGTCATAAATCACCTCCATCTATAGTTCACAGCTCCTTTGAACTGCCCCTACTATAGGCACAGTATTTAAATATAGAAATGTGGATGACATTATGAAAAGGACCTTTGCTATGAATTTGAGAATAAAAACCTGTTCAGCAGTGTTTTGTGCTTCCCAGTAGTGGAATAATAACACTCACCAGTTTTCATGGAAAGGTTCATGCTGTCACTGACTGACCTTTTCCATGAAAAATGGACTAAGTCTGTGCCTAGAACAAAAGCTGTTTTAGTCTGCTTACCAATAGACTCATTCAATATTGAGACACTGGATTGCAATGGAACAGGATTTTTTTTCCTTCCTAAATTGACTTACTTTCCATAGAATAAATATTTGTTGACATTGTTGTAGGCAGTCAATGTGTTTTCCTTTGACAACTGTAAATTAATATGTTCAGATACTGTTTGTGACTAATTATTCTTGGGAAATAAGAGAAAACAATGCAACCTCCTACTCCTTATTCAATACCAGGTGTTAACTTTCCATCTATATTACAGATATGCTACTATACAGGTTCCAGTATATTACATTAATTCTGCAGATATGGTTTCATATTAAATATGTCTAAAACTCACAAGCTGTTCAAGTGACCAGGCTTGCACTGTATTTGGTATTAATTTAATGTTTTTTTGTTGAAAATAAATATTTATAACATTACCAGGACATGATTCCAGTACCCAGGTATGAGACATATCTGTATAAAATAATTTGTTTAGAATAAAGACTAATCATTTATTGACTCACCACTATGGATGTAAGCAAGTCTAACTCATGTCTTGTGAAACATGTGCAGCCATGTAATCCATGGTTTTTCACAATGCAAGTCCACAGTGCACAGCTACAGCATCGTGGGTAGATCTAATGCAGCTCTTAGTAACAACACTTTGGGCCCACAAGCAGTGAAGCAACAGACTGACTAAAAATCTATAAAGGTAATGAAATCTGTTAGGGTACCAGCTTTAAAGAAAACAAAAATGGAATCAAAGACAAAAAACATACATACTATTATTCTGGTAAAATGTCCTGCCACAAATGTTATGTTATTTTGCAAATGAACACCACTGCATTGCATTAAGATGACTTACTTACCCCATTATTAACCCAAAAATGACAACATTAAAGTTGGTGTGCAGAAAATACAGGATCAGTGAATATTTAATTATTCCTGGAGAGTTTTTAAGTGTATAGTGGATGAATCTCTCAAAATTAGTGTTGTACACTGCATTTTAAAGTATAGTTTTTCCTTAAAAATATTTTGTTGGTTGACTTTTTTTTAATCTCAGAATTGTCAGTGCATTAATGTATTCAAAATAGTTTTAGACAACCATATTTCTTTTAAATATTGTTAAATGTAAAAGTATTGTACCAACACACAGGTGTTCAACATAATGAGAATTTTACAGATATGGTGCTTCAATTCAGTGGTCCAAGGAATTTAACCCAGGGGTATTCATTATGGGAGAAAAATGTGCGACAGTAACTGTACCTTTTTTGACATGGTTATCTGAGATAATGTTAGTCTCTTTCTATTTGGAAACATAAGCAATAAGAAAAAAAATAATTGTTACTTTATTTTGCTTATATGACAAGTGAACTTAGACCTGTATTGTGTTGTTTTCTTTGTCTGTCCTAGCTCCGTGCTCATTAAGTTGGTACTGCTAAACAGCAGAGAGTGAAGTGCTCTTGAGATCAGATATAAATAGGGTACTGCAGTGCTGTACTTCTTTGCTGACCTGGCAAAACATCCAGACTCCATACTCACAACAGCTCAAATTATTGAATCGGTTCGACTTGTTACTTTTTTACATCCTGAATGCTTTTGTCTTTTCAGACCTGTGGCAAACCAATTACATGCTTCTTATTGGCAGCTGTAAATTATGATTTATGCTACATATTTCCAGTCCACTTGTAGGTTGTGGAGACCACAAAAACTAATTTCACTGATCTCTCAAACTTGTCATATTGCAACATTAAAGAAAGTAATGTATGAAAGGAAAAGTGGTTCCACTCTAATGGTAGTATAATCACACATTATGTCAGTGCATGGAAAAGGAACTGGCCATATCGGAACGTTTTTTTTTAAAAACAACTTCCATTTCAATATTGAGATTTAATTATTAAATAAGAAACATATCACATTACAATGGATGCATTGTCTCGGAGAAATAAATATCTTGATATATGGTCCACTGGACCAGTATTTTAATTAAATAACTGTAAAATATACAGAGTTATTTAAAGACAATGACAGCTTGAGCTTCATAGTGTGTAAAATATCTGTTTTCCCTAAAGAATGTTAAACATAATTGGTTTACAGGAATGTAACACATAATTAGTTAAGTGTTTAATTAACAATTTTAAAAAGCAACCTTATTTTACAGCTTCTCGGGATTCCACATACTTCTGGTAATAGTGTTAGGAATGCAACACAAGAATATTATAACTATGTTAGTTAAACCTGTTAAAATGACAATTAGTTTTTCAGTGGAGAGATCACAACTGTGCTGTTGCTTAGAGTTAATAAATGCATATCAAGTTTCTATGTTAAAGCATGGCTTTTGTTATTATTTTATAAATATGTTATTTATGCATTCAATATATACATATAGTAAATGTGTAGAATTGTATTGTTGTTTTGACAGAAAAGTCAATGCACTTCCAAATGAAAGAGTGGTAATGTGAAATAGTTTGGGGATCTGGAGGGATTACCTGTCAGAAGGTGGTAGGCTTGTGTGTGTGTTCATTGGATGAGTTCCTGATGAAGGTAGACTGGTACAATTTTTAGGCAGTGTATTAACAATGAGGCTTTGGTTTAGCTGTAGAGATCCAGGGCCCTTATTTATCAGGACTGCATACACACAAATCTGTATGTAATGCATGCCTACGATATCAAAGTATAGGGTGAGATTTACCTATTAGAATAGGGAAATCGCACTTGAATACTTTGCCACAAGCAGAAATGTAGAGTACATTATAGGCGACATGAAAGTATTTCAACATTGCGCATGTACTAAATTACTCTTAAAGAATGTGTACTAATTATAGAGACAGGTGGGTGATGGCAGTCAATGTATATAAAAGGTAGTGGCAATGTGTAATTCAAAGCAGGCAACATGGCATATCTCGCATTACTTGAATAGTTAGCACACCTTGCGTTACGCAGGGAGCGTGTTTTCAGGGATCTCTTTTTAATGAGAGCAAAGAGTGGCTTCTTAGTAGGGATCACTTTCCAAAGCAAATATTGTTGGATTAGTGTCGTCATTTGGCACCTACACTGGAAACAGACACGGACCGCACAAATGCCATTCCTGTGCATATTCAAATCCTCTCCACCCTGGGATTTTTAGCCACCGGCACAAGAGAGATAGGAGATCGGTCGGGCATTTCTCAACCATCATTGAAAGTTGACACAGAACTATCATAACAGTTTTACGAACACATGGAAAATGTTGGATTTTTAGCTGCTACAAGAAATGGTATGCGAGAAAAAAGAAAGGTGAAATATAAATCAAGAGAAGACATGGACGTTGAAATTAGGTTTCTGATCACATTGTTGAGGCACAAATAGATATATTACTTGCAAAGAATTATGACACTTTAACACCATGCAGTATCTTCGGCAATGAGAATGATATGTGAAAAGTATTATCTTTCTATCTGTCTGACCTCAACTGAAATATATTTTAGGATAATTGCTTGCAGTAATATTTATGATATTTTATATAAAGAGTACTGTAGTTAAACATATTGAACTTATTTTAATGCATTTCATTTCATATGGTTAAGTGGTCTGCTATTACTATGCACCAGTCATCTGGATTACTGGTTTGTATAGTCAGAGTATAAAGTTCACCACTTTCCTTGAAAATCATTTACTTTTGTAGGGAAACAATTTCAATCCCCTATGTCACGGTCATAGCCCATTCTCCTGGGCAACAAGGTAACAAATGACTAAAGCTTCGGCCTGTGAGGGTTCAGTGAGCTGGTGTTGTCCTAATACTTCAGCCTATTCAGCACAGAAATCTCAGCATTCATCATCTATACCCAATATGAGCCTGCTTTGACATTGACATCTGAAGTCCTTTGTGACTCATGTATCACACTTACTTAAATGGCCTATTGTGGATAACAACAACAATTCACTTTGTTTCTTTATATTGCCCACAGGCTATTGTACAAAGCATTAAAATGTTATTCTCTACTGACCCATTAAGAGAAGCAAAGACCCAGGCTTGGTTTTCAAAATCAATCCTGAATTGGACTGACAATACCCAGAGAAAAGGGACACCTTGGCAAAGCCACTGTACCACAGCATACGAATTGCACTGAGAGTCAACTCTCAGTCAAATCTGGACAGCTTCAATAGGCAGAACTTTGCAAATGTATTTAACTTGCACAAATACATAAGTTTCAGATCCCCCCCATTGCACTGGAAATATTAATAGTTCATAACTTGAAGGTTAGTGTGACCACTTGTTCACATGTTATAGGGAGTATTACATTACAATTTCACCACAGTGTCTTGTTCTCAGGTTAATCTTTGAAATGCTCATATAAACTATTCTAATGTAAACCTTTCCCCATATACACAAACTGGTTGTAAAGAGGGAATGGCTAAATTAAGATGTTATTTAAAAAAAAAAAAAAAAAACATTGGTGAAATAATAAAAAAGAAAGGTAGTAAACTGATACATCTTCACACTCAGGGTGTGTAGAACAAAGTGTGAAGGTATTATGTGACAGCTAAATTATTGTAAACATTGAAGGGGACTCTGGTTATAGTGCTCTTATTATCACAATACTTTCAATTGAATGAACAAAATGGTTAATTTTCTTATGTCCTCAGTTACTTAAAGTCTATAGAATTCCTATAACAGTATAGTAGGCAGCCCTGTTCATGGAAAGCCCCACTGCGTCAGGTTTATGTCTCTCCAACACTGGTGCTGGAGTGGTCCCGTACCTACGGTGTCCATTTTAGGACATCCTCACGCATCAGTCGTCCTCGAGTCAAGTATCAAGCATCACCCACTCAAGTCTCCAGTATCAGGATGGTTACCCCTCCCTCAGTCAATCGTCACTGCTCCTCCTCACGCCTCAGTGCTCCGACGTCAAGTCTCCTGCTCAGGTATCACGTATCATGTATCAGGCGCCCGGCGTCACGCGTCAGGTGTCAGGTCTGCTCTTCACGCCTCACTGCTGTTTTTTTTTTTTTTCTTTAATGTTACGAAATCACAGCTCCCAGCTGATCCAGTCAATCTTCATTTACATAAGGCGTGGGTCTTAGACGTGCGGTTTGGTCACTGCGCTGCGGTGTAAGAGACCCGGCTGGGAATCATTGATACAATATTTTGATCTGTACCTTTCTTAATTAATACAAACGCATCTTTACGCAATGAAAGATAGGACAAATAGGAATTGCTCATTAACAGAAATAACGTTATATGTCAACTTATGTATACGTGTATCCCGCCCCCTCATTCTCTTCTCCTGTATCCAGTGCTGCTCGCTGCTTTGCTGTCCTCATCCTGTAGCCTCAGTGTTTTCAGAGCCTGCTCTTGATGTTGTAGAAAAATATTGCAGACAAGGAACTACGATTACACTTTTCAATCCTTAGTTTTCTCTCTCCCTGGGCGAGATTTAATATTAAATAGGTCAATGTGCAGTAGCCACTTGGAGTATTACAGATCAAAACACAGCAGTACGTTTCCCACACCGGTAAGACAGATCGTCTATTCAACCACTCAGCCGAAGCATTAAAGAATAACAAGCACCAATTTTATTGACAAATAGTAGATAAAACATTTAAAACAATAAACGACAAATGTCTGATCTTGCTTCTCAATGAATGAGTTCCTGAACAGCAGGAATCCTCTGGACACAACTTGGATGGGGAGGGGAGGGGGGCGGGATACACGTATACATATGTTGACATATAACGTTATTTCTGTTAATGAGCAATTCCTATTTGTCTTTAAAGGATAGTCTTGGATTTCCATCACATATTCTTAAAAATATTTAAAGGCATGATCAATACAGTAATATAAACGGATCACAAGGTTGTTACATAAACACAGCACATTTCATTGCGTGAAGATGCGTTTGTATTAACTAAGAAGGGTAAAAATCAAAGTATTGCATCAATGATTCCCAGCGCAGGATTTGAACCCGGGTCTCTTACACGCAGTGACCCAACCGCACGTCTAAGACCCACGCCTTATGTAAATGAAGATTGACTGGATCAGCTGGGAGCTGTGATTTCGTAACATTAAAGAAAAAAAAAAAAAACAGCAGTGAGGCGTGAGGAGCAGACCTGACACCTGACGCGTGATACTGACACCTGACCCTGATACCTGATACGGAGCACTGAGGCGTGAGGAGGAGCAGTGACGATTGACTGAGGGAGGGGTAACCATCCTGATACTGGAGACTTGAGTGGGTGATGCTTGATACTTGACTCGAGGACGACTGATGCGTGAGGATGTCCTAAAATGGACACCGTACGACCCACTTATTGTTATAGGTCACCCTAAATCACAAATACTGGGAACATATGCAAGTTATTAATCAATTAAGCAAGGGAATTATTGTCTGCAGAGACTGAAGGTATTCAGATGATTGCTCCCAATGGTTTTTACATTACTGAATTTACCAAAACCACCGGCTTAATTAATCACAATGAAATACGTCCAGGTTTTTATAAATTGGTGATACAGGGGTGACCTCTAAAACCTGCTGGATAGGGGCACTCTAGGACTAGGGTTGGAGACACATGCTTTAAATCATAAATTACTGAATATCTTGATCATATGGTAATGTTGACTATTTAAGCCCAATAATGGAACCAATTAAGTAATTAAAGGTTTAGATAAATCAAGCACCAGGGTTGGTCATCCCTGATCTATGGGCAAGTCAGTAAAAGACTACAACATATTAATTAAAAGCAAAACTATAAATTGATAAGTTAACTAATAGGTCTGTTCAAAGCTGAAAATTTGGCTGGTGAGATGTGCGGGATATTTGAATTTAATTTAGATGCATTTCTGATATATTTTTTGAAGAGATGTTAAGTGATTACTTAGCTTGTTGTCATACATTAATCACTAATCTAATTGAAATAGCTGGCAATTATGAGATAATTAACTTAGACATTTGGTTATCTTGTGATTGTAAGATTATGTAAGGACTGCCAAATTACTCATGACTTTTATATATTGAATTTTACACCATTTGACTTTTGGTCATTAAGTGTTACTACATTATTTTCTATTGAAGCTTTACAAATGTGTTTGGGAGCACATCATACACTTAAACAGCAGGTGTCAAATCTCACATATGCAAAGTGCTTTTGTGCATGTTTTGCTTAATCTGAATAATACAAAAAATAGAACTTTCTGCTTGCATTTAACATAATTATGGCCTTCTGCATTAGTTCAAATCTAAGGTAAATGCACATTATTTTTCTAAGTTTTTAAACATTTAAAAGTAAAATCTTGTGTGATATTTTTTGTTATGAAGGTCAAATTTAATCATGTCAATATGGTAAATTATAATGCATGGCATACATCAGCTATTCATGTAGATCAAGGATTCAATTTTCTGAACATGAAGTTGTAGGGCTCCAGTTCATTTGTCTTTTCATGTATATGATTTATGTTACAAGGTATTTCATCAATCTGAATGTTAATTATCTTTTATGTCTCATGCAAAATCCTTTGCATCCTGATTAGAATTTTCGTTGTATAGAGAGGAAAATGTAAAGCTAGCTGCCAATATATTAAGTAAAATACACATAGATAAACAGACATCTTTATTATTTGCATACGTTCCAAATCCTGTATATCACATCAGTGCTTGTGCCATTAGTGGCATTGTTTTCTGTGTAATTTTAATGTGTTAACTCAACATGATGATATTATCAATGTGTAAATGCAACAAGCAAGTAAAACATGTCTTTGAAATTCTGCACATTAAATGAAAACAAAGAAATAAAACAGTCCATAGAATCATTGCATGTGAAACAGCAAGCAGACCCATCAAGAATGCAATACTTAACTGGAGTAAAGATATAGTGTGAGTGGATATGGGGAGTAAAAGACTGCATACCTGTAGGACTAGAAGATTTCAACCCTGAAGAATCCGTGTAAACATTTTGGCTTCATCTGAATTAATTTTCGTTGTTTCTTCTCAGATCGGTATTAATATGTTTGCAGTTATTATTGTATTGAACACATGTTTCAAATAAAACTGCAGTGTATTAAACTCTCAACTAGTTTCAAGTCAGAATACTGTACATATAATAGAAGTAAGTATATGTCTGTGTGTGTGTGAGGGCTGTAGGGATTTTTTTTTTTTGTGGTGGGGAAGGGTGAATAGCAGCCGCTGTCAAAAAAAAAAAAGTTGAAATCAAAGTAAAACAGATACAAATGAATGCGAAATCATTGTGGTAGTTCTGCTATAAGCGTGACAATAAGAGAAAGTCAGTTTGCAGTGATTCCAGTGCAGAGACATTGTGCGAGCCGGGACCAGCCAGCGCACGGGATTCATACAGCGTTCTGTGTGTTCTAATCGCATTTACAAACGTTTTACGATTAAAATGAAGATAGTTCAGATTATGTTATTTTGCATAAATATAAACTTACTAAATGCAAATTGATATTTATTTAGTCCGCAGTACATCCATATGAAGATTCCAAGACTAATTACCCCCTTTTCACACTGGGTTTGTTTCAAACAAACTTGGTTCGGTTCGGTTACTTTGAAACACTGTATCAGTGTGGTTGCTGTTCACACTTGCCTTGTGTACATACGTGTCAAGTTCGAACTTGGGTTCGTTTTGGGGTTCACTTGCGTGTTTTCTCAGGACTCAGATCACTTGTTTGTATTGCAATAATTAAGTGACCTTGGATCATTTTGTATTGAAAAAACACTGGATATTTACATGTTACATTTTTAGTTAATAAAAGAAATGGCAACATAACGCGTACAATAACAAATATATATACGAAGGTAATACAGTAACATACCATAATCCATTTGATCAACCAAATAATATATGGGTGTGTTAGATTGCGTATGATATCTGAAAAAGGAAGCAGTGCCCAAGGGGGAGGGGGGTTTCTGCGCACTTCCGTAGGAACCTGATCAAAACATCACTCTGTCAAAGCTGCCATTGGCCCCTGCGCTTGTCACTCAGAACAGGTCCCTTCCCACATCCTGTTCCATAAAACGTGATGTCAGCACAGGTTTGTCCTCTTTTGCCAGGAGCCAGGACTCCCGCACGACCTTGCAACCCTTGGGCAGTGCTTCCTTTTTCAAATAACCGGGGTTGCATACGCAATCTATCATTATCTTTCAAGTCAGAAGCACTGCCCAAGGGGGAGGGGTTACTGTATAACCAAGCCATCGCAAGGGAGGAGGCAGCGAGCTGATAAGGTGTACCACTAGGGGCCTCGGCAACACAACTCCAGACAGTAACCTCAGGGGCCCCGTAGGGTCACACTTGAGCCGCCCAGAAGCGAGGACCTGGTCACGCTCTTACCGGGAACTCTCTAGAAACAGCATATACAAGGCGGGGCAACTCTTACGCCCTCCACTCACAATAGCAAGGCCGGCTGCTCTACTAGTGCTCTACTCTGGCGCGGGCAATCAAGCAATCTTGTGCAGCCTCCGCACATATCATGGCAGTGGACCCCCGATCCAATAGGAGCGGGGCCACAGAACAACAATACATAGCTGGCTAGTCAGACAGAGTAGCCGAGCTGAACAAGAATATACAATATGTACATATTGCGTGACAGCAAGACCTTCATGCTTGTCAGCGCCCAGCACAGGGGCACCCAACTCAACTGAATAGTACAGAGTGGAAGAGCGGATTTCAAACAGATGAACTATATACACCACGGGGCGCAGGAGCCTGCTCTTGCACCACACTTGGGACATCATAGCGGTGGCCGCTTGCTCCACTAGCGCAGCTAGAAGCAAAGCCACACCAGCTTGAGCATGTCATGACAAACTAACTATATACACCACGGGGCGTGTGGAAACACAGGACCAAGTTGACACCTGCCGAATAGCACAGCTAGCGCAGGCAACTACAACTCTTACCGTGTGAATAAATGAACTATGTACACAGCGGGGCACTGGAGAGACTCAAGAACCCACCGCTGGAGGACAACAGCAGCGGTTCCCTTGCTCCATGGTGTACACAGCCAGAGCGGGCCACAGACCTGCTGACCAAGGAACTATATACACAGCGAGGCAGCGAAACTAGAGCGCCATCAGCTGGGAACAGCGGCAGTGAGCTCCATGCTGCACAGGTCAGACGGAGCCACAGTCCTGCTGTTTAGCACATTTATATATACAGAGCAGGGTACAGGCCAGACGCATGCACCACCGCAACACAATGTATAATGGACGAACTATATACAGGGCGGCCTCGTAAGGCAAAGTACCTCTAGGCCGCATGACAGAACCTAGGAACACATCGACAGGGCTGTCAGTAAATCCAGGAGCAGCTCGCGGGGGTGCTTTACTGGAATGCATAGTCCGGTGGAAGGGAAAAACACGGTTCACTAGCTCCCTCAGGATGCACTTAACAGGGGCAGACTGTTAGCACTTTTCCACCGACATGGTGCCGGTGCTGGTGCCGGTGCTGGTGCCAGAGCTGGTGCTTGGCCTGGGAACCAGCTGAACTTTCTGCGAACCTGCCTGCTTTTCCACCGGTTTGGGAACCGAACGCTGACGTCACTGAATGTGGGCATTCCCAAGCACCGAGTAGAAGTTGAAAAACACTGGGCAATAATAATCAGCACCGAGGCAGACTGCATCCTTAATTTGCAAGCTTTACTACTGTCTTTGACTTTGTATGAGTGGATACTCTTAATTCATTTTGTGGCGTATTTTTACTTTTATTCTTGTTTAAAAAACAACGACTATAGGCTAGCCTATTGATTATGAATGCGGTTGTTTTGGGGGTATTTGTGGTGCAGTCGTGGGCAAATCAATAAACTGTTGGTCGATCTCAGGTGATGTTAATGGTTTGATGGGAAATTCTGCTTATTGATGAGTCTGTGATGATGGTCCCAAATCATTGTTGCATTGTCCCTGTTGCCAGACACACAGCAATGCTCTTATGTTTTGAAAGTCGCCTTGGATAAGGGCGTCTGCTAAGATATACATAATAATAATAATAATAATAATAATAATAATAATAATAATAATACATTGTCACCACTCTGCTGGCATGTGATCACTCGCAAAACGCATTAGTCAATAGCGCTTATTGTGTATTTGATCTTCTCTTACTGTAAAATATGTATGCTTTTTGTAATTCACCCTGTGCTAAGAAAATGAATGTATTCATACATTATTAATCATGCGCAAACCAACCAGCGACACATGATCCGTAGGGGCACTGGATTCTGTGTAACACCGCATTTCTGCCAGTGGTGGAAGAAACTGCCCGTTAACCAGTTAACCAGGGCCAGTTAAAGACCAGTTCATTAACAAACAACATTTCTATCCAATCTATATCGTCACATTAACTCTCCATCATAATAATATTGCTGTAACACGTCTTTCCATTCATGGAAGCTGCGCTCAGTCAGCTTTCATTGCTGCCATTTGCCAACTCCTAACTAGTTAGTTGACCTGGTGAGACCATATTGTTACTGAAGTGTCTCTCACCGCTGTTAGCTGCTGATTTTGCACATTTTTAATCAAAACTCTCCAAATTGCTCACGTCTCTGCTGGCATTTTAAAAATGGCTGCTGAACTCCAGCAAATAACTTTTTGTGGAGACACCTTTACCCTTGCCCCTGACGTCACGGGTTCCTTGGTTCCAGACCAGCATGTTTTTGGTGACCGAAAAGGTGGCTCCGTGCCGTACGGGAACCACTTTTTGTCGCGTTGGAAAAGCGTGGAACGGTTCCAGATTAGGCACCGGCTCCGAACTGGCACCAGCTCCTTGTCCATGGAAAAGCGCTATGGGAGAGGATAAGGCAGGAGCCAGAGCCTGTAGGCTACTGGTGCTCGACTGAAGCCAACACTGGGTTCCCAATGGAAGGGACCGGTCCCGTCAGGTCCAGCCTGTAGAACCGGGCAAATGTAAGCGGCGAGGCCCAAGCTGCAGCCGCACAAATGTCTGCCAAGGGGGCGCCTTGAAAAAGGGCCCAAATGTGGCAACTCCCCGAGTCGAGTGGGCCCCGGGGTCCCGGTAGACTCGTAGGCCATGGTAATGGTGTCCACAATCCAATGTGAGAGGCGCTACTTTGAAAGCGCCTGGCCCTGTGTCTCCATAAGACACAAACAATTGGTCTGAGCGCCGAATGCCCTTAGTGCGTTCCAAATAGCACCTGAGGGCCCGCACAGGGCAGAGCAGGTGAAGTCGACTCTCTTGCTCTGAAGCACAGAGAGGAGCATGAAAAGCCATCAACTCAATAGGCCTGTTGACATGGAATGGAGACAGCACTTTCAGGAGGAACGCAGGGTTAGGCTGTAGCGTGACCCTCGGAACAGACACACGATGGGTGTACGGACAGGGCATGTAACTCGCTCACGCGTTTTGCAGAGGTGATAGCCAGCAAAAACACAGTCTTAAGTGACACCAGCTTCAGCTCAGCTGAGTTCAGTGGCTGAAATGGGGCTTGGGAATGTGCGTCCAGCACTACATCAAGGCGCTATGCGGGCAATGAAGGAGGAGGCCGCAGCCGTTGAGCTCCCTTAAAAAACTGCACAGCCAGGAAATGAGACCCAGGGGGCTCGCCATCAATCCGGACATGACATGCGGGGATGGCCGCCAGATACACTTGGAATGTGGACAGGGACTTGCCCTGGTCCAACAGCTCTTGTAGAAATTGCAATATGACCCTGATGGGGCAATTCATTGGGTCTTGACCGCCGTCTTGGCACCAGGTGCTAAATGTCCGCCAGCGGTAGGAATACTGCGACCTCGTAGAGGGAGCTCTCGCCGACTGAATAGTGGCTACTACCGCGTCTGACAGACCCCAGGCAATCAGTCGCTCTGGCTCAGGGGCCAGGCCCAGAGCTGGAGGAGTCCCGGATTGGGGTGCTAAAGCGTGCCCTGCACCTGGGTCAGCAAGTCTGTTCTCACTGGGAGCTGCCAAGGCTCTCCGTGGAGGAAGGCGATCAGGTCTGTGAACCAGAATCTGCGAGGCCACCGTAGGGCTATCAGCAGAACTGTCGCTCGTTCTCTCCTGACCTTCTCCAGGACCACCGGGAGAAGGGGGAATGGTGGGAACCTGTAAAGGAGACAGCGCGGCCACGTGTGGGCAAGTGCGTCGATCCATAGGGTTCCTGAGTGATCTTGGACGGAGAACCATAGTGGGCAGTGTGTGGACTCTGCCGAGGCAAAGAGATCCATGTCCACCCTGCCGAACCGGCTCCACAGTTGCTGTATCACAGACGGGTGGAGGTGCCATTCCGAGAATGGGGGGCCTCCCCGAGAGAGAAGGTCCGACACCGCGTTGGACAGGCCTGGGAGGTAAACTGCTCTGATGGAGCGGAACTGTGGCTGCACCCACAGAAGCAGACTGCGTGCTAGACAGTACAGTCTGCACAACTGAAGACCCCCTTGCCTGTCGATATAGGCAACCACTGCTGTGTTGTCCGTCCGAACCAGCACGTCTGTCCCACAGGACCAGCAGGAAATTAGACAGTCCAAGGAGTACTGCTTGTAACTCCAGGACGTTGATATGGAGGGCCATTGCTGACTCCATCCACCTGCCTCGGACTCCACATCCGTCACAGACTGCTCCCCAAACCTGCTTGGAGACGTCTGTCGTGTGGTAGACTGGCCCCAGGGGCACACTGAGGGTTAAATTGTGAGGGCTCCACCACCAATGGAGCGCTTCCAACACGCCAGAGTGACTGTGACCTGGCATGCTCGATCGTGGCGAGGATCCATCCTGAGAGACCTGAACCACCACTGCAGCGGTCTCAATTGGAGGAGGCCGAGGGGTAGGGTGTGTGATGCAGCCGCTAGGAGATCCAGCAGCCTCTGGCAAAGGGACACCCTGACATGAGCTCTCAGTTGAAAGAGGGAAAAACACGTGCGTATGGAGGCAACTCTCTCTGGCGCCAGTGTGGCGAGCATGGCAACGGAATAGAGGTGCAGTCCGAGGAACTGTGCCTGCTGAGTTGGCGTCAGGCGGCTCTTCTCTCGATTGACCCAAAGGCCCAATTCGGAGAGGTGGCCTAAAATCAGATTCGTGTGTTCCTGAACCTTCTCCCTTGAGTGAGAACAAACCAGCCACTCATTTAGATAGTTGAGGACGCGGACTCGCAAGGGGGCTAACACGACGTCCATGCACTTGGAAAAAGTGCATAGGGCTAGCGACAAGCCGAAGGGGAGAAGAGCAAACTCAAATGCTCGGCCCTCGAAGGTGAAGCCGAGAAACTTCCTGTGCGCCTGCGCAATGGGGATGTGAAAGTAAGCATCTTTCAGATCTACCGTGGTGAACCAGTCACTGGGCTTGATGGCCTGGGACATGGTGCGCAGGTTGAGCATCTTGAAGCGCAGCACCTTGAGGTGGCAGTTCAGGCGCTTCAGATCCAAGATGGGGCAGAAACTGCCATCTTTCTTGAGCACAAGGAAGTACGGGGAATAGAATCCCTCGTGCTGTCCCGGCGGGGGCACTTCGCGGATTGCTCGTTTCTCCAGGAGCACAGCGATTTCGGCACGAAACGCCGCACTCTGCAGCTGGGATGTGGTCTGGCCTGTGGCCTGGGCCGTGGCCTGGGCTGTGGCCTGGGAGCCGCAGTCGGGGGGCCTCCCACTGACAAGCTGCCGCAGACAGCCTGCATTGCTGGGCCTGAGGTGCCACAGGGTACACTCGGGCCAGCTGCAGGGACTGCTCCCTCTCCTGGAGGGTGCGTGTGAGCATCTCCTCCACAGAGGGGCCAAAAGTGAAGCCCGGTGAAAGAGGGGCGTCCATGAGGCGAGTCCTGTCCGCCTCAGGGACCCGCTGTGCCTGGGACAGCCAAAGCTGGCGGCACGCTGCCACAATGGCTGCCAGGGATTGCCCTGTTGCCCTTGCCCCCTGTGATGAGTGACGGTGACGAGCTGGTCCGCCGCTATCTCCGAGATAGGGGCAGGGTTGGTGATGCTCCTTGTTGCTCTGAGGGCTCTGCCAGCTGGGCCATGTACAGGGCTAGCAGGCTCTCAGTGTTTCGGAGGCGAGCCGCCTGGGTTCCAGCCTCATAAGCCCTCTGGAGCAGCGTCTCCGTGACAGTGGAGGTAGGGAGACCAGTGCGGCTATGGTGGATTTCACACGCGGGAACTCCACCAAGCCCACTTCTGCCACGCCCTGGGTCCTGGCATAAGCCTCCCCTCTTCTGGCTAGGGTGGGGGCTGTTGCTGGATGGTCCCAGGTAGCCCTCAGCTCATCAAGGAGGTCAGGCAGCAGCGGGAGGGCTCGTGTGGGCCACCGCGCGCGCTGACCCCTTTCAAACCTGGAACGCGGCAGGGCAGGGTCAGAGGGCCAGGGGAGCTGGAGAGACTCCACAGCGCTCTGAATGACCGCCCAGAACTCCCTGACCTGTCCCGTGGGAGCAGGAGGGGTGACCACGCTCAACGGAGAAGGAGGGGTGGGAGCGACCAGCTCCTCCTCCATGAGCTCCGCCTCCAGATCTGAGTCCTCGTGAGGACCCGGAGACAGGCGATCCTCCTCCCAGGTGGCCCATCCACTGCCCTCGTCCTGGGATGGGGCAGACTGACTCCCCTCAGTCTCAACAGGCGCGGTGTAAACCGACAGTGGAACGTCATGGTGCGGGGGAAGCGGCACCTGTTGTGCTGCCTGCGCAGCCAGGAGAGCGCAGATCTGGTCTATCCTACTATTCAAAGCCAGGATGTCCTGTAGTGGCACGCACCGCGGGCATTGTGGCGGCGCCCGGTGGAACATTGGTGTGGCGTAAGGTACACTTATAAATTTCAATTAAAGAAGTGAATTTATAGTATCTCCTTATCACGAATCCTGGAATCTTGTAGAACTCAATTTCTGTAATAATTGGACGCAGACACCAATTCCAAAGATATAAATTGTCAAATTTATTCAAAAACAAAGACTAAATGTAGCACTACACTAATTATACAAAAGGGAAAAACTAATTAAAATTCAACTCTAGATCAACAAATCAAAGACAAATCACTTCCGTGACCAAATCAAAGACCATGGGATCACATTTGATATCACACAAATGTTTAAACAAAAAAAGTTATAAACACATTGACTACAATACCGGTTAGTGAGACGAAGGTGAGTCTCTCATTAGTATTGTTAGTCAGACATTAAATGACTACGCAGGTTAGTATTTATGTCAGGTAACTTCTCGTTATATATATATCAGTCTCATTTATGTTTAGGTGCCGAGAAAGATCCTATCATTACTTGTTACCACAATTTCCCTTAACTGATTATTATTCAATGATTAAGGATAGGCAGGGCCACCTATAATCTGGTGTCTATTAACTTGTGTCAATTTCAGACTAAACAGTTAAAAAGGAATTAGAAGATATTTCTCAGCGTTGACAGATTTTATTTCTAAAATTATCAACAAAACAGTTTAATGCAACACACATTTATATTTAAGAAAACTAAATGATATTACACATTCTAGAGTTATGAATCACAGATTAACATTTCTAATTGATTTCTCAAATGTCATGAATAATGAACTCCAAACTGTTAAACTTATCTGAACTTCGTTGCAGAGAGGCCTCTCTGTCTTCGGGCTCAGATAACAGCACACGGCTTTGTCCAAGAACTTCCACTCAGTCGATGCACCTGGAAGTTGGGGTTTCGCGAATGTAGAGTCTTTTCCAAACAGATTTTCCACTGGTTTGAAGGCTCCAAGGTTGTGCACAAAATCTTCTTTGTAAACAGGATTTCCACCTTGGTTCTTGAAGACAAAGTCTTTGAGGAAAGCAGGGCCCTGTTCGTTCCAAGGGTCAAGTTTCTTAAGACTCAAATAGCTATTTAAATGACTGAACACTTGCGTATACAGTCAACTTAGTCAATTGTCCAACTGTAAAACTCCACTGATCAGGTGGGCACAGGCGGGCATGCGCAGTCTGTAAAGTTCTTTATTTAATAAAGTCCTTTAAAAGAATTCTTCATACGGCTCAATCTCCTTCTCCCAGTTTAACTCTTCTGTTGCCGGCAAAGACTTAGTTGGTTTCTGGTTCCGGTTCGGGCAACAGAGCTACAGGTTGAGCTGTGGCAGCGAGTTTCTGGTTCAGGTGAGAGAGAGAGAGAGAGACAGAGAGACTGTGCGCTGTTCTTTATATGCCTGTCAGATCAATAGGCGATTGGTTCTTGAGTTTTTGAGATTGGATTTCGGTTTCAGCCCCCAGTGTCCTATTGGAGGGGGGCTTGATTTAGACTGATGTCAATCCATGCCATCTTTTGGAAATGCCGGTTGGCCCAGATTCGTAGCTCTGTGTCTGGATTTCGGCTCTTGTCCATTTCAAAGAGTTTTTATTACCTACAGGCCCCCTTCCCCAGACATTTCACAGCAGGATTCCAAACTATTTGGCCTATTCTTGGTGCCATCCTCCCAAAACTGTCATTTTGATGTAAACCAGTTCCACACTTTAAGGAAATCTGATAACTTTGGGGGGAGAGGTCTTCCTTAGATCAGTGCTTCAGCTCAGAGCTAAAATGCTCTTATCTTAAAGTGTTGCATTAAACTGTTTTGTTGATAATTTTAGAAATAAAATCTGTCAATGCTGAGAAATATCTTCTCATTCCTGTTTAACTGTTTAGTCCGAAATTGACACAAGTTAATAGACACCAGATTATAGGTGGCCCTGCCTATCCTTAATCATTGAATAATAATCATTAAAATTGTGGTAACAAGTAATGATAGGATCTTTCACGGCACCTAAACGTAAATGAGACTGATATATATATAACGAGAAGTTACCTGACATAAATACTAACCTGCGTAGTCATTTAATGTCTGACTAACAATACTAATGAGAGACTCACCTTCGTCTTACTAACCGGTATTGTAATCAATGTGTTTATAACCTTTTTTGTTTAACGATTTGTGTGTTATCATATGCGATCCCATGGTCTTTGATTTGGTCACGGAAGTGATTTGTCTTTGATTTGTTGATCTAGAGTTGAATTTTAATTAGTTTTTCCCTTTTGTATAATTAGTGTAGTGCTACATTTAGTCTTTGTTTTGAATAAATTTGACAATTTATATCTTTGGAATTGGTGTCTGCGTCCAATTATTACAGAAATTGAGTTCTACAAGATTCCAAGATTCGTGATAAGGTGATACTATAAATTCACTTCTTTAATTGAAATGTATAAGTGTACCTTACACTACAACACTATATAAACACAAGTATTATTTTTAAAGTGTACTATTTGTGGCCGAAACTGAAACCGAAGCGCACCGGAGCCCCGGAACAGAGTCGGGTTAGCTATCAATAATAATAACCACCATAAAAATGGTGTCTCTATAACTTAGGTTTCTTTGCTAATGTACATATCTGTATTAATTCATAAAAATATATTGAAAGAATTAAAAACTTAAATGTCTTACGTTTCTTGTGATGTATAGATTTCATATGATCATTATATTTATGTAAAATTAAGTAATTTGCTGTGCTATACCAAGCGCTGTGATTTGAGTCAGAGCACTTTATTGATGCATAGATGGGTCACTGTGAGCTCAGTACTCTGAAGGCTAGAGATGGCACTCACTGATGCAATGATTGCACATCATGTTCGGGGACCTGTACCAGTAGGAAACTATCAAACTGGTGAATTTCCACGCTGTAAACATGATTATTAGTTTAACAACATAGTTTGAAATATCCAATGTCAAATTAGTAGGCTTTAACACGTTTTGAATTGTGGTTGCAGACGGGAATGGGAAACTAACCATAATATCGCTCATAGTAACCTGCATGGCATTGTATTTAACCCTCAGAGGATTAATTGGGGGAGATCCACCCTGAATTGGGGCATCAATAACAAAAACATATTCATGGGGAAACAATTTGTGATAAAGACGTGTTTTTTTAGCTGCATAGCTGAGATTCAGATGAAAAGAAACGTGGTTTTGTTTACATCACGTGCTTCCTGGCTTTATAAATCCAATGCCCAACTGCAGAACATGGGCATGGACCAATGGAAAGTACATTACTATGGTCCATCATCAGCCTAGAGATTTTTTACCCAATCATAGACTGACTTTATGGATATCTCGGACAACTGTCCCACCATATATATCGTTCGCTGAAGATTCTGCCTGAGTGCTATCAATGACAATACATCATATTGACCATTGAACTGGGTACATAAATGGCCATATGGCGGCACCCTTGACTGTTTTGACTGTTTTGACAAAAACCTGAACCATTGGGTTATGCTTGCTTTGTTGACAATATATTGTATGGTATACCAGCAACATCAAACAAAATCGTTCTATCTGGGTAAAATGTCTAGCACCTTGAGGTTTTTGACTACAGGTACCATTTAAACATTTTATTTGAGTTCATTACAAATATATATTTAAAACCAATTAAACAAATCAGTGGAAAGTAAAACGGCATTTGTGGGATTAAGATTATATCAATGAACAAACAAAGTCCAGTCTAGTATTTATGTCATGCAGTGTCATAGTATGTCTGTACATTGGAATGGGTATTTTGTGGCAGACAACCCTGACATACTTCTCTAAATACACAAGGATGTCGTATTGGACTTTTGCGAAATTGCCATGTCTTGCATATAGTGATACTACAGTAATATATATGTATATATATATATATATATATATATATATATATATACACACATATACTGGCCAAATAATCCCAGAATAGATAAGAGCAGCTGACAATATGTTCTCTCTGCCTAATCAAAAGGGATTTTGTGACCATGTGAAAGATTGTGTTATTCATGTTTCATCAGAACCTGTTTTTAGGAAACAAATATGGTAAGCAATACAGTGTTCAATGAATAAAGTGCCTTTTTGCGTAACCTCACTGGATCCCCGAAAGATCGAGTAGTTTTTACAAAGATCTTCAGGATTGCTGAATAATACAACACCTCTGTCAAGATGGTAAAAAGCACACCAGATCTCAAAACAAAACAAAAAAAAACTCCTATAAACACAACTATAATAGACCAGTTTCCAGCACTACTAGCAAACATGAAGATAGCGTTTTATCATCCGTGTTTTACACCAAGCTAAGAACCCTTCCTGAATCAGTGGTGCATTATATTAAACTCAGAGTTTATCTGCTGGTACCAATAAACTAGACTTATTATTGTAGTGGCGATAAAAATAATAGTACTAAGGCAAAACTACTGTACTATAAAACAAAATACATTTACATGGCTAATTATGAATCTCAAGCACTGTGTACCACTTTATAAAGCTGCTTTTGAAAAGTAACTAAATCACAAAATACAAATAAATTATGTGTTATGGTTATATACAAGTCTGTTTTGGTTATATATATATAAATTAGTGTTTCCCCCAAAAAAGTACATAGGCATACCTATAGCCTTCCTGATTTCATGGCACACTGGTCACCATGCTTCTCCGGGGCATTAGCCAAAACCATTTCAAACAATCTGAATCTACTTATATAAATTATTCAGTTAAGAGTTAAAGTATACGATAGCTGGGGAACAAACCAGAGAAAATACTTGGATCTCAAGGAGAGTTTTTGGGAAGCCCTCCCTTTTTTATTGTAAGTGGCAAATACATAAATGCGTTGTGCACATTGTTACAAAGAACTACAGAATGTTTCTATTAGACACAAGGGGCCACTCACATTCCTTTCTAAAATTGGGTAGTCTTTTTTCCAATTGTACTATCCTATTTTAAATTCAAAGCCTCGCACATTAAACTGATGAGAGATTCCCAGGGAACTCTCAAGAAGCAAACAGGAAGCGATCCTTGAGGGCCTTAATGCCCTATATTAGAAGGCATTTTATAGGAGGCAATACAATTTACTTCTTCATCCAAACTTTACTTTAAATAGCAGATCATATTTAAGCTAACCTAAACTTGTAACATCACACACAACAAGTTATACATATACCCAAACAGTGTTTCGAAGGAATAAAATCACAAATTGTGTACATCTACTATCAAACATTAGTTTCCATAAAATAAAATACAACAGCAATAGCAAGATTCCAATACTAGCACAAAATAGATATAAATGCTTACATGTTTAGTAGTTAAGGGTCACCCAACCAATTTATAATGGGGGAAAGAAATCTGTAAGAAGTCTTTGTGAGAAAAAAGGATGGCGAGGATGGTTTCTGAAGACACACAAAAATCACAAATGGTCCAGGTCCAGAATCTGATTTTCTATTTATTTAAAATAAAAAAAGACATTTGTTACGCTTTCTCCAAGTAGGTATTCATCTTAGATTTTTTAGTAATCCAAATCTTGACAGTATGTAAATCGCATGGAAATTGTGAATTCAAGGATGGGTTAAATAATATTTCAAGGTGGCTGCTTACCTAGCACATTACAGTGGTTAATTTGAATTAAATGTGTTTGTACCAAAAGGACTGACAGACTGTAACATTTGGACATTGCTGATTATAGGCAGAGTTAAATTAAAATTCCAAATGTGGCCAGTTCCTCACACAGTATAATGGGTGATGCTGTATGGTAGATTTGATTTAATGTAACCCCTTATGTGTTTTGGTACAGAAAGGTAGCAGATGGTCCGTGCATGTTCAATTTAGTGGTTGGCCGTGAATTAACAGAATAACCCAAGAAACACCATACTGTAACATATTCCCTCTGCATAATTTATACATGTAAAAATATAACAAGTGTGTCTTCATGTGTTTCAGGAAGTGGAATCACAGTATTCCTAGGAGTATAAATATGGAAATTTGATCAGTGTGTACATATAGACAAATGTGTATATGTTGTGGTATGGTCCTGGCAGTACGGTTTGCATTCCGGTTCCAAACCTATGCACAATACTCCTTTGGCCTATACAGTGAGGGAAAAAAGTATTTGATCCCCTGCTGATTTTGTACGTTTGCCCAATGACAAAGAAATGATCAGTCTATAATTTTGATGGTAGGTGTATTTTAACAGTGAGAGACAGAATAACAACAAAAAAATCCAGAAAAACGCATTTCAAAAACGTTATAAATTGATTTGCATGTTAATGGGGGAAATAAGTATTTGACCCCTTCGACTTAGTACTTGGTGGCAAAACCCTTGTTGGCAATCACAGAGGTCAGATGTTTCTTGTAGTTGGCCACCAGGTTTGCACACATCTCAGGAGGGATTTTGTCCCACTCCTCTTTGCAGATCCTCTCCAAGTCATTAAGGTTTTGAGGCTGACATTTGGCAACTCGAACCTTCAGCTCCCTCCACGGATTTTCTGTGGGATTAAGGTCTGGAGACTGGCTAGGCCAATCCAGGACCTTAATGTGCTTCTTCTTGAGCCACTCCTTTGTTGCCTTGGCTGTGTGTTTTGGGTCATTGTCATGCTGGAATACCCATCCACGACCCATTTTCAATGCCCTGGCTGAGGGAAGGAGGTTCTCGCCCAAGATTTGATGGCACATGGCCCCGTCCATCGTCCCTTTGATGCGGCGCATTTGTCCTGTCCCCTTAGCAGAAAAACACAACAAAGCATAATGTTTCCACCTCCATGTTTGACGGTGGGGATGGTGTTCTTGGGGTCATTCCTCCTCCTCCAAACACGGCGAGTTGAGTTGATGCCAAAGAGCTTGATTTTGGTCTCATCTGACCACAACACTTTCACCCAGTTCTCCTCTGAATCATTCAGATGTTCATTGGCAAACTTCAGATGGGCCTGTACATGTGCTTTCTTGAGCAGGGGGACCTTGCGGGAGCTGCAGGATTTCAGTCCTTCACGGCGTAGTGTGTTACCAATTGTTTTCTTGGTGACTATGGTCCAAGCTGCCTTGAGATCATTAACAAGATCCTCCCGTGTAGTTCTGGGCTGATTCCTCACCGTTCTCATGATCATTGAAACTCCACGAGGTGAGATTTTGCATGGAGCCCCAGACCGAGGCAGACTGACAGGTATTTTGTGTTTCTTCCATTTGCAAATAATCGCACCAACTGTTGTCAACTTCTCACCAAGCTGCTTGGCGATGGTCTTGTAGCCCATTCCAGCCTTGTGTAGGTCTACAATCTTGTCCCTGACATCCTTGGACAGCTCTTTGGTCTTGGCCATGGTGGAGAGTTTGGAATCTGAATTGATTGATTGCTTCTGTGGACAGATGTCTTTTATACAGGTAACGAGCTGAGATTAGGAGCAGTCCCTTTAAGAGAGAGCTCCTAATCTCAGCTCGTTACCTGAATAAAAGACACCTGGGAGCCAGAAATCTTGCTGATTGATAGGGGATCAAATACTTATTTTCCTCATTAACATGCAAATCAATTTATAACTTTTTTGAAATGCGTTTTTCTGGATTTTGTTGTTGTTTTTCTGTCTCTCACTGTTAAAATACACCTACCATTAAAATTATAGACTGATAATTTCTTTGTCAGTGGGCAAATATACAAAATCAGCAGGGGATCAAATACTTTTTTCCCTCACTGTATGTACACTATAGTGATGTCTTTGCTCCTTTGGCCTTTAGATTTGGTTCGGTCTCTGTCTCTTCACCTATACTTTTATTGGTATAGTTTTGTAGCTTCTTCCAACCCCCTGTTGCTACTCTTACCCTCTCCTCCTTTGTTCTCCCCTTAGCCTCTTTATAGCCCTAATAGACCATACCTGTGTGTTACAACAGGTGAGGTGCATGAGTTATCATCAGGGAGGTGATTTTCTGCAGACCGCAGCCCTCTAGAGGGCTCTATACTGGTACTGCAGGCCTCATAGGGGAATAGGGCTTTGGACAGCCGTAAACTGACATACCTTCCATATGTCACCAGTCCACACACTGTACCACTATACACTCACCTAAAGGATTATTAGGAACACCTGTTCAATTTCTCATTAATGCAATTATGTAACCAACCAATCACATGGCAGTTGCTTCAATGCATTTAGGGGTGTGGTCCTGGTCAAGACAATCTCCTGAACTCCAAACTGAATGTCTGAATGGGAAAGAAAGGTGATTTAAGCAATTTTGAGCGTGGCATGGTTGTTGGTGCCAGACGGGCCGGTCTGAGTATTTCACAATCTGCTCAGTTACTGGGATTTTCACGCACAACCATTTCTAGGGTTTACAAAGAATGGTGTGAAAAGGAAAAAACATCCAGTATGCGGCAGTACTGTGGGCGAAAATGCCTTGTTGATGCTAGAGGTCAGAGGAGAATGGGCCGACTGATTCAAGCTGATAGAACAGCAACTTTGACTGAAATAACCACTCGTTACAACCGAGGTATGCAGCAAAGCATTTGTGAAGCCACAACACGTACAACCTTGAGGCGGATGGGCTACAACAGCAGAAGACCCCACCGGGTACCACTCATCTCCACTACAAATAGGAAAAAGAGGCTACAATTTGCACAAGCTCACCAAAATTGGACAGTTGAAGACTGGAAAAATGTTGCCAGGTCTGATGAGTCTCGATTTCTGTTGAGACATTCAGATGGTAGAGTCAGAATTTGGAGTAAACAGAATGAGAACATGGATCCATCATGCCTTGTTACCACTGTGCAGGCTGGTGGTGGTGGTGTAATGGTGTGGGGGATGTTTTCTTGGCACACTTTAGGCCCCTTAGTGCCAACTGGGCATCGTTTAAATGCCACGGCCTACCTGAGCATTGTTTCTGACCATGTCCATCCCTTTATGACCACCATGTACCCATCCTCTGATGGCTACTTCCAGCAGAATAATGCACCATGTCACAAAGTTCGAATCATTTCAAATTGGTTTCTTGAACATGACAATGAGTTCACTGTACTAAACTGGCCCCCACAGTCACCAGATCTCAACCCAATAGAGCATCTTTGGGATGTGGTGGAACGGGAGCTTCGTGCCCTGGATGTGCATCCCACAAATCTCCATCAACTGCAAGATGCTATCCTATCAATATGGGCCAACATTTCTAAAGAATGCTTTCAGCACCTTGTTGAATCAATGCCACGTAGAATTAAGGCAGTTCTGAAGGCGAAAGGGGGTCAAACACAGTATTAGTATGGTGTTCCTAATAATCCTTTAGGTGAGTGTATACACTCACCTAAAAGATTATTAGGAACACCATACTAATACTGTGTTTGACCCCCTTTCGCCTTCAGAACTGCCTTAATTCTACGTGGCATTGATTCAACAAGGTGCTGAAAGCATTCTTTAGAAATGTTGGCCCATATTGATAGGATAGCATCTTGCAGTTGATGGAGATTTGTGGGATGCACATCCAGGGCACGAAGCTCCCGTTCCACCACATCCCAAAGATGCTCTATTGGGTTGAGATCTGGTGACTGTGGGGGCCAGTTTAGTACAGTGAACTCATTGTCATGTTCAAGAAACCAATTTGAAATGATTCGACCTTTGTGACATGGTGCATTATCCTGCTGGAAGTAGCCATCAGAGGATGGGTACATGGTGGTCATAAAGGGATGGACATGGTCAGAAACAATGCTCAGGTAGGCCGTGGCATTTAAACGATGCCCAATTGGCACTAAGGGGCCTAAAGTGTGCCAAGAAAACATCCCCCACACCATTACACCACCACCACCAGCCTGCACAGTGCTAACAAGGCATGATGGATCCATGTTCTCATTCTGTTTACGCCAAATTCTGACTCTACCATCTGAATGTCTCAACAGAAATCGAGACTCATCAGACCAGGCAACATTTTTCCAGTCTTCAACTGTCCAATTTTGGTGAGCTTGTGCAAATTGTAGCCTCTTTTTCCTATTTGTAGTGGAGATGAGTGGTACCCGGTTGGGTCTTCTGCTGTTGTAGCCCATCCGCCTCAAGGTTGTACGTGTTGTGGCTTCACAAATGCTTTGCTGCATACCTCGGTTGTAACGAGTGGATATTTCAGTCAAAGTTGCTCTTCTATCAGCTTGAATCAGTCGGCCCATTCTCCTCTGACCTCTAGCATCAACAAGGCATTTTCGCCCACAGGACTGCCGCATACTGGATGTTTTTCCCTTTTCACACCATTCTTTGTAAACCCTAGAAATGGTTGTGCGTGAAAATCCCAGTAACTGAGCAGATTGTGAAATACTCAGACAGGCCCGTCTGGCACCAACAACAATGCCATGCTCAAAATTGCTTAAATCACCTTTCTTTCCCATTCAGACATTCAGTTTGGAGTTCAGGAGATTGTCTTGACCAGGACCACACCCCTAAATGCAATGAAGCAACTGCCATGTGATTGGTTGGTTAGATAATTGCATTAATGAGAAATTGAACAGGTGTTCCTAATAATTCTTTAGGTGAGTGTATATAGGAAGAGATTGATATAGATACATATATACATAGATATATAAAATATAATGTTCACAGCCATGGAGCAGGTTCAAGGAGCACGTAGCTCACAACTACTGCTTTGCCAGGGGGTCTGTGCTCACTTCCTCCAGTGTTACATTTTTTTTTTTTTTTGCATCATTAAAATTGTACATATTTATTGACTTCTATGGAGTGGCAGTCCAATACTTATACAGTTCAATCAACTGAAATGTTTAGTTGCTTTAGGCTGAAACAGTACAAATATAACTTGATACAATACAAATATAATTTATAAATAAGTACATTGAAATTAATAATATTAAATTAATCGCTAAATAACATGGTTTCATAAGGATGTGAATTCCTTTGTCTATAGCTATACATAGATGTGTGTGCGTGTATTTTATTAAGTGCTAAATTCACCCATTGTAAATGATACTCTAATATTACAACAATAAAAATATATAATTACTTGTGGTTATTGTACTAGTATGTGTATTGCATTCTCATTATGTACATTTTATACAGCACGGCTTTGCTGTTTGAATAGTGGAAGTTTGGTCCTTCAAAAATAAAATAACTCTTGACATTGCCCGTGAAATAATTTGTTTTTTTATTCATCCAAAAATTAAAAGCATGTTCTTTGTTTCTCTAATTGTGATTATGTGTATATATATATATATATATATATATATATATATATATATATATAATTTGAAATTACCACAAATATTATTCTTTATAAATATGTGAGTGTGTGTATACACACACACACACACATATATATATATATATATATATATATATATATATATATATATATATATATATATATATATATAATTTAAATGTCAGGGGGTATAAACTTTGGACTGACACATAATAGAAATTAAGAATCTTACATTGTGACTTGTGGCTGCTTTTTGGTGACTGGCTCCCTACACCCCACTCCATGACTATTTTTGGGAACTATGAAGCTAGCTAGAAATTATGCTCCTGTGTCTGTATTTGCTCAAAATACATCATCCATCACACTGTCTTCTCTCAAAGAACACAAAGAAAAAAAAGTGGAAGCATGATTAAATCCTTCACTGCTAGGACATTTCAAAACCTCTTGAGTTTTTGTTGTTGCTGTTTTCTGAATTTGGGAATGAATAGTTTCAATTTCAGATTAATCCCAGTTTTCTAAATTACTCATAAGGAAAGCTTATGTTGTCTTCAGCAAAATCATATAGCACAGAACATAACAATTAGCTATAATTGCTTTATTTATGTTGATTTAAATGTAATATATATTGTTTTATGTATCTATTTATTAACTTAAATACTTATTAACATTTATTTTTGCTTATGTTTCTTTTACTATTATATTTCACCTTTTTAGTTAATTATTGCATATTTATGTTTCACAATGGAGCTGGTTGCTACTAACTGTTCAACCTACATCTGGACTAGGCCCCTATGCCTGTCTCCTTGGTTACGCACACCTGCAGTCTTTCTTGGAGGAGGAGAACTGGGGTTTAAAAGGGAGCAGGTCAGAGATCAAAAGTAGTGTGACTGTATTTGTGCTGCAGAGGTCAGGAGCAAGGGCAGTGAAAATGGATATTCTTTGAGAAATCGAGACCAAAATGGTGGAGAATGAGTAGAGCTGCAAAGAAACAGCTGATGGAAAGCTAAGATCTAAATGTTCCCCTTGCCCAACCTTAAGCCCTCTGAAAACATTCCCATTGCTAAGCCACCCACCAATTCTTGGAAAAGAAATACAGCCATGGAGAGGCCTGAGGGGAGAGAGGCAAAGCAGACAGTGGGGAAAGGGATGTATACATTCGTATTCTGAAAGAATTAATGAATGACAAATTGTGTACTTATAGCCATAACTTAGTGCTGATGTTTTCTAGAGACCTGCTGATTTCTCCCCGTAATTGTGCTTCTACCATTTCTGCACTAGAGGAGCCATGGATTTTGGACCAGATGATTTGGAAGACAAATATGCCATATAAATTATTGTAGCTGGATGCCATCTACCTTACAACAGCCTGCACATACATGGAGTACTGTTGCCATGGGCATCTGGAGCGATGCTATAAGAAAGGACAAATGGATGAGAATATTGATTATCTCCTCTTCGTCTTTCTTTTTTATATATGTTTTATTATTATTAATTTATAGCTGGAGCAGGTGGGTAGCAGTTGCGGGCAGGCCAGCCAGGAGTTGCAGTAGTCCAGGCAGGAGACAACCAGGGTCTGGACAAGCAGCTGAGTCAAGAAGTTGGTAATAAATGGACAGATTCTGTGTATGTTGCTCAGGCAGAATCGGCATAGGCGTGTCAGAGTGGAGATGTGCTGGGAGTAGGATAGAGTGGGGTCAAGGGTGACTCCATGATTTGTAAAGTTTGAGATGATGCCTGTGCATCCAGGAGTAGATAACAGAGAGACAGGAAGAGATACGAGAAGGGATGAGAGGGTATGAAGAGAGAAAACACAGGAAGTTCTGGGCATCATCTGAAAAGAAGTGGTAGGAGAACCCATGGGATGCGATGAGGGGGCTCAAAGTGCAGGTGTAGAGTGAGAACAGGAGAGGACCCAGGACAGATCCTTGGGGCACACCTGTTAAGTGAGGTTTCAGTGTTGTTGAAGAACCACATCATGTCACCTGCAGTCAGTGAGTTAGGAGAAGGGAGGAGAAGAGAATGGAGTTTTTGACAGTGTCAAAGGGTGCAGAGAGATCGAAGAAGATTAGGGAAGAAGATAGGGAGGAGCAGAGTTCAGAGAATCACTGACAGTTAGGAGAACAGTTTCAGTGGAGTGAGCAGTGTGAAAGAAAGATTGCAGAGAGTCATGGAGTAAGTGGTAAGATAAATAAAGAGGGCTGACAGTGAACTGCCTGCTCAAGGGTTTTAGGTTTTACATTTACAAGGGTTTACATTGCTTACATTGGTACAAAGTGTAAACAACTCATTTCATATAGTTTTAAGTGTAGAGGTTTTGTTTAATTTTATTTTTCTTACGTCTGTCTATACATTTTATAGTAGCTTTTACTTCACCCTGTTTGATATTAAATGTGATTTTATACTGATAGGTTAGTGTTAGCATTGGGTAAGTTTGTTGTTTTGTTCTTCTGGGTTCCTGGTGCTGTCTTTGTGCCATGCACTTTGTCTGTTGATGGTTTTATTTTGTCATTGCTTTCAATATAAATATAAAAAAGAATCAGAATCTGTTGTAGATGTCCCAGGAATTGAAGGGTGCCGTTAGAGGTCTATTGAGGAGTTTGTATTGAGGAATTATTTATTATTATTATTACTATTTATTAATTAACAGAAACCCTGATAGTTGCATAAGAAACATTTCAAACCATTACAGATCACAGATCATATTCACTCATGACACATACCTGGTTAACTCATTTAGAAAGTTTTTTTCATTTAGTTTTTTTCTTGTAAAATGTAATGGTTGGAAACATTATTTATTAACAAGGTAATAACAAATTGTAAAGGTTTCAACAATTGGTTGACATTATAGATAACCCTTTGTGTGTGTGTGTGTGCATGCATGTGCATGTGTGTGTGTGGAAAATATCATGATTTCCACCTCAAATTATAAAGAGATATCTGTGTTGAAAACTTCAAATTGATCATTTTCACATTTGTGTGTGTCTCAAAAGTAGATTTACTAAACCCTCCCACACATCCTAAAATGTTGGAAACTGTCAGTCAGAGCCTTCAGGACAGTCAGTACAGATGTATTTGTTCTGTTGAAAACCCAGAAGAGACTAAAGCCTCCCAAACACTCCATAAAATTATCTGAAGTAATCAGTTACTCACAGCCTGCAGGTGATACATGGAAGGACTACACTTTATGTCTCCTAGAACCTGACTACATGTTTAAGATGTACACAAGCACTGAAAGGGTTAAATGTTATTTTACCATACATGCATTTCATGTCAGTACTTCTTACAAAGTACATATATACATTAATGGTGTTGTCTGTCAATTCAGCTTCAAAGATGATTTCATGTGACCATGACACAAAAATCACTTTTAATAACCCCAATAATGTTTTGACATACAGACGTGCTCAAATTTGTTGGTACCCTTACAGCTCATTGAAATAATGCTTCATTCCTCCTGAGAAGTGATGAAATTAAAAGCTATTGTATTATGTATACTTGCATGCCTTTGGTATGTCATAGAATAAAGCAAAGAAGCTGTGAAAATAGATGAATTATTGCTCATTCTACAAAGATATTCTAAAATGGCCTGGACACATTTGTTGGTACCCCTTAGAAAATATCATAAATAATTGGATTATAGTGATATTCCAAACTAATTTGTTTCTTTAATTAGTATCACATGTCTTGTTATCAGTCATTCAGCCTATTTAAATGGAGGAAAGTAGTCACTGTGCTGTTTGGTATCATTGTGTGCACTACACTAAACATGGACCAGAGAAAGCAAAGAAAAGAGGTATCTGAGGAGATCAGAAATAAAATAATAGACAAGCATGGTAAAGGTAAAGGCTACAAGACCATCTCCATGCAGCTTGATGTTCCTGTAACAACAGTTGCAAATATTATTAAGATGTTCAAGGTCCATGGAACTGTAGCCAACCTCCCTGGGTGCGGCCGCAATAGGAATATCAACCTCAGACTGAACAGAAGGATAGTGCGAATGGCAGAAAAAGAACCAAGGATAACTGCCAAAGAGATGCAAGCTGAACTCCAAGGTGAAGGTACGTCAGTTTCTGATTGCACCATCCATCTCTTTTTAAGCAAAATCTGCCTCCATGGAAGAACTCCTTTTGAAAGAAAAACATTAAAAAGCCAGATTGGAATTTGCCAAAATGCATATTGATAAGTCACAATCCTTCTGGGAGAATGGCCTTTGGACAGATGAGTCAAAACTGGAGCTTTTTGGCAAGTCACATCAGCTTTATGTTGGCAGATGGCAAAATGAAGCTTTCATAGAAAAGAACACCATACCTACAGTGAAACATGGAGCAGGCTCGGTTATGTTTTGGGGCTGCTTTGCTGTCCTATCAAACATCTTTGGAAATTGCTGAAACTTGCAGTCTGGAGAAGCCACCCATCAAACCTGAGACAGCTGGAACAGTTTGCTCAGGAAAAGTGGGCCAAACGACCTGTTAACAGGTGCAGAAGTCTCACTGAGAGCTACATAAAATGTTTGATTGCAGTGATTGCCTCTAAAGGTTGTGTAACAAAATATTAGGTTGAGGGTCCCATCATTTTTGTCCATGCTAATTTCATTTGTTTTATTATTTACGATATTATGTTGAAAAACAAAATCAAAAGCAAAGTCTGATTTCTATTAAATATGGAATAAACAATAGTGGATGCCAATTACTTTTGTCAGTTTCAAGTTATTTCAGAGGAAATCGTGCATTCTTCGTTTTTTGTGGAGGGGTACCAACAAATTTGAGCACATCTGTAGATTATGATATCTTCTGCAAAAGATGCATGGACAATGAATAAGTTACCACTCTTCACATTTAATAGTATGACACAGAGAGATTAGGAATTCAATATTTTGCATCTTGGGATGGGAAGGTCAGGTATATGGTATCTGTAAGGTTTCAGAGCATGAATACATTGGAATATATATGCAATTAAATAATTTATGATCAAATTAATCTTTAAAATATATCTAATTACTTGCATTTGTTAATTAATCAATTTAACTTTTAGTAGCACTGAACCTGTACCAGACCTTGATGGTTCATGGTGGAGATATATTTGTGCTTATGTAAGGTCAGGTTCCATTCGAATCATATAAACTGAAATATTCAACTAATAATGAAATTAATGATAATTAGGAATTTATAGAAATACAGATTACACATCTACAATAGCAGTTAAATTACCTATATTTGTGATATTAAATGCATTGTATTGCAAATGTTACATATCCAGATTGTATTAATACTATTATTATTATTATTATATTGGACACATGATAACTGTCCTTTTGGTCATCTGTCACATACTGCTGTACAGTGACGTGGGAAGTAATTTTAAACTGGGGGTGTCAAAAAGATCGATTCGGTGGAGCTCAATTTTCACAATTTTCGATTTGTGCGCCTCCTAGAAATATGCGTCTTCATTGGAAATAAGCTGTTACCGCCGTTGATGTAGAAGTTTCTATGTGAATGCAAGTCTCGTGAATAAATCTATAACATCTCCATAAATGCACCGTACCCCCCCCAAATATGGCACTGGCTGTGGTATCTTCTAATAGTATACAGGCAAAGAAAGGGTACTCAATTTTCTGTCTGCTACAGACTTATCAAGACACAGAAAGAAAGGAAGATACATACTGGCCCTGTATGAGCCAAAATGAAGTAATTTGGATAAGTTCAATATAGTTGCTGATCGATACTAGAAATTTTGAATGGGGGAGTAGATTGTCTTTAGGCACTGTATACCCAGTGTGTTTATTTCCCTTTTGGCTTTGCACAGCAGACATGCAGTAGTGAAGTCACATTATAATGTATACCTTGATTTGGTATGTTTAGTATGTACCTTGATGATACCATGGTAGAATTGTATATATGTAGAAAATGTGTAGGTTAGTATCTGGTAAACCATGTAAGTTAACTTAAAAAAACTGTCTGCTAAATTACCCAATAATAATAATAATTTGAGTGTAGATTTGCATGGGCCCAGTTTGACACAGACTGGGGTTCAGGCTGCTATTCGGGCCTAAAATGAGGCTTGTATCCTCTCTAATGCCCTGTAATGGAGGATAATGATTGAGCATGACTTGGGACTTAAGCTGATTCATTGCCGTATCTGCATCAACTACAAATGTGGACGTTTAAGACAAAATTAATATTAAAAAGGGAACATTGAAAATTAAAAAAATCACCTATCCAGTGGAAAACAGTTTAGTTTTAATATGCCATTCAGATTAAGGTAGGAATGGTCTAAATCCTGCATTGTGATTGGCCAGAGCGAAACAGTGCGACATCACTGCCTACTGTGACCATTATTCCTGAAGATGTGGAAATGTTGACTGTGGCTGCCCTCACTATTCCACACAAGTACAAGTCCAGGTGAAGATGGAGGCACAGAATGTGCCCATACCGATGCCGTTAAGTGGGCAGTCGGCTCCTGCTCCAGGCCTAGCTGCTGGCCTCCCTCACTCCTCTCTCCCCAAGGCTGTGCTGCTGGAGGTTCAGTTGGCGGGCTTCACAGAGGAGGAGGAGATGGAGATTTGGACCTCACTGTGGAGGCAGACAGCAACCTACTTCACATGCTCATCTTTAAGAGTTAGCCCCAGGTCCAGTTGCTGGCCTCCCTCCTCCGACCCCGAAGGAGATGGAGATCTGGACCTCAAGGGTGTGGCAGAAGCACATGGCCTCTCAGAGTGACTCCCAGTGTTTAACTTCTAGTTTTGAACCTTGCTTTTCCTTCTTCGACCTTGCCTATTGGATTACCTCACTAGTCTAGTTTGCATGATCACCCAACCTCCTGTTAGTCTCTTGACCTCGATTTACAGATTACCATTGAAATAGTAATTGCTAGCCCCAGACCCTCCACCTGTTTTTTGACCTCGTCTTCCTCTCCGCTATTGGATATTTCATCTCTGTCCACCCAGGCATAACAGCCTGTTTGGGGCAGTAAACAGAAACAGCTTTTTTGGGATGTTTGTGTGATTTCTGATCCCATTTTTAAATTACTTTTTAGGAATATCTTCCTAAACACATCTTCCCTTTCTAAAAAATGGTTCTTGTTTTCCATCTTTGTCATTTCATTTTCTTGAACTGGTTTGATTCCAAATGTATCCAACTATGTGTCTACAACCTGATTTTTAAAGCGGAATTTCAAAAGGTTTGTATTTTAAAATGCTTATAGTTCATTACACACCTTCCATTTTATTTGTGTGTGTGTGGGAAGGGTGGGCACTGAACTGAACTAGCCTGTATTTACAAACATCTCTGATATAGCTTTTATGCCTTCCTAGTAGGGCCCGACAGATCAATTGGAGCACCGATATTAATCGGACGATATTTGCCTTTTACAGAAATATCTGTATCAGCACATATTCCACCGATAATGCACCAATATATTTTCTCAAACTATTGGCTAATTATTCTTTTTCAAATTACCATAAAAACCTTCCTCAGACTTCAGACATTAAGTAAATACCTGTTTCTTTAGTTTTACAGTCGTTATAATTATTTACAATTATTTTTTTAAGCTTAAGTTTCCACTGGAAGCTTCTGACTCCACAGTGATTCTCATGCGCAGTGGCGCCGCATGCACTACTGAGTGCCATGGAGAAACACACACCCATTGAGAAACACAGGGCTCATAAGACAATAAACATGTGTTTTACTAAAACCATCATAACCAATAGAAAGTATTTTTGAAAGCTGCACTTTCCATGGTTTTGATTATTGTTTATTTTCATCATGACTGAAGATTACTGTATACTATGGCATAGAGGCGCATTTTTAATGAAAAGTTAATTAAATCGCTTTACAAAATTCACAATAGGAATTAAAATAAAGAAAAAATGTAAATGTTCACTGAAGATGTTGACTGGATATCAGAAAACAAAAACTGTCTCCAAATGACAAGCAAGCTCAGGTCACAGTAAAACAAAGAACATTAGTGAATAATGTATCTCTCAGACAATGCTGAATAAAACTGAAACTATACATTATACTTATAAATCCTACATCGTGTTTTGGCTATGATTCGTATTGCAGTTTAATATTCATATTAAATAAGTTACACTTTCAAGGGCATTTTTAATTGCATTTTTTTTAAAACAAATACACTGTGCTGTGCTGCCTGCTCTATAACCTGACACTGTTGGATTGGCAGTATTGAGCACTGATCAGCACTTGTGAACCTGAGAGAACATGGTGTGTGTGAAATGCTAATATAAGCCAAACGAGCACTTAACACTATCATATTATTTGTTCTGATGTATAGAACATGCATATTTTATTATTTTTCCTTTATTCTCCCAATTCTAACTTAATTTATTTTTATTTGTGGTTGTTATTTATTATGAAAATGAATGTTAAGTTTATTATGTAAAATGTAAAAATCCTGCCTTCAGTGCATATTTGGCACAATTTCTCTCTGACAGGGAGAGATTTGAAGGATCCATGCTAGAAAATGTCTGTTTTCAATGCTAACTAGCTCTGCCAGATTTCTTCCCCTCCTCCACTCTTTTAATGTCTCTCTCTTCTTGTCTCCCCAACTCACAGGGCAGGTAGATCTCATCATCTCTAGAGACTGCTCGCCTTTGATGCTCTCTGTGACACCCCTGGACAGCTCTGACCACCACTTCATCTCTTTCTCCATTTCTCTCCCCTCGCTCCACACCCCACCCACTCCCTCTGTCAACTTTCACCATAATTGCCTCTCTATCTCCCCCTCCACCCTTGCCTCCACTGCTCTTACTCTCTTACCTGTGCTAGCTCTACTTTGTTCTCCTCCCTCACCTCCTCCATTGATTCTCTCTGTTCTCTCACATCTCATCCTGTTCATCCCTCCCTTCCTCAGCTTTGGATCTCTTCCATTCTCTGCTCAACCCATTCTAGTCTGTACGCAACTGAACAAAAGTGGAAGAGGTCAAAACTCCCAGCTGCCCACAAACTGTACCACCCTCTACTGTCCACATTCTCCTCCTCAATCACCTCAGCCAAGACGTCTTACTTCCAATCACTCTTTGAAACCTCTGTCAACAACCCCTGCAAATTCTACCCCACCTGCTCCTCCCTCTTTGCCCCCCTCCCCCTCCCCCTCCCCCTCCTCATCCTTCATCTCTCTCTGCAGATGATTTTGCCTCCTTCTTCTTCTCCAAGATCACAGACATCCACAAGCTCTTCAACAGTCCCTCCTCCTCTCCCATCCTGCCCACGTCTCCCACCGATCTAGCTTCCTTTACTTTTCTAGTGACTATTGATACCTGTACAGAACAGTAATTAACAGGGTGGTATTGAAAATCTTAAACTCACCCATCGTTTTGCTCTGCACTGACACCAAAATCTGGGACACCGAAGCCACCATCCTGCCGACAACACCAACTGAAGGGTCGCAGAAATCCAGAGAGAGATGTATCTCTTCCTGTCTGCCATCTCCGCCTGGATGCACTCGAACCACCTCAAGCTCAAGCTCAACCTCTCCAAATCTGATCTCCTCTTCCTCCCCCCCTCTTCCTCACCTTCTGCTGACCTCTCCATCTCAATCCCCTTGGAATCTAGGACACTCTCTCCCTCGTCTTCCGCTAACAACCTAGGAGTCACCCTCGATCTTGTACTCTCCTACACTCAGCACATCACCACAGTGACATGCACCTGCAGATTCTTCCTGAGCAACATACGCCGAATCCGACCCTTCCTCACCAACTACTTGACTCAGCTGCTTGTTCAGTTACTGGTCCTCTCCCACCTGGACTACTGCAACTCCCTCCTGGCCGGCCTGCCTGCAAGTACTACCCGCCCCCCCCAGCTCATCCAGAACTCATACAGTACTTGTGCTTTAGTCAGGGAATTCTCTCTGCCTCGATTCGCACACGCTACTCCACTGCTCTGCTCCCTCCACTGGCTCCCGATACCGGCACGCATTCAGTTCAAGACATTGACCCTCACCTACCACTGTCTCAAACAGACTGCACCGAGTTACCTTCAGACACTCATCTCTCCATACATCCCCTCCAGACCACTGTGGTCTTCAGGTGCCCAAAGACTACCTCTGCCTCCTCTCCACTCTCCTTCCTCCAGAGCCGCTCCTTCTCATCCCTGGCACCTAAGTGGTGGAATGACTTTCCTACTGAAGTCAAAACAGCAGAGTCCTTGACCTCCTTCCGGCGCTTACTCAAGACACATCTTTTCAGACAGTACTTGTACTTTAGTAATTTACTCTCCTGTAAGGTTGCACTTATACAACGTTTTGTCATACTTCTTGCTTTGCATTACTAGCACTCCTATTGTTTATTTTGATTTCCCCTATGCTCCCTCTCCCTCTCCCTTAGCTCTTAACTTTGACTTAAAATCTTGTCTGCACTTATCAGCTTTTACAATCTAGGATGTAAAACCTTATATATTGTTTACCGTATATCTTGTATATACTTGTGTAAATTTCAAATTGTAAAATGTATTATGCCTTGAACTGCACTGTATTACTGCGCTTTGTATTGCTCTTATTTTGTAAGTCGTTCTGGACAAGGGTGTCTGCTAAGAAATAAATAATAATAATAATATATTGATCATTTAACAGTTAATCCTTTATTCTCCACCGTTTTAAATTGGTTTCTGTAAATTAGCTACAGCTATTCACGTGTAATGCCATCCAACAAAGCACAGTTATCACAGTGCAATTCATACTGAAACACCATCTGACAACAGCGTTTGGTGCTGATACTCTCAGCAATTAGTTGAATAAGGAATAAATGCCCACCCTTGCATTGCAATGCTAAGTGCTAATTGGTTGAAACACTAAATACCAAAAGGCAAATGGCAATACTAATTGGTTGAAAGTTGAACAATTACTTTCCTGCAGGAAGTGCAAATGGACATTCATAAAATATAAATAAAATGTTAATAAGTTGAGGCTGTAACTGCACCCTTCCCACACGGCATATGGGGGTGTGCATAAGCCCTGCACCCCCCACTTCCTGCATGCCTGGCTATTTTGATGGTGAGTATGTTTCATCTGATAACTACAGTTATAATGTAAAATTTAAATTAAAGTTATAATTTGTTACAAAGTGTGCAGGGACAGAAGACGGGCTGGTTCCCGCATGACTGCTGCTGTATACATAATAAATTAATATGTATTATAATAGTAAATTAATGACTAGGTCACCCTTCATGTAATGTTTTTCTTTATTATTATTATTATTATTATTATTATTATTATTATTATTATTATTATTTTTATAATTATTATTAATGTCATGTGTCTTGATGAAGTGAGACGAGCCCAAGAGACAAGAACTCCTCATGTGCATTTTCTTCATTTGACCTACTAAAGGTAATTATATTAACTGAATAACAATGTATTTATTTAAAGATACAGACAAGGCAGGATGAGCTAAGAACACTCACTACATTTAATCACATGCTAATATGTCATTGTTAGTTCACATACTAAGTATATGGCATTTTAATGTTGGTGATGTATGATGGAGGTGATGCAGGGCTGAGGTGGGGAGGAATGGGCAAGACGAAATGTGAGAGGACAGAGAGAATCAAGGGAGGAGGTGAGTGAGGAGAAAAAATAGCACAGTTGACAGATAGGTGGGAAAAGGAGTCAATAGCAGGTAAGAGTGAGAGGAGTGGAGGCAAGGGTGGAGGGGGAGAGGGAGTGGAGTTTCAGTTGGAAAGTGACAGAAGGTGAGGGTGGTGTGGAGAGAGGGGAAAGGGAGAACAAGATTAAGTGGTGATCTGAGATTTCCAGAGGGGTCACAGAGAGTGTGGAAGGGGAGCAGCCTCTGGAGAAGATTAGTGAGTAGGGGGTGATGGGGACAGGGAGACGTTTAATGCATGAAGGAGGGGAAGAAATCCAGCAGAGTGGGAGGTGCTGGAGAAGTCCACCAGGAGGATATTAGGGGAGGAGAGAGTAGAGAAGAAAGTCCAGTGTATCCAGAAAGGTAGTGAGTGGACCAGGGGCACTGTGAAGAACCAGTAAGTTGAAGTAATAAGAAGTAAGAGGTAAGTTCAAAAACATTAAACTCAAAACTGTTAAGTGGAGATGAAGGAGAGAAATGGGGTGGGCGGAGAACAGAAGAGGAGAGAGCAGGACCCCCGTTCCCACAATGTTTAACCAAACAATGACATAAACAAGTTATGTTTCTGTGTGGTTGTTATATTGATCTAAAGCCATGTTTATGTTTAATGCAATCCTTTACATTATTTAAGAAAACAAATAGTTTTAAAAAAATAGTAAAGAAAAAATAACAACCCACTATAGCCATAACGGTTGGGAAAAAAAATCCTTAAGGAGAGTTTTTTCTATATTCATTCTGACATTAGATCACAGCTTGTAACACTGCCTATGGACACATTTGACAAACTAGCTGACATGGCCGACAATCTTGACATGTACATTGTAGGAGGGAAACACTATCAATTTTCTTTGCAGACACTTTTTTTTAGCACATTCACAATTTCTGAAAGGTACCTTTGTGGGTGCTCAATGTAAAAAAATCAAGAAATAAAAATACAGATACCAATTACAAATGTTCACAGTGAAACATTCTGTCATGACTTTAGACCTCTGCTGAAAAATATAAAATGATCTTGTAAGAATCACATTATCCTGTGTTCCAATTCCAAAACCCCATAGCAGCCAAATGTTGCACTGTTATTACAGATAAAATGTTGAAGCAATACCATGTTTCTATTTACATTGAATTTGAAGATAATGACAACTGACAGTTGTGAAAAGGCATTGGCAAGGGCATTAAAAGAGTTAGAGCATCCCATATGTGGATAACATTAACTTTTTTTCTGTTATTGATGTATGTTCAGAGAAACTGTGTGGAGCAAAAATGTAACGCAGTCTCATAGACTGGAGATGACAAAAAATAATGTATTAATTGTCCAATGGAATTAGATGTGTCATGACTAATGGGCTTGAATTGTAAAAGCACCAATATCAAAATGCAATTAGCTTATGGTGAAAATTTGAGAATGGAAGACATCCAATGATTTTTTTTCCCCTTCTGTTACAGGCAATATGTTTATGGTAAGATAACTAACTGAAGCAGGGTTAATAAAATACTAAACTAAACTAAAACAATTTATTTCTAATTTCAAATGGTGAAGTTAAGCAAGGTACTGAATACATTTCATTATTCTATTCTACTTTACATATGACTCATGTCATGTCTAAAACGAGTTGTATTGTATATAGTGAGGGATGTACTAAACACATAAAATAGTAACTTTCTTTTATGATTGAATCACAATATCACAGTTTTGTTTAACTATTAATAACTCTACCTTCTGGATTTCAAAGTGGAAATAACAGCCTGTGGAAATGAATCCTCTCCTTATTTGATAGGTATGATGAGATGTTCGAAAATGACAACACCTGCCTCTGGCAACTTCAGATCAGTAAAAACTCGACTCCAAATCCCAAGCATGCTTTTTACCCAATGTCAAAATTTGAAAGCATCATCTAAAGGCCTTTTAATGCTTTTCACAAACATCAGCAAAAGTATACCAATCAATGCATTATCCATCAAGAGATGCAAATCGATCAGTGCTGTATTAAGCTGCATTAGACTTTATCTGTTAAACAGTATCCATCATAATGCATAATTGTAAAACCCAAGTTAAAGTATCTATGAAGCAGAATGCTGGGAAAACAATATTGTGTTCATTCTGTTTGAACTTTGTCACACAAAGACATACAGAGAATGTGTGTTTAGTTATTTGGTATTAACTTTGCTATTTGTCCACATTAGTCTGTTTTATGTTTACTTAAACATGCTATAAGCACTGCTGTTACTAAAAGGAAAACTTATTCTAATCTCATTGGAATACGTATTTAATTGTTAGCAATGATATACAAAGAGCTAGACCCTATTTCATGTCAGTATCTGAGGACTGCTAAATAGTGATTCATTTAATGTGACATTCTAAGCATTGTTTACACAAAAATCTTAGGACAACCACAAATTAGTAAAATATAACACATCAAACTGTATCTTTGTATCACATACATTATTTCTTGGACTTATCTAAATGTTTCAAAAAATGAATTGAACTGCAGAAATACATTTTATTAAAAATGTGAATATTTTAAATATTTTTAAATCATCACAAAGGCATCGACCACATCAAACCAGAGGAGCTTTCCCAGATCTGCAGGGACACACGCACCCGGGGACAGAAATGGAAATTGGGCTTCAAGGCATTCAAGACAGAAAACAGGAGACATTTCTTTACACAGAGAGTCATCACAATCTTTAACAAACTACCCAGTGATATAGTTGAAGCTGAACATTTGGGAACATTTAAAAACAGACTGGATAGGATCCTTGGATCACTTACAGTGGGGGAAAAAAGTATTTGATCCCCTGCTGATTTTGTACGTTTGCCCACTGACAAAGAAATGATCAGTCTATAATTTTAATGGTAGGTGTATTTTAACAGTGAGAGACAGAATAACAACAACAAAAATCCAGAAAAACACATTTCAAAAAAGTTGTGAAAAAAGAGTGAAATAAGTATTTGACCCCTTCGACTTAGTACTTGGTAGCAAAACCCTTGTTGGGGCTGAGGCTGATGTTTGGCAACTCGAACCTTCAGCTCCCTCCACAGATTTTCTATGGGATTAAGGTCTGGAGACTGGCTAGGCCACTCCAGGACCTTAATGTGCTTCTTCTTGAGCCACTCCTTTGTTGCCTTGGCTGTGTGTTTTGGGTCATTGTCATGCTGGAATACCCATCCACGACCCATTTTCAGTGCCCTGGCTGAGGGAAGGAGGTTCTCACCCAAGATTTGACGGTACATGGCCCCATCCATCGTCCCTTTGATGCGGTGCAGTTGTCCTGCCCCTTAGCAGAAAAACACCCCCAATGCATAATGTTTCCACCTCCATGTTTGACGGTGGAGATGGTGTTCTTGGGGTCATTCCTCCTCCTCCAAACACGGTGAGTTGAGTTGATGGCAAAGAGCTCGATTTTGGTCTCATCTGACCACAACACTTTCACCCAGTTCTCCTCTGAATCATTCAGATGTTCATTGGCAAACTTCAGACGGGCCTGTACATGTGCTTTCTTGAGCAGGGGGACCTTGCGGGAGCTGCAGGATTTCAGTCCTTCACGGCGTAGTGTGTTACCAATTGTTTTCTTGGTGACTATGGTCCCAGCTGCCTTGAGATCATTAACAAGATCCTCCCGTGTAGTTCTGGGCTGATTGCTCACTGTTCTCATGATCATTGAAACTCCACGAGGTGAGATCTTGCATGGAGCCCCAGACCGATGACAGTTATTTTGTGTTTCTTCCATTTGCGAATAATCACACCAACTATTGTCACCTTCTCACCAAGCTGCTTGGCGATGGTCTTGTAGCCCATTCCAGCCTTGTGTAGATCTACAATCTTGTCCCTGACATCCTTGGACAGCTCTTTGGTCTTGGCCATGGTGGAGAGTTTGGAATCTGATTGATTGATTGCTTCCGTGGACAGGTGTCTTTTACACAGGTAACGAGCTGAGATTAGGAGCACCTAATCTCGTGCTCCTAATCTCAGCTCGTTACCTGTATAAAAGACACCTGGGAGCCAGAAATCTTGCAGATTGATAGGGGATCAAATACTTATTTCACTCATTAACATGCAAATCAATTTATAACTTTTTTTAAATGCGTTTTTCTGGATTTTGTTGTTGTTATTCTGTCTCTCACTGTTAAAATACACCTACCATTAAAATTATAGACTGATAATTTCTTTGTCAGTGGGCAAACATACAAAATCAGCAGGGGATCAAATACTTTTTCCCCTCACTGTAGTTATTAATGGACACCAAACGAGCACGATGGGTCAAATGGCCTCCTGTCGTTTGTAAACTGTCTTATGTTCTTATGTTCTAATGAATACTTATAATATTTCTGTTATTTAGATATTGAAGTACTTGAAAATATATTTGACATATCAATAATAATAATAATTTAATGTAATTGAAATTGTGTTAATCAGCACAATACCAAGGATAAAAAGAAGAATATCAAATAAAAACAAAAATAGCTGTATCTAGAATCTTGGCTTCTGTGTGTCATGCAGGTTCTGAAGGGGGAAATCTGGACAATTCCCTTGTTTTTGAAGGAGCTCATCATATGGCAAAGCTTTGGGAAGTCATGTATTAAATGTATTTTGTAGTTGATTATCTGCATCATGTTGTTTTTTATAAACACATTAAATATCCTCAAATGTACTTAAAATGATCCTTCACCGGCTGAATCAGCTTTCTTTATTCATAACACTCCTCGTGATTTATTATAGACAAATTCAGAGAGTACAAAGGAGACTAAACTGGCATCTGTTTCATGCTTCGGGACAAACACTGAAAGACAAGAAGCAGAAGAGACACTGACATTCAAGCAAAAGCAAAAACAATCAAAACAACCATAGGACTTAAAACAGATGTGGCCTATTGCTGCAGCACAAGGTAGAACATTAGAATTAACAGAAGAGCTTTCAAAGCTTTTTATTCGTGCCATGCAAAATTGGCTGGTGAAGTTTTTTTTTTTTAATGAAACACACATGTTTAGCAATGCTAGGTTTCCTAAATAAAACACGCAGCAGACATTCCATTCTCACAGTCATTATTCGAAATGGAGGGTGGTTGTCCAGTGCAAGGTCGTTAATTCTCCTACAGTCAGGGTCATGCCGGTTTGATTTTCTCCCCTCTCTCACTATCACAGTTTGACATCATCCTTGCTTTTCCCCTCAGGTACTCAGCAATGACTTACCGGGGTTGTTTCCCTTATATAGAGTGGGACGGGATGATTTCCAGGTGTGATTGAAACTCAGGTATTCCTCCATGCTGGAAAAGAGAACTGAGAAGAAGAATGAGCAAAGACTGTTGTACAACAGTATTTCACATTAGATTATTATTTTCTCTAGAGAATCTTGTAAGACAAAATAGGACAGAAGAAAGCAGTCAAATACTAATCCTATCTGTCATGTCATTACCTTCTTTCAGGAAAACAAACTATTTTTGTTATATTTCTCAGGGCAATCAGCAGTTTGCTACACACATCTTGATGAAGTATGATTAAGATTTAGTTTTTTATGTTAGGTTTCATTCAGATTCATTAGATGTAAGCAATTCTGGGGTAGTAGTCACCGATACATAATTTCATATAATCTTTGTAAATTACTTTGGATTATTGTTATTATAATTGAATAGAATCATGCGGTATAATTATCATTATGCAAACAGTATACAGCTCTGATTTTTTTCAATCATCAAAACATCACTGAACATTACTCAATCATATCAGGAATAGCAGTCACTTTTAGAATGCATGAGATTAATGTTAGTGATGTAATGCAGCTCATACACGAAGCAAGGTGAAAGCTTTCCTGTTCAGACACATAATTAATTCAGTCATTTGTTAATTTGTAAAGTTGTAACATTTCTGTATTTTAAACTTGCTAAGAAATTTATCTTCTTGTTAATACAATCTTTCTGTAAGTCCTTGGCCTTATATATATATATATATATATATATATATATATATATATATATATATATATATAATTATACATTCTTCAGTGGAAAGGGATGAAAACATATTTTTTATGTGTTTTACATTAAATCACAATCCACTTTGATGCCCTGTGGGTCATGTTACATGTATTTAAACCTTCATTAATGTAATTATATTTTATACTTCATAATACCTAGTATAATATAAGAAGTGGAAAAAGCAATATGGTACATGTGAGGATGCATCCCTTTCCACTTGAGATATATCAGTTGTTCCCACGTACAAATCATCCATGCAAGATGCCACATGCGGGGGAAAACTTAAATAGAGTGGCCTGTGCTGGTAAGGAGTCGTGGTATATATAAGAGTAAATAAGAGTAAAAAGCTTCCCATTGTCGGATCTCATCCAACTTTGCAAAAAAACCTTTTCAATCAGAAACAGACAATCAAATAAATGGATCTGAGGACAAACAAAAGTATGTAACATCAATGAAAAAGTGTAAATGTTAAAATGGCAATGGGCCAGACACATTGCAAGAACAGACACACAGGGAAAGACATGCAGTTCTTCAGAATGGATCCCAGGTGATTAACAAATAACTAGAGGAAGACCACCTAAAAGATGGGAAGATGAAATAAGAAGCTATGCTAGCGTGACCACAAAAGATTTGCTGAGTTCAGAGTAATGGAGTAGCATAGTATAGTGTCAGCATCGTAAAGGCCTAGAAGACCATTAATGCAAATTGTAGTTGACTTGTTGATGCTAATCTTACTACAGAGAGTTTGTTGACCACATTTTGAGAACTGCTGAGTTGTACAGCATGTCAAAGAGTAGGTTGGGGGAGTTCATTTCACCTGTACACCTTTTAATTTAGCCTATGTCTATGAATGTTCATATATTTCATAAAATAAAGGGGACAAATTGATGCTCTCTCAATACATTACCTTGTGAATGATTACAAAAAAAAAAACCTGTCATACAATAAGAGATTGCCGTTTTCTACTATATCTAAATCACCATAGTTAACTTTTTTCACTAATTGTAATACATATTTTACAAAAAAGCATTTGGAATATTAAGATTGACAAAATACATAGTAATGTACATAAACAGGTCGCTGGAATACTAATTATTTTTAGTGTACTAAAAGTTATACTGTGTACCAGCTGTGTAACAATATATCAGAAATCTGCTGACAGTGCAGCATGCCAACCCACTTTCTGTTTCCCATAAGCCTGCCATGTCTTACTTAAGCTCCAACTTAATTATATCTGAATTTTCTAAGTGTTTTGTTGTTGATATTAGATGAATAAAATAGATTACCAAATTAGCTTCAGTTCAGTCTTTCCAGAATGAATCACATATCCCCAAAAGACTGAACCACTGGTATGCAAATTGGCTTTGTATATGTATTTTAATGTTTGCTGCAGCACCTCAAATGTAATAACTATATCAACAAGGTTAACCAACTGCTTCCTGCTTGACTTATGCTTCATACAAATATATTTTGCAGCAGATATTGTGTGTTGACCACATTACAACATCCTGAGTGCAAGATGTTTATTAATGAATGTTCCTTTGCATCAGATCAGCACTCTCTTCTTTCATAGTATCCACCACAGTCCCCTGTGGCTCACTGAAGGATCTTAGTGGGGAACCTAAAAGATCAAATGTTATCAGGATATTAAAAAAGGATGAGCAAAATTATTGGCAAGATGTAACATCATATTTTTAGAAACCGTGCTACTTGCTCTTTATGTTATTTACAAACGGTCGGGGAAGTGCATGATAGCTCCAAATACATTCCTAAAGCTACTCCAATAGGGAAACAAATGGGTGTTTTAAACAGCGCAGACATCTCCACAAAGTGAACCATCTCAAAGTTAACACTCCATAGTGATACACAAAAGAACAGCCAGAAGAACTTGTATGGAGGAGCCAGTGGAGCTTGGATAATGAAGGAAGTGTTTGTGTTTCGAATGAGAATTGAACTTGTCTGTGCAGTAAAAATGTGTGGTTACTGATGATTTTCAAACCGTGAGGGGGGATGTATATAATTAAAAACTTTTGTACGGAGTTAAGTATGAAGGAAGCCTGTTTATGGGTAGTAGTCTTCAGTGGGTATCAATAAAGTCTAATACAATGACTGATCCTTTTGTACTTTCCAATATAATCTGTGTCAAATCCAGCCAATACACAAATTATCACAAGCTTGTCCTTTCCTCTTTGTCCTGCAGAAACCCTCACAGATAACTAGACTTCCCCCTGCAGGTGCAGCTGTACTGCTGAAAGCTGTTACAGTTAGTGGAATATATTGTCAGTATAGCCTACTAGCAGCTACAATGTGAACTGCAGTTTTAGAAGTGTCCATAGGGTCATTGGTACACTTGGATTGGATGTGTAACCATGTGTTAGACTGATAAAGTCAGTTGAATGAATTGTGAATGCAGAGCTGTCAGCATAACTGGGATCCCAGGAATGACAGAGTCAACATAGCTTTTATCAACCGTTCTGTAGATATGTAGGAAAACTACAAAAAGGGTCAGGTTTTCAGATCGTCTTTGATTGACTGATTGGGTGGTTTTACATCTCTTCCAGTAAAATCATTGTCATTTCCATTGTTGTGCATTGCATCTTATCATCTTATGAATGGGACTAATTTGTTAATTAAGGACCCCAATGATTTAGTTAAAATATTAACTAAATATCACTCTGTTTGTAAATCACTTGCTACGTAAACTAGAGTATAGTTGTATGTTCATGTTGGAAAAAACAACACAAGTAGTTTTGGTTAAAGGGATCTGCTAAATTACTTAATATGCTAATAATAATAATAATAATAATAATAATAATAATAATAATAATAATATTACAAATAATACATTTAATATATAAATGGTGACTATCAAATACAAAACTGAAAACATCAAATTAAAATACTTCAGTATATTACAGAAAATTTGAAATGAAACTGTATAATGATATATGCATTCTAAACATTTCTGTGTTCTATGCTATAACATGTTTGCTTTCTTGCAATATTTGAGTGTAAGTGAGTAATTTGTATGTGACAGAAACACAAGCCTAAAGCCTGTTAAGACCTGTAAGAACGTCAGGAAATTGTGTATAAAACTGTTCTGATAAAAGAAAGAGAAAAGCAAATATCCTCCTTTGCAATACATTGATACAGTTCACCTCTTCGGCAGAGGTAGCAGCAATATCCTCATCTCCAAAAGGGGATAATAAGTCATGTACTGTTCCTTCCTGCAGCTTAACAAGTATACCAACACATTTGTGTGTGTGTGTGTGTGTGTGTGTGTGTGTGTGTGTGTGTGTGCTTTTAACTTGCAATTTATTTTACTTAAACAAAATGTCCTGAAAACATGGAGATCACCATATTTTTAACAACCACATAGCAACAATCTCTATGGAAGAACACGTCTGTGATGAAACCATTTAATAAGCTTATACAGTAAATACACATCAGCCAATCTCTGAAAAATATAAATAAACATATATACTAGCAGTCCCATATATATCTTTAAAATGAATGACTAGGTGTGTGAATCACTGTTTTGCTTATTAGGTTTTAATAGCTTTAGTAGCAGTCAGAATGCTCAATGAGGAGGGAGCAAGGGGGCAGCAGTAAAGGTGTTGAAGGGAGAAGGAAAGTGATGTAAAGCAATGAATGCTGGGAAGGAAACATTATCTGTGTTAATTCCCGGGCAAGACGTGAGGTCTGTGGCTGGATTTTCTTCTCTCCTGATATTTCCTTTTGACACTTAATTTCCTTTCTACACATAAATTATGCATTCTAACCCTGATGAGTTTGTATTTTACTTAAATCTACTATTTATATACACAGACCCCACACTTGCGCGTAACTGTCTGGCACTTATCTACAATACAGTCTGAAAAAATATATCTGGATTCAAAGGACATCATTTTCATTGTAAGAAAGTAATTCATTAGACTAATTTATTGTACTATAAAGGATTACCAAAGTGAATTTTCTGTTTCAATGCATGAAAAAACGAATTATTTAGATATTTTAAAAGATTTCCACTTTACACTGCCAGCATTTATAAACAAGTATTAATGTGATTCAGTCTATATAGTAAGTAAGCACAAATACATTTCCTTTTTTTCTACAGCAATGCATCATGATTGTAATGCATGAACTATGTTTTCAACAAATCTCAGAATGCTAAGATTACTGTATGCATCACTTTATAATTCAGATGTACAGTTTACACAAATACCAAGAGTCTATCCCTTATCTTCCTTGAGCAGTAGCCTATTTTTTATTATTTATTTATTTATTGTTATATCTCATGGATCAGGCAGGAAAAGCCTTAAGGCATAACTGCATCTACACTTTTCACATGCGTTAACAATCCTAGAAAACCTCCTATTCATTTCATCTCTTAAAACATCAAATACTTATAACAGGACAGAGCAGTTGTCAGGTATAATTCCTGCATCTAGGGATTGGGTTAAAGAGGAATTTAGTATCTTCCTGACAATGAAACATGAAAACTTTCAGCTACAGAATACTCTTCTCTTTCTCAGTAGGATTACCTTGTATTTTGAAAATAAATATTTGGATTCAATAAAAAGTTATTCCAAAGCCTTTTGATTGTCATTGTCCCATCACTGCAGTTGACTACATCACTATTTTTCTACTCATTTTTTTCATTATTGTTTTGTTAAGTGATGTTGCAGGATGAAATATGAAATGCTAAAATATTATTTTAAAAAGCACACTGTGAACTCAGATACAATTTCTGTTCTCACTTGCTTTCACTACCAGTTTTCACTTTTCAAGTTAAAATTGTTATAATGTTAAAAAAATAGAGATTTATTACATCCAATGCAATCCAATTCTTACACACTGGAGAAACAACAATTATTATAAATAGCAAGAATAATGTGTTTCAGTTCTCACCTTTTCTTATTTCCTCCTATTATATGTTCACAACTTAAAAAAATTGATCTCATTATGGTACAGTCCAGTGGTTCTCAGAGATCTTGCAATAAATTAGGTCTTTCAAAACAAACCCCACACTGACAAAATATTCTGTGTGCTTCCTATGCATGATTTAATACACAAATATATGAACTGTATGTGCTCTATAAAAAATAAGTATTTGTAGGATGTACTTTCCAGATACATAATTTACTTGGAACAGATTTTCTGAAAGAAAGGTTTACAGAAAGAAAACAGTAAATTCAATGATGTATTAGACCTTCAACATCCTGTTCTTTAATTGCTTTAAAATGTAGATTTGTACTTAACACTTGTCATACTGATGTCAACTTTCTTTCTTCATCAATTAAACAGAACTCAAGTCTCCAAGGATACTTCAGTTGAGTTCTCCTATAAAGTACAATATGCTTCATTAAATCAATGGGAAGTCTAACCAATCTGGCTTATCTGGATGACTGCACTTTTTTAAACGGCATGGTTTCTTCCACACTCAATAAGCATACTCAGTGTCCTGGAAAACTGCATCTAAACGAGAAGTGCACAAAGAAATTGGCACCAGCCATAAATTCCAACTCACACATTCCTCTACAAGATGTCTGTGATGTGTAAAATTTGAAAATGAATTTGTTGATGAAGCCACAGCAAGGATCCCCCCTGCAATTCACAACTTCTATAAATGACTACTTACTGTAACATTTTTTTTTAAAATGTAGCTTTTGTTATTAAATATAAGATAGGACAAATTAAACAAAATATCCCCAAAGTACAACATTGATAAAAACAACCTGTTCCAAACAGTTTCCACCTCTTTCTTTACTCTATAGACTCACTTGACACACCTGCTACTGGCATAGTCTTTTATCAGTCACTTGAATCTGTCATTGAAAACAGTCTTGTGTTGGTACTACATAATGAGAAAAAAGGCAAATGAAAAAAACAACAATGGAATAGGTACAATATGCATTGATACTGTATGAAGTTCCATATATCAACGGGTGCTCAAGTTCTGTATATTAATAAGATCTTGTCCTTCGTGATTTCTTTTTTTATTATCCTGCATTGCATGCTAATGAGAAATATCTGCATTATTAAAAAAAAAAAAAAAACATTAAAGAAATTGTGATCTGCTAGTTGTCAAGAGGGGAAACAGACAGGGAGCAGAGTGCAAAACAATTTCAATCTTTCTATTGTGATACAAGCCACTTTTGTATTGAAAAGAAAAGCAACATATCCCCCTCACAGAGGAGTCTTCAAACAATGTATTCTAAAATAATAAACTACAACAGCAAGCTCAAACTGTAAAGGCAGACAAACGAGGTGAAATCTAAGGAAAGGGAAAATATGGCACTCGGAGGCTGGGGACAGATGGGGGTTAAATAAGGCTACGGCTTATTTATGGCAGCTCGGTTACGGGTGTGGGCTCTGTAGAAGAAAGGGAGGTGTTAAATAGCGAAAGCTCAGGTAAGGTGAGTGCACTGATTGCAGTCTCACTCAGCACTGGTAGCTGTGCGCTTCAGCCGGCGTGAAACACGGGTATAATGGACAGCTATCGACGCCACGGGAATTGCAATCCCACACCCACCAGCAGCTGAGGCGTGACAGGGCCGAGCTGTCACAGAAATATAATTAGGGGGCTTCCAGGTGGCATATTAGCTAAAAGCAACTTCATGAGATTGTAGGATGTGTCCAATAAACTGGATGACCTGGTCTCAAATCTGCCACTAGGGGCGTGAGTGGAATTAGACAAAATATCCAGTTCCCCACACACAAGCAGCTCACACAACTACAGTTTCAAGGTGTTAACTGTTCAATCTGCATCAAATCCTCCAATTGGTGTGACAGATGCACTGTAGGCATTCTGGGCTTGCAGTGTGAGGTTTCAATTTGGATTGCTTAGACTAAATGCATACTGGAGGATGCATGCATTGTCACATGCCTCCCGAAGCAGCACTGAAGTCATAGTTCAGACATTGGGGATTCTTTTTCAGAGCCATTTTGTCAAAATAAACAGCACAGTACCTTCTTTGTGTTATGTGTGCATTCACTCTCCGGAACTGTATTGATCGACTGCTTGTGTCTTTCTTGTTTGGCAGCTCATTGAATTGAGTGGACAATCATCTTTCAAACAAGATTTCCTCTGTCGGCATCCGATGTACATATGCTGAATTATTCAACCAAATGTGTGAGGATGTTGGCAGCATAAGCACAATGAGTTATTCTCAAATTAATAACGGATTCCCAGGTAGTAGCAAGAGAACTGGTTTTGGGGTAGCTGTGCCAACCTTGAATATATTCAGTGATTACTGTAGCTACTGGTTATCAGAAGAACTCAACCAGAATGGAATTGAATGGCCTAGCCTGGCTTTCCGCCCCCTCATCCTTCATGTTGCTGTCACTTTCCCTTTGGCAGTTGCTTGGCTGTGGCCGTTCATCATTCCCAAGCATGGCCTTGACCCACTGAACATGGGCCGATGCCTACACCAGGGAAACTGTAGCCATCAGCCAAATCTTCTGCTTCAGGGCAATGCTGATGAAGGCCTCCAATGCTAGGCCTTCATGAACCAGGTGCCAAAATAACTAGCTTCTCCCCTGGGTCCCACTAGATGATGTCACTCTTGGTTCTTCCCTAGATAAACACTCTAATTCTACTTCCAGTTTTGTGTAGTCCTGTTACTGGATGTGATCTATATAGCACTGGATCCCCTCTTTTGGTAAGCTGTGGTATTCGTAGACTGAGGGTCCTTGTTCCCTTGTCAAAGCAGCTCCAACTGCCCAATCAAATGGCTGAGCTCCTACCCAGACCATCACTGCAATGCCTTTCCCTGCTTCCTGGTTGCCTTGTCATCCATTTCAGGTGCTGTGTCCTTCCAACTTTCAATGCAAGTGTTGCAAACTCCCATTCTACTGGTAATCAGTGGCACACAAGTCAAATGGAGTTAAATACTATTTTATTGCCAGAACTTTTACTGCTCTGCTCAACAAAGCTCACATCAAGCTCCAGGCACTTGCAGAGACAGGGGATAAGGAACTGTCTCCCTACCTGGTGCACATATCAATTTCTGGAGTTATTTAGGGTGATTATACACACACTCAAGATTATACACAAACACAAAAAAAAACCTCCACCCAAAAACAAGCAACCACTATCTTTACATGTATGATGGAGCTAGGAACTTAGTGCTTATCTGCATGCTTTACAGCCAGACCATATAGTCCTACCTTCCATAGCTATACATATAATATTAGGGTTGTCACTGTTACTAGCAAACTCTGTTACCCTTCAGGTTTTAAATTACTATTTTTACTGTGTATGTACATGTGTTTTCCCTCATTTGCATGTGTGTGAGTGTGTCATCAGTTAAACATGTCTTTGAATTCTGTTTATTGTTTATTTTTAGTTTTTTAATAGACAAATCACTACTGGGAAGCACAGCTTAAAGAAACATTTTATGCTTACTTGCATATTGCTTCTGTGTCAAACCTATTAAAAGAATAGTTTGCAGGATTTGTTTTCTATTAATCTCACATAGGGTTTAATGTAAATTGTTGCATCCATGAATTGCAATAAATCATTTAAAAATGTTTACTATTACTCTTCTGAAAAGAAGATGCAGAAATGCAGGAATTAATACCTGAGGTGGTTGCATAGAGGAAAGTACAGAATTATATTTAGTTTGTGATTTTTGACCCTGGTTGCAGGTAAATTGTGAGAATTCTGTATAACTGGTTCTAATATCAGGGTCTGTCACAGATCATTTTTGGAACAGAAAAATCTGCTCAGCTTCAGGTTTTTAAAAATACAGGCCATAATTGTAGTTCCAAAGTTGCTGAGGATTTACTAATTCTATAGCAAAAAAAAAAAAAAAAAAAACACCTAATAAGCAAATAACATCCCAGCATGCTTTGGGTCATGTATACAAATGCTGGACTGGCCTGGTTGTGTGCTGGCATGGCTGAAAGATGAAACCTCACTGACTTTGAAAGAGAATAGTTTGATGTGGTGTGTTTGGCAGGAGCTTCACTGACCAAGACAGCTCACCATGCTGATGTTTCACAAGGTGATATCAGTATGGTACATCACAAACTCCGCTGAGTAGGATACCATAGTCAAGGTGCAGTGCCAAACCACTCATCAATCCTGGACATGTCTGTGAATCCAGTGAGTGCAGGAAATGGACTAGTGAGCAGTGGAGAAATGTGATATGGTCAGATGAATGATCCTTCACCATGTTCTCGATAAAAGCACCTAAGGAACTCTGTGGACTCTACAGAGTGCTTGGTTCCAACAGTGAAGGGTTCTGGTGGTTCCTTAATGTTGTGGGGCACATTTTCCCGGCATGGTTTGGGTGCACTCATTCCCTTCAAAGGCAAGGTGAATACTAATCGCTACTTATTGGTACTGAGTGATCATCTTTACCCCATGCCGCTGCATTTCTTTCCTACTGGGAGGGGTGTCTTCCAGAATGACAATGCCCCAATCCACAGAGCACATGAGGTCACCCAATGGTTTGATGGGCATGACACTGATGTTATCCATATGTCACAAGCTTCTCAGTCACCTGATCTGAACCCACCTGATAATTTATGGGATATTCTGGAATGATGCCTAAGACAGCGTTTTCCACCTCCATCAGTCAGGCGTGAGTTTCTTGACTTGCTTGTGGAAGAATGGTACCATATACCTCCTGCAGAGGGGCTGGTAGACTCTATACCAAGGAGCAAACAGGACGTATTGGCTACACATGATGGCCAAATGCCCTATCAAATTGTCGTGTTTTTTTTTTTTTGGTGGTCAAATAACTAATAAACTATTGAAAGTTTAAACCCGTAATTTGGTAGGCTAGTAGAACTTAATGATCAGTCAAAATGTACACTTGTATTGCTTAGTCACAGACATAAATGTGTATTTGTGCATGTTTGTATATGTATAAAAAACATGATTGAAAGGACTTATCATAGTGTGCCTGCTTCTTATGCTATTTATTTTGAAATAGCCACACAAATGTTCTCAAATTACCCTGGCTTGCTCAAATTATAATCACATTGTAAACATAAGGAAGTCAAATGAAATACATAAACAAATAAATAAAGTGTTTTCAATTGTACTTAATTTCTTTTGAAATGACTACAATAATTTCCAGGTTTGGTGAGCAGCACACCCAATAGGATACACCCTGTGCAACGTGTGGGAAAATCTGTCCTTTTTATGCATATTACATAGTTTAATTAGATATTTTAGAAGCTCATTGTCATTTGAACAGTTAGAGCATAAAATTGCTTTTTACTTTGTTGAGTGATTCCCTGTGGGTAACAATTTGTATAAAGCTTTGTTATACATGTCAGGTTTTCCTTATGCCTGTGTGTGCTAGGACATAATAGATTGTATAGTTTATCAAATAAAAAAATAATAAAAAGGCACATATGCACACATATGCCCAAAACATCTAAGAGTGTATAAATAATTAGGCCATAGAAATATAAAGTTATATGCCTGACTCCCCTTCTAAATGTATATCTTGGTTTATTTTGTATTTAAATTAGGAACTGTAGCGTTACAATTCCACACAAAAAACAAAAAAACTAATCTTAGAAAAATGTTATTTCATATATACAGGAATAATATTGGTGTAAACACATTATTGTTTACAAGTTTGTCGTTTTTTCTCTATTAGCACAGTGTGTTCTAATTAAAATCACAGTGTGACTTAAATAGCTAATTGCCTGGATTGGTGATGCAAAACTATTGTCCAAATATTGTGACTTAGCCTTTGGAGAAACTAAACAAGTGATGCTGAAATCAAAAACCAACAATATTCTCTAGTGCTAGAAGTGTCACTCAAAAAAAACAGGACAGCGTTTCAAAATAAATACAAAAGAGTTAATTAAAAATATAGCAGGTGCAACTGTGCATGTGGGCCATAGAACAAAGGTAGCTTTGAAGGCTTTTGCCATTCTGTGGCTTGGTCAGATGGTAATTACAAATTTGGGACATGTGTACAATGCAGCTTCAGGTACAAATGTGCTTTCTTTGTCATCCTCAGTTGTGTTACAGAGGATGTTATATACATGTTAAGGTGTCAGTGTGGTTTAGCATATATTGGAAAATCACATAGGTCTCTAAAAACAAGTTAGTAAATATTGCACAAGTATTACAACAGGAGATATGAGAAACCCAGTGACCTCCTACAATAAAACATCTCGTCCTTAAAATGCCAGGGTTTTGAAATGCATATATTTATATTAGTATTATTATTATCTTATTAAAAGTACACTTGCTGGCAGTTCGATTTGGGATTCTGAGAAAGGACAGAGATGTTATGTTGTACCTTCTTAGAAAACATATTGCATTTACAAATCCCAAGGTCATTATGAAGAATACAATGTTTTTTACAAGCTTTCTTCTACAAATGTTGAAAAGATAAAACTGAATTAATATACAGTTGGATCAACAAATTAATACATTACTGTTTGTGCTGAGTATATATTTTATGAAACAGCATTATTCATTTTTGTGGTTCCTGCATTAATTATACTTTGTCACACACATGTGTAATTTATACCCTACTTGTATAATGTCTTTTAAAATGTTGTGTTTTTTTCTCACTCTTTACAATTTGATTGGTCTGTCTTTGGTGCACCTTTATTTACATGGATAAATAAATAAACAATATACTAAAACTATATCAGATCTAGTGTTATATGCTTTTAGTCAAGAATCTGCATCAGCAAGCTGTTCAAGTTTATTTTTTGAAGATCTTATTATCTTAATGATGAAGAGCAGATATGTTTTGTCAGCCTCATTCTTGGTAGATATGCTTATGTTTATCAGTTTATGTAGGGCAGACAAAGTCATTTTAATAAGAGTAGAATGAGTTAATTCAGCAGTCAGTTGTAGACATACTCACACTAGGAAAATTGTTTCCTGAGGCAATTCATTGCACAGAGCTTTCATGTTTAGACCCAGTTACTAAGAAGAATACAAAAAACAACAACACAAAAAAACATAATGATAGTGAATAAGGGTAGCATGTTTTCCAGAAGAAAAAAACCATTAAACCAATAAATCCTGCAATTTCATACAGGCCATCACTTACCAAATGGGGAATAAATGAGCAGAATGGTTGTTAAATGAAAGCATGTATGATTTTGATGTTGATGAAAAGTGTAGTTTATTCTTAAATCTGTCAAACTAGTTTAAATCAATTAATTGTAATGTTGTTTTTTTTAACTGAAATGGGATACATTCGTCAATACAGTTCTACACAATACCCTTTTAATCCATTTGTATTTCAAACCGAAAAAGCAAATCATGTAAGGTAAATATTGATCCACTTAAGGCATTGTTTCTTACTGTGAAACAATTCATTTTACTAATAAACACACATTTTAATGTACAGAATAATGCTCTTAGTTCAGTCATCACTTCCACTGTATATTTGATGAACCAGTTAGATGCTATGCACTAATCCAATTATCCCAGAGAAGTTAAATGTCAATGGATCCATTCAAAAAGATCGTTCTGGCAAAGTAATATATTTTAGTAATGGAATGAACAGTGGCCTAAGTCATAACTCAGCAGGAGAAGGCTATGTCCACTGTACATTACATAAGTGGAAAGCAAGAAAGATAGGAAAATAAGTCCCCCGCTTTTTTATGTGCTACATAGTAAATAAATGCACTCTGTAAGTCAGGTGTACTATAATGTGTCATGTATTATGTCTGCACACATCTTTCCAAGGACGTTTCCAGAAGGTTACATTTTAAACCCTGGAAAAAGATTATTAATATTGAAGGTGGTCATTTTTTTTTTAATTAGATGAGTGTGTTTACTTTATTGATGCCATTAAGTTTATCAAAAATTGTTCATTTTAACATGTTGAGTAATACATGGAGAGATACTGCAAATACTGCAAAAATGCCAATATAAAGGATATCCATATGCATATATATACTTGGTCATGTATGAAATAGTAAATGGGCAGTATACTTGACATTTCATAATCCTAATATCCACACTGTGTACTCTAGATTGTTGCTGTGATGCAATGTGATGTAATTGCTGTTTGAAAAATGTCTAAATTTGTTTTAATCTGACAAAGTTTTCACTCCCAGAAGACAGTGTCCCTACCATGATGGAATCACCACTATGCTTGACAGTAGATTCAGTTTTGCTTTTCTTTGTAGAACTCTCCTTCTTTTCCCCAAATAAACTTCAGCTTTTTGTTTTGGGCTCTAAATGTTTAACAGATGTAATTGAGATTTTTTTGTGTGTGTGTATAACATTTATTTATATATATTTTCTTAACAATATGCTTCCATTATCATTTTAATAGATTTGGCTAAATCAGCCGATGTTAAGCATCTCCAACAATCTATCTATGTGCTATTACATGAATTTTACTCTTAGATCAAGTTGGAGTCATGAGTGCTCTATGGTATTTCTCAATAATTGGATTTCCTTTTCTTACTTTGTAGTCTTGTCTTTGAATGTGAATATAATTAGCTTGTTGTTCTCAGGCAATTGCTGCTTAGAAATAAACTCGGTGGTAGTTTGTCACTTTTTATATGACAATTAATTAGATAATAACTACTTCACACCACTCATGAAACACAACACCACTGCATCAATGTTAGGTCACATTACTTACATCTGTAAGGTTCGATGTGTAGCTGCACAATTAAAAAGCTCATTTAGTAACTGTGCCATTTCTAATAGGCCTGATAACATGTAGGGGTTGTAAAATCACCACTCAATTGTTAAAAGTGCATTTTTAAACATGTACTGTGGTATTGCTATTAAAGAAAGACCAGCTCTTGAATTAGATAAAGAATGGTCATATAGATGATACCCATTTTGCTTGTATCAGCAGAAATAGTGTCTTTTAGAGATGGCATTAGGTTTGATACACAAGAATCTGACCAAGAAAGGTAACGTAACATTCTCTTCAGTTTTCCATGATAGCTATTGATTGTGTTCTAAACTATAAGGCCATATACTTTACAGCTATACCTTACAGTAGTACACAAATAATCCAATAGTAGAACAGTAGAGTGTTTGAAAGGAAAATAGACAAATCAGAAATACTGAACAGATTTATCTTTACTGTTATTTACTGATGCTAAGTGCACCCTATAATCATTCCAAACAAATAATGTGTCAGTATAGGTTCAACTGTAAATGCACTAATCATCAATAAATACCTAATTGGTGTTTGTTTGATTAAATTGATGCCAAATGTTGTTGTTTTTTGACCGAGCTAGGTGTTTAAAGTATACATAGTCACAGACATCCATTTGCATCATCAAAAGTGTATGATTTAACTTATATTAAGCTAAATGTTTGATTACCCATGTTATTGTTATTGCAATTGTAAAAATACTTTCTCACAGCAAAATGGAAAAAAACATAAATAGTGACAATTATGAAAATACATTAAAATAATTGCTCTCACTATTTTAAAGACTACCAGCTTTTTATCTTAATTCCCTTCAAATGGGCTTACTTTTAAATGTCTGTTGTGCCAACAAATCAATAAACAGTAAAAGTGACCACAAACACAAATACCTTCCACTTTGCACAGATGAACAATTGCAGTGCTATAATAGATTATGGCAGGTATTAAATCAGAACTTGAACCTACCCGCTAATTGTGAATTATAACCCAATACTTAATGGTAGACTATTTTTTGCATAGAAGAATGAAGCCTCTGACAAAAACAAATCTATAACTATTTAAATACAAGCCTTGTAAGACTGTTGGTATACCATAAGTATTACAACACAGATTTATAGGAGTTTCTTATTGACATGTGAATTACAAAACAGGATAGCATGGGTAAAAACCCATATTGTAACAAATGTCTGATTGTAAATAATACACAAGTTTTTGTAATTAAATATCACAAGATGTCTTGAAAAAACTATAAATCATGTTTTGTTATACTTATTGAAATTAAAAAGTATAATATACATAAGAGCAGAGCATCACACAATTTCATTAGTGTAATAAGTGTACTATATTAATCGTATACCATGAAGGTACTGCAATTTTGTTCTGTACTGTACTTCACACAACAGTAATATAATCTACCACAGGATATTCGAGTGTATATTTTACTACAGTTCTATTGTAGTACTCTGTAATATACTATGGTATTATGGTATTATTAATTTACAAATACCAAATGGGTGAAGAATCTTTACAGTCCAAAAAAGCAACAAACCATGCTAAGGCAAAATACTGGTCCATTGGCACAGTGAATTTATAGAATACTCTTGTCAGTCTAGGAGAGAAATTACAAGCTAAATATATATAAGAATACTACCCAGAGAGGAATGGGATACCACTCATTACCATTGGAACCCATGAACGTTTTGTCTAACAATGCTGCCTGCTTTAACTAGCACAATGCAAAGTGACTAATTTTGCCATTCACACAGGGGACTTACCTGTGACTTGTAAGCCCCAAAAGCTTTTTCTGTCTAATAAACAAATATTACAGATCAATAGCAAAGTGCTGAATATATCATTAATATATTTGAATATAATTAATTTAGTTATCTTTCAAGTCGGAAGCACTGCCCAACAGGCAGGGGTTTCTGCACACTTCCGTAGGAACCAGAGCGAAAATGTCATGCTATCAAAGCTGCCATAGGCCCCTGCGCACATCTCTCAGAACAGGTCCCTTCCCACTTCCTGTTCTATAAAATGTGACATCAGCGCAGGTTCGTCCTCTTTTGCCATTTTGCTAGACCCGAAAATGTGAGCTCTCTGTGTCATTGCGTTAGACCTTAAAAACTGCGTATTTCTCTGTCTCTATTGTGTGTTTTATTAGTTATATTTATAGCTAATTTCGATCCTGTCTGTCCGCACACCGGAGCTATGGCTGCGCTTTTCGGATTCAGATTCGGTTCACAAATTGAGCATTTAAAAATAATAATTGTGTTAATATCGTGCAACCCCTTCTCTCCTCTTCTCTGTCCCCCCTCTCTCTCCACCATCATGACCCACAGCTTTGAATTCCATGTAGTGGAAATTACCTCTCCCGCTCACCTCTTCCTTCTAGTTCTCTACCATCCACCTGGTCCACTCACCTCCTTCTTGGATGAACTTTCTTCTCTCCTCCCTCCCCTCGCTGTCCTCACCTACCATCCACCTCTCCAACCCTTCCCACTGTGCCAGACTTCTTCCTCTCCTTCACTCCTTTAACTTCTCTCTCTCCCCATCTCCCCCCACTCACAGAGCTGCCTGCCAGCTAGACCTCATCTTCTCTAGAGGTTGTTCCCCTTCGATGCTCTCCGTGACACCCATGGACATCTCAGACCACCACTTCATCTCCTTCTCCCTTTCCCTCCCCTCCCTCCCCACTCCACCCACTCCCTCTGTCACCTTCTGCCGTAATCTCCGCTCCGTCTCCCCCTCCACCCTTGCTTCCACTGCCCTCACACTCTTACCTTCCATTGACTGTTTTTCCCATCTATCTGTCAACTGTGCTACCTCCTCTTTGTTCTCCTCCCTCACCTCCTCCCTTGACTCTCTCTGCCGTCTCACGTCTCATCCTGCCCGTCCCTCCTCTCCTCAGTCCTCAGTCTCTGTGCTGCCCTTGAACTCTACCGCTCTCTACTGTCTACATTCTTCTCCGCGCTCACCTCAGCCAAGAAGTCTTACTTCCAATCATTCTTTGAATCCACTGTAAGAGAATTTGTAAATGCTTGGTTTTTCAGTCAATTTAAATAAATAGTTGAACTGAAAACTCATAGGTCAATTGGTTTCTCTTTTAAGATTCTTTTTAGAGGGAAGATGCGGTCAAGACACAGATGTGCAATAATCATTTATTTTGACAAAAATAGGAAACTAATATCATTCAATTATATTACTGAAAATAAGTTATATTAAGCTTCTGATGGATTACAGTAAGAAACAGATAATACCCATTTTCTTCTTTCTCCTCACAGTACAGCTTATAGGCCAGTCTGGTCAGGCAGGAAGCGGTGTGTCTCTCTCTGTCTCTCCTCTCCAGCTCTGTCTTGTGTCTCGTTGCAGGATGAAGAAGTTAAGAGAACTCAAATTCTCTTTGTTTTCCCTTTTATAAGGTTTCCTTGCAACCAATAGCATTTTGCCACCACCATGACTTGGGTGCCTTATGCTAAAGTAATTTAGAAGTGGGGGTCATTTTGAATTTGGCTAGGAGCCAATCAGAGGACAGGTCCCTTTTGGTCTAAAGATAGGGTTACCAGGGCTACCAGGGGCTACTAGGTGAAAGGGAGGAGGTCTGTTTCCTCTACCAAACCAGATGGTATAGAATTTCCCATAGAAAAATACATTCTAACAAATAATATCTTACACCACTATCAACAACCCCCGCAAATTCTTCTTCACTTTCTCCTCCCTCCTTGCCCCCCCTCCCCCTCCTCCTCCCTTATCTCTCACTGCTGATGATTTTGCCTCCTTCTTCTTCTCCAAGATTGCAGACATCTGCAGGCTCTTCAACAGTCCCCCCTCCTCTCCCATCACACCCAAACCTCCCACCGACCAGGCTTCCTTTTCTTCATTCTCTCAGATGCTGACGTTTCTGCTCTCCTCCTACATCACAAACCTACAACATGTGCCCTGGACCCTCTCCCTTCTCGTCTCCTCCAAATTACATTTCCTTGTTCTTCTCCCCTTCATCTCCTCCCTCCTCAACTCCTCACTCCTCTCTGGCTGTTTCCCCTCTGCATTTAAACAAGCTGCGGTCATCCCACTCCTCAAGAAACCAACCCTTGATGCCACCTCTCCTCAGAACTACCACCCTGTCTCCCTACTCCCCTTCCTCTCAAAGACTCTCGAGCTGGTGGTCCACTGTCAGCTCTCTGACTTTCTGTCCCAACACTCACTCCTTGATCCTCTGCAATCCGGCTTCCACACAGCTCACTCCACTGAGACGGCTCTCCTGGCAGTCACTAACTCCCTCAGCTGTGCTCGGGTGGCCTCCCTCTCCTCAGTCCTCATCCTCCTTGACCTCTCAGCAGCATTTGACACCGTCGATCACTCCATCTTCCTCTCCTGCCTCGCTGACCTTGGAATTTCTTGGGACTGGTCTCACTTGGTTCTCCTCCTACCTCCTTCCTGTCTTTTCCTCCTTCTGACCCTCTCATCTCCTCTCGCATCTCTTCCTGCTTGTCTTCAATCTCCGCCTGGATGCACTCACACCACCTTAAGCTCAACCTCTCCAAATCGGATCTTCTGTTTTTCCCCCACTCTTCCTCACCTTCTGCTGACCACCCCATCTCCATCCCCTTGGAATCCACCACACTCTCTCCTTCATCTTCCGCTAAAAATCTCAGAGTCACCCTCGATCCTGTGCTCTTCTACACCCAGCACATGACCACACTGACATGCACCTGCAGATTCTTCCTAAGCAACATACGCCAAATCCGTCCCTTCCTCACCGACTACTCAACGCAGCTGCTCGTCCAGTCACTGGTCCTTTCCCGCCTGGACTACTGCAACTTCCTCCTGGCCGGCCTGCCTGCAACTACTACCCGCCGCTCCAGCTCATCCAGAACTCTGCGACTCGTCTGGTATTCCCTCTGCCCCGATACTCCACTGCTCCGCTCCCTCCACTGGCTCCCAATACCGGCACGCATTCAATTCAAGACATTGACCCTCACCTACCACTGTCTTGACCACACTGCACCGAGTTACCTTCAGACACTTGTCTCTTCATACATCCGCTCCAGACCACTGCGCTCTTCCGGTGCCAGAAGACTAACTCTCGACTCCCCTTCCTCCAGAGCTGCTCCTTCTCATCCCTGGCCCCTAAATGGTGGAATGACCTTCCCACTGAAGTCAAAACAGCAGAGTCCTTGACCTCATTCCGGCGCTTACTCAATACACATCTTTTCAGACAGTACTTGTAATATTAGTCCTTTTAATCCCTGCTAAATAGCACTTCACAGAGTTCTTTTATGCTTCTTGCGTTCTTGATTGTTTTCCTCCTTGCTCCCTTTTCTGTAGCCCTTGACTGTGACCCAACATCTTGACAGCACTTGACAGGTAATCTAGGAAGAGGACCACCTATTACTCTGCCCGCACGGGTGCCAGAAGTTGGAGGCGGAGCTCATGGAGGGGGAACTGGCCTCGCTCCCCCCCCCCACTCCAATGAGTGAAAACACTCCCCCCGCTCGACCGGGAGTTTTGAGCAATGATCCAAAATGCCGTGGACTGATCCCCTGGCCCTCTGACCTCATCCCCTCACGCTCCAGGTTCGAGAGGGAGCACCTGGCCGCAGCAGCCCACAAGGGCTCTCCAGCTGCTGGCGGACCACCTGGATGACCTGAGGGCCACCTGGGACCGTCCAGGGGAGGCCTATGCCAGAACCCAGGGTGCGGCTGAAGCAGGCCTGGTGGACTTCCCCCAAGTAAACTCCACCATTGCCATGCTGGTCTTCTTAACCCCGCTGTCCGCGAAGTCATGTGATTTGGCCTGTCCTGACTGGCTGGAGCCCAAGCAACTCGCTTGCGTAACACCAAAAGCCTGCTGGCCCTTTTCCTGGCCCAGCTGGCTGAGGCCCTGGACACAACCACTGCATCACAGGCCCCCGCCCCATATAAGAGAGATAACGGTGGCAGCTGACCTGCTGGTCCATGTGATGTGTCATGGCGCAAGGGCAACTGGATGCTCCTCTGCAAAAGTGGACGAATCTGCACAGACATCATTTTTATAGAACAGGAAGTGGAACTGTTCTGAGAGACGTGCGCAGGGGCCAATGGCAGCTTTGATTCAGTGAAATTTTCGATCGGGTTCCTACAGAAGTGTGCAGAAACCCCTCCCCCTTGGGCAGTGCTTAGTTTTTTAGATAACCGGGGTTGCCTTCGCAACTTATTGTTTCACATGACACGTGTTCATGAGTTCTCATGATAATGATCTATATCCCATTTACAAACAGACTTCTATCAAATAATTGTGTGTATGTTTTAAATGTTAACAATCTAAATATATACAGTGAGGGAAATAAGTATTTGATCCCCTGCTGATTTTGTACATTTGCCCACTGACAAAGAAATGATCAGTCTATAATTTTAATGGTAGGTGTATTTTAACAGTGAGAGACAAAATAACAACAAAAAAATCCAGAAAAACGCATTTCAAAAAAGTTATAAATTGATTTGCATGTTAATGAGGGAAATAAGTATTTGATCCCCTATCATTCAGCAAGATTTCTGGCTCCCAGGTGTCTTTTATACAGGTAACGAGCTGAGATTAGGAGCTCCTAATCTCAGCTCGTTACCTGTATAAAAGACACCTGGCCACAGAAGCAATCAATCAATCAGATTCCAAACTCTCCACCATGGCCAGACCAAAGAGCTGTCCAAGGATGTCAGGGACAAGATTGTAGACCTACACAAGGCTGGAATGGGCTACAAGACCATCGCCAAGCAGCTTGGTGAGAAGGTGACAACAGTTGGTGCGATTAATCGCAAATGGAAGAAACACAAAATAACTGTCAGTCTCCCTCGGTCTGGGGCTCCATGCAAGATCTCACCTCGTGGAGTTTCAATGATCACGAGAACGGTGAGGAATCAGCCCAGAACTACACGGGAGGATCTTGTTAATGATCTCAAGGCACCTGGGACCATAGTCACCAAGCAAACAATTGGTAACACAATACGCCGTGAAGGACTGAAATTCTGCAACACCCGCAAGGTCCCCCTGCTCAAGAAAGCACATGTACAGGCCCGTCTGAAGTTTGCCAACATCTGAATGATTCAGAGGAGAACTAGGTGAAAGTGTTGTGGTCAGATGAGACCAAAATCGAGCTCTTTGACATCAACTCAACTTGCCGTGTTTGGAGGAGGAGGAATGACCCCAAGAACACCATCCCCACCGTCAAACATGGAGGTGGAAACATTACGCTCTCGGGGTGTTTTTCTGCTAAGGGGACAGGACAACTGCACCGCATCAAAGGGATGATGGACGGGGCCATGTACCATCAAATCTTGGGTGAGAACCTCCTTCCCTCAGCCAGGGCATTGACAATGGGTCGTGGATGGGTATTCCAGCATGACAATGACCCAAAACACACAGCTAAGGCAACAAAGGAGTGGCTCAAGAAGAAGCACATTAAGGTCCTGGAGTGGCCTAGCCAGTCTCCAGACCTTAATCCCATAGAAAATCTGAAGGGAGCTGAAGGTTCGAGTTGCTAAACGTCAGCCTCGAAACCTTCATGACTTGGAGAGGATCTGCAAAGAGGACAAAATCCCTGCTGAGATGTGTGCAAACCTGGTGGCCAACTACAAGAAATGTCTGACCTCTTTGATTGCCAACAAGTACTAAGTCGAAGGGGTCAAATACTTATTTCCCTCATTAACATGCAAATCAATTTATAACTTTTTTGAAATACGTTTTTCTGGATTTTTTTGTTGTTATTCTGTCTCTCACTGTTAAAATACACCTACCATTAAAATTATAGACTGATCATTTCTTTGTCAGTGGGCAAACGTACAAAATCAGCAGGGGATCAAATACTTTTTTCCCTCACTGTAACAAATGAGGTACCAGTTTGACAGTTGACTCACATAAGAAATTGTTTTTAATACAAAATGGAATTTTCAGTTTAAATAATCCTCTGCAATGGAAAATCAGACTATTTATGGACAGACAATTAATATAATTTTCTGACTTAAACTGGACTCATTAGTGCCAAAGAACAATCTAATATCTATATTTTGCATGCTTTATCATAATATCACTGGCTAATCACAAAACTGTACATCCAGTTCATAAATCTCATTGGGGTTTATTAAATATTTGTGCCTATAATTTCAGAAGAGCATACAGAGAAAGAGTTTTACATAACCTACTGTTAGCTGTACCTACGTGTCTGTAACTTTGTATCTTCCCAGAAATACCTGTCAGGTTAAAGCTTTCAACAAAGCATTAGATTCAGATAACAAGTTGAGAAAGCCTACATTTACTCTCCAGGAAATCACTGCACTAAAGAAAAAAATAATTGCTCCAGCTACTCTACTGTATTTGAAGAAAATATGGTTTATAGCTAGCCAGCAGAAACTGGCAGGAAATAACTAATCAGGTTAATGCATTTGGTTCTATAAAAAAAAAAAAAAATCCCATGTATTGCCAGGAGGTCTTGCAAGAAGTAAGAAAAAAAAAATAGTTGGAAAGCAGGCAGAGAAGGACCATGAATTCCAATACACTGAAGCCTGGAATGGTATTGGTATGATGTTTATAGCTACCAAGAACATGAAAGACAAAAGTAATATTGACATGAGTGAAACATGTGTGTGAAATATCATAACAAGGAGATAGTTATCAGAACCAATGATTCTGTCCCAGTGCCCAGGTGGATTGGCACGAGACATGAGACTACGCCACCCCCGTTAAATGAGAAGGTAAACTCACACCATCCCCACTACCCATGCAGGCTCATCTCAGGACCCCAGTACAGCACACACAAAGACCCAGGCAAGGTTCAAACGGTATATTACAATTATAACACAGTTTGTGCAGGGCACGAAGTCTGTGCTCAATATAGACAAACAATACCCGATTAACAGAGACTAAGAAAATAGCTAAAACTAAGCTAAATGCCTTTAATTGGGGCGATAAAACTACATAAAACACTAAAACCTAAAAAAACATTGTGTCCCCATACAGCCCAAATTAAACAGTCAGCATTTTAACACTCTTTCCTTTTTTTGACACAGGGTTCCAGGCAGGTAAGTATAAAACAGTCACTAGTCTTCACAGAACACTCACACTAACTATTTTTTTTCTCTTCTACAGGACCCACAGCAAAGGAGACCAAAATGCAATGGAGGTATTTTCCAGCCTTTTCCTATTTTACGCTAAGTGGTATGCATGAAACCTAACTGAAATGTGTCCTTCACAGGAGAAAACCACCTGGCACTGGAGGGAGATGGTATGGACTCGGGCAATAAAGTTATTTAGTCACAAGAAACGACTGTCACTCTCTCTGTAATTTATACTAAATCTGAGATTTCATTAACTGAATTCGGAGTCTCTTTGGCGGAACGATGCCAAAAGAAATCCCCCATCCTCTTCTGCCACACTCGTCCACCTGCAAACGTCCTTCTCCAGCTCAGTTCACTAGAGAGCAATTATCTTGCATCCACCCAGAATGTCCTTTATCCATCCTTGCCAGCTGCTCTCCTTTGCTCTTTTCCATGGCCGATGCATGCCTTAGTATCCCTCTTGACCTAGTCTGAAGTGCCTGTTGAATCTCCCAGTTAGCCCTCTCTTATAGGGCCATATCTTAGAGTAAGCGGAGACAGGTGGAAACAATCAGGTTGGGATTTGCGTTGCAGACCAATCCCAGGGCAAAACTCAGTTCAGGTGAGGCATTCAGGCAGTGTAAACATAAGAAAACACGTGCCACACAAATAATAAATTAACACAAGCAAAGGCATTAAATAAACTGTGAAGAAAGCAAATCAAACATAGTGAATGTAAATAATCAGAATGTAATAATAAACGTGCAATATAAAGCCCGAACTAAAACACTATGACACTTGCACAAACATTGCACTGAAACTTGCCTCAAGACCACACACTTTTTTTTTTTGATGGACTGCAATCTTCAAATCTCACCATAATGTTTCTATTTGATTCAAGTTTGGACTTTGACTGAGCCACTCACGGACATTAACTTTCTTCTTTTTAAACCAGTGTGGCTTAGACCTTGTAATTCAGGTTATTGTCCTGGTGGAATGTGATTTTTCGACCCAGAACTGATTCTTGGCTGATTCAAGCCTGTTTTGAATGGGATGGTGTTGACTGGGTGATGTGCTGTGTTGAGCTTGTGCCAGATATAATGCATTGAATTTTTCTCATCTGACCACAAAACCTTCTGCCATGTCAGCAGTATCATTTACATGCTTTGTCCCAAACCCCATATGGGATTTAATATTTTTTCATGAATGGCTGTTTTCTTACAACTCTCTCACACAGGCCCTTTGTGTAGGGACTGGAATATTGTTGATGTATGAACACTGACTCCCATCTCAGACATACAACTTTGCAAATCTTTCAAAGTAACCCTTGGCTTCATAGTGGTGTCCCTAACCAGTTTTCTGCTAGGGTTTCTGATTTGGGTAATGACTGGCAGTGGTGTGGTTTTCCAACACGCAAACCACACAATTGCGTGGGGCCCAATGGGACTAGGGGGGGCCCTGATGCCTAGTACCAGTGTTACAATACAAGCTAAATGGTCAGATTCCTTGCAGAATGACAAACATCTGCACGACATGAACGCACCTCATGGAAACAAGCCGACAGAGTGATGCCTGCTTAGTTACAACCATGTATCTGGAGTTAACGATAAAAAGGGCTGAGATTAAAGAGTTGAAAACACTACAACTGTCGTGGCTAACTGTATGGTTTAATTAATGGTTGTTTTGGAATTGTTGTAGGACATTAACAAGTATTCGATCTAAATCAAATGAGACAGTAAGTGATCAAGTTTTATATATGTAGCTACTGAATTGAATATGTACTGTATCTGTTATGTATTATGTATTATAGCGCTGTTTATTTTTAGCACAGCTAATGTAGTGATTTCCAAAAGAATGATGAAAATTGATGAAAAGTGTGTGGCAAATTGACGGGTACCGTAGGCTCCATTTAAGAATTGTTTTTAAAATGAATGGTGTCATTGCAGCTCCGATGCGATCATCGTTAAAGCCAGACAGTAATGTTGGTATTTTTAGCACACAACATCACTGCAATCACACATCTGTAAAACTTAAAAACAACAATAACAACATTGAAACAAATTCATTTATATATAATTATTTAAAAAATGTATTTGAATCTAAAAAGTGTATTTCAAATGCTCCTTTTAAAGTTGGGATTTTAAGTTGGAAATGTTATAACAATGAAACCATTTGCAATGTAATTTACACATTTGTCTTTTAAAACTCAAATTTATTCAGTTTGTGTTGTATATTTATTAATATGTATTGATAATACCTTTATTTTCTATGTGTGTAGTAACTAGTTCTACTGTTACTGAGACTCCTACATTTTCAGAATAGTGCAACAAAACCCTCAGAATTCCATGATTCTGTCAGTGTTCTCCGCAACATGGATTTCATAGCGCCCTACACAACCCATCTGCATGTCTGTCATGACTACAACACAGGGGAATAAGGACCCAAGTACGGGACAAAGACAAAACCAGGGGAAGGGCAAGGGAGGAAATCAGAAGGAGAATCCAGGAATCGTAGTAGAAAAGATGTCAAGGGATCATGCAAACTACACAGAGCAGGTAATCCAAAAATCAGTAAACAAAGAAACTGGCAAGGGTCAAGAGTACAGTAAGTCAAAACAGAAAGTAAACTAGACTGCAACACAATGGAGGTAAACTAATGCCCCATTTCCACTGGCGGACGTGTTCGGATGCGTCCATGCCAGGACGCTTAAACGGGTGTTTCCACTGGCTAAGCGTCCGGACGCGCCCGTTTATTGTGGACGGTTAAATATCTGGTGTTAGACATGTCCGTAAGCATCCATCCCACCCACTGAGCACATGATTCGCTTTCAGGAGTGGAAGTGTGCCCTTGACTTAGACACAGGGAAGAGATCGGCATGACACGGCACGGACGCTTAAGCTAGTGGAACCGAGGCATAAGGCTTCACACTGAAAGCAGGGACAAGAGGGGTATATAAACAGGAGGCTGATGAGCTTGGGATGAGGAGCAGGTGTGATAATTACTAATTGAGATGGAGATGATTATTCAATTAAGTGAGTGGAGAGTTGAGGAAAAAGCCTGATAAATCTGTGGCAGGGGTGACCTCTGGTGGTGAAAGTGGATACAGTAGGACAGAGGACCTTACAACATCTGTCTATTTACAAACAGGAATTGCATTCTGCGTCATGACATTTTTGAGCCACCATAACTCTGCCAGCTTCAGTCAATGAAAGACAGCAAACTGAAGAAGTACTAAAAGGTAAGAAAGTTTCCTTCACTCTCCCATTTTAACTTTAGTTTGAGTGCACTGATACTATTCTAGCCCAACCTTATAATAATGACATAGGATTATGGCAGACACTGGTGTGTGTGGTGATGCTAAAATGGTAAAGACAGGTAGAGGTGGAAGGGCCCCTAAACTGAGCTTTGATTGGGGCCCTAAAATTGACAAAGACACCACTGATGACTGGGTGGTATGAAAAACATTACACTTTTTAATGAAGGTCTTAACTGTATTCAGTGTCTGATCTGTAAATTCAATATTTAACTGAGGAAACTTACAGAAACAGATTTACTCTGAAGTCAAGTTAAACCACTTTTATTACACAGAGACAGAGACCATAACACTAATTTTGCTGAATTAATACTTATATTTAAATATTTGTATATAAGAAATTAAATCCCTGATATATTATTAAAGTAGATGATTTTTCATATTAGCAACCTTGAGTAATGCATACTATATTACAAAAACTGTTTTAAATCTAGTGTAATTAATGTTACCGATATATGGCAGTGTGTTGTGTGTTTACGTAGGGGACAGGGTACGTTTTAATACCTGAGCCGTGGATGGTTACATTTGTTGCGGACTAATTCTCCTTGCATATTGGCATTGGTATGCACTGAATGTAACGCAAGTGTTGGGACCCACATTATGGTATTCTTGTGGGAGGGACTCTTGCTAAATTAATATATTTATGTCATTGTTAAGTACAGAATGTTACGGCTAAACCAGAGTATATGCATTGAAAACTCTGGCACTTTGCTTGGCTATTTGTCTTACCTCCCATTGATCCCACACTTGTTTCAACTGATTAGTCACACATTTTAATATAAATAGTCAATGTTTTTCCAAAGTAGACTCTGACATCACTAACATTGTTACTGTCGATTCCACGACAAGCTCACAAATTATTATGCCGTGCCAAAAGGGAAAATGTGTCTTTTTAGCAGTCATTTTTTGGTCAATGCATCTGCTAATCAATGCATTTAGATTTTTACTAATACATAGAAATAATATTAAAAAAACTTACATTATATTTCCTTACACAAACTAGTATAGGCTAGAATTGTAAAAAAAAAGATTAGATCCAAAAAAACCTGACCCTAAATAGCTGAAATTGGACGTACATCTTTCACAATGAATGACTGCCATTTCTGTTTTTTCAAATACCAGCGAAGAGGTTGACAACACATGTAATTATTGGACTATTTGTCTGTTTGCTGTTAACCCTTATATAAACTGAATCTTGCCTACATCACTGAAATCTGCAGCTTATTCCTAAGTGCTAGGTTCAAAGACACAAGTCATTAGTCTTTTAGCATGCAGTAAATACTGGAAACAAACACCAGAAGGTTAAAATAATGGCACTCAAGGGAGTTTCACAGTTTGTCAGTAAGAGTTCTGGAGTAATATGTGCAAAACTGAAAAATATATTTTAACGTTTTTTGTACTGTAACTGCTACAAGCTGGATGACAATAGCTGTGGGCTATACACAACACACAGTTCCATAAAATAATGACTGAAACTTTCTCATCTGTTGTACTGCCAGCTGGAGGTTGTGTCAAAGTGTCTCTAGACATAATTCAACTCTGAATGGATATTGAGGAATTTGGTGACTACAACAGGTAATGTCACACCAAGGGAAAATTGGGCAAATCTAGACATATAGTACTGGGTATCTGAACTTCAACAAAATATAGCATCTCTAGCTCATGGAACAATTATGATCTGTGTTGCTTTACTGTATATATATAAATTAGAAACTTGTCAAAATTCAAAGCTCATATCTTTTTTAAAGAATTTTATTGATGTTCCACTTCATCTGAGCCGTGATCAATATGATCAAATTGGATGAGGGAAATGTGACTTTGAGTTTTATATTTACATTCTCTTAGCTGAGCAGGTTACAAGTAAATATGGTGTGAAAACTAAGTAAATATAGCACACAAAAAGTGCCCAATGTAAAGAGCATACTTCTAAATTTAAACAAATGCAGAGACATGGTTTTCTTGTTATTTTATTGTTGCCCTCATGTCACAATTTTAAACTAAGAGAAAGTAAACTTTAAAGTAAAATTAATTAAAATTTACATTACAAAAGGTTAAACAATAAACTGCTGAAGATTCACTGACATTTTGGGTCAAATCATTTAACAGAAATACAAGTGAACACATTTGACTGTCTTTACCACTTCTTCATAGTTCATGCTGACTGTAGTGTCTAAGTTATTAATGTGACTAGTTAAGTGACTTTTAACCCCTCTCCCGACTATTATGTGGAGTGGGAGAGAGGCATGCTTAAGGACTTAAAATATTTTTTTATTTAATCACTAATGTGTTGTTCATTGAACCATTGTAGCACGAGATTGACACCATTTTTTATGTAACCCCATTAGTGTCAGTCAGCCTCCACCTCTTAACTCGTTAAAATAAACCAATCATGTTTTATTAACAGGTTTCTCAGGGAATATTAAACACGTTAACATGCACTGTTTCAAAGATCTGGGACTCTCACAAAAACATTAAAGAATGACCATGACTTATAATATAGTTATTATGATATGAACACATTGAATAATGTTCCTAATAATAACAAGTATTTATTTGGATGAAATTGTGTTTTGGTGGGAAAAAAAAAAATCTAATGTTTCAATTAACTACGGCAAATATTTATATTTGTTTTGTTTGAATTGTCAGTAGTTATCAGTATTTTTTAAGATCAATCTTGTGGATTTAATTTAAAGAATATCAATCCCACTCCTAACATAAGTTCAAAAAGACATAATGACACTTACAGGCAATAAACTCTCCTTCACTCACTATAAAGTCCAGGTTATGAAATGTCATGATCCAACAATGTATCACCCAGCTTATGATATATTATGTGGAAGTGTCATGAATGGTGTATTAAATCCATCACTGCCAAATACAACATATCTTAGGTTGTGATCCAGACATCATATTTGTCCAGTGCAGAAGAGAACAGATTACTGCAGACACTGTTGCACCTGAAGTCATAAGAACATGGCAGAACATTGTATAACATAATTTACAGCTACATAGGGCAAGTATTATCTTTCTCTGGGGATTAATTTTCACTGTTACAAGGTCAAGTAAGAATAGGTATACTGACCACTCTAATACAAAGACAATATTGGATTACTATAGTTGCTCTGTTGATGTAAAATCAATTGTGCAATGCAACAGCCAAGGAAATAGTAATTTTTCAAAAAACTTCTGCTTCTTTCCATGAGCCTTTAAAAAAAGGAAAGATCACAGGCAATAGATTTAAAGGGGTTAGAATGTTAAAAACCATGGCACATAAGGTCAACCAAGCAATGGAAGAATAATAGTCCATATTCTAAACCTACATACATAGAAAAGGTCATGTAGATAACTATTTCTTAATATGTACTGTGAAGAACCATTTTTATATCCCGTTCCCATGTGCATATTCAATGCCCCTCTCCCTCAACCTCCTGATTTCTTTTCAAACACTGTCACTAACGTATTGGCGTATCACACATTGTGCAAGTTGATTAGCAGATTGCCAGATAACTTAGTTGAGTGTGTCATCACAAGTCTATCTACAAGATATCTACAAGATATAAGCCAACCAGTTTTTCTGTTTCCATGTGTGCCAAAAACTTTTATGCAAATATCAACAAGGCCGATGAAATCCTTCTTCTCCAATGCTTGATCATTGTTCCAAGTCCTGAGTATATAAAGGGATCATTTTAAAACAATATCTTACTTAGAATACACTTATTTTTGATTCCTAAAGTCACATTCACTACTTTTGTCTTAGACATTGCTTATAAGGTTAGAGAGACATACAAAGAGACAGTATTCTGTGAAACTCACTGTGAACAGACACAACAGTTTAATATTAAATTTGTGGTCAGATAAAATTAGCCAAAAATGTTATGTGGTTTAATACCTATCTGATATATGACTGTCAGAACGCCAAGTTAAATACCGAACTGGAATTCTTCAACTGTACACCACAGTCGAAAAACAGAACAGACTCTGACAAATAATTTGACAGGCACTAGCAGTGAAGACTAACACAGAATGAATGAAGAAAGGGTGCTTTGGTTCCTCCTTTTAACTGAAAATCTTATTATTGGGATTTACTCTTTATTTTTGTATAGACCTTTTTGTTTTTACAAACAATATGGAATCGTTATACAAAGTGCCATTCCTGCAATTATCGATTCAATAGGTAGTATTTTTTCATTTGTAAAGCATCAAAACCAAAAGTTATTGAAAACAAACAAGCAAACAAAACACCATCCACTTTTAAAGTTATATATGTTAATACACAGATAGTTAACTGCACTAAACATCATTTAGGGTTCCTTGTTTGCAAAACTCACATACATCACTCATATATGTTTTATCATAATGTTCAATTTATTCCACAATATCCAATGAATTGGCAGATAATGGTGTATAATGATACTGCACTTACTTACCAGCTAATTTATTTTAGTTACCCCTAACTACCATATCCACATATACACAGACATACACAATAGATATTGTGTTATCACTCGAATGATTTATCAACAACTCTCAATGTATAAAATAAAACAAAAATAAAACATGACACCTAACATAGTCTAATACATTTACCCAATCTATTTAAAAATTCAATTAGCAGAAGGTTTTATTATAAAGCACAAGAGATTAAAATTACAATTGTTTTGTCTGAAAAGGGCCTGTCCCCAGAGGCTTGATATCCCTATTATATCAAATATAACATGATAAGCTATGATCTTTTGTATCAAATCTTATTATACACTTATATGTTTTGAGAATGTGATTAATGACTTGTCTTCATGAACTTATTCCATTATTATTGTGTTCTTTGTTTAATGATGTATGAAGGTCTATTTTCAGACATAGGGGATGAGTTTGGGCATTTATAAATTACATTGGATCATAAATATATAGAACTACAAGACATAACAATCATTGTGTGATTTTTCAGCAAATTCAAATACATTTCATCCCAGCTCTTCTGACATGCTTTTAGTGGGTGATGCCACAGCGTCTTTATCTGCAATGTTTTTGCATTTGTATTGTCATTAGATTGAACAAAATTGGCATCAACCACACAAGATTACAAATGTAATGTTGTAGTCTAATATGTGTCCTAAATCAGTAGCACATTAATCACGCACCATGCATGTGGAAAAACTAACCTAAAAAAATCTGTTTATTTTTAATTTTACATAATAAGAATTAATCTACAATAATTGTAATAAATACAAATGTCATAATTATACTCTAAAAATCGAAACAGAAACATATTGTACAGTACATAAATAATACATATATGCTTACATGAAGTATATATCATAAAGGTACTATAAAACTAACCCATGTAAAATGTTATGATCAGTCAAAAAAACAAGCACATTATCTGCTATGAAATTAATCTAACCAGCAAATATTGCAAAACGAATCTACACAAACACCATGTTTACATCATGATTTTCAGATATTAATTTCATCATATTATTTTGCAGGTCTGTTACTTTAAATCAGGCATTTATTTCCACTTAGTAAAATAAATACATTGAAGCCAAGATTTCATTGACAATTTAAGGGTAGCCTAGGGGGATAAGATTGCTGCAGGCTACATAGAGTAAGCACCCATCTTGAAAGAACAGCCATTACTATATTGATGCTCCTTGACATTTTTGACTATATTGAATGTATTTGGATACACTGTCCTTTAATTTTTCTTACTTTTAAATTATTCTGCTGTTCGTCATATTTTTTATGTCCTCTTTATTGACCTCAGAAGAATTTGTACACTTAGCTATGTAACACATTTGACTAAATAACCAAATACATAAATACCAGTTACAATTGTATAAATACACTCACCTAAAGGATTATTAGGAACACCTGTTCAATTTCTCATTAATGCAATTATCTAACCAACCAATCACATGGCAGTTGCTTCAATGCATTTAGGGGTGTGGTCCTGGTCAAGACAATCTCCTGAACTCCAAACTGAGTGTCTGAATGGGAAAGAAAGGTGATTTAAGCATTTGGCATGGTTGTTGGTGCCAGATGGGCCGGTCTGAGTATTTCACAATCTGCTCAGTTACTGGGATTTTCACGCACAACCATTTCTAGGGTTTACAAAGAATGGTGTGAAAAGGGAAAAACATCCAGTATGCGGCAGTCCTGTGGGCGAAAATGCCTTGTTGATGCTAGAGGTCAGAGGAGAATGGGCCGACTGATTCAAGCTGATAGAAGAGCAACTTTGACTGAAATAACCACTCGTTACAACCGAGGTATGCAGCAAAGCATTTGTGAAGCCACAACACGTACAACCTTGAGGCGGATGGGCTACAACAGCAGAAGACCCCACCGGGTACCACTCATCTCCACTACAAATAGGAAAAAGAGGCTACAATTTGCACAAGCTCACCAAAATTGGACAGTTGAAGACTGGAAAAATGTTGCCTGGTCTGATGAGTCTCGATTTCTGTTGAGACATTCAGATGGTAGAGTCAGAATTTGGCGTAAACAGAATGAGAACATGGATCCATCATGCCTTGTTACCACTGTGCAGGCTGGTGGTGGTGGTGTAATGGTGTGGGGGATGTTTTCTTGGCACACTTTAGGCCCCTTAGTGCCAATTGGGCATCGTTTAAATGCCACGGCCTACCTGAGCATTGTTTCTGACCATGTCCATCCCTTTATGACCACCAGGTACCCATCCTCTGATGGCTACTTCCAGCAGGATAATGCACCATGTCACAAAGGTCGAATCATTTCAAATTGGTTTCTTGAACATGACAATGAGTTCACTGTACTAAACTGGCCCCCACAGTCACCAGATCTCAACCCAATAGAGCATCTTTGGGATGTGGTGGAACGGGAGCTTCGTGCCCTGGATGTGCATCCCACAAATCTCCATCAACTGCAAGATGCTATCCTATCAATATGGACCAACATTTTTAAAGAATGCTTTCAGCACATTGTTGAATCAATGCCACGTAGAATTAAGGCAGTTCTGAAGGCGAAAGGGGGTCAAACACAGTATTAGTATGGTGTTCCTAATAATCCTTTAGGTGAGTGTATATCAACATTATGAAACACATATTGATTGGTTTGTGATTATTGGCAAAAAACAAAGTACTTGATAAACAGCAATGGAAATACTGAATATTAAGCCAAATACGTAGTAGTATAATGTAATAGCAGAATAGTGTACTAAATCATCTGTCAGTTTTCTTTATTATATAGGAGTGGGATCACTAGAGTCTGGTGAAGAATTACTCTGTCCTTATTATTCTATTAAGGTTCTAATGCCACTTAAAAAGTGAGAACAAAAAAGCTTAAAGCAGATTGGCTTTGAAAAGTATTAAAGACAACACCTTAGTGAAAGAGTCCAGAAAATCAATGCCTTGTGGTACACACATTTCTGATTGTCTACTACTGTACTGGAGCTGAAACCTTGACATTTTTTTGTTGTTGTTGTTGTTTAGCTTTTTTTCCCCTGCTCAAGTCAGGATTTTATTTAATTTAATTTCATGCAGTGTTTTTAATTTCCTCTTTGCTAGTGCTGCAGGGAATAGTATAGTACTGCTACAGGGTATTCTAGGGCTGTGCCTAACTGAATTACAACATCACATTCCAAATAGCATCCAAAAAGTGTCAGTGGGGTCAGTGGATGCCTTGAAATGTCTAGATATGGTGTATTACCACTGCTCTTCCAGTAGGTCCCCACTGCTGGACTGCAACAGACATAATTACATGTACCATATGAGGGGCCGTTGAATTCAAAAATAACTGAAAAAATAAATCATATACCAAACTTGATATATCATATGCCAAAGTGGATATATCATATACCAGAAAAAATGTCACGTTGCACATATATATAAGTTACGTGCTGCAGATGTTGGGTTGGACATGTGCATACTTTTTTCTGGTATATGATATATCCACTTTGGTTTATGATTTATATTTTTGTGCCATATTATATATACATTTTGGTATATGTTTTTTGTTTTTCTGTTATTTAATACACTTTGGAATATTAATGATTTGTTTCTGCTATATGATTTATCCACTTTGGTATAGATTTATGTTTTTATGCCATATGATATATCCAGTTTAGTGTATGATATATACATTGTGGTATATGATTTATTTTTTCTGCTATATGATACATCCACATTTTTTAATTGAACTGCCCCTCATAGTACCAGACATAAAATAAGATCACATAGTATTTATAAATATATAATTGGCAATGTATATTGGCAGTCCCTACATAAAAGCAGACAGAGCAAACGACTGTAACTCTCTATTCCGTCAAATCTCACTTTGTACTTCATGTTCAACACCACTGTCTCCTGCTCCTTTTCTGTACCACTTAGATAAGTTGTAAAACCGTGGTGAAATTATAGTATTGAGCACTTATTTATTGTATTGTTTTGTAGAAAAAAGCTCTATTGATCAGCATATTTTTGCTGCATTCTATTGAAACAATTTGCGATATATCTTTAATGTTGTAAATGTTCACAAGCTGCAACAACAAAATTCAGGAGACTTACAAAGAATAATGAAAAAATCCTTCACTTACTTTTACTGAAGTCAACTTGGAGCAATGGAAACGAATGATTTAATATGCATCTAGGTTTACTTCTGTCATTACTGACATTTACCCAATTTGCATTTGAGGGCTTGAAAGAGAATAGAATTACGGAGAGAATTACAAGGAAACCGAGTTTAGATCCCATGTGGGGAATTAAAACTTATTATCTGTGACAACCTGTCAGCTAATAAGGATTCAAATGAGAAGGCTAAGAGCCTATTTGACTAGCCACTTCAAAATTTAGAGGTGGGTAGGACTGCATGAATCAGTCAAGCAGATAAAAAGGGAATTAATTTCATGAAATCAAAAAAATAAATGTTATTCAATTTTGAAACAAGATTTCTGTAACTTTAAATATGTATCTGAGATATGCTTGTACTTTATAGCATTAACTGGATCTATTTATCATCTTCATATCTAAAGTGTTAGTAACATATTTGTTCTGAATGGAATTTAATATATTTTTATCTATCTAGCTGTTGAATGTTTTGGGGTCATAGAGGGCCTCATGAGAATCTGGATGACCAATCAGTAACAAAAGTAATAGCAACCATTTTCAGATATAGTGCAAAAAGTCTACATAGTGTCATTTAGATGACTGAAGAACTGTAGAAGGGGATGCATTTACATTAAGTGGTTGGAAATGAGAATAATTATAAGTAGAAAAAGCTGGAAAAATAATAAAGAAACAGAGATAGAACAAAATCTGTGTTTTACAACGTAGATAACAGATATACAACACATTTTGTAAGGAAATAACATGTATGTAACTGTAATGATAAGGACCATTTGAATCAATTAGCAATATAGAAATGAAGTTAGAATGTATCACACATGTACTGCTATATTATTAGCCAGGATTCGACCCACATGTCAGTGTACAGACAATATAAAAATCTCTGCCCTCACATTGATTAATAATTGTATATTTCAGGTCAACATGGGTACAGAATCTGGAACCAGTTACTGGGTAATTAAAAAATAAAATACTTACATTATATTCCAACAAATATTAATATTTAGGTGACCAAAAACATATTTCCCATAATGACATAATAATGACAACGTATCAGACTTAATGAAACTATTGATATTTGTGATTTCTAAACTAAAAGGGGGTACCTGGTTGTTAGTGTCAATTATTATTATTATTACTATACATTAATTAGCAGATGCCCTTATCCAGGGTGACAATGCATGTTTTCTACCGGTATAAACCTTCTGTCCATATGGGGTATTGGCGACTAAACTAAAAAATGGACCGACCCTTCTGCCATTTGCCAGAAATGCTCGATGGCCAGTCCGAGTATCCATACATGCATATGTGTGTATGTGAAAAGTATATGTTCTTTAATACATTCAGAACTTTTCAGTTCCTTATTCCAAATATGTATGAATATAGCCGGTAACTGAAGAAATTAGTTAAATTAAATGCATTGTGATTATGCCTTTCTTATTCCAGATTTCATCTAGCCAATTTTCACCACCATGGACTTAGAGTAACCCACACAAGTTCAGTTAAAATGAAGACATTGGAGAACTAATAAAGCTGGCATAAAGTACTGGCACAAGGAAGTCTGCTCCCCCAAAGCCAATACATATGAATACAGAAGTGACATTAGGAGATGGTGTTCCTTCCTATTCCATGGTCAATAACTGGGTGGCTGAGTTCAAGAACATGCACTGAGATAAACACAGATCAGGTTGTCCTGACAGATGAGCAACCATCAGGAATGTAGCTGAGAATCTGGGTGTCAGTTTGGGTTCAGTTCTGTTTATCCACACAGACAAACCGGTCTTGGCAGAGTTGTCAGCGAGGTGGTTTGCATGATTCACTGTTTTCAAAAGACAATCCAGGCAGCTTATTCTACAGCATTGTCATGTAGGGCAAGACATTGGTTCACAACCTTGATCCTGAGACAAAGCAACAGAGCATGCAGTCGAAACCGTTTCCCCACCCCCTTACATGTTCCAGACCACGTTTTCAGCCGAAAAGCTGCTGGCGACTGTATGTTTGTATTGTATGGATTTGATAATGATAAACTTCTTGGAAAATATCAATATTATTAACAAAAAATAGTATTCAAACAAACTATGGTGGTTGTGTGATCCAAGCAAAAGAAGTGAAGGAAAGTGACTGGAGATATTCCTCCTGGACAACACCTCTCCACATACAACTTTTGTGTGTCTGAACATCTGCTACTCTCTCCTTACGAACCAGATCTAGGTCTGTAGGACTTCTCAGTGTTGCCTCAGCTGAAAGCGGCGCTGTGGGGGAACAAAACTGAGAATGATAATGTTATGATGACATCTATAGAGGACTTTCTAAAGGGACACAACAGGGAGTTCTGGAGAATGGGCATAGCCAAGCTGAAGCAACAGTGCATGAAATGGATTGCAGGAAAGTATAGTATGTTGATAAATAATGTGAAAATACTTTTCTGATTTCCCCTTGTATGTGTATTTTTGTAATTGATCATTTAAAAAGTTGTATAATTTTGAATTTTTAGTATTTCTTTCTCAAAAACAAACAAATAAACAAAACATTGGCATCTGAAATGGTCATATTTAAATTAATTAAGTTTCAAAGTAAATTATGCCAGTAATGATTTATATATTTTACCATAATTAGGAACCAACCAGATCTTGCATAAAAATAGGCTGAAAATAATTTAAGATTATATGCAACATTTCTACATATAAATCAACATAGGCACTTAAACCAATTTAAAGGTATTATAATACACTCTAGTAAACCAGTCAGACTAAATTAAGACGAACTGATAGCAAATTAGACTGAATTACAAAGCAAGCTGATTGACTGGCAAATTGTGCAGATTGTTGATGCATATTGCTGTTTTAAGCTACCAATCCCTTGAGTGCCGAGCATTTACTTTCAATTCTAAGGATCTGTTTTGTTGTGGCCTAGACTACAATTCACTTTTAAACTCAGAAACAGGAATAAGAAAGAAATCAACAGGAATAAAAGGGAGGGAAACAATATACTAAATATTCTTAAAAGAGAAATAGATACTATATGTGTGTCTAGACACTCAATGGGAGAAGGTATATTTAGGTGTTTGTGTATATTTATATGGACACATATAAATATATATAATATTGTCATTATCAACCTTTATTGAACCACTGCTAGATGAAGGCATCCCAAGTTTCTGTCCAGTCCCCTAAATCCGAGTTCCTGGCCCTTGTGGGGTGTGCCATGGAGCCATCATGGCTCTGAGGCTCCTGAACCACTCTTGGAAAGACCTGTGATTGTTCTGTCTACCAAGCCAGGCAAAAGGCTTCTACAGTGGCTCTCATGGACATTGATACCACCACACAGGAACTATCTCTGTTTGGGCAGTGGTGTAGCTCAAATCTGACTCTTAGGGTGGCCTTCAAGCCCATCTATCACAGCAAGGCATTGCCAATGAATGCTTCCACCTTGGATGAGCTCACAGATCTCGCCACATCAAAGACTGAGTTGTATTCCTGGGCCTCTAGCACTTCCTGCCCGGCCTTTTTGGATTCAGACAGACATACATCACCGACACAGACAGTCAACAGACCTCTTACGACTCAGGGTGGCGACTATTCAGTCAGCGAGATCTTAAAATGATACATGTATGTAAAATACAACTATAGATACAGTGTATATATGTTAGTTTTTGGTGTTTCCCTGAGCAAATCTGATTTCCTCACTGATACATTACTTTATTTTTTAAGGTCAGTGTATGTGTCTTTTATTGCTCTACTAAACTTATCCCAAAAGGTGCTCAATCAACATTTTCATTTTCAAGGTTACTCAGAATCAGTCAAGCTGTGTGGAATACAAGGATTATCCTGTTGAAATTCAAGGTCCATTATTGTGGAGAAATATTCTTAAGGTTAGTGGATCTGAAAAGTGTGCCTCTGGCAGATCAGGGTCACATTTAAAGTATTTCAGAGTGCACTATGTTTGAACTCAAAACAATGCACTCCTTTGCGACTCTTTATTTTCAATAGAAGCGGCAGAATATTGTATGAGTAAAATACTGCAACAATGGAAATGTTAAGAAAGGCATTAAAGTTTTATGACATCTATTCAGACCTGAAAGAGGGCTACCACCTAGAAATTAAGTATAAGCAGATAATGACTAGATTGGAGAAAAATACAAAATTTTGTACAGAGTGGTAGGTGTAAGTGTAACAACTCCCAAAGCATCCGATCCTGAATATGTGGGGTACTTTAAAGAATGGTCCTGATTCAGATAAATACAATGGCCTTAAAGGTATCCATAACCTTTTTATTATTGTATTACACCTTTTGCACCATGCTTTGTTACTCAAGATATTCAATACGTCCTTGTTTTCGTGCTTCTAAAATAAATTGTTTAAACTTATAATTTATTTCAAAACGTGTAAGGCTTTAATCTTAGAGTTTGGTCTAACTTTCACTACTTTGTTATTTGACGTGTTCGTGAACCCAGTCTGATGCTCTAAAAGAATGTCTAAGAATTCTCTACGGAGTGCATTTTTAATTTTTATTTTTGGTGTGCGCTAAATGTAGTGCTTTCACCTGTGGTTTATTGCACTTTTCTCTGGTTTTATGATATTTCTTTGTCAAGGGGTGTAAAACTTTAGTGCTTAAGGACCTGCATGTATCAGATTATTGTTTTAATAGGTTCTTTAAATCAACACCTGCTTCAGAACTGTGAAAACTGTTATAATGGCTAAATTCTCTCTATAATTAGATCAATTATATGGTTCAGCAGGATTGAAAAACACAAGACCATGCAGCCCTGAAGCACTGAAGGTGAGGACCCCAGATTTAGTCAATATTTGAAACAGATAAATGAGAGAGAGAGAGAGAGAGAGAGAGAGAGAGAGAGAGAGAGATGATAAAGGCATTGCACACACATTTAGAGAAGCATGGGAATTTATCTGTTTCTAGGAATACATGGTTTTGTAAGAATTTATACTGGTGCGTGCGTATGTACTGGCCACTGGCGGGGTGCTCTGTGTTCTGTTGTCCTCCTATCCCTAATGTACGCAGGTGTCCCGTCCCATTTCTGTTCAGGGGAAAACGGTAGATAGGTGAGATACCCATGGGTTTACACGGTTACACGTAGGGATATATGTTGTCTAGCACATTAGGTATTTAGGTAGGGATGGTGATCACCCCTCTGTACTAGTTGTTAGGTTTAGATAGTTTAGTTAGTGTAGATAGTTAGGGTCATCCTACAGATCCAAGTCAGGTAGTGGTTTACTCTTTTAGACTAGCTTAGATAGGTTTTGTTTTGTTGCAGTGTTAGCCGACACCGCCCAGGGTGTTTTCCTCTGTGTATATTTGTTCATCATTTGTATTATTATCATCACGTGTTTTTGTATACTGTACATACTAGTATATACTCCCCTCCCCATTGTAAATAAACCCTTCTTATATATATATATATATATATATGTATAGTTGATTTTGTGTTGGTTTTTGCACTCCCCTCACTCTCCCACTACTGCATTTGTGTGTTTTATGTTACATTCCCCTTATCCCCTTACATCAGCCACTTGGGGTCGTAACAATACCAATATCAAAAATCATGTAAACACATAAAGCATTATATATTTTTACAACACATAACAATGGAAGATTTGTACCTATTTATTTAGAATTTGTATTTGCTGAAAATGCTTGTTTACTTTGTTGTGAAACTGCAATAGGATTTAAAGCTTTAAAGCTGTCTAAAGAAAGAGGAGATGCAAGAGCTCCTGGCACCGGTGATAACTGTTGATTAGAAATAGCTGATGATGTTTTCAAATTGCTGGAGAAATTGCCAGTTTACTTTGACATCCCTGCATGTTACCACCCCCAATATTTACATTACACAATATTCAGGCAGTCTTTCCATTGTTATTACTATGTGTATTAGGAAGCTGAAAATGCATATTTCCCTTTCTTTCAACTGCATTTATAGGTAGATATATAATGTAACCAACAGTATAGGAGCAATATTTGATAGCAGCATAGTGTTCAATGATTATTTTTTCAATTTTCATCATACATTATAGTCTTCTTGCAAAAAAAGTCATGTTCATTTGGTTAGAGGAAGAGAAACACAGCTCCTTTTATAGTTTTGATGTTTATTCTATTGTTTTCATTTTGTGATTCCTACTCAAATGTTTTTTTGTTTTGTTTTGTTCATGTAGCCTACTAATTCTAGTAAAGGTGACAATAAAAAGAAATACAAAGGGCTTATAGTAACAAAATGTGAGTAATACATACTAGTTTGTGAAATACAGAGACATTTTAAAAAACAACCCATCTATAAACCTTAAAGCAGGAAACTTTTGCCCTGAATTTTATTTGAAGCTTAAAATAGCATCTGTGAATGGATTCATCCAGATCATAATAATCCTTGTATATTGCATCACTCTAATGCGACTTTTCTACTTATATCCATAGTCAGGAAAATAACACATGAAAATATGTACATAAGAGGTTTAAATTCCCTTGCATCTCCTAAAATCTGAATTGAACCATATAAATAAATGTAAATAGAGGAACCAAGGCAGAATACTGGCATGGCTGAAAACTGGACCATGCAAAGCTGTCCAAATGTTTTTTAATCAATTATTAATTCTGAAAATCAGTTATTCAAGTATCTTTCTGAAAGTAAATGTAAAGAAAATTATTATAATTGTACTGAAGCAGATAATTGTGTCAATACGTATACTTTCCCATTAAGATGGTAAATATTTAACATTCACCTATGGAAGGTGATACATACATATCAGTGCAATTAACAAAATCTACTGTTCTAAATCTACAGTTGACAGCTTACTGTTCTTATTTTATCAAATGTATTTAATGCAGAATAATTTATCAAAGTAATTCTCGATTAACCATACTTAACTTGAAGTTTTAAAAATATTAATTATAATATCTCAGTGAATTGCTTGATAATAGTAATTACTGTAAAAGAGCACACCAGTAAAACTCATAATACATTCATCATAAGAATAAATTACATTTAATTCTGCCGACTACCAAATGGAAACCTCTCTCATGTTCTCAATTTATATATACCTGAATGGTGTTTGACAGGTTACTTTAATCCTGGGTTTGGTTTATTGGTCTCAATCTTTATTTACAACTAGGGTTTATTTCTATATATCAGCAAAACAATTATATGAATGTTAAAGTTAAATATTAAGCTATTATTATCACTAATATTTTATTTTCTAATGTTAATTATTCATTATTTGCATGCACCTCATCTATATACTATAAGAAAGACATTTACAAGGGTTTTTGCATGTTCCAGATTATAATTTTTCTCGGTTTCTCCTCAATTTGCAATACATATCAACAGTTTTGAAACTGTCTATAAAAAGTAGACTTACACATCATGAAGATTTTTTTGGTAAAGTTATGTGAAATCACGGCCCTTTTCCTCCTAAGCAAAAGGGAGCCTGTGAAATTGCAGGTCTTCAATACTAAAGGTGCTTGTTGTAATACCTGGATCTTTTGCAGTCTTTTTTTTTTTTCGATTTGGTAACGGGAAAGATTTCGCATCAACCTTCGTTGTGCAATAACTTTGATTTGGTTTAGCCCTTGGAGAGCTAATCAAAACCAAGATACAGTCAAGTGGGAGCTACAAAGCTGTAGGCATAATCTGGCTTCAGCATGACTCCAATTTAGGTTGATATTCAGTTATTCTTAAAACAAAAATAAAACCTGAAAAATACTATCTTTTTTGCATAGACATGAAATACAACTACGGTGTACACTAAAACTAATCACATATGTATTCTAGCTTATAATGAAGCATTTTTTCAAAGAGCTGAAAATTGAGATCAGCTTGAAAAACTAGTTTTTAAAACCTGGACAGTATATCTTACCATTTAGTATAAAGAGGAAATTAAATCTGCATCAACTATATTTTAGATTAGAGCTTTTCAGTGGTCAGTGATTCAGCGGTTAATACACTGAATGTTCAAATTGTATTATTTCACCTTACTTGTTTTGATTGAGATGCTAATTATATTTCACAGCATTTGTAATTTGAATGCAAGAGTTAACCAATAAAATGAAATACTCATCCTACCTGCTCCTATTTAAGTTTGCATTCTCTTAAATATGTACATTATATTTATTGCAATTTGAATGGAGATAAGTCTTAATGACAACCAATTTAAAATAATAATCATTTCATGCAAATTTAATGCAAGCAAGTATTTTTCTGTCAGTCCCCAGTTCCAGATTTTGTGCATGTGCATATTTTTATGTTTTAATTCATTTTTAGGTTACTTATTAAACTAAAACTATCTTATCCAGAGTTATTGTCTCCATAAATTACACACATATGTATATTAGATGTGTGTACTCTTAACATGAGTGTTGAGTTTAAGACATAAACAATATACAACTGCTGAGTGCATTCTTAAACACATCAGATATACATTCTAGTTTAAATTCTAGTTTGTTGAAGGCCTGAAATTATAGAGCAGTTTAAAATATCCAGTTTATTGAAGACCTGGTCAAAATATTTAATTATCAAGTATCAAGCATATATTACATCTGTATATCTATATTTTAAATCACCCTCTTCAAGTTTGTTTTAGAGACCTATAATACTCAAAATATTCCCTTTTGCAATAACAGCTGTCTTGCCCTGATGTCCTGGGAATATCGAATGGGAACATAAATATATTTTGCCCTGGTTTAAACATGATTGATGTTTTGAAACTATTATCTGCAAAAAGGATCAATTTAATGACTTATTCATGAGGTGGCAGTTCCAGCTTTCAATAGCTGTGACTGTAGCATATGGTTTCTAAATTGAAACAGGTGTGGGTGAACAGGTGGTCAGTATGTGCTAGGGACAAGGTACATTCTTACCAAGAAAAAATACAATATATGGAAAAGTAAAGGCTACAACACAGCTCATTCCATCCCACACTGAACTGCAGATTTACTGTACCAAGCAAAAACAACAAAAGCACATTGTCATTGCAATTTACATTCACCGAATCCCTCTACAGTTTAAACTCTGAGGATGTATTTTAACATTTACACTTGGACATACAATCTCTTCTTTTTGCCTGCTTGTAATTCATTGAGATACCCAATTAGGAAGATGGAAAACTGCTCATAACACCAACAAAAGAAAAGTGTGATTCTTGTGTCAAATCATTTGAGTAATTGCATACTTTCCTGCTAAATATTTAATCTTCCCCTGACATTTCCAGATATCCTGCACAATAGAATCCCCAGTTGTATTCAAACATAAAAAAGAATCAACTACGATGTGCTGAACCTTTGAAAGTCTTTGTCTGAAACATAAAATCAAAAATAGTGTATAGCTATGCTTAAGCAAACCTTTTATGAACTTCAGTCGACAATAAACTGTCAAAATCTTTGGCTGTTCTAGGGTCCACTCACTATATCATAATGTTTCTGAAAAGACAGCATTGGCTGCTTTATTTACTATCATTGAAGTACAAAATTATTTATGGCTTACCTCTTTAGTACATTTCCAAACTATTATGCAAATGCATTCTGGTTAGTTCTTGGAACTCCACTTACTATTCTGCACATTCAGTTAGACTGTACAAGGTATGTCCTATGTGCTTTATGTGATTTATAAATATGTATAGTGCCCTATACGTTTTTACATATTTTATATTTTTTTCACTTCCTACATGATCAGATATTGAAAATAATATCCTCATACTGCTATTAGAAACAATTAGTTCTATTCATTTGACTGTTTATAGAATACCAGCAATCAAAACTGAGGCCTTTGCAAATTAAGTATATATCTGTAGGGTAGCTTCATTGACGTGGTTAATTGGGGAGACACACAAACAAAAATGTTCATAACAAGAAAAATCAAGTTTATTTGGAAAAGTATTTATGACACCCCACCACCCCAGCTAAACAATTCATTAAAATGCAGGTATTCTATAAATACATAAATACATAAATATATATACATACATATATATATATATATATATATATATATATATATATATATAAAGTATCTAAGCCTTTACATAGACAGTAACCACAACAAGAATGTCTGTCATTAAAATACAGGAGCGCTCCCCCGCTGGGACTGTATATCACAAAGTAGTCCCACGCATGCGCTTCCCCTTAGCTGAAACAAAGTCTTGCTACTCGCAACTTGAAACTATTTATTTATTAAAAAGAAGTATTTAAAAAAAAAACATATAACACTACAAACCCTCTACAGTACAAACACCGCCCACCATTTATTTATTTATTTAAACTTAAAAGTCTGTGATCTCTTTAACTCCTGTGGCAGTTATAAACTAACAGCGTATTATGTACCAGTTAGGGAGAAACTACGCTTTATTTTATTAGGGAGATCGTAATAGTCTATCTAACACAGTTACATATTAACTATTTTAGTAGAGATGCAGATAATTCTGTTAACCCACATTTAAACAATTAAATGTCCTTAATTATATATATTATTATATAATATATGTGTGTGTGTGGAAGACTGGGTTCAGACTTTTTCCATAGATAATTATAAAGCTTTCCATGAGCTGCAACTGATCTTTCATGAACATTGCCAGAGGTATGAAAATGTAAAGGCAGTGTTTAATTTCTTGCTTCCATCATGTTCCTATCTTGTGGGTTTCAGTGGCATAAGCCAATATGAATGTCTTGCTATTGTTAACAATTCACAGCTGCTTTAGTTATAATTAATATTCTTATTGATCCTTTATCTAAATCTTTATGTACATTTTCTTTCACTGCAACTCTGTATCAACAATACAAATTTGGAAGAAGTACATACCTATTAATATAATACCAATATTAAATATATTTTTGTCAGGATCCCCAAATAATTGAATAGGTTCATAATTTAAGATTTGCATTCTGGAGAGCATTGTTTAACAATGTATACATTTAAACATATGCATGTCAGGCTGTTGAAGCTTGCTCTTCCACAGATATATATATATATATATATATATATATATATATATATATATATATATATATATGTATAAAAATAGACATGTTAATAGATTATATTTACCAATTATGGTAAATGCAAAAGTGAGTGAGCAGAAGGTTACAAAATCTAAATCAAAAAAATTTTTGCCTTCAAAACAGCATCAGTTCTTCTAGGTGCACTTGCACACAGTTTTTGAAGGAACTCTGCAGGTAGGTTGGCCCAAACATCTTGGAGAACTAACCACAGTTCTTCTGTGGATTTAGGCAGCCTCAGTTGCTTCTCTCTCTTCATGGAATCCCAGACAGACTCGATGATGTTGAGATCAGGGCTCTGTGGGGGCCATAACATCACTTCCAGGACTCCTCCTTGTTCTTTATGCTGAAGATAGTTCTTAATGACTGTCGCTGTATGTTTGGGGCCGTTGTCATGCTGCAGAATAAATTTGGGGCCAATCAGATGCCTCCCTGATGGTATTGCATGATACTTCTCAGCATTGAGGAGACCATTCATTCTGACCAAATCCCCAACTCCATTTGCAGAAATGCAGCCCCAAACTTGCAAGGAACCTCCACCATGCTTCACTGTTGCCTGCAGACACTCATTCGTGTATCGCTCTCCAGCCCTTCGGTGAACAAACTGCCTTCTGCTACAGACAAATATTTCAAATTTTGACTCATCAGTCCAGAGCACCTGCTGCCATTTTTCTGCACCCCAGGTCCTGTGTTTTTGTGCATAGTTGAGTCGCTTGGCCTTGTTGCCACATCAGAGGTATGGCTTTTTGGCTGCGAGTCTTCCATGAAGGCCACTTCTGACCAGACTTCTACGGACAGTAGATGGGTGTACCAGGGTCCCACTGTTTTCTGCCAATTCTGAGCTGATGGCACTTCTGGACATCTTCCGATTGCAAAGGGAAGTAAGCATGATGTGTCTTTCATCTGCTGCAGTAAGTTTCCTTGGCCGACCACGGTGTCTACGGTCCTCAACGTTGCCCGTTTCTTTGTGCGTCTTCAAACACTTCTTGGACAGCACATCTGGAAACCCCTGTCTGCCTGGGAGAGACCTTGCTGATGCAGTATAACTACCTTGTGTCTTGTTGCTGTGCTCAGTCTTGCCATGGTGTATGACTTTTGACAGTATTGTTTAATTGTTTAATCATACACCTGACTATATGCCTACAAAATTCCTGACTTTGTGCAAGTGTACGTAGAAGAATTTATGCTATTTTGAAGGCAAAGGGTGGTCACACCAAATATGGATTTAATGTAGATTTTTCTTCTGTTCCTCACTTTGCATTTGGTTAATTGATAAATATAATCTATTAACATGTCTATTTTTGAAAGCATTCTTACTTTACATATATATACTTTATATATATATATATATATATATATATATAGTGTATGTTATATTGTAGCATTTTAGGCTTTTAAGCTATATATCATCTTGCTCCCCCATGACCAGCTCCCCCAATCACGGCACCCCTACTGTTCCCACACGGGGTTAGTCCTTGACCCAACGAAACCATAACAATGGTGTGTCCCGGGTAGTGGCACTAGCACCACGAGTGGTCATGATGCTGGTACCCAAAATGGCCAACTATGCCACTCCCTGTTATTGTATTGAGAAGGGGGGACCTCAACCACCCTCTAATTCTAGTTGCTCTGGACAAGTTCGACATTTGCACAAGCAGACACAACAAAATAAAGGGAAAATTATATTTATTTTAGTACAAAGTATTTCCAGAGGCTGGGCAAGAAGTCTGCCTGAAGGTGTAATTACAGATTTTGCCAAATAGAAAGGGGTTCAATTGAATATTTTATGTAAAATGAGCCTTTAATAATCCTGGGCTAAAACTAATTAAAAAGCACAATAAAAACTCCTTCCCCGCAAATATACTGAACTCTACCTAGCTGCCAGTAATTGCCTACTTCCCCAAACCTAGAGTCTTGAACCAGACAATAGATTTGTCCCCAAACAAGCTGCATTGATCACCATCTTTACAGCCGTCTAATCATGCGGACTGACACACCGGTACAGGGCTCGGAGTTGTGCAGTGTGAGATGCAGATGCTTGGCTGCCTGCTGGAGTGGGGTGCTGAGATCCCCTACCCCAATAATAAATAATAACATAAGTGTTTAAGTTCAATTAAAGATGAGTCATGGCCCCGTCTGTGACACTGCTGCCAGAAAGTCTCTCTCCAAGGTCCTGAAGGCTGCTTCTGTGTTTCTCTCTGCCCGGCTTCTCCTCTCTCTTGTGCTGCTTGTGCACCCTCTCATGGTCTGCGGCTTGGCTGACTGGACCCATGGAACTCTGAATCTCATCTCCATTGTTGTGTTTTAGCCCCCTATCTATAGGGCTAGTTCTCTAATACACTATTAGCTGGAGTCGGGTCTTTGACCAATGAGTTGGCTCAGAAAAGAAAAAAATACACACGTGGGATAATTCATTTAAACCAAACAAACCACAGTAATGCCCCCAAATCTAGTGAAAACAACCATAATAATAAAAGCAATAACAATAATACACCACACAGATAATAATTGTGAAAGAAAAAATAAGAAATGTGTAAAATAAGTAATTAATCAATTGGTGATACATGAGCATCGTCATGTCCATGACACTATTCCCCATCCAATAATGAACTGCCTGACCCTCAACACACAGACCTCACAGACACACAACACACTGCAGACCCTCCACATACACAGTCCCAGATCGCTAAAATATGTTTAATAAAATAGTTACACTACAGTACACAAAGTTACGTAATTATGCTTCAGGAAAAGGAATAGGCTTTCAAATTAAAGGTGCATGTTTACATATATAAATTTCTTTATATATTAAAAAATCAATATAACAATCAAACAACTCAATTTGGTTAGTTGATTTTTAATACTAATGAGTACAATTGTGTGTGCTTCTCTCATTACTTAGAAAAGTCATCAAACTTGCCTTTGGATGTACCGACATCATTTATAATTCACTGCCTAAACATATTCTTTCTGAACATCAAACATAACTCCACCAAGATTGCTTTTACTGTACAGCTGAAAACTCCAACTCTGGTATTAGACATATGGCAAGTGAAATGTAGCAGGAAATTAGGGTGCTTCTTTATACAACCCCTTAACCGTAAACAGATTGCATTTTTTTTTTAATGAAAACAGAATCTACTTATAACATTCTTTTGTCAGTTCAGTATTTTTACAAACACAACTATTGCATAATCCTGTGCATAATGAAAAAGAACAAGATTAACTGAAATCTAATATCAATATTTTAGTCAATAATTTTTATGGAAATCTTAATTAAAGAATCTGTGAAGGTGTATGGTTTTAGTGGTCCACAGATAGTCTTTACATATACATAAAATTGTGACCAATTTTTGATTATAGAGTGATAGGCAAACGTATTCACACCTTTCATTAAAAAAGTAGTTATTCAGGGATATAGTTTTGAAATATGGTTAATTACCTATATACACTCACCTAAAGGATTATTAGGAACACCATACTAATACTGTGTTTGACCCCCTTTCGCCTTCAGAACTGTCTTAATTCTACGTGGCATTGATTCAACAAGGTGCTGAAAGCATTCTTTAGAAATGTTGGCCCATATTGATAGGATAGCATCTTGCAGTTGATGGAGATTTGTGGGATGCACATCCAGGGCACGAAGCTCCCGTTCCACCACATCCCAAAGATGCTCTATTGGGTTGAGATCTGGTGACTGCCCACAGGACTGCCGCATACTGGATGTTTTTCCCTTTTCACACCATTCTTTGTAAACCCTAGAAATGGTTGTGCGTGAAAATCCCAGTAACTGAGCAGATTGTGAAATACTCAGACCGGCCCGTCTGGCACCAACAACCATGCCACGCTCAAAATTGCTTAAATCACCTTTCTTTCCCATTCAGACATTCAGTTTGGAGTTCAGGAGATTGTCTTGACCAGGACCACACCCCTAAATGCATTGAAGCAACTGCCATGTGATTGGTTGGTTAGATAATTGCATTAATGAGAAATTGAACAGGTGTTCCTAATAATCCTTTTGGTGAGTGTATATATTTATATATGTTGAAAGTCTGTTGAATGTTGATTTAGCCTAGCGAAAACCAAAGATTCCCATTGATTGAACAGTTTCTTTCACTTCATAAATATTGCACTTAGTCAAGCTGTAAATTATGCAAATTCTACTGTATATACCATATCCAATTGTTGATGATATGACCACAGAAAATATACCATATTCAACTTCTCACCACTCATAATGGATTTGCAATTTATTTTAGGGGCGAACTACTAATTAACAGGTTCATTTTCAAAGCTCAAAACTGCAAATATTCAGTAAGTGCACATTTGGAAATGAGAAACAAAAATGCTTTTTCAGGACATGAACAGTTTTGTGAATTTAAGTTGGATTGCTTGCAAATCGCACACTCAAGTCTACAGCACAAGCAGCAGAGCCTCATAGGGAAGAGTGGTACAGCTCTCACATATTACACTGCAGGCTGACAAGTGCCCGTTACTCCACAAGAGCTTCTAGTGCAGGAAAGCTGAAGAAACCAGATTGATTCTAGCTCCTCCATGTTTGGCAGCACTTGCATGATTATGTGCTTCCATTGGTGATTCACAGATTCTAAACCACAAACCGTCTACAATATAGTACTCAAAATGTACTGGTTGAGACACTCTGGAGAAGTTATTTGTATTGTTGAAAGACTTTACCACTTCACAAGAGAGCTTCATACATTTTGTTATGCAGTTATATTATGAATTTTGTTCAGGAGATCTGAATTACTGAACCTCAAATATATTGAGTAGGATGCACACCATAAACATTCAAGTAGTCTGCTAAGCTTACAAACTATCTGATTAAAAGTCAACTAACCAGTAACAGCAGTGAAAGTGTTTTACTACCAGAGTTATTGAATTATTAGCAATCTCTGCTTCCAAATGTAGCCCAATAAATGTTTCATGTCCCTAGGGAACACATTAAATTGCTGTAAAGAGGGAAACATTCCATATATTGCTATACATAATACACCTGCCAATCAAAATGTAAAAGTATAACCTGGTGGTGGGTTGCATTAGGTAGAAGGGAAATCCTTGTGTCTATTACAGTTAAGTACTGGAATTGTAATTTATTTTTGGCAGGTGGGTAAAGATTTAGATTCTGTCAAGAGTTTTCTGTTTTATGTAAATGTACCGCTTTGTCTTCATTTTTTACAATTTTAATAAATTACATGTATATGCTTTTGAGTTGCTGTCTTTCTCTTATAACTGTACAAATTATATATTTACATGCTAAGAAACAATTACACTCTAAGCATATTTATCTTATTAAATGTATAATATTTCACTTATCTATGCACTCTTATGCAACATATATACTGTATGTATTACACACATTGTTGTATCATTATGGGGACTGAACAATCTTTTTGAAAAGAAAATCAATACAAACTACATATAAGCTATTGAAAATAAACAATCACTGCTTTTAGGACCATTTTCATTTTTAAAAACAAATCCTTTACCCCATCCTGTGATAATCACATGACAATGCTGAATAGAATGATATTGTGCCTGTTTTTCATGCCATAGTTCTCACATAGTATTCTTATGATTCTTATGCATTTCTCTTTGAAATGTTGTGCCTATTGTATACATGCTTGATGTTTTCCTGAATTAATATTAATCAATTTATATTTTCTAACTGTAACTCTCCCCATCATATAAACTTCCCAAATGTGTGTTTTTTATGGTTTCCTTTGATGCGGTGGAGATTTAAAACAGACATCAATCTGGGAGCTCTGTTGAAAACAATTTGCTTTTGAATAATGAAAAAATGGTATTGGTTATTTTCACATTTTGACCTCCGTTTTAACCCAGAGTTACACACCATATGCTCCTTTGTAGTGACAATCAGAATTACTACTTGTAATTCTTGTAAGTAACAATAGGAAAGGTAATTTGCTGATGTACAAATATATAAATAAACTTTACCCAAGTGCCCAGGATGTATGGATTTGTAAATATTCATGGGTGATGATTTAGCAATCATTCCCCCCACTCAATATACAGGCAGGGATATCAGAGCACCCCCAATGGATACAGGTAAGTACAAAAGGTATGTTTTGGTAATTTCCTTTCACAGGTTTAGTCCATATAGCAGTGCATAATACAGGTGCAGGACGAGTAATCTGTGCCATTTATACCAAAAGTAACAGCACCAAGATTCCTAAAACACTTCTATTGGGCAATAAACTATTCTAAAATCCTGACTTCAAAATAAGGTAAAGAAAATAAATAAAAGGAAAGACATTAAGCACTAAGAAAATAAGAACAAACACTTAAACTCACACTAAAAACTCTACTAAAACTATACTTGTTTTTTTTTTCTAATTGCAACATAGAGACAAACGTCTTTGCTTAATGTGTCTTGCTCATTCTTTTGAATAATGTAGGTATGCTCATAGTGTACTTAACTATACTTCTTATTCATAAATTAAGAGAAACTGTATTACTTCAATTTCATTATTAATACCTTCCAGTAATCCCCAAAGCATTGCATTTCAGTTATTCTGTAAAAACTATAATACAACAGTAAAGACGATAGACAAACACATGCATATACACTATGTATATGACTTATTTGTGATTGGCAGATATTCTTCTGCTGGTAATTTGTTTTCATATCTCCTATATACATATTACAAATCTGCCACAGTGTAGTTTTGTGTCTAGGAGCTTGATAAGATGGTTCAAAGATGTTTTGTAACAGACGTAAATCCTGTGCATTGAACCGTGCAAACAAGCAATAGTCTTTTGCTTTTACATCCCCTGTGATTGCTAGTTACTGCCTATAAAACTCCAATAATGGGGATAATGTGTACTATGTAGTGTAGATGTACTATGTTATGTGAGTATCACAAATTCCATGATATTAGAATGATTTGCTTCAGATATAAGTATAATAATAATTCAGGGATTAGAAAATGTGTATATCAGGTTTTCACAAAAGAAGGGAAAGCACAGACAGTTTATAAAACACACCCTTATCCGGAATATTTGTAGGGAGTAATGCTCCAGTAATTTTAGTTGATTTAATACCTACATAGTAAGGCTTGATAATTTGTTTAACAGGGTGATCAGTATCAGTATTAGTAGCAAACCTCTGAATGGGATATAATTAAGTACATATTCAAAGTGACAGAATAGCCTGGGAAGAATTATGTCTAAACTGCTTTGCTTTTCCTCTGAAATCACTGAACTCTATCAATGGTGTTTTTACTTTATTCATTGTATTAGCAACATAACATTCAGCATAAGAAGGGTTTTAGCCGAGTAATGCTCATTTACTCCCAGTATGTGATATTAGCTTGCTTGTATAATTACCAATTCCATGTACACATTAAATGTATAAATACGTTAACTCATCAACCAGAACAGATAATATGATATTTAAAGCACTAATACTTTTAAAAATGCTTATAATTAGGATTATTGTTACATTTACAGACAATTTAAATATGTTATTTAAACATTATGAGACATAAGTGGGTCTGCAGATTGACAATGACAATAAATAATGATTAAATGTGTCTATTCTTATCTGTGATACTTCAATACAGTTGATTTCCACTAGAATCATTTGATATATGTTTTTTAAACTAATAAGCCTGTCAGAAATGATGCTTGCTGTCCTCATAGTCATAGTGTCAGTTCATTTAGATTTGTGGTATCTGCTTCAACAGCTATCATCATTTATAACTGTTATGTCAGTCAAAGATGGGGAATATGGGTCTCTGTGCACTTTGAGGAACTCAAATAATAAAAGCAAATTTCTGCTTAATAAAAATGTATAATATGCACTGTTGTTTAAGTAACAGATATGACTAGACCTCACTGAACATTCAAAGATAAAGTGCTTTTGACACTGAAGCTTAAAACCGCTCAGAGTTACCTTTTAAGACAGTACGAATGTTCTACACCAAATGTCATTTTTTATTAACTCTAAGACCTTTGTAGGTATTCTGTCATTTTGTGAAGCTACATAAATGTTCTTCTGTTTTTTTTTTTTTTGACAAGTAATTATTAAATATTATACATATTTTTTAAGTTTCATTACATCCATTACACAGATATGCTTGCAGACATAAGACTCATTAATCAAAAAGTCTTTAGAACAAAGTAAATGACTATCTACAAAGTAAGACCCTTTTTTCATGCATATATTTTTGCACATGAGAGTTACATTATTAAAGGGGCTAAATACAGGAAGCCTCCACACAAGAGAGTTTTAAGGAATACATTTTATATCAAAATATTAAACCAGGAGGGAGGTTGCATCAAAAGGAGATTTTTTTTATAAAGCAGTGTAGATGAAGTTATTCATAATCACAGCATCACAATCACAGCAAAAATTCTTCAGTTGCATTCTTTATTGAATTTCATGCTGAGTTTGCCCATTTTCAGTTTTTTTATCAGGACTCAATTTTAACCCATAAATGTCCTCTCCTGGAAATTGCAGGTGCTTGTAGAGCCCTTTGTTCACTGATCTGAAATTATTTTATTTTGGGCAATGTTCATGTCGTTGCCATGGAAGTGTGATGCATCTGGTTCTCATTGGTATTTTTTTCGTCTGACTCGACCAATCCGAGTCCTGCTGCTCTTTTTAATGCACACTGAATGAGCTGGGAGAATGGGAGATCTCGTGTACAGAGCTGGGAGAGAGAGAAAGAAGAGCTGACAGGTTTCTACCATAGAGTTCAAGGGTTTACTTTGGGTTATTTGATGTTACGCTGACAGGGTTTTCTTTTGTAATTTCACCCCAAGAGATGGGTGGTTGTGGAGCTGGGTGATAAGTGAATTAAAGCTGACGTGTGTATTCTTAAGCACTGTTTCTCTCCCACCTTGGATGCTTTTTATTAGAATTTAAAATTGTACATGCAATGCATATATTTACATTTTATTCTTTTATTTTGTATGGTATTTTAAGGCTAGATCTTTTTAATATTTTAAATATGTTTAAAAAGCTAGGATTTATATGAGATGTCTTGGAATTGTTTGAGGTCCCCTACAGCTTTTTTTAAATGATGATTAGTGTGTGTGTGTGTGTTTGTGTGTGTGTGTGTGTTTAAGGCACTTTTGTGGTTATTATTATTATTGTTGTATTTTGGCAACTTTAATTTGTACTTTTGCACATTTCTATTCCCCCCCAGGCAGACAGCAGTTCTTATGGCAACAACCAGGCTGTGAATCTGTCTGCTTCATATGTGAAAAGCTTCTGCTTCTGTTTTTGTTTAAGACATATTTTTCTAGTTATTTGAATAATAAAAAATGCTCCTTTGTACACTGGTGTTGTTTCTCTTTTGCCATTGATATGCCAACCAATTGCCTAGACCTTGTGGGGAATAACTGGCGAACTCACCTTGCAACTGAGGGTGACATAGTCATTCAGCAATTGGCAATTAGTGCTTTGCTCCCAACACTCCCCTGGTGACAACTTGGCATAGTCGGCAGGGATTCCAGGGGCTACTGAGTACATCCATTTTACTAATCCATAACCAGTTCATTGATGGTCTTAGTAACTGGACCCTGTGTCGTGGGTTGAGGATTTACAGTGCCATTCTCCATGAAGAAAAAACTATTGTCTATATAAGGGTTATATAATGTATGCTAGCACTCACATAATTTTTAACAATAATGTTTTAATTTAACTTCTCAGTTGATATCCTAGCTATACCCCCTTATGCAGTATGACAGGCAGGTCAAAAGCAGCAGCTGTTAAAACAAAAGAAAAAGCTTCCTCTAACATGACACAAACTCAACTGGAATTGTATTATAATTATTATTCACTAATAAGTGTAAATACAGTAATTAGGTCTTAAAAGGGTTAATGCACTGCGACTGGGATGCACTTTTTATAGAGGGAACTGTTATCTTTGGGGCAGTGTTGGCACTGCAATGTATGTGGCATTCATGTTTTTTTGTCTACACTGTAATATTCATTATGGTGATGTCACTGTGCTTTACTTTTGTCTGTACTGTAATAGCTGAGAGGACATTTTCTCCCTCAATTGATAGGCAGACAAGGAACACTCAGGACCCGATTCATTTGAATTATACTACAGTAGTTTATTCAACTGTAACGAAGAGCTCCGGAGAAGGCCAGTCAGGAAGACTCACATACTCTTATATAGAGGATTGCTCCCTTTGGATGAGGTAGCCCAAACTTTATCACAGTCTTTTTAACTCTATATGACCTTGAAAGAGATAGTTATGTTTGTATTCTTAAATGAGCTACATAGATGCTGCGCTTAACCTGGCCTACCCAGAGCAATACACAAAGCTTAAATAGTAATACAAACAGAATATATTTGGCATGTAGACAGGGCACTGTCCCTCATCATAGCCAGCACAGTTATGACACTTTGCTGTAAATGGTATTTGCTGTTATTGTCTGCGCTGTAATAGGACATGTGGTGATGTCACTGCAGTCTTGTTGTTTTTCTCTATATTTTCTTCTTCACTACAGCTTTGATAGTACAAAAGAAAATGAATTTGAATCTTACATCTGTGAGTGAATACCCAAGTGTGATTCAGTGCCATTCTTGCGATGCAACAATGAAATCCAGTTGGGACTAAGGGGACAATAAATACTATTGGAAATACCTGCCACAGGCATCCATAATATCTACAGCAACATTACAAGGATAATTACTCCTCCCCTTAAAGTGGTCAGTAATTGTGTTTACATGGGGTGCAACATCTTGTAAAAGTATCCTGCCGTACAAAATACAACAAAGGGTACATTGAGGAATCACCTAGACAAATATGATGTCAACCTATTCTAATCATGAGGGACCATGGTAACAGACTGATAACATTCTTAACACAGGATGCCACAACTTAGCACTGACAATCACTAATTACGTAACATGGCAGCTTCCCATTGTGATTCCCACAGCACAATACTGTTTTGTTGGTAAAAACAGAGGTGCAGAAAGTAAACACAATGTCAGAATTATCCTCCAGCACATCTCCTTGGAAATAAAACCTTTTAGGCATTTATTTCTGAAACTGAATTCAGCAGCTGTATTATAAAATACAATCTAAAAATTAGAAATATATGATTTGAGGAATATAGACATTTAAAACTGAAATATTGCAAGGAAATACAATTATGATATGTTTATTGATTTATGTATTGTGTTTATTGTAACCTGAATGGGTGATTCAGACATGTAGTCTAAACACCAATATATAAACTAGATTACATTGTGACCTTACTGAGGGGTACAAAACAGAACCTTTGTAAATCATGCAGTACAAGACTAACAGACTAAGTTGTTAACTTTCCTTAGGCACAAGGGTTTGTTCTTACAAACATGGGATTCCATTGTTAAAACAATACTGTACGCTTCTTCAATTCTTTATATAACAATAATGAATATAGAACCAGCCCTTTGTGTTGCTGATTTCCCTGTCGCCAGACACCACTGGTGCCACCTTGTCAAATGTTTGATAAACACAGAATGTATTCACACCCTCTGTGAAATACTGTTTTAAAAACTCTAGAAAACACAGCATTCATCCTATGGCATGTATATGGATGAAGCTATCTGTTACAGGAAGGACTTGAAAGTTCCAGGGAGAGAAAGGCATCCAGTTCCTGAAATAAACAATGCAATTTCTCCAAACACTTGCTACAATAGTATATGACTAAAAATAAATGCATTTCTATATACATAAACAGACGGGTGACAAATTAAAGTTAACACCTGAATAAATGAATGGAGGAACATTACGAATGCAGATGCCTCCAAACAGGTGTACTGCATGATACAATTAAGCAATTAACATCCTATCATGCTCTGTGGCATGTATAAAAATGCTGAGTAGGCCCAGTTGACCTCTACTTTGGATCAAGATGGTAAGAGGAAAGGATCGAAGTGACTTTGAAAGAGTCACCATAGGCACTGATCTACAGATGAGTCATTCTTCACCATATTCTCGACAAGTGGGCGAGTGCATGTGTGGGGACACCAAGAGAACGGTACAGGCCTGACTACTTGACCCCTACAGTGAGGGGGTCCGGAGGCTCTGTTATGCTTTGGGGGGCATTTTCATGGCATGGTTTGGATCCACTTGTCCCCTTAGAGGGAAAGGTCACTGCTAATTATTACAAAGTTATACTGAGTGATCACCTTTATCCTGTGCAGAAACATTTCTATCCTGATGGGAGTGGTCTCTTCCAGGATGACAATGCCCCATCCACAGGGCACAAGGGCTAACTAAATTATTTGATCAGTATGAAAACTATGTGAATCATATGCTATGGCCTTCACAGTCACCAGATCTCAACCCAATTGAACACCTATGGGAGATTTTGAACCGATGTGTTAGACAGCGCTCTCCACCAACACCATCAAAACATCAAATGAGGGAATATCTTTTGGAAGAATGGTGTTCATCCCTCCAGTAGAGTCCAGAGACTTGTAGAATCTGTGCCAAGAGCATTGAAGCTGTTCTGGCGGCTCGTGGTGCCCAACACCTTACTGAGACACTTTATCTTGGTTTTTCCTTTAATTTGTCACCCGTCTGTATGTGAATATATATATATATATATATATATATATATATATATATATATACACCGATCAGCCATAACATTATGACCACTGACAGGTGAAGTGAATAACACTATTAATCTCATTATCATGGCACCTGTCAGTGGGTGGGATATATTAGGCAGCAAGTGAACATTTTGTCCTCAAAGTTCATGTGTTAGAAGCAGGAAAAATGGGCAAGCGTAAGGATCTGATCGACTTTGACAAGGGCCAAATTGTGATGGCTAGACGACTGGGTCAGAGCATCTCCAAAACTGCAGCTCTTGTGGGGTGTTCCCGGTCTGCAGTGGTCAGTACCTATCAAAAGTGGTCCAATGAAGGAAAAGCGGTGAACTGGCAATAGGGTCATGGGCGGCCAAGGCTCATTGATGCACGTGGGGAGCGAAGGCTGGCCCGTGTGGTCTGATCCAACAGACGAGTTACTGTAGCTCAAATTGCTGAAAAAGCTGGTTCTGATAGAAAGGTGTCAGAACACACAATGCATCACAGTTTGTTGTGTATGGGGCTGCGTAGCCACAGACCAGTCAGGGTGCCCATGCTGACCCCTGTCAACTGCCGAAAGCACCTACAATGGGCACGTGAGCATCAGAACTGGACGACGGAGCAATGGAAGAAGGTGGCCTGGTCTGATGAATCACGAGTTCAAGGTGTTGACTTGGCCTCCAAATTCCCCAGATCTCAATCCAATCCAGCATCTGTGGGATGTGCTGGACAAACAAGTCTGATCCATGGAGGCACCCACCTGTCAGTGGGCAAACGTACAAAATCAGCAGGGGATCAAATACTTTTTCCCCCACTGTATGTATATATATATATATATATGTATATATATATATATTGTAACGAGGTGAGGGGCCGCGTCTTCGATCACCGCTATGTGCCTGCCCTAATGCTCTCTTTTGCTATAGACAGGACCATGGACAGCAGAGCCAGACCCTCCATGGATCAGGACCATTGGACAGCCGGTGGAAAAACACTGGCAAGGCAGCAGAACAGTGACTGCAAGCAGGTGCGGCTGATCAGTGCAGGATATAGAAAACTCACCCTGTGGTTCCTTCTTTGTCTTAGAAGGTGGGGAGTGGATGGAAAGACAAGGAGGGCGGCGTGAGTAGCAAAGAGCAGACAAACTAACGGAATTGAAAACTGGATGACAACTTGGACTGGCTGAGGACCTTGAGTGGCCCTGGTGAAGACCCCTGGAACCCTTTTGACCACGAGACTGCCTAACCCCTCAAGACTTTTGTTTTGTCTGTTTTTGTTAACCCTGGGAAACAGCTTAGCTGTCCTAGGATAGTTAGGGATTTTGTTTTGGGTAGCAGACCATTCCTGCTACAGATAGTGCTCCTTACAAAGAGCTAGGCTTTTGTTTTCTCTTTTTGTTTCCCAATATCCAAGGTAGAATGAAAATAAACCAACAGCCTGAGGCTGTATTTACCCTCTTCCTTGGTTTGTCTTGCTGTATTTTGACATTGTTCCCGCCTAACATTCATTGGCTGCAGTAGCCCAACTCTGCACCTCGTTACTATATATATATATATACACACACACACACGGAGTGAGGGAGAGAGATTTAATTAGTGAATTGTATATTTTACTTTTGTTTGATTTTAAAGGAAATAGTCACTTATCTAATATATATTTCGATAAATAGTCCACTGCAGTGTAACCTGGAGCACACTACATAATTAATAAAAGATAAATAAAAAAATACAATTGAAAGTGTAAACATTGTATGAATCATGAAGTCATTAATCATAAAATGATGGAATAATTATATAATCACAGAAACTTACTTTTTATTCATAGTTCAGATTCACATTAGTTTAATTATTTAATTACATCTTAAAGGGTTAGATATTTCAGCTGCAAAAATAGAATTCAGTGAACCTTTTGTATGTATCTCCATGTTTAACCTGATTAGATATGCTGGTGTTGGACAAAGAGTTATACTGTGTTGGAAATAATTTGGTCTGAAAGAAGACACAGACTTTGACCCAAATATGTGATTTCAAAGAACAAGGATGCCATTCTTAAAAGCAGAATAGGATGTGTGATTTTTATTCTGATGACTATTTAAACAGATTCTTTAATTCCTTTTAATCTCATACTGGTCTCATGATCTCTGCAAATTCATTATATTTTTCATGAAAGTTTTAAACATGCTAGAGCATACCATATCACTCTAATCAGATCAACAATTTAAATGTTAAAATTTATTTTTATCTTTCTTTTCGAAGTATCCCTTACAAATGCACATACTGTGTGTATTTTCAAAACCCTTCGAAAGACAGCAGATTTTCAGAAGTTCTTAATACTAAACTTCCAATTTGCACTTCTAAAACAAAACCTCTTCCACTAGCAAAATATACAGGGAAACATATCGGTAAAATTGGATAGGTAAGTGGGAATGTAAAAAGAAAATTAAATGTGCACAAATTGACAAATGATGTTTCAGATCTTTTAGAGGAAAAGAAGAAGCCAACGAAAACCAGAAAGGCAGAAACCGAGATACCAATCAAGTTTGCATTTGTCGCTTTCCTTGCATTCCACCTCTATTTATTTAATTCCACATATCCCCTCAATTTTGTGGTCTGTTTGTTTTCAAAAGGATAACTTCTACAATCCACACAAGCTGTCCTATTCCATAGAGTTTTTCTAGTTTTGAGTGACTGCCACAGTCAGTCTGGTTGAATATGGTTAAAAAAAGACTTGATTGATTTATTGTTGACGTTTGTTTCAGTAGGTAAAATGATGTGAAACCACTCCCCTTCCAATCACACCTCCTTGCACTTCAACATGAAATGGGCTTGTATTGATACTGGGATATTTAACAGGTCTTTTTTTTTCTCTTTGGTACCAATGCACCAACTTCTGCAGCATAACTTATATATATATATATATATATATATATATATATATATATATATATATTAGAGAGAGAGAGAGAGAGAGAGAGAGAGAGAGAGACAGGGTTTTAACTAAAATAAAATAAAATAAAATAAAATAAAATAAAGCAACTGAATCCAAGGCCTGAAACAACTGAACCAAACATTCAAATAATTAACAAATTACATTGTTTGAAGAGGCTTAGACAATCCTCCTGGCTCTGGTTTTAGATCAGGCATCTGGTCACTGTCCCCTGGTCATTGATTGATCTCTCTCTCTCTCTCTCTCTCTCATATACACTCACCTAAAGGATTATTAGGAACACCATACTAATACTGTGTTTGACCCCCTTTCGCCTTCAGAACTGCCTTAATTTTACGTGGCATTGATTCAACAAGGTGCTGAAAGCATTCTTTAGAAATGTTGGCCCATATTGATAGGATAGCATCTTGCAGTTGATGGAGATTTGTGGGATACACATCCAGGGCACGAAGCTCCCGTTCCACCACATCCCAAAGATGCTCTATTGGGTTGAGATCTGGTGACTGTGGGGGCCAGTTTAGTACAGTGAACTCATTGTCATGTTAAAGAAACCAATTTGAAATGATTCGACCTTTGTGACATGGTGCATTATCCTGCTGGAAGTAGCCATCAGAGGATGGGTACATGGTGGTCATAAAGGGATGGACATGGTCAGAAACAATGCTCAGGTAGGCCGTGGCATTTAAACGATGCCCAATTGGCACTAAGGGGCCTAAAGTGTGCCAAGAAAACATCCCCCACACCATTACACCACCACCACCAGCCTGCACAGTGGTAACAAGGCATGATGGATCCATGTTCTCATTCGGTTTACGCCAAATTCTGACTCTACCATCTGAATGTCTCAACAGAAATCGAGACTCATCAGACCAGGCAACATTTTTCCAGTCTTCAACTGTCCAATTTTGGTGAGCTTGTGCAAATTGTAGCCTCTTTTTCCTATTTGTAGTGGAGATGAGTGGTACCCGGTGGGGTCTTCTGCTGTTGTAGCCCATCCGCCTCAAGGTTGTACGTGTTGTGGCTTCACAAATGCTTTGCTGCATACCTCGGTTGTAACGAGTGGTTATTTCAGTCAAAGTTGCTCTTCTATCAGCTTGAATCAGTCGGCCCATTCTCCTCTGACCTCTAGCATCAACAAGGCATTTTGGCCCACAGGACTGCCGCATACTGGATGTTTTTCCCTTTTCACACCATTCTTTGTAAACCCTAGAAATGGTTGTGCATGAAAATCCCAGTAATTGAGCAGATTGTGAAATACTCAGACCGGCCCGTCTGGCACCAACAACCATGCCACGCTCAAAATTGCTTAAATCACCTTTCTTTCCCATTCAGACATTCAGTTTGGAGTTCAGGAGATTGTCTTGACCAGGACCACACCCCTAAATGCATTGAAGCAACTGCCATGTGATTGGTTGGTTAGATAATTGCATTAATGAGAAATTGAACAGGTGTTCCTAATAATCCTTTAGGTGAGTGTATATATATATATATATATATATATATATATATATATATATATATACACACCTCGTTACTATATATATATATATATATATATAGGCGGATGGGCTACAACAGCAGAAGACCCAACTGGGTACCACTCATCTCCACTACAAATAGGAAAAAGAGGCTACAATTTGCACAAGCTCACCAAAATTGGACAGTTGAAGACTGGAAAAATGTTGCCTGGTCTGATTTCTGTTGAGACATTCAGATGGTAGAGTCAGAATTTGGCGTAAACAGAATGAGAACATGGATCCATCATGCCTTGTTACCACTGTGCAGGCTGGTGGTGGTGGTGTAATGGTGTGGGGGATGTTTTCTTGGCACACTTTAGGCCCCTTAGTGCCAATTGGGCATCGTTTAAATGCCACGGCCTACCTGAGCATTGTTTCTGACCATGTCCATCCCTTTATGACCACCATGTACCCATCCTCTGATGGCTACTTCCAGCAGGATAATGCACCATGTCACAAAGGTCGAATCATTTCAAATTGGTTTCTTGAACATGACAATGAGTTCACTGTACTAAACTGGCCCCCACAGTCACCAGATCTCAACCCAATAGAGTATCTTTGGGATGTGGTGGAACGGGAGCTTCGTGCCCTGGATGTGCATCCCACAAATCTCCATCAACTGCAAGATGCTATTCTATCAATATGGGCCAACATTTCTAAAGAATGTTTTCAGCACCTTGTTGAATCAATGCCACGTAGAATTAAGGCAGTTCTGAAGGCAAAAGGGGGTCAAACACAGTATTAGTATGGTGTTCCTAATAATCCTTTAGGTGAGTGTATATATATATATATATATATATATATATATATATATATATATATATATATATATAATTCCAATGCAATCTGATGTTATGCAGAGCTGATGGTGAAATGCCTTCACCAACTGTGGTGTGATGAAAGAATCTGCTTTTAATTTATTTAGCAGCAATAAGAGAGATGAGACAGGCAGCAGCCTCAAGGACACACCTGCATGAATGCAAGCTGACAACGTCAAAGTGATTGGCCTGGACATATAACTTATAAGTATATAATAAACACCCCATTTGTGAGTAATGAAAATAAACATTACAGACAAATTTCATAAATAGTTAAAACTAATGTATGACACAATATCTCTCAGAATTCTACTATTTTCTGTATTGTTTTTAAAATTCTAGATTAATAATGTACACACAGATATCTGTATCTAGTGTTAAAATAGGTTTTGTTGTTGTTAATGCATGTGAGTGATGTTTTTGACTTCGCAGAATCATTATTATTCAGAATTTTGCAACAGCCTGCCAAAGTGACCTGTGGAAGATGAAAGTTCCCATTAATAACGGCCCACAGAAAGAATAACTGTGCATATGAAAATTCTGGGCAATTATGTGCAATTTGATTGCATTATAGCCATGCATTAAATGTTATATAGCACATCTATCATCCAATAAACATAAAGGAAAATAAATGTCAAAATACATACATTCATACATATATAAATAAAATACAGACATAATGCAATGAGGTTTTCATCTTGCTTTCCGATTACTATTTTTTCACCTATTACTTTGAAGAAGGGCTTGAGTGATATCCTTTACTATGACATTTTCATACATGTTTTACTTTAGTCGGCACATTGAGCACAAGAAAAAAAAAGGGTCCTGTATGCCTTTTCGGGTTTCCAAGGTAAGAGTGTGTTGTACTCATGATGAATTATAGTGCAAAAGTGTGAATTCACATGAACACAGTGTTCTAAGCATGAATGTAAAGTTCAATATGATCTGACAAAAGATTTACTTGTTGAAAAATAGACAAAAAAAATTATGTGTAATTTTGAAATTGCTTAAGGGTAAGAAGCACAGACAACTCTATCCTTATAAGGTCTGCTGGCTGAACCCTGAGACACATACAGTTCATACAGTGGGAAACAGGTATACATGACTACTACATTTATTTATATATATATATATATATATATATATATATATATATATATATATATATATATATATATATATATATTCAAACCATAAAGGGTTTGAATTAGTGTTATATATACCCTGTATCGTTTGATAGACTCAGTATGAGAGAATAATACATATTCAGAAATTAGCAAGTGAATGAGCCTTCATATAACAAACTAGTTTTAAGAGATTGATATTCATTGTCTATGATGAAAGAGTGTAGGTGAGAAGCTTATTTTCTCCCAGCCCATTTGGTGCACTTATTTTGTAATTATCTTTGGGTTGGTGAATAGATAATCATCTTCTCTTCAAATATAGACAAAAGATTAAGAAAAAAAACAGCCCATAATGAGATGGTATCATTAAGTGTCATCCTTTTTAAATAAATTGAGAATATCCTGGTAAATTGTCATTTGTTATTCTTCACATACCACAGGCACTCTTTGACACCAGCCACTTTCAAGTCATATATATATATATATATATATATATATAAGAAACACTATGTTAGTACCATATGATTTATCCATGGGATAAATATCCATGGGACAGTACATTTTTTAAAGACAGGGCCCAGACTATATATATGCAGAATGGATCCCAAGAGATGACCTAGAAGACCACATAGAAGATGGGAAGAAGAGATCAGAAGCTTTGCTGGCATAAGCTGGGAAATAGAACATTTTAAAGCTATGTATTACTCTGAACATGTAACAGAGGTGACTGGTAATGGCTGATTTACATCACAAAGTTCATCCATTTTCCCCCATGTGGTACAGAACAGGGGAGCACATGGTGTGGTTGTGGTAAACGCTTTTACAGATTTTATAAAATGATACATTTTTTAACTACCTTACATTGTGCAAAATAACTACCCTGTGTATTCCAAGACATAAAATTACCAGGAAACAAATTATGGAAAGAGTCTAAACAGTTTTCAATATTGTATTGTTACATTTGCCTTGATAATGAAGTCACATGCTCAAGATCTTGTGAATAATCCATTATTCTCCTGGGGGATTTCTTAGCATTGACAATCACTTTAGGGGTACTTCTAATTATTTACAATCTTAATAATATATACAAAATGTGTACAAATATTTACTTGAAAATCAAAAATAGTAAGTTTAATTATGAATTTAAAATTTGAAAAGTACATTTGGAGTTTGTGCATTTGGTGATGGTAAGTAATAAAATACAGTGCTCATTTGTGCTTATAATTTTAGCCAGTCAACAAACCTTATCAGATACTTTCTGCCAAAACATATAACTGTCACATCTGAATTCAGGTAGCCTTGAATAATGAATACTAATCAGCAAACTGTGCCTCCACATTTCCAAGTAGGTCTAACCATGTAGTACAAATGTGCTTTGTTCATGTATTCCAAACTATCTCTATTTTAAAGATCTCTATCCTTTTCCCTTGGGTCACGTTTTCACAATCTGGTCATTCAGAAATCTTTAGCAGGGTTTTATCAATCCAACACAAAGTAGCTTTTTTCCCCCCATTGGAACCATCTTAATGTAAATGTGGATTTCAGCATCCACCATTCAGGAATGCATCTCGACAGCAGTCACCCTTATCTGTGTCTCTGTTTTTAGATAGAGTGCCAAGGTCAAGTTATGTGCTATGATTGTACAACATGATAAAGAAAGGTCAGATGAAGTTTGAAGGCAGGTAAAGGTTACAGAGCCTCAGATTTGTTTTAGCATTGTCCCCAATGTTTGATTTGCTGCTGTTGTTTTTGTTGTTGTTTTGATTTGTTTCGGTTGCCTCAGAGCCTGCAGCTCCTGATGAATTATAGAGGCAGAATCCTAAAGGCTTGGATGGCGTCCCCTTGAGCATAAGGTGCAGTCAAAGTGGTGATGGTCTTGAAAAAGGATAACCTCCACTACTTAATTGACACATCAGGAAAGACAGGATAGAGATAAGGATCAGCCAGGGAGTTAAACTACTTAATGGACACTTTTATTATATTTGGAAAAAGGGAAGGAGGATCAAAATCCCATGTCTTCCAAAGAAACATACATTGTCAATCTGCTTTGATTATGTATATATTATCATTCAGCTACAGTCCATTTGCACACACACACACACACACACACACACACACATATATTTTGTTAAGCAGATCAAATTTACACATCAATTGTTTTAATCAAATATTAAATATACTTTCATATAAAAGCATGTATGTGGTAGGTAGTGTAGAATATTATTATTTGTAAATTAAAAAGTAATTTGCATTTTCAACATTTTTCTATAATTATAGTTAAGCTATTAACTTCTTACTTGTGATTTTCAGAGACCCCTACACCTACAGAATTATATACTGTATTCATATACCATTCGATGGAATCAGGAGTTAAGGAAATATGTCAATTTCAGTATCATGTTAGTCTAATTTACATATCAGTTATCTACAATAAATTAAGATATATATATATATATATATATGTATATATATATAATCTGTGTGTAGAGCAGATGTAAATTTAAAAAGCATATTAATTTAACATCTCTTCAGAATACTGTGCAGTGAGTTGACCCCACATGACACCCAGTCAATAAAGAGTCATATCTATACTTCAAAATTGCAATACATTAACACACACACACACACACACACACACACATATATATATATATATATATATATATATATATATATATATATATATATATATGTATATCTGCAAAACCAAGGTGTACATTTTCTAAACAAATTTCAAAATTAATTATGACTTTGATTGAGTATATCTGTGAATTCTCATTAATTTAGAATAGCAGGGCCACAAACTGCCAGCCTTAGTTATTTAACAAAATGAAAAAGCAGTAGATATAGTTACCTGAAGGACAGCATTCAAGTATCAGAATAAGTACGTAGATTCATTGAGTGGAGAACTCTGAGAGGACGACTCAATGATGCATGGTAGCGATGGCAAATCTATGGCACGTAGAGTCGTTTACTGTATGTTGGCATTATTTTGTATTGTGGATTGCTGTTTGTTTTGTTGGCATGTTTGGTTAAATACAACAACAAAAGCAATACAAATATTTGTAAAAATTGCCGCTTAGCCCCTGTATGAACTTTTACATCGCTAATTAGTCATTGGCACCTTTGGCACTTAGCAACATATATATATATATATATATTAAACAAACCAGATTGTGGGCACTCCAGTCAAAGTTGTACATGAGAGTGAAATGTACTAAAAAACTCTGTAAGCGAATGTAACGCTTTCGGCTATTTAGCTACTTTGGAGTTCACCACGAACAATCGGAAGGGAACAGGATTTAATACAACCGAACTTTATTGAAATAGCTGGACTGGAGCAGCTAATCACCTCTCACACTCTCGCTCTCATTCAACTCTTGATCTCCCCAAACTACTGCACCCCTATTTATGACCTTGTGCCCCGTGACTCCCCCCAATCACGGTGCCAACCCCTGACCCCGGATCTAACTAATCCCGGCTAACAGTAATAAACAACACAGGGATAACACGTGAACTGCCCACCCCCAACGCACAGATACAGACACAAACAGTCCCAGATCGCTACAGTACATTTTTTGAAAGGAAGGGTAACTCATCTACTTTAAACACTGTGAACATATGGACTTAAAAGCATGGTGCTTCTTTACTGTACATTATGTACACTGAAATTATATCTGAAAGTAAAATAAAGGTCATTGCCACATTTCACACTTCTAATAAGTTGAATTCAAAATGGAAAAAAAAAATACAGATGTCTACTTACAATATGTGTAATGAATAAAGATCAGGAAGTTAAAGTGCTATCTTGATTTAATTTGAGTTCTAAATTAATAATGTATTTATTAAAATGTAAAAATTACTCTTGAAGATTTTTTTTTTTTTGCCAGTGACAGAACTGTCTCTTGCCTATGGCTAGATGACTATGAATATCTACTTTTTTTTTTCAGCACAGAGCTAGGTTAGACCTTCCAAAATGGAAAAATATCTTAAAATATGTAAAAGTAAAACTCTCAGGCTTTTAAGAATACTTGGTAGGTTTACTCGGGAAACACAATTTATGTTTAATAATTCAAACTGCAGTGCTGGGATGCCAATCAGAAATACTACTGCTGTAAAGTGACGGCTACGGTTGGTGCAGAGTCAAGCCCTGGAGCAAATTAAGGCATTATCCTTGTTATTCTCAGGAGGGCATAGCAGTGATTCTTCTGTGGATCAGGAATTTGCCAATGTGTTTGAAGCATGTAACAGTGTAAGACTGTCAGCATGCTTTATCCCCATTTGAATACTACCTTTTTTGCTTCAAGGTAAGAAAAGAAAACCCTTTGGCTAAAACTAGGTTATCACTGTATTTATATCAACAGTAGCAGCATTATTGCTCCTTGGGATCTTCTACATGTAGAGCTCAGGTTTTAACAATAACTTTAAATAAGTTTTTATCATACACTCAGGCAGGCATACACAGACATACACACACAACTCAGTATTTTTCACCATGAATAAATCAAAATATAAAAATGTATGTCTCAATACTTAATATATCAATAGCATATATGTCATATATATGTAAATATCTATCTGTCTATCTGTGAATCTATATACAGTGACACTGTTTGGGTTTAAACATAGTGTCAGGGCTCATATGATAGGGTCTAGGCAACACAAAGTGGGGTACTGTGCAACAGAGTGATTTATTATATGATGAATTTTATGGGTGTCAGTGACACAGACATGAAATGCCCCTATTGAACTGACTAGGCTATCTATATATTTATTTTGAGGATGGGAAGCCTCATTGTCACCTTTACATTTCAATGCTCCTCCTCTTTGATGTCGAGACACCCACAGAAGGATGGACAATTTCAAATACAGTTCCTTTATTTTAATCAAAAAGAGGTCTGCATTTTAACAATAACATGAGGAGGGTCTTGACTATATTTTATTTATCTTCTTTTCTATATAGGTTCTTTTGTCTCTTGAGATATCTTTTTAATTTCTTGTCATGTGCTAGTTCCTCCAAATTCTCCAGCATTTTCCATGGTGTCACTCAATGTTTTATCACATAACGCTGATGCATCTATATCTTCTTGTTGGTCATAAAGTACACTCAATCGGTTCTTCATTCCAATTTGTACTCCGGGATGACGATGTCTGTGGTTCATGAAGTCTATTGCCTTATTTGCTTTCTTCATTAGTTTTCGTCTTTCCATGTTGGCATTGAGAATCCTGCACTAAAACCATCCTGTGGTCGCTTCCAGTATTGAATGTTTTTAGGACTGTGCAGTCTTCTATTATATGTTTACAGTTCATTAAGGTGTAATCTATATCACTCTTTCCTCTATTAGGACTGCTCCAGGTCAATGTTCTTGCTGTCTTTCTCTTGAGGAGAGAATGTGTGATAAAAAGATTAGCGTTTTCTGCAGATTCTGCTAATCTATCATCTCTTTCATTCCTGTCTCCATATCCATATTTACATTCTGAGAATTCCAATTCTTGCATTTAACGTGTGCTCTTCCTTTTTCATGTAGTTGTCCTATTTCTTCATAAAAATCTTCTATTTCCTCATCAGAGTGGCTTGACGTTGGTGCATAGGCTTGGACAATCAGGAGTTGTTATGTCTTTGTTAGCTGGATAACTATTTTTTTTCATTCTGCCTAAATTGCATGCTACTACATTTCAGTTGCTCGAGAGTGAGGGATAATTTTCTGTGCTACCAGGGGAGGGCATGTGAAAACTTGCTGGGGATATCTCACCTCTCTGTAGTTGAGGGACCCCCCAGTGTCTTCTGAGCCACTAAGGTGTTAGCTGTTCTTCCTACATTAAATCCTCAGATTGATGTGATAGATAGACAGTTGGCATTCTGGGCTTGCAGAGCATAAAATACTAGATGACTTTGATTGGCATGTTGTTCAGAGGACACATGCTTTGTCTCACTACTCCTGAAGAACAAGGGTTGTAGCAGTGAGCTGAGTTCAATCATTGGCAACTAGTTACTAGATAGAAACTGGGATATTCCTCTATTCCATAAGTAAGGTGACTCCCAAAAGTAAATCATGAATCTAAAATAGATTGATTGATCTATCTAAAAGTATTGAATATACATGTGCTTTTTCTTTACTAAATCAAGTTTAAATTAGTTTCTAAGAAACTTAGCAAAGAAAATGCACATGCAATTGAATACATTAAAATATGGTTGAAAAATGTCTCATTATTCATGTATTAAATTTAATAAATGTAACATATTAATATCAACATTACACGTTATAAATAAATCAACAGAGAAATATGTACACAGTGGAACACACAATACACAAGACCCTACTTCTCTTAATCTACAAATCGCCAGTTGGTTCTGATATCTGTTGCTATTTTGCTATTATTTTACATTTTGGTCTAATATGTCATCAACAAAGTCAGTTAACTTTTAATACCCTCTAGATGCTAGTGACAGTATTTTGATCAATTCGTCTTTAAGCCTTTTAAAATTACAAGCAAAATGAAATGCTACTGCATTTTGATATTGTGTGTACTTTTGCCTCTACAGTTAAGTTTTAAATCACTCATAATATTTTCTTATGAGCCCAAAAGCCATGTGAACCACTTTGTAGTCAGACTGGAGCAGTGTAGTTTTGAGTGACATAGTGCTTGACCTTGGTCCACTTCAGTAGGACTCAGGGAATCAAAACATATTTTTAATATGAAGTAGTGCATGAATAATGATGATTAAGGCTCTATCTAATTCACAGTACATTTAGCAGCATTTCATTGCATTTAAATAAAGGTATGTCAGGTACTTACATCTTCAGTCTCAGAGTGTTGACTAATTAATATTAATACTTGAAAATGTATCTGTAAGTTATTTTTTGTGAAGAGATGAATATCGATGCTCTGTCCTCTTCTTAGAAAGCAATTGTTTCTTTTTTTTTTTGCTGTTGCAGTTCCCTGTAATGCATTATCTGAATTCTCTTGATATTGACATATAGGCAGGACTTAGCTGAGGGAGGGGGATTCGTCAGGCTAACTATATCAGTGCATTTGCAGCCCCGTGTGTAGAGTTGTTGATGCTGAGTTTTTGTTACAGAGCTGTTGAATGTTGCTACAGCTAATATTTATATTTTCATTCTGGGCTAACAAGCCTGTTTTTATTTCTGTATTTAATGAATGAAAAAGTGCCTCCTATTTAATGTTACCAGAGTGCCTGTTTCATCTGTCTCTCTGCAATCCTGATTTGAACACGAAGCATCCACATAAGGTTACATAACAATGCATTCTTCGATATATTCTTTTATTTTGGGAATGTTTCTAGTGGCATAATGCAAACACAAATATAAAGTGTAAACATTTTGAGAGCAGTATTGGAGCAGATAATATGATGGCACTTGCAAGAAAAGCTTCAGATGGCAAACGTGCTTTCATGCCCGCTGATTGTATTTGACACAGAATGTGCACAGGATATTATACATTGTTTGGCATGATCGTGTGGATAAGCACGCACTTATTGAATAAGAATCACACATTATGGTATAGGCTTTACTAACCTACAAAACAGTGTAAGAGACAGATATTTAAAACAAAATAATGCAATATAGGAAACTACTTAAATTTTTCATTCATGTGACCACTGCTACTTTTTGAATTTTCACAGCAATGTAATCTCTTAAACTGCCACAAATTCTGAAAAGCTAAACTCTGAAATGCTTAATTTTTTTTTTCTTTTAAGTACATAATCTGAGATTATTAAAACATATTTTTATTAATGATTTTAAAATAGTCTGTTTCAGATTTAGAAGCATTACCATCAACCTTAGTATCATTACAGTCTGATTAATGCAAAATGAACACCAGAAGACATATGTTTAGTTAAATTAATATATTGAGATTCACCCATTATCCTGATAAATTTTCACAAATCTAAGTAAAATATTTAAATCCTATTGTGTCAATAAATAAACACAAGGTAACAAGCAGGCTAATTTTAATTGTAATTATTCAGTTTGTAAGAATACATATGACACAATTCAAATAAAAAACAAACAAAACAAATTACCCTAATTGAAGGGTAAATTATGGTTTGCTTTTGAAGATTAAAAAGACAAGAAAATCAATAATGGTATCTGTGGAGGCTTCGAGCGAAATTGTCTGCTCAGAGTGCAGGAATAGCCTTATAATGCAGTTAGAATCTGGACAATGTCACTGCTGATTGTGGTCAGGATTCCCCCACAGGGCAGAACACAATTGGCTGAGTCCTGCCAGTATTGAGTAGGTTTGAGCTACTAATGTGGCTTACTGGGTGCTAGCTCCGCTTTGATTTCTTCCTGGTTATTCTCTAACAAAACACAGAAACAAATAAACACAAAAGAAAGCAAACCATCCAAATCACAAATCCTTAGCCAAGTCCCAGTACATAAGCAATGTTCAGTTACCATAATCTTCTGTTTCCCTGCGTGGCCCTCTCCAATACCACTCCCAGCTCCAATCGTGGGACCCCTGCAGGTCAGGTGCTCACAAATACCCAGGGGTTCTGGGGGATAAAGTGACTTTCAGAGTGGCAATTTGCACCCCTACTGACACTGCACCACAATACAGCAGTAACAGTAAAAGTGTTTTTTATACACAATCAAGCATACATTTACAGTCAAAAGTATTTAAAACAGGTTGTGTGTCAACTTTGCACTGTCACATTAAACGCTCTTTCATGCAACTCCAGGGGAGTGTTTGTGTAACTGTTTAATGCTTAAATAAGTTATAACATGTTGACCAAAACTCTTTGTTTGTTATTTACATTCCATCAAATCTGATCTGAAATTCTGATCACATCTTAGTAAACTGTAAAGTAAGTAAACACTTGTCTAATACCATGTAACTTTATAAATCAATACACCTGAGACTGAACGTCTCAGTTTTTAAACATATTAAGTTATAATTTTCATCTGAGCTAAAATCGCTTGCTTCTGCATTTTCTTTTTGCAGTGGTTTCATTTCACCAGGAGAATAAAATTAAATAGTAAATCTATAGTGTATATGAAAGCAATTATTTATTTGTCAACAACAATGAAAGCCTAAAGCTAGCTGCCTTAGAAAGATGTTAATCTCTCATAACCTCCATGAGATGACATTACTAGACATTTACTGTATTACTTCTGTTCATCACTCAGAAAACCAGGGGCAAAAAGAGGCATTGTATTTTGAGGAACAGCACCCCTTCAGTACTGCAATCTGAAATCTAAATTGCCAAAAGAGGTAAAATGCACATAATTGTTTCTTTGACATCTACTTGAAGTACAACTGCTGCCTTTCTACTTTCCTAAACTTTGATATCTATTCCAAACACAGAATTACCTGCCTATATATTTCTCAAATGCATTTTCTATGTTATACCAGCTTTAATTACAACATCAACTCCTGGCACATACCTTTAAAGTCAAAATCACCAATCTACTACTACTTTGCATCACTGAAAACTACAATTTAAACTCCTCCTTTCAAAATATCATAGTCTTGACAATAAAACACACCCCAGAGGCATCTAAGGATCGCACAATAAATGCTAACATCCCACATATTAACATCAGACATGTGCAATATCACCTTTTTTAATCTTCCCTAAAACTTCCTGCAGACATGCCCACTTCTTGCAGTGATAGGTCTAGTTTAACCGTTAACACTGATAAATATTATATGATGTCAGGATATTCAGAAGGAGTTTTGTAAAGATAGATTCAGATGAAATGAGGATCAGCAGAGTGCTGGTCCATCGTGTTATACTTAATTTCATTGATCTAATACAAATTCAATTTCTCCTTTATACCATTCCAGCCAGTAGTCATGCAACTTCCCTGAAGAATACATCTATACCCAAAAGGCTTGGTAGCTATAATGCATGCTCAAATTAGAAACATATCAGTATTTATTTAATTATATTAGCCATTACATCTGCAGTGGAAAATTGGGATTTGGACTATTTACTGTGTCAAAAAATGGGAGGAGCATAGCATCAAAATCAATTGAGGGGATAACTCTTTAAACACTGCATGTGATTTACAGGACAGCAAAGGCAATTAAAAAGCTTTCATTTAAAACAGTTGGATTCATACACCAATTTCCCCTGACGAAGGGTAACAAATACACATGCAGTTGTCAACACATTTGGGAGTTACATAGTTGATGCTTTAAATATAGGTTGGTTAGGGACAAAATAAGCTAAATAAGAAAAGACACGCAAAATTCATCTATTACACAACATCTCATAACGATTATGCCGTTCCCTGAAAAAAAAATCTAACGATACGATTAACAGAAAGTGCCAAAAGAGAAAAACTAAAATATTGCTAATGTTAGTTGACTGAAAGAGCTTTTGGAAAACAAGCACACCATTCCTCATTTTCGTCTTGACATTTCAAACAAGAATTGTTTAAGAACTCGAAGAAAAATCCATGGCGGACTTTAATATGTGCGGCTTTAAAACAAATAAGCATTAATCTCTTGACCCATTCCTTATCCTTTATAATCTGTATAAAAATGTCACTTGTCAAAAATGTTATGATTTTAAAGCTGAAGCTGTCTTCTTTACAGTGCTTTTAATAACCTGCCTCTGCAGATAATGAAATACGTTAGTCATTGTCATACTTCATTTTATTACAATACACTTTCTTAAACAACGTAATGTAAATTGCATTATTTGCAAAGATATTGAAATATGAAAATACAATGCCAGTATTTAACTGTGGGAATATTAGTAAGGACTGTGAAAAATATACAGTTGAATACAAACTGAAGGAATGGTTCATTTAATTTAATATATATTGTTTATTAAACTATACTTTATTATCAATTATACTTTATTATCAACTCTGTTTCAGAGTTTTTTCAGGATAAAGAGGTTGATTAAGAATAGAGACTGAAAACTGAGGATGTGTAAATCTTTGACTGCCACTGCAGAGACATCAATAAAACGTCAGTCGAAGAGACACACACCCCCTGTCTTAACTCAGTTAATGAAGTTTATCAATTACATCTTTTCACAGTATGTTGAACACTGACACAGCCTACAGCCCGGAGAAAACAGCTGATTGAGTAAGGATGGGGGACAGTGATGGATATGCACTGTATTGTACAAAGCTATGTTTGATCACTTTGTTTTCCTTTTTCAATTTGTTAATGTATATGTTTTAAAGCGTCTCATGTTGTTTTCAGTATTCACAAATGTATTATACATTTTAAAAGGTAATTCTTTTGTATTAATAAAGGAACACATTAAACATGTAAGTACTGCAAATACTGTAGATATTAACTACTCCTTGGGGGAGAATCTCAGTGCCTTCATCTTTTTATTCAGTTTATCTTTTAGGAAAGGAATGCCTGCTTTCAAGAGAGAGTAATACATTCATTTAAATAATTTGAAAAAGGTAATAACCATCTGGTCTAGGAACCAAACCAAAATAATCTAATATTTATTAGTAAAATTAATTTTATGAATCTTCTTTATCTTCATCTTTATCTTATTCACACACACACACTTTTGAATCAACAGGCATCATATTTCTTTATTATTTCAGCACACATGTTCAGCCTATTAGTTAACCATTAAGGCATGACGGGTGGCACGCTAATAGGAGATAATGACACACCTAGGGCATTATGAAGCACAATACATTACAGAAGCATTTAAACAGAATTTACATAAGCAGGATTAATTACAATGTTGTGTAGGAAAAGAAAGAAGAATCTCAGGATGTCAGAGGGCTTATGTAAAAATGCACTATTTTAATTATCCTAAGAGACCACACAAACATTCAGGTACATTCAATTCTACTGCATCCAGGTCTCCACTTCCCCAGAGAGCAACATTATCAATGGTTATACATTAATTGCTTTTTGCTCTCTCATGAAAATAATAATCATGCATTCAAACATTTCTGAAAACTCTCCAGGTTTAGCCAGTATTTATTATAAATAATACATACATATTTAAATATCTAACGTGTTTGTGTTTATGTCATGATAGTTAGGAAGAAAACTGTGAAGAAACATTTGATGTGTACTGTACAAAACTCTGATTTGTACTATGCACTGCTATCAGGCTATGGATGAGGGTATGTCACTGGAAAACTGCCTTTGACCATCACCATATAATGCTGACCGCATTATATTATATTACAATACTTCTGTAGTAATTTTGATAAACAGGCTTTGCTCTTCGGCCTTAGGATGCAGCAATATATGGATTAAGTGATTGTATTTACTCTAATGCATGTGTGTGAATGGGGTAGCATGTGAAAAAGAAAACCCTGTCATGTAAATTTAGTTAAGTAATATGTATACCACTGTTCCACAACAATTCTATCATATGAGCAACTTAAAATATAAATTAAAACTTACCAAATAATGGTGAATGTCAAAAAATACCATGTATTGCATTACTTTAATATTTCAGAATGCGGTTTAACATCCTGGATGGAAACGCTGCCCTATCGTATCTCTGTTCAATTGTCTTCCTATTAACTAAACATATAGAATCTTAAAGTTAATTTTTCAATGTGCAATTAAATATATATAAATAGTTTGTTAACCTGAAATCAAGTAAACTATACTTATTTACCAATGATATCTTGAACTGATCAAACGAACAATGATTTCGACCAAAGACAAATGTATGAATTCCAATTGATTGATTGATCTGTGATAAGATTTCTATCTTCATTAGGGTATTGCATGACATAAGAATGGAATTATGTTTTTCATTTACCTGTGTAATTTTTTATTTGTACGATGTTTCTTACACTAGTAAAGTAACCCCAAACCCGAATGCAACCACCTCCACTGCAGGCACAGAGCAACATCTCTGCCATCTCTCACACACAGTTTACTGTTCCAGATGAAATGTTCAAACATTATTTTATCTGACCATAACACTTCACTGCTTTTTAGATCAATCTGTATGGTTAAATGCCAATTTTAGGTGCTTTTGACAGTTAACTCATCTGAACACAGGTTTCTGAGGTACATTTCTAGAATCACATTAGCTTCTTGAAGATTTCTTTTTACTGTTTCCTTTGATATTGTGAGATCTGATGTGGAATTGAAAGCAGCAGCGAGTTGAATGGAGTCCATATTGTACAGAACAATCCATCTTTGATGCTGTCTAAAACAGTGTAACCATGCAAGCTGGTGTCTGGCTCGCCACCTCACAATTTGTGCTACATTTCCTGTATCTCTGCTTTTATGCCAACTCATACTGCTTTGTCATGCTTTGCATACCCTTCTGTGGCAAAAACAACTGTGCATAAGTGCCCCTCTGACACTGTTTTGGAAGCTATACGTTTCTTTCACGTATGAAACTAAGCAAATACTATGACATAAATACAACTATTGGTGCCTGTCTGTTTCTAACTCAATAACATATATCTTCCGTGTATGTGTCATTTTCAAATGACATACAGCATCTCCCACTTTTTGTAATTAGTATAAAAAGTTGTTTTTCACCAGTATATCTCTTTAAATTGTTGGAACAATAAAGGCAACACAGCTGGAGGGGATCAGGTCAGCATCTGGAAATGCTGGACTGGGGCCATATTTAGAGCAATATAGCCTCCTGCAAAGCAGCTGGGGTTGCATGGGGTTATTTGGGTTGCTTATAAACACAACACTACTTTGAAATATCAAAAATATCAGGATTTAAGGGTTAATTTGGAGATTAATTTAAGTTGCACAGGTAAGACAGCAGACACCAGATCTCTGCCGCTGCCCAGGTAAGTTGCAGGTGAGGTTTAGAATAGATATTTTTGTTTTGTATTAATACTTAACGTCTCTGTCTTTTTTTCTCTCTTTTAGAAAGCCACTGGAGCAGTATCTTGTTTATTGAGAGAGTACAATAAAAATCCATAATAGTTGTCCTGTCTTCCGTTGCTTTTCTTCCACACAAAAGGCAGTTTCCAATGCTAGACACCACTCCCTTATTATTAGACAATAATTATTCCTCTTCAGTACAACAGCCCACACTCCTTTCCTCTCTGAAAGGTGGCTCTCACTTGTTTCCACTCTGCCAGCTGACCCTATGGCCCCTTAAAATGCTGTGTTTTCTCTCCCATGCTGCCACAACCGCATTCTCCTACTTCCAACCAGGATTGCTGGTCTGCTCTGCTCTCCAACTATTTCAACTGACTCCCTTTTAAATACAGCACACAGGTGTCCAGAGGGGAAAACAGGAGCAAAGGGTTTGATTCAATCTTTCACAAGTTCTTTTTGTAAAATGTGATTAGCAGGAGAAAAACACACACATTAGACCAATAGCTGGGGTTATTTTCTATGTCAAATTAGAAGTTAAAAAGTCATTTGATTTTCAGTGCAGTGAAGAATATTAATTGATATATCATGCAAATAAGAATTACCATTTGGTGCAATTATTGAAAATTCTTAATGTGAAAACTTGTGTACACACCTGCATATCTCCCCTGAGTACCAAATATATTAAGTTTAACTGAAAGCACAGTTACAGTTAGAATGCACTCCCACATAATGTTGAGACCTCCAGTAACTGAACATCTAATGTGTTTTGTTAGTGAAATGCAATTAAGCCATACTCTGAACCAAATTAACACCGAGAGGCTTTGTAACTACTAATATAAAATGACAATTTTGACACTGTTTAGACATAGCTAAGTAATATTATATTATATAGCATAATGATGCAACCTTTTGTTAAGCGACTACAATAACATGTTATTTCTCATAACAGATATTGCATTTAGCTGCAGCCTTGATGTTTCTAAAGAAATCTGTAATCTGCCAATAGTAACATTAAAAATGGAACAAGCTTAGACCTTTTCTCATAAATAAATATATTTGCTGGAAAATTGACTTTCTTGGTATAGTGGGTAGCTCTGGTTTGACTTGTTAATGAAAACATTCAATATAAATAAAATGGTTGACCTCTACTAAATGAATTCGGCATACGACACAAAGTGTACAAATTCACTACCAATACTGGGGGGTTTACTATTTGGCAATAACATGGAGAATCTGCCTTTGGCATGGGAGGTTGTTAGTATGAATCCAAGCTTGGAACAATAATCAGACTCACATTGTGCTTAAAAGGTTAGTCTTTGGCAAGAGTACCCTGTATCTTTAAGGCTTATTGGATTGTAAATAATGAACATTTACAGAAAATAAAAACAAACAAAAAATACATGGAACTGCTTGGCTGAAGTTCTTTGTGTTCATTGTAGTGATACTGACACAACCCCCCCTAGAAACAGTGTATAGCACCTTTAGTCAACAGATAACACGTTAACAAATTAGATTTAATTGTTTTTGTACTGTTAGTTGTAATCATATGCATGCTCTTATTTTAATTAACAGTGTACCAGTACAGAGATGTATCTCATAAGCATATCATTATTTTTCCAAAGACTCTAATAATCTCATTACACAAAAAAGGCTTGAAACTTTAAGAAAAAAGTGTAACTGAGAACATTACTGAATGCACATAGAAACAAGGTTATAAGGATTATTTGGGATCATGAAATCAATGCAAGTACTGTGTTCCTAGGACACTGATTTCCACAAAGTGTGTTGTGATTATGTAAGATATTGTCAAACCATGTTGTGAATGCACCAGAAACTTTCCAAAATTAGGTTATTCCATGTGATGCATGATATTGGCTGACATGACAGCAAAACAAGGCCACCTACGCTTTTAAATCATGCTAATGTTTCTCCTTTCTCAGTATTTAACTATACTTATATGCATATGTGACACATTTGTGTGAAGTTTCAAGGTCAAAATAACTGAAAGTATTACATGTAATGCAGTGCCACTTGGATATTTTGGTATCAGAAAAGCAAAACCACCATAGAAAATGGTTTATAATTCATTGGATTGCAGCATGCAAGAAGAAACTAAATAATAATTCAAAAAGTTTTGGTCTAAATAAGGCAAGTGTGTCTATGTTAAATTATCATATAATGAATTCTACATTTATCTGCATTAGAAGCTCATTTTGTACTTAGTAGGTTACCCTTGAGACTAATTAACAAGTTAAAATTTGTGAAGCATTGTAAGACACAGCACGACAGAAAGTGTCAAAATATATTAATAAGTGGCAGTCGTCCTGCACATTGTTTAGAACAGAAATACTTCTTATTGAGCTGCATCATGTCATTTTGTACAATACCATGGTAAACATGTCTTCTTTACTACAGTATATATTATTTTTTTATATACCCCAAGCTAGAATTGTTCATTAGCTTGGCTTATTGTTAAGCTTCTACTACTTGAATGGAGGGATGAAAACAGTAAAAGTGTGTCCTCTATGAGATTAACTGATGAGCCATCTGTTTCTTTTCATGCTGCAAATCTACAGCATGAATAAGGGCCCGTTGTTACATGGTTAGGAAAACCTCACTCATCCCCAGTGGCACTCAGCTATTTGTGCTCAACCAATTCAGAGCTCACGGTCTCACTATTTACAAAAACTCAGATTCAAACCAGAAATCTGTGGAATATGATGTCCAACATATACTGTATATAATCGCGTACAAGCCCAGAAATGTATTCCCAAAATTAGCCGTACAGAGAGGGTTATACAGCAACAGCCTATATTATGTTACGTTGGTGTATGTTTATGATGTCACAGACGGCGACTTTCACAAATATTTTAGCGACAATAATGATGAAGATTCCAAGATGTATTTATTTATTTACTATTATTACAATGTAGGCCAGGTGATTATAATTTAACAGATACATATTTTTATATATTTTAATTAAAAATGAACAAAGTGATACAAATAAGTTCAAACAGTGAATAACCATAAAATAAAATCACACTGCGCTTAAGGAAAAATACTAAGAAAAACTATATTAATTGCCCACAGCATTTTATGGTAAAAGATGAGTGGGTGAGTGTCCAACTTTTGTGTAGGGGCTGCTGTTTTTATGGATTTTTATCTTGAATTTGGGTGGTTAGTTTATGTACAAATGGGCTTGTACATGAGACTATAAGCAGAAGACTTTTCCTAATATGGGTATAATGCGAGGCAGCATTAACCACTTATTGAGGAAGAGTCAGGATCAAAGGTAAGCCAACCCCTGTAGGTTTAGCCTACATTTCTATATAACATTATTGCTTTCTCATTGCCAGACTTTAGTAACCTTGACACTTCTATTCCATTTCAATACATCAATGCAATCAGTATTCTATTCACTAAATTGATCCTTAATCTCATCGTTGACAACTTTTATGAAGATCACATAAATTATTAAGGATTTAGTCAAAATGGGACATACACCTGGAAGAGCCCAATTTACATAGTTTCACTTCAGTATTATAGTAATTATTTCATACTCTTATAAGATAATACAGGTCCAAGATGATGGTCACTCCTTCAATGGTATCATTGTTATATGATTATAATGTTTGTATCTGTATCCCAAGAATCTCATTTAACACAAAAGATGGTTGTTATTAAAAAAAAAAATTGGTGCTGATATTCTTCCATATCTGCGTTTATTTTCAAAATCGTTGCCATTTCAATTTCTACTCAAAGATTCACATGTGCAAATTCATCCTGTTTTGAAGTGTCATCCATGGCTAATGAACAAATTACAAGCCATCAACACCATAGCAGGCCCCTCTTCACTTCACTAATTAATTATATTTCCTCTTCGTATGATTTTGGAATATCTATATTCCTACTACTGTGAAGGAATTATGGCAGTGGAATTTAGACAGTAGGAAGTCAAATTATGTTTATATTTTCAAACTGTGCTTTTAATTGCACAATGTACTATAATTATAGCCTCCAGCTATAATACCACCTTGAAATCTTATGTTGACAGATTTCAGATGCCAAGCAAGGCTGGGACTGGTCAATACCTCATCTTTGTTGTTGACATTTAAGGGAAATCGTGTGTTGCAGGAAAACGACTGAGAAAGTTTGGTGCCAAGGCATTTTCTCCCTGGGATAAAGTACTTTGTGACGCATTAACAATGCCTGTGTGCTGTACATTGAGGTTATGTCAGTTTAAACATGAGTCAGGATACGGTATCTATATGTGTGGGTTGAAACCATAAATCAATAACAACAGTACTGTTGATGTGTAATTACATCAAATGTTATATTCATCATTAAATAAATAAATATACATTTTTATTTATTTAACAGGGGCTAATATTAAATGCTTTCACCAGAATGTGGTTATCTAATTTGAATGGGTTGTCGGGGGATGTTAATAGGAAACAGTACATCATCCTAATTATGGTAGCAGGATTTCCGACAGACCAAACTGTATTTGCTGCAATTGACATTTGCATAAATACCACTGCTCCTTTGAACAAAGCCCTAAGGGATCTTGTGTCTATACCATGTGTATTGAGTTTTGGTTTAATTTGAAATCTGAAAGTCTGCAGCTCCTACTGTACAGTATCATCTGAATCATAACTGGGCATTGACTTTGAATAGCTTCGGGAATCTGACGAGATACAACTTCAAGGTGGGGATGGGTGGTTCCATTTTCAATAACAGATTTCTGAAAGACCTGTTCACAATCAAAGTGAGGCATAACTTCAGCCATGTTACTTGTCCTAGAGGTTCCTTCATAGTTGTATATGGACTGATACCCCTGACATATTTATATTTTTGCTAAAATGCATTCATTTTGTTCTATAATTAATTATAATATATTATTTTGAGAGGTTCTGTTGTTTCTGTTGTTGTTTCTTTCTAATTCTGTCCATGCACTAACAGGCATCCTGCCCACTTGCCAGATGCTCAGGTGTCCACACACTGCACGCTTAACCTTCTTTACAGCTGTCATCCAGCTGTGGTTCCCAGCATCCTCATTACTTCAACCCCTGAACTAGCAAGGCACTCCTCCCACAGGTTGAATGCGTAAGCAGTCACACAATGTCAGACTCAAAGCACAAACAGACTACATGCAAAACATTTCCGCACCGATTTTCGCTCATCACATATTCTCAACATGCAGTCTTGCTCACTGACTGCAATTATTTATTGTGGAAAACATGTTATATTCGTTGGCTATCCATATCCATGCATTATTCTAATTTCCGTGGTGGGGAAAGTCAACGAGCAGCCCTCAAATCCATCCCGATGCATATAATTTAATTAATTATCTATTAATCAAGTAATTAACAAACTGCTTAACTCCTGCACTGGAATGGATTAGAAGGACTGCTAGCTGACCGCTCCTGCCTGTCTAAAATTTTAACTAGAGTTATTTATTGCCATTCAATTTATCCTGATGCCTACTCCCATATATATTCCTTTCACATGCCATGCAGTCATTGCATACTTGTCCGATTTAGATTCTGTCGTAACTTGATCTACATATTTCAATATGAAGATTAAAACGCTCTCTCAATACCTTGGATCATTTTCAGCTTTACTTCTAGACCTGCACTTTAATACCAATTAATTATCACCATTGGTGTTTTGAAAATGTACTGAAATCTGAAGGTTTCTCAGTCCTGGTCCTGTGTTTTTGGTTTTCATTCAAACCAGACTCTTAATAGCCTAGAGTTATTTTGTCCTTAATTTAAGATGTTTTTTCCAATCTGTTTTATCTCTTAATTTCATTTTTTACATTTTTATGCTCCCATCATTGATTTCAGAAATACTGTTTTAGGTGTTTTATTGCCCAAAAATAATTATTTTAGTATATCTTTAACATGAGTAATAAACTGTTGCTCTGTCAAACCTGTGTAATCAGGTTACCAATTAATGACGCAGTCACAGGAGGTAATTATATTCTATCAAACACTCCCTTAATAAGCATCGCTAATTCTTTATAGGCTCAACTTGTTACATTTCAGAGCTCTGAAATGCAGTGCATGCTATTTCCTAAAACCAAATAATTGTATTAAGAAACTAGTCAACTTATCAAGCAAACAGTTCAATTAAATATTTGGTTGGCATTAGTGGTCAAGAACCCAGGTAAATTGAAAACCAAACCATACCAGCATTGGAAAGCATGATCTATTGAGCTAATAATATCACAATAGCGATTCGAAGTGTACAGCTCTGCCTCTACCTGTTCTGTATCATATTGTCACTGTGGGATAAGAAGTCCACAGTCAGTGGAAGCATCTTAATGATTTTAGCAGTTTAGAGGACATTTAAAATGCTTGTAAGGGACAAAGAGTATTCATTATTTTATGAAGGAAGAACTTCTGCAAATTCATGTGGAAGAGGAGTGACAGTCTTCAAGGTTGCATACTGTTAGTTTGTGTAATTAATTAATAATGATGTCATTATTTGCCAAACAATGCAAGAAATCTAAATTAATTGAATGAATAAAAAAAAATCTGCAGCAACAACAAGCTGAAACATACCAAAGTCTCTGAATAAAATCAGTACCAATTAATTTACTTGAAAAATGTATTAATAAAACTTAATTGAAAGTCTTAATTTAAATCTAATGAAAGGAGATATCTTAGAAACGTGCCTTAAAGGACATAAAGGTTATCTACATTTCAAGGACACCATTCTTCTATTCATTTCTATCTTTTTGGTAGGAGAATCCATGTTACATGATGGCAGAGATACTCCATAGAATGTCAATGCCTAATTAGAAATAAATGATTGGTTGAAAATATGTATTTATGTGTTCTTAATTTACTATATATATGCTACATTTTATTTACATTTTCCTTTATATTTATCTTGATTTATCAAATTTATCAAACAAGATACAGATCCATATTTGTATTGAAATAATCTTTCAGCGTATGAATATGAATCATTTGTGAAATATGAATAATTTATATATTAATTATAAAAATAACATTCCTTGTTGTAAACAGTAAGATAGCATTTCACTGGAGACAAATATCTTAGCCTCCTTTTCTATTTTCTAATAGCTTAACTGTGTATTACTTTTTTGATAGAAAAGAACACATGCTGTTAATGCAGAATCCGTTTCAATAATTGAAGAAGGTTGTTTAAAGTGGTACACAAAGAAATCTAAATAAGTCAGTGAACAAATGTTATACAATTTAATTTTACAAAACAATATACATAATTCAAATACAAAAATCAAGGAAATACAAGGGAAAACTAAAACAATATAGTAAATAAAATATTAAAGCTACTACTGATGAGATGTGAGGATTCTAGAAAAAAAAAAAAAACATGTTGCAAATTTGTTTGAGAGTATGTTGTGAAATAAACCCAGCTGGAAAAAAATGTTTAGGGGGTTCCTGGGTAGTGTAGTGATTGGCACCTCCACCCAGATTGCAAGCTTCAGCACTACAGGTGAAAGTGAACTGATCTCAAATCCCACCTGTAAATTTTAACAAGAAGTTTGTGGATAACATTGAGAGACAAAAAGCATTTCAGTAATGATAGCTTGAGTATAAGGATGCATCTGTAATATAACACCATTTAGATTAATGATTAAGGGGAATCATCGGTTGTTTGGGTGGAAGGAAAGAAGTGGGATGCAGTTCCTGGCTGTGGATTTTCTGTTGTCCTTTTATTGATCTAGGTGCTTTAGCAACGATGCTGGAAATGTTGTACCTACCAATACAAATAGAAAAAAAAACAACATCTGGTTAGATTATGACTATTGAAAGCTAGATCATCGCTAAACAGCCTATGAAGTCATAGGAAAAAGTAACTACTATATATGCAAAGACACTCATTATTTTGTTATTCACAGTATGCAGAAATATGTAAGAACATAAGAAAGTTTACAAACGAGAGGGGGCCATTCGACCCATCGTGTTCGTTTGGTGTTCATTAATATCTAAGTGATCCAAGGATCCTATCCAGACTATTTTTAAATGTTCCCAAATTTTCAGCTTCAACCACATCACTGGGGAGTTTGTTCCAGATTGTGATGACTCTCTGTGTGAAGAAGTGTCTCCTGTTTTCCATTTTGAATGCCTTGAAGCCCAATTTCCATTTGTGTCCCCGGGTGCGTGTGTCCCTGCTGATCTGGAAAAGCTCCCCTGGTTTGATGTGGTCGATGCCTTTCATGATTTTGAAGACTTGGATCAAGTCCCCACGTAGTCTCCTCTGTTCCAGGGTGAAAAGGTTCAGTTCCCTCAGTCTCTCTGAGTAGGACTTTCCCTTCAGACCTGGAATAAGTCTGTTTGCTCTCCTCTGAACTGCCTCTAAAGCAGCGATTTCTTTCGTTAAATGTGGTGCCCAGAACTGTACACAGTATTCCAGATGAGGTCAAACTAGTGCATTGTACAGTTTTAACATTACTTCCCTTGTTTTAAATTATACACTTTTGACAATATACCCTAACATTCTGTTTGCCTTTTTTATTGCTTCCCCACATTGTTTGGATGGAGAAAGTGAGGAGTCCACATAGACTCCTAGATCTTTCTCATGCGTTACTTCATCTAGATCTGTACCTCCCATAGTGTAATTATAATGGACATTTTTGTTACCTGTATGTATTACCTTGCACTTTCATTTGCCAGGTGTCAGCCCACAACTGAATATTATGTAAGTCCCTCTGAATAGCCTGTGCTGCCGAGATTGTATCTGCTGAGCCACCTATTTTAGTATCATCTGCAAATTTGACAAGTTTGCTAACTATCCCAGAGTCCAGATCATTAATATAGATTAGAAAAAGCAAAGGCCCTAGTACTGATCCCTGTGGAACTCCACTAACAACCTCACTCCAGTTAGAAGTGACTCCTCTAATCGACACCCTCTGTCTCCTATACATCAACCAGTTCATAATCCATCTACGTACATTACCCTGAATGCCTACAGCTTCCAATTTGAGGATCAGTCTTTGGTGTGGAACCTTATCAAAAGCTTTTTGGAAATCTAAGTATATCATATCATATGCTTTCACGTAATCTACAGCTGCAGTTGCATGTTCAAAATGTTTTAATAAATTAGTAAGACATGATCTGCCTCGTCTAAACCCAGGTTGACTATCTCAAAGAATATGGTTTTCATTGAGATGCTCCTCTATTTTCTGTCTAATCATTTTTTCCAACATTTTACAGGTGATGCAGGTGAGACTGATTGGTCTGTAATTTCCTGGCTCAGTTTTGTCCCCTTTCTTGTGGATTGGTATGACATTTGCTGTCTTCCAGTCAGTTGGCACATCCCCTGTTCTAAGTGTCATTTGGAATAATCGAGTTAGCGGCCTATACATAATTTCCCTAATGTCTTTAAGTACTGTTGGAAATATCCCATCTGGCCCAGGTGATTTATCCTGATTTCTCTTAGGGTTTGACTGGACTGATTTTCAACCTGTGACATGTCATCTGTTTTTTCTTTTGTAAAAACCTCTGTGAAATACTCATTTAGAATATTCGCCACATCTTGTTCGTTTTCCAAGATACCTCCATTTTTGCCCTTTATCTGTTTCACCTCCTCCTTTATTGACTGCTTGCTGTTGTAATATTGAAAAAAGCTCTTTGCATTGGTTTTAGCTCCAAGAGCTATGTTTCTTTCTATTTCCCTCTTTGCTTTCCTGATCCCTTTCTTAAGATCTCTTTGCAGCTCAACATATTCTGTGTATTTTGTTTCGTCACCATCCCTTTTGTATGTGCTATACAATATTTTCTTCCTCTATATATTTTTTTGCATACCTCTATTAAACCATTTTGGCCAGTGTTTTTTGTTCCTCAATTTGCTAAGTTTTGGTACAAATTGCTCCTGAGCCTCAAGTAGTATATTCTTAAAATATACCCATCCATTTTCAACTGAATCTGTATCCAGTGTGCTCCAGTCTACCTCTTCTAAGTGCCGTCTCATACCTTCAAGGTTTGCTTTTCTAAAATTGTAGACCATTGTTTTAGACTTGGACCTTGTTTTTTGAAAGAATGCCTCAAAGCTAACCATATTGTGATCACAATTTGCCATTGGTTCTCTAACTACTGTCCCCCTGACTCTATCTTGGTCATTTGAAAAGATCAAGTCAATACATGCGCTCTCTCTGGTTGGTTCCCTGACAAATTGAGTTAGAAAGCAGTTATTTACCATCTCAACCATTTCCATTTCTGCTACTGCAGTCCCCACTGGGCTTTCCCAGTCTAAGTTCGGGAAATTGAAATCCCCCATTATAACAGCCACATCCTTGCTACATTATTATACCAGCTTTAATTTTAAATAGCATTATTTCATTTTTTTTTAATCCAGTTTTAATTATTTAACTTTGTCTTATCTATATTTAGTTTTCAAACATTTTCTGTAAAACTGGACTTAATTCATAATTTGCTCCACTTTGTAATCTCTCTGTGCTTTCACTTCAGAGGCCTTATCTACCCAGCCTACCTCCCAAGGATTCCCTGTTTTTTTTCTGTCTTTAGAATTGAGTTTATCCATTGGCATGTTCTGAAATTACAACCATGTATTTCTTAATATTCTGTTTGATAAGTGCACTGGGGCTCCGTGGTCATGTAACATATCACCAAATTATTAAAATTGGGCTCCCAAATGGCTGCACCAGTACAAGCCTCTGCATAAAGTGCACATTGAGGCTTATTGTCTAGACATTTAATCTGGACCATGACATGGCTATAAATGGGAATCCCCATGCAGCGATGTACAGTTGGCCAGGCACTGCCAATATTACAGGACCTGAAGAAAACCCTGGTTTCCTTTGATTTCCAAATATCATTGAGCTCCATATTGCCCTAGCTCTGTTGTTTACACTGTGGTTTAACAGTATCAAAGACATGGTTATATTACTACAATTAGATATGTTTATTATAATTACATATTGAAACAATATATATATATATATATATATATATATATATATATATATATATATATACAAAATCATATATGAGTAATGATAACAGCACTGAACACGAAGAAGAGTTCACAATTAACATCAGATGTGATTCCAGAAGAAACATATTATGTCATAATGAAAAATAAAGAAACACCTGGAGATGATGTAATCACAGTTGAGATCCTGTAAGAAGTTGGAGAAGTACAGACGATTCTTGCCAAACATTTATAGTCTCAGACTAAGAGAAATCCCTGATTCAAGAAAATTCACTTAAATAACACCAATGCCATGTTCAACAGCTCTGTAAAGACTAAGAACATTGATGTAGATCAAAATGAATTGAAGAAATCAACAGTTATATGTACCCTGGCCAGCACATTTGGCATAGATGGAGATCAAAAGAGAGTAAAATGAGAAATCTGCCCATTTGCCTCAAGAGAAAAGTGTTTGCATACAATCAGTGCTCACTTATTGCTTCGAAACTTCATTAACTCCAAACAACACAAAGATGCTGGGAAAGTTGTATGCTTGGAAGAACAAGAAGAAATAAAAGACAAATACATGTTTCAGAGAACAAACAAATATATGTCATATCAGTGAAAGACCGAAGACGTTAAAATAGCAATGGGCTGGGCATATTAGTAAAAAAGGAAAAATAAGAGGTGGATTAAAGAAGTTATAGAATAGATCACAATAGATTAAATAACACTAAGAAGAACACCACGTAAAATATGGGAAAATCATAACACAAACTTTTCTGGCGTATCCTGAAAAAGAGAGGCCATATATTGTGGAAACATCTAGGCCTTCATCCAGTAGAGGATTTATAAAGGCTGCTGCTACTGATGATGATATTTTCATTTATTCATTAATCTTTGTTACAAATAGTCAATACACGTTCTAATATATAGGAATGTAAACACAATAAATGCCTGCTTAGCATTTAATACTGTCCAAAGGGAGGCATTATTTTACACTCAAGTTGCAAGTTTCTATTTTATTTTTAGACTGAAGGAAGAGCACACATCCTGTTAATACTGATACAACAAGAACTGACAGTGCATTCTTATACAGTCATGAGTAATCCACTTGTTTCCAAAATTGGACCCCAAAATGTGACAATAACTGCTGTACTGTGCTGTACATTCCTGTAAATTACAGTAGTTATTGTCAATGATCCTGTGCTGCTCAGAGGCTCAAAGAGACATGACCCCTATCAAATTATTTTAACCTTCATTCATCAGAGTTAATGCTCCCAGTGGTCTGTAACCACCTCTGTAGAACATTTTCACTTTGTTTACATAAAATCTGTGTTGTTTGTATGATCCTTCACAAAGCTTCCTTTTCAGACACAAAGTGTAACACATCTTGCTACCAGATATATAAAACATGGTTAATGGTTCCAGATGCAACAAAATGTAACTCCTTTTTAATTTCTATAATCAAAATCTAAACAGAACAACAGATTAACAATATAGCCCAAATGCAACAGACACACAAACAAGCAAACTGAATAGTGGTTTCCAAAGCATAAAACCAATGCAGCTGTACATTTAACAAGACCTATTCAAATTCAAAAGTCAAATATTGGCAGGATATACATCTTAATCAAACTCATACATAGACTATGCAAGCCAAACATGAATAATTTGATACTCAAATACCACAGGTGGCCATGTGGTCTCCTCTGTACTTTCTCTCCATTCCAGCTCCTTCCAGCAGTGCTGGGAAGGTCAGGAGAGAGAGAGAGACAGTGCCCTTGGTCACTGCCTGATGGCCTCAGAGACCATGGTTCTCAGCCCTCGTTCTGCTGCTCACAAGGTTTACACCACATCTAATTGAATAACAGGGGAATGGGATAAAGTTTAAAAAATAAGCATGATAGTACCAATATGTTAAAATTCTGGTCTTGGCCCAGGGACTAAAAGGAAATAATCAAATCAATGCCCTGAAAAATGATGATGGCACAACAATCAAACACAGAGATGTGACAATAGAGAGAGTGGAAGACTTCAACAGAAACCCATGCAATAGTGATGACGGCAGTAAACAATAAGAAGACAAGGTCTCAATGAACTCAAGTGGAATACTAGGTATGATTCCAGAATAATTAGCTTGTGTGAAGAGGATAAGCAATGGGAAAACACCTGATGGAATAATAGTGGAGATCCTATGGAGTGGAAATTGAGAAAATTCTTGAAAAAATATTTCACTATTTCTCAGAACAATGAAATCCCAGATAAATGGAACAATGCAACTGTCATCCTCCTTCACAAGAAAGGAGACAAATAAGATCTTGAAGAACTATAGGTCCATTAGACTACTTCCCATTTTTCACAAAGTAGTTACAAAAATATGAACACATCGCTTTCAAGACTGGACTTCACCCAACCAAGAGAACAAGCAGTATTCAGATATGGATATGATATAATGGATTAATCATCTGATAACTATTAGAAAGATGTAGAGAATGCGAGTGTCCACTGTGCTTGGACTTTATTGACTACGATAAACCATTTAATTCAATCTAGTCATCAGTGCTGTAAGAAATCAAAACATTGAGGAAACCTACATTTTTTTTTAAATTGAATCTGTCTCTCACACTTTCTCTCGCTCTCTCTCTCTATATATATAGACAGATCATTTTGATAAATATGAATACATTGTGTTCAGCCACATTCTCTGCTTTTCCAGCATTAAAGCATGTCTTGCATTGGATGTGTCCGACAATAAAATTTTGTATTCAGAAAGTTTCCCTTAAGACAGTGTGCTCTGTTTTGTGCAAGGCTGAAGAAACAGTAGCTTATCAACAATCAGGTGTCAGAGTAACTAGTGTTGATATGCATTCAGTATCTGTAGGATGGCTTGGCATGCATTCTACAATGTCATCACATAACCTTGGGGAAAATGCTGAAGCACTCTGTGAAGAATGAAGAGTAATTCCTCCTGAGACATTCAACAATCTTGTAGAGGGATTACCCTGATGGCTTTCTGTTGTCATCTGCTCTAAACAGTGTCCTGCAGAATACTGTATGTGTATGGTTGTAGATATTATATGCTTCACAATATGTTTAGGAAAAAAAATTGTCATTTGGCTGTTTGATAAGTATAAATATTTGTGGTATTTATTTAAAGAATATCTGGGTAGTTGTCTGCTAAAAGTGTGCATGGTTCATGATTGTTCCTTTCCAATATTTTTTCCTGAATTCTCATGATTGTTGTTTCTATTTCTTTGAGAAATTACATTAACCATTTGAAACGTATGAATGTACTCTTATGTTCTCTGCTCCCTGGGTTCAAATGGGTATTGACGTACCTGTACGTTTTGAACTTTGAACTTAAATTAGCAATTCCGCATAGTTCCAGGTGAAGCTATACTGTTTACCATGGCATACTGTAAACATTTTACATTAGTTTCTGCTGGCCTCTAAAAAAGTTTCAAGAATTACAAATTATAATTGACTATGAAACACAGCCTTCAACATGTCCACATACTAGCGAAAAACCCAAAGGATTAAGACAAAATGTGTTAAAAGTTCAAACTACATGTAATATAGGAAAGGCAAATAAAAAAATGATTTTAGTATGATATATAATGATAGTTACATAATAGCCATAATGATGGTGACTGTTTTTCATATTTTCAAAGCCTTCTTTCAGCACTTAACAGCCTGTTATTACAGTTAATTACAATGTAGAAAACGAGGCAATTGTTTTCTTTTTGAAAATGAAATGTATATCTCTGAAAAGGCAGAAATATATTCATATTATGTAAGTCGCTTGATTATTCAATTGATTTTTTCACGTGGTTGTTTTCCTATAATTACATACACACGTTTTCTTTTGTTTGAGCTCTTGAATAGATTAGAGACTGCGCTGTATCAGGCAACGCCCTACCTCCAGCCAGCAGCCCTTTCACACACCTGGTTCCTCCCCCCAGGTAATGAGCAATGCACTGCCCCACACTGCACCTGCCTTGGGGAGACAGGATTGCAGACATCTTGCCTTGTGTGCTTATTGTGAATCAGCCTGTCAGTGTGTACAATTAAATATTATTTTTACTTACCTGAGCCTGTGGTGTATATCGTGGGATCCTGACAGACCTAACAGAGACCCACACACCAGCCATAACAGTCCAGGAGCAGGGGCCAACAAGCCCAGGTCTACTGGATAATTAAAAAAAACACTAAATGGGGGACAGGGCAACAGCACCTGCACATCAGCTAGGAATGATCTTCCCCCCAGACAAGGGTATCGCAAAACTAGTGACCCGAATTATATTTCGGTTTGTCTGGGGGAGCAAAATGGAGAGGCTGAAAAGAGTGCAGATGGTGAAGGGTACCCTGGATGGAGGCAGGGGGGTCCCGGACGTTGTGCGGCTGATAAAGGCGCAGGGGCTGGCCTATGTGGTTAAGAACATCCAGGCTGCTGGCAAGAAAGTGAGTTTCATGAACCGCTTTTATTTTGCCAGCAGCCTGAGACCATTCGGCCTCTGCGCCATGGACAACACCAGGCCGCACTCGTGGGATCCCCCGCCGTTCTACAGGGCGCTCCGAGCCTTTGCGCTCGAAGTAGGCCTCCATAAAGTCGTGCTGGCCTCCTGGGATTATAAGACCATCTGTAGTCAGATGAGATCTGCCCAGGAGACCAGCCGGATAGAAGATTTCCCTCCCGAAACCTGCCGGTTTATCTGGGCTAACGCTACGCACGTTTGCCTCACGAACACGCAGAAAGATGTCTCCTGGATGGCTGTGAGTCGGTGTCTCCCCACCCGAGTGTTCATGCACAGAAGGGGCATAGCTCCTTATGACACCTGCCCCTATAAGGGTTGCTTGGGGAAGGAGACGGAGGCTCACATTTTTAGTGAGTGCCCCTCCGCCCACAGGGTCTGGCTCCTGTTTTCTCCGTTCCTCCACAGGTTCGCCGTTCCTGCGCGGGCGACCGCCCAGCAGATCCTATATGGTCCAGCCAAGGGAATTTCTACATCTACCTTGAGGTGCTGGTGGCGTGTCGTCTGCGCAGTGAAGCAGGCACTGTGGGAGGGACGGAACATCTGTTTGTTTAATAAGCAGGAGCTGGACCCGATCGTCATCGCGCGGAGGGGCATGGTGTTTGTAAAAGACTACGTCAATCTGGAGGTCCATCAGAGGGGCAAGGAGGAAGCCTTTAAGAACTGGCGCATACAAGATCTGGGGGAGCTCAGGATCCCATGATGGGACCCACCTCCGGGGACGGTTAGTTCCCCCTGCTGGAGCCCGAGTCCAAGATCTTTTAAAGATCTTTTAAAGATTTTAAGAATTATTGTTTTTAAAAGAAGATTTTAAATAATGAATCTTAATTGTTTTTAAAGATTTAGTTGTTTTTAAATCACAATTGTTTAGGGTTTTTGGTAGAGTTTTGTTATATTTTGTTGTCAGATACATTGACCGTTTTGGGTTTAATTTAAAATGCATTGGACCTTTTTTGTTTGTTTTTTATTTTTTCCTTTTTAATTGTTTTTTTAATTTGTTCAATGCATTTTCAGTTATTTTCAATGTATCTGACTCTTTGATTGGTGTGCAATTTTTTGCTTTTATCACGTTTTCTTTATTTGATTTGAGCACGTTTATTTTAAAGTTTATTGTTTTAGTTTGGTTAAAAATCACAAGATTTTAAAAATTTTAAGTGATTTTAAGGATTAATATGTCAATGTTTTTAATCACAAGTATTAAAAATTGAATTGTTTTTATTGATGAAAAGAAAATACTTAAACCAATAAACAGTATCAGAAACTCCTGGACACCATTGTCTGGGATCAACTTAAACCAGGAGAAGGGCCAAAGGGCATGCTCTACTGGGATATCAACAAAGGAAATGAGAGAGGACAGGAAACACAGAGACCTTCCCCTCACCCCAAACAGAAAAAAACAGGAGAAGGGCAACCTCAACTGGAAATTGACAGCATCCAAAATAAGAATTTAACACATAAGTGGGCAGGAACCAACAGGGACACCACCCATAACAAGGGTGGGAGCAGGGACAAGTCAACCCACAGCAGGAGCCAGAACCAGAGGTCATGATCAACTGCCCAGGGAAACAGTGAGGATGAGGAAAGTGGTTTGTAAAAGCGACATCTGAGGTTACCAGGAGGTGCAGACAGGTAGAACAAAGGAGGGAGCTGAGGAAAAAACTGTACCTCAACTGTCAACCAAATATAGAAAAAGGTGCCAGGTAGAAAGGGACTAAGTGGATGGTGGCCACAAAGGCATCAGACAGCCCTTATGCCAGACCCCCAGCTTCAGCAGACCTGTGGTAAGTATGGTGCTACAGCATGGCCTGAGATTCAGACAGAAGATCTGTCCATGGTGGAAGCTGCTGAGAGTTCCCGCTCAACAAGGATTTGAGAAACCAATGTCTGTGTTGGCCACTTGGGGGCAATCAACAGCACCGCTCACTCATGCCTGATCTTCTCCAGGATGGTTGGGATAAGAGGGAATGGGGGAAAGCATAGAGGAGACCCCATGGTCTCAGATGGAAGGCCATTGTGGGCAGTGAGTGGACTCTCTCGTGACTACGAAATACACATTTGCCCTGCCCTGCCTTTACTTTTAATAGTACCATGTATATCAGTATATAGAGCATTTCCCTGTATTTTGAAATATTAATATTTCTGATTTGCAGAGGATTTGACAGAAACCTTTTAGCATGAAATGGATGCATGTGTTCAAACTTAACAATAATGAAAAGCAATTTAATTTCAGAAAGAGTGAGCAATTATACCTTTAAATGTATAATCACTCTCTCCTATTTGAATGAAAACAAACCCATTTAAGAACGTGGGCATGCTCATCTCTACTATTCCCATTGCACAGAATGTATGGCTGTATGTCACAGTAAAATTACAAGTGGGATATTGCCTGACAATACTTGAGCAGCAAGTCTCCTTATAATAGAGCACAAGCATCACTTCTGGCAGAAAAACAAATGAAGCATAATTTAATTAATGTCATCCTCTGTTTTTGGGAGATAACTAGATGTGTTTATATCATTAATAAATGTAGGTAATGCTGGCATCATACACAGTCTGTTGATTGCTTTTGTATTCCAACCATTTGCGAATAAAGCAAGTAATAGGATGAATATTTTTAATTAGATGTAGACAGTCATCTGGATCCCACTACCCTGGACCTTGCTAATAGGGAAATTGACAATAGCATTAATAGTTGGGGACAAATCTATCAGGGATTCTGAGGTTTTAGTGATATGTATTTACTTCTTAGTATTGCTGTTTATGTTGTTTTGTTATAGTTATGACTGACTTACAAGAGGCACAGTTTATCTGACAATTGAAATATAGTGGGACATTAATGCTGCAACTAGGATGAAGATGTAAGCCTTTAAGATGTGGTGCTGATGAAGAAAAGGTGACCAGAGTACTGAAACTCCAGGTGCAAACACATGTATTTTAGTCACATCGGTGGTGAAGGTGTGGTCAACAAAACCTCTGTTTGAGAACAAGCTGCTGCTGTTGGCTGTTGGCAGATGGAGAAAGGTTTCAAAATGAAATGAGATTTGCTGACCAGTAATGGCTTACACTCCCGTTTGACTTTGATGTTTTGTTGTTGCGACGCACAGTTGTGTGATGGAGAATGAAAAAAACAAAAACAAAAGCATTAAAGCTTCATGAATCAATCTGCTCTTTTAGACTGCTGTTGATAACAAGCACCATTTCAAAGGGCATGATTCTAGGTGACATAACTTTGAAAAACAAACAGTTTTTTGTGGGAATTGTTGATAAAAACAGGATGTTAATATGAAGTGCATAAATAAGTAAAGTTGACAATTGACTTTCATTTTAAAAAGAATCCAACAATGGATAAATTTTACTGCCATTTAAGGTACTGTTCTCCCAATAAGCCACTATCCCCTACAGGGTTGTATAGTCATGATTATGGCATGACTGTGACCACAACTGGCAGATCCAGAAAACTGATAGCTAGGCAACACACAATGCTGATGAAAATCCTACAATCAGTCTCTCCATATCAAACAGTAAAGAAACATATTTTAGGAGATGTCATATGGAGGGGTATAGCTCACAATACCTTTGTTAGGATGAGATCCCCCCCAAAAATACCTAGATCTTTCATTAAATCAGGAATTACAAAAGTTCAGCACCGTAATGTATTTGAAACCGTTTGTACACTTAAACATGCAAACTGGAGTTATAGTAAAGACACAAAATGATTCCTTATTTCATACAATCACCTCAGGGAGGCAACCTTTAAATTAGTTTTTTTTTTAATGATAAATGAATTCAACATACAGGAAGACTACAGGTGTTGAAACTGCTGTGTTCACTTCAGACGACTAACCTTAGCCCCAAAGAAATGTTAAGATGAAAAATGTTTACAGTAAAATACCAGCAATGCATAACCTCAACTGCATTTTATTTTGAGAAAGCTAACATCTTTGTATGAATCAATACTTTAATCTAATCCAAATCTTTCTTCTTTACTTGTATTCAGTAATATTTCTAAGTGACATTATTCTGACCACTAGTGTATTAGTTTCAACGGCTCTCCACTGCCTGGTCCATGTCAAACAGCACTTTACTCTGAAAATGCTGAATTCTTCAAACCCACACATCTATCTTGGATCAGAAATTGACTATGTCACTAAACATTCACTTGATCGATGTATGTGGTGATGACAGAATGAATTCAATAAGGTAAATGCAGGCCTAGTACACATCACAAAGGTAGTGAGCAAAAGCAAGGAAAAAAATGAGTTGCCTCTAATTTACTTTAGATATGAAAACTTCAGAGAAATAGGATCCCCCAATGATAGGGCAGAACCTACATATATTAAGAAAAGGTTTTATACTGTTTTTTTTTTGCAGGTAGTCAGAATAAAATGGTAGAATCAACATCGTACAGGCTTTCATCACAAATAGTTTAACAATGTTGTTAGTATTCAGTAAATATAGACTAAGGAAAATGCAGTAGATAAAATTGCATCTTCATTGCTATTGCCACAATCGCTATACAACAGTGGTTCTCAAACTTGGGGTCGCGGCCCCACGTGGTGTCACCTGACATGCAAATGGGGTCATGAGAGAATGGCCGAAATTTACATATAAAACAAATTACAGCACCTCGGCAGCATTCCCCTCCCCCGGACTACACTTTCCCAGCGCACTTCACAGAAGTAAGATTTACATTTGGACAAATTAACCTGAGGCAGAACAGTATGTTAAATGATTAGGTGTATGAAAAACGATTACTTGCACATGAGCATGAGATTCTGTTAAAAAGCGTGGTCTTGTGAAATGCATGTGAGTTGGCTGCACTGCTTTATTTTGCGTGGAACGTATAAACTATAACAACTATAACACATTTTACCGTCATATATTATAGTTATACTTTATACATTTTAAACAAAACAAACTCATGGAACAAAAGCAGCAAATTCAAAACTTGAAAATTGCTGCCATATGTTGGTTTACAGGCCCAAAATCTAACCAGGTCTTAACCCAATAATTATACGTTTGTTTCTTTACAGGTTGAATTGCCGTAAAATCAAAGCAAGTCTTGGTCAAAGGGTTCTGCATTACTTTTTTACTTGTAATACAATTATTTACAATTGTAATTACAATTATCCTACAGTTATCCCTGCAGCTAATTCCAATTCGGTTCACCAGTCAAGGCATTCTGAAACGTCACAGACTTAAGAGATGGAGACTTGGGTGGTGTCTCGAAAAGAGCTGAGTACTTAACTTAAAGTTGCGAAGGAGCCTGCGGAGTGGAGATTCAAATCAGAACACCACTTGTTATGGGAAAGTAATACGAGCATACGTTGGCTTACCTCCAGTTACCTCCTGGCCGTGGACCAGGCTTTCCTGATATGTTCCTCATTGGTGAGTTCCTGGCTGTTCATCAGGTAGTAATCAGTGCTGCCAACTTTAAAGAAATGTTTAGAGTATGAGCTCCCCGCTCTTACCCCCCAAGCTGACAACCTGCCCCTGCCAGTAGAGCAAGCCAGGGGACGCTTCAGGTTCTCTCCAAATGGTTATCTATCTTTTACAATATATACTAAATAAGGTCAGAAACCAGAATTCATAATCAAGAAAAGAACACTGTATTTCCACTGTAGGACTAATATCTAATATCTAATGCCTGCTAAACTATAATATTGCCATTTGCTAGACTACTCAATATCCTCTTCAGATTGATGTCCCAGACAGACAATCTCCTTTTGTTTGTTTTGTGTTTCCATGCTGATTGTATCAGCACATTTTCTGCCATTCATAAATTCCAGTCCCCTACACCTAAGGCTTACAATATGCCACAGCTGAATTGCTGGGTTAAGGTCAAACTCTTTTATCTGTGGAGATACAAGTTGAACCATGAGCAAGTCTGCGAGAGTATAACACTTCAGACTCGACCTCCAATCCATTTTCATTTACTTCATTGTATTGAAGCCTCGTTCACATTCAGCTGTGGAGGCTAGGAGACCAAGGACAAGATGCATCAGGTCAAATAGGGAGTAGCACTGATCACTGTGCATCCTATGCACCTTAAGGCAAGAGATTGTCTCGAGATCCTCTAGAGTGAATGTTGCTGGCTGGTAGGATTTTAAAACAGTCCATTTATCAGAGATCTCATCTACATTGACCCCAGAGGAAGTCAATATTGGCCTGAAGTTCGACAAAGCTTTCAATCTCTGAATGACTGCAGTCTGAAAGCGGTTTAAACAGAATCAAAATATTTATGGCACTCTGAAAGAGTAAATGTAATTGTGTTGATGCAAAACAGTGCCCTGTCCAAGTATCTTCTCTTTGTACTACTGCTGCAGCATAATTGTGTAACCCATGTATGAATTTCAGCTTATATTGTATGCATATTGCTCGCGGAAGGACAGGTTCAGCACAGTGTGTGTGTAGATGATTTTTAGAAAAACATTTTCATCCAAAGCCATATAGTGGTTGCTTATCAACCTAGGAACCATCTATATCATAGTATGTTCATTAGAAGAGTCTTCCTGACTGGTTGTCTTTGGAGTACTTTGTTATTGTTGAATAAACTACTTTGGTATTATTCTATTCATACCTGTTGTGTTGCTGTTTGTCTCTCATTGGCATTGTCTCTTTGTGTTGGCTCTGCCTTCTTGATAGCGCTGCCTGGAAGCTGCACCTGTCCCTGATCCGTGATCTGAAGGAGGAGAGAGAATCAATCAAAGAAGTAACACATTTACCTGCAGTCCTTGAGTGCCTCCTAGTCCTCTAGTGCATCGCCGTAGCCCTGGATTCACCTGCCAACAGCCTGTGGAGAGAAACACAAAGCAGTGCAGTGAGGAAGAGACTTATTCAATTGATATTTCAGTTTTGAATTTTGAATATATATATATATTTTTTTTTTCTCCCTTAACAGTATGTAGTATTATGTGTAGATAAGCAAAATTGTTTTTATTCAAAAAAATATACTCCAAGGCACTGACACAACAAAATGTGAAAAAAGATCAGTGGGGGACTTTCTATGTATTTTTGAGAGAGGGACAGAGAGAGAGTAAGAGACAGAGATAGATAGATATAGAGAGAGAGTTAAATATATGTGTCTGTGTGTGTCGTCTGTTTTTGTGTCTAAGGTTTTCCAGCTCAGAAGACCACAGGACAAACTGGAAGGGATGTTTTTATTAAGTAGGTCAGTTCTAATGTGATTTTTTTGCACAGTTATATTGCTCTGTTTTACAGACATTGATTTAGACCATACATTAGCTGATTGTCTATTGATAAGTGCTGGATGTATAATGGACTATCTAATGATTTAAATCAAGGAATAAATAACCCCAAAATGTTTGTCTTGCTCTAAGCTAAAATTTGATTTACAGTTGCATATACAGGCTTTCCTATTTTTAACTATTTTAAAAAAAATTAAGACAAATGTGTATGTGTGCATATGGATATATTTGTGGTTATGGCTATTATGAAAACAGAGACTATATATATATACCATATATATTATAATATTGCAATATTGACAATGTAAAGCAAAATGATTGCAAGTGAAATTATATATTTGGGCATAAATATTGATTTTGCTTATCTTTACAATTCCATATACAATAACTAATCATGCAGTACATATACATGGCACAAATATACTGAATTGTAAGTATTCAACATATAAGACATTAAAATATAAATTCAGAATCATCTGTGTACAAGCATTGGGACTGATGATATTCCACTTTTACATGGCAAGATAAATATATTGCTTATGTTATTGAGAAACCATGCCCAGTTTGCTTCCCAATATGCCGTTTACTTGGCTCAGTATTACTTTAGAATTCAGGATATTCCAACTATTCAGGGCTGGAATATTCTGTTTCATGATCCGACTATGGTGTTTTGCCTTTATGGTGGTGGAATATATATCCAGGATATTCTAAATACTAGTAGAATATTAGTGGCCATGTAAACACAGTGGTAGAGAAAGCTTTAAATGTTCAGTAAAGACTACCGCATCATATAGTTTTAAAATACTTGTTTGGAACATATGAGTTTTGGTACAGCCCTTGCCCTCAAAGAATGAAGTAACCTAACATCAGAACATATAAATGCCTCTTTTCCTCCAGTTGAAAGTGTGATAAATGTTCTTCAATGTCCTTTATTTTCAGGATTGCACTAACTGACAGTATAAATCAAGGGGAGCAGCGATTAAGTCAGACAGCAAAACTACATAGTTGGTTTTAATACCAGTAAATCTTCTTGTACACCAAATATTTGAAGGGGGGCTTATGTTTTTCCTTATTATTATTACATATCATCCTGCTTGCTTAAATTATTTTAGAATTACTAAATAAATTAATCTTCATCTACTTTATTCATTATTAGTGTTATTCAATGATTCATCATTATTATTCAGACAAACCAGTTGATGATACCCATCAAGTTTGTGTGGCCTTGGAGGTCATTCTCATAAGAGAGAGTGGAATACAAAATACGAAAAAAACATTGTCACTTTTTCCTAATCCCAATATATATTGCATTTGTATGAGAACAAGTGGACTTGATGACAGTAGGTGATGTGGGGTCAGCCCTTGCAGGATCAATTTGTCTGGAAATAGCAGATTTATATTGAGAGCTTCAGTGTGTGTATGGGTTTAGCCACTTGTGAGAATCTTGTTACTGGATGCTGTGTCTTCATTTGTAATCAATTTGTATATTTTGCTATTTGCAGTCAACTTATTCATGATAACTCTTACTTTGAAATGTAGTGTCTCACTGCAGGTGAAGGAACACATTACATTGAATGTGTTAAATTCCCACTGTCTTCCTTTACTCAGCAACTGTAATCAATATGGCATATACTGCATTAACTTTAGATTGTGGCTTGAAAACTAACTTAAAAGGTCAAAATTAATCAATATGGTTCACTTTCCCGAATTACTGGAGAGGTGTTTTACATCTTAAGACTAAACTTACTGCTGAAAAGCCCAACAGACCACAAAAAGTATTTAACTAATCAATTTCTCTCTTTGAGGTAAAATAAGGTGTGGATTTTTGTCTACTGCAGGTGGTCAGTAACAACACCTCCATGGTTACCAAAGAGATTAGTGTAATATTGAATTACATCATTGTCTTTGAAGGATGCTGTTGTGTTGTGACACTGAAAAATGTGGAGATCAGTTAGATTAGCCACAGGGATGCTGCCTCATGTTGATCATAAGAAAGCACTGTAGGAGGCTGATAACATTCTGCCATATGATGCATAGACAACTTAGATGTCGTGCATGAAGATTAAATCATATGAGAACAAAGGATCATGGTCAGTTTTTGAGGTGGTCATAACTAGTCTCATGGGTAGCTAAATAGTCAATTGACTTTTCTAGACCATACAGGCCAAATCACATTGCTAGTTCTAGACCCTCTCGTGTTGCTATTTCTAATTAAAATTTAGCTTTTTGTGTTGTTAACATTTCTGATATCAATGATGATATCAATCACTTGTATTTTATAGGGACATCTTAGCTTGAATTTTTAATTATGCTTTCACCAAGATATTTAACTTTGCTGTTACTGTGTGGAGAGGCTTTGACATATACACAATGCATGATTTGGACTCTTAACATTTAAAGATAATGGTAATGTAAAGCGTTTTTATATCTGCTATTTATTAGTTTTTCTGTAAGTGCAATCGTCCACAAGACACATCATGGTGAGGACATGTCAATAGCAGGGAATAATGTCTGTCTTGTGTGGGAAGAGTGGGTTTTATACCTTTCCACTAAATATTCAATAAGAATATATTTCTGTGTCTTGTTATCAAATGTCAATGCAGTTTGAGCATACAGTAATGCAGTAACTAACACCTGGTCTACTGAAAGTTTTGACGAAAATCTGAAGTGAAGAAGTAGCACAAGGTAATGAATTAGTGTTTCCATTTGAAGAGTGGTGAGGGTTTCACATTTCAGATAATCAAAGATTCATCCTGTCATTTTCTGAGGCTGTATTTTGGGCACAAACAGCTTTGTAACAAGCCTTTCTCCCATACACGTCTGTGCATTGTGAAAATGTCCACCCATACAAACCAGTGTCTATTCTTCCAATTCAGAGTATTATATAGAAAATAAAACTAAACAAATTAACAATCAATTATCAAACTACACAAACTCATACTGTTTCTGCATGATCCAAAATAGTTATTATATTTTCACTTCTGGTGCATTACTCAAGTTTTGTGTCACAAAAAAAGGTGCAGATACTGTTTCCAAAATATAAATTAAACGTTACTTAGTGGAAGTAAATTCTATTGATTCTAGTGACAGTATTATGAACTCTAAATCATTAAGCAAGAAGCTGACTAACTCCAGCTCATTGTACATAATGTAACACTGTGCTGCATAAAGCATTCTGGTTGCATATCTTCCTAATAATACCCTGTTGTCATTTTATTCTTTCAGAGAATTTGTCATAGTTAAAAACAAAAATAGGCTTGTGCAGTCTTAGTCACAGTTTTCCATTAGAACCTTTAATTCCTGAATCACCTTTAGAGAAGCTGCCTGGATTTTTAATGTATTCTTTCTGCGGGCTGTGTATTTCTCTCAGTGGCTATTTCTGTCAGAGCTGACAAGTCTTAACTTCACTTTAGCTTTGGGAGGAAAAATAATGCAGTATACAAAATAAGGAGGGAAAACATCAAGTACCATCATGCAGCTTCGTGAACACATATTTATTACTTTAATGTGTTTCAAATAGGTTGGGTTCTACATCAAATTATGTTTGTTTCCTACACATAATTCCTCAGTTAAATTAATTGTGCATGTGTGTGTCTGTATACCCTTAAATAGGTGGTATCCTAACCTAAATCCAGCTATAATCATTCATAGCATTGCATATTTCTGTAATAATGGATTCAGCAATGTCCTGGAGATGTAAAAAGATTTGTGGGTCCGTTGGCATTTAGCTTTATCTATAGATATTAAATAGATAAATAAATAAATGCATTGCATATAATCAATCAGTGAATACACTGCATATAATAGGAAGACTAATTGCAACACAGTCGGGAACCTAGATGGTTTCCAGTTTAGTGAGTTCATAAGTGGGATGTGAGTGAACATCAGTTCCCTGCTGGCATAAAGGATTCAATATACAGGTGACACATTTGGCAAGATAAGTAACTTTGATTACACTTTTAAGTAAAATCCCATTGTGTAGTTAGGACTACTCTCAAGACCCTTTAATTCAATACCATATTCACAAACACTGAGCTAAAAAGAACATTTGACTAGAAGTGAGGGGGAAAACACATTAGTCTGTTCGAAAATGAATACTGTTTTCAAAACCTTGCTTTAGTTTAATAGGTTTATTTTACTAACAATATCTTTTTTGACCAGTTTATTTGCATTTAAAAAACTCTTCATTATGAAGTATTAGATAACAGACTAAAAATGAAAAATGTGTTTTTATAAACATTTATTAATGTAAGTTTTTTTTTTTTACACAATTTAAACTGATGCAGCATCTATACAACAGCACATACAGCAACCATGGTGATAAGAAATTATTTTTAAACACTTATTGGTCTTACATCTGGTGGTTGCTTTCTCTGCAATTTAACACCCATGTCACACAGGTCCTTTAGCTCCATAAATCATTGTAAGGAATCATTCATAATTATTCATATCTTATCTACTGGTATTACAAGACTAATTTTAACTAGACTATACTTAACTATCAAGATGGATAGATACATATATATGTATAAAGATATGCACACACATTGTATTTCAAACCAAATTCCCGAAAAAATGTCATTATTTACACACAGTTTGAACACAGACTGGGTTATTTTACGCTCTCTTTCCAGATCATTTACTATTCTTAGCAATTTCAGGCCACATGTTTTTCTTTTTTTGTTCTATACCTTGAAAACCCAGTTGTCTTCTCTACTTTTAAAAATAAGTGGTCTCAATGAATCAGAGATGAATCCAGAAGAAGTAGCATATGCCATAAAAATATATAACAAAATAATATTTGGAAATCACTTGGAGATGACAGAATCGCAGTGGAGATCCTGTAAGAAGTTGGAGAAGAAATTGAGAAACTTTTTCACAAAGTTTCTCAGAATAAACAAATCCCAGACAAATGGAACTGTTATTCTCCTACACAAGAAAGAAGACAAAGAAGATCTGAAGAACTTTAGACCCATTAGTCTGCTTGCCATCTTAAGCAAAGTATTTACAAAGATATTTACACCTCCCCAAACAAGAGAACAAGCAGGATTCAGAAGTGGATATAGCATGATCATATTCAAGTCTGAGAAGTACTAGAAAGATGTAGAGAATATAAGTTTCCATCGTACCTGGGCTTTATCGACTATGAGAAAGCATTTGATTCAATACACAAACTCAGGGCTCTAAGAAATCAAAACTCTTCATGGCAACTCTTGAAGAAGTGTTCAAGACTTTGGATTGGGAAATAAATAAAAAAACAAGATCAACTCTATTTGAACAACTTACAATTTGCAGATATCATCATTTTTGCAAAAACACCTGAAGACCTGCAGCTTCAAATTCTAGAACTCTCAGATGAAAGTCATGTTCAACAGTTTAGTTAAAACTAAGATAACTGAAGTAGAAGGGAAGGTACTTGAAGAGGTCAAATATTATGTTTACCTTGGACAGCAAGTCAACACAGATGGAGGTCTTAAAGAACAAATAAAAAATCCAAAAATGGATATATTTGGAAAAAACGGCACGCTATTGAGTTAAAGTCACACTTGCCTGAAAAGAAAAGTATTTCATCATTGCATCTTACGAGTGCTCACTTATGGGTCGGAATCCTTTTCTCTAAACATACACACAAATATACAGAAACTGGAAACAGCACAAGAAACCATGGAAATATGTAGGTTTGGAATAACAAGAGACAGGAAACCAAATAAATGGATCTGAGAACAAACAAAAAAGTGTTTGACATAATTGAAAGAGTGAAAATGTTAAAATGGTTAAATTAAGCTAGAGAATGGATCCCAAGTGATAAAAAAAGGCCACAGGCGAGATCTGGAAAAGAGACTATAGTAAATCGAAACAAGTAGAGGCCTTCATCCAGCAGTGGATTGATGAAAGGTAAAGTAGATGATGATGATGATATATATAGTACTGTGCAAAAGTTTTAGTCAGGTGTGAAAAAATGCTGTAAAGTAAGAATGCTTTCAAAAATAGACATGTTAATAGATTATATTTATCAATAACCAAATGCAAAGTGTGTGAACAGAAGAAAAATCTACATCAAATCCATATTTGATGTGACCACACTTTGCCTTCAAAACAGCATCAATTCTTCTAGGTTACACTTGCACAGTCAGGGATTTTGTAGGCATATAGTCAGGTGTATGATTGAACAATTATACCAAACAGGTGCTAATGATCATCAATTCAATATGTAGGTTGAAACATGATCATTAACTGAAACAGAAACAGCTGTGTAGGAGGAATAAAACCCGGGTGTGGAACAGCCAAACTCAGCTAACAAGGTGAGGCTGCTGAAGACAGTTTACTGTCAAAAGTCAAACACCATGGTGAGACTGAGCACAGCAGCAAGACAAAAGGTAGTTATACTGCATCAGCAAGGTCTCTCCCAGGCAGAAATTTCAAGGCAGGCGGGTTTCCAGATGTCCAAGGTCTTTTGAAGAAGCACAAAGAAACGGGCAACGTTGAGGACCGTAGACGCAGTGGTCAGCCAAGGAAACTTACTGCAGCAGATGAAAGACACATCATGCTTACTTCCCTTCACAATCGGAAGATGTCCAGCAGTGCCATCAGCTCAGAATTGGCAGAAAACAGTGGGACCCTGATACACACATCTACTGTCCAGAGAAGTCTGGTCAGAAGTGGCCTTCATGGAAGACTTGCTGACAAAAAAGCCATACCTCCAACGTGGAAACAAGGCCCAGCGACTCAACTATGCATGTAAACACAGGAACTGGGGTGCAGAAAAATTGGCAGCAGATGCTCTTGACTGATGAGTCAAATATTGAAATATCTGGCTGTAGCAGAAGGCAGTTTGTTCGCCGCAGGGCTGGGGAGTGGTACACGAATGAGTGTCTGCAGGCAACAGTGAAGAATGGTGGAGGTTCCTTGCAAGTTTGGGGCTGCATTTATGCAAATGGAGTTGGGGATTTGGTCAGAATTAATGGTCTCCTCAATGCTGAGAAGTACATGCAGATACTTATCCATCATGCAATACCATCAGGGAGGCATCTGATTGGCTGCAAATTTATTCTGCAGCACAAGGACCCCAAACATACAGCGCAAGTCATTAAGAACTATCTTCAGCATAAAGAAGAACGAGGAGTCCTGGAAGTGATGGTATGACCCCCACAAAGCCCTGATCTCAACATCATCGAGTCTGTCTGGGATTCCATGAAGAGAGAGAAGCAACTGAGGCTGCCTAAATCCACAGAAGAACTGTGGTTAGTTCTCCAAGATGTTTGGTCCAACCTACCTGCCGAGTTCCTTCAGAAACTGTGTGCAAGTGTACCTAGAAGAATTGATGCTGTTTTGAAGGCAAAGGGTGGACACACCAAATATGGATTTGATTTAGATTTTCCTTCTATTCACTCACTTTGCATTTAGTTAATTGATAAATATAATCTATTAACATCTATTTTTGAAAGCATTCTTACTTTACCGCATTTTTTCACACCTGCCTAAAACTTTTGCACAGTAGTGTATATATATTCATTCAGCCAAAGGAGCATTAGTGAGGTCGGGCACTGATGTTTGGTGATTAGGCCTGGCTTGCAGTCAGCGTTCCAATTCATCCCAAAGATGTTCGATGGGGTTGAGGTCAGAGATTTCCCTTCAGTGGAACTAAGGGTCTGAGCCCGAACCATGAAAAACAGCCCCAGAGCATTATTCCTCCTCCACCAAACTTTAAAGTTGGCACTATGCATTCGAGCAGTTAGTGTTTTCCTGGCATCCGCCAAACCCAGATGTGTGATTCATCACTCCAGAGAATACGTTTCCACTGTGCCAGAGTCCAATGGCAACAAGCTTTACACCACTCCAGACGATGCTTGGCATTGTGCATGGTGATCTTAGACTTGTTTGTGTGGCTGCTCGGCCATGGAAACCCATTTCATGAAGCTCCCGACTAACAGTTCTTGTGCTGACGTTGCTTTCAGTTTGGAACTGAGGACAGACAATTTTTACATACTACGCACTTCAGCATTCAGTGGTCCCATTCTGTGAGCTTGTGTGGCCTACCACTGCGCAGCTGAGCTGTTGTTGCTACTAGACGCTTTCACTTAACAATAACAGCACTTACAGTTGACCGGGGCAGCTCTAGCAGGGCATAATAAATTTAATGAACTGACTTGTTGGAAAGGTGGCATCCTATAATGGTGCCATGTTGAAAGTCACTGAGCTCTTCAGAGTCAGCAGAGGGTGTGGGTGTGGCTGAAATAGCCAAATCCGCGAATTAGAAGGGGAATATTTGTATAGGTTAACAAGTTGTAATGTTAATTCTTATTCACATGAATGGGGAACAAAGTATTCTCTGCTAACATAGACACAACATCAGGGGTTAGAAGGGGTTTTGTTTATATACCCTCAGAAGTCATGTTTAAGAAGATTCCACCCCATTTTAAGTTTAATATCTACTGTGTTTGGTTCAAATTAGATTTCATTGTAAGCTATTCTGGCAAACCATGTTTCTGTCTGGTTTGGAGCATGAAATATAATACACTGAAAAGAGCAACTGTGAAATTCAGAGCTGCAATATTCTTGCATTTCTCCCTTTAGCAGAATGCAGACATTATTTTTAGATAATCCAGTCCATTATCCATTTCATTCATGCACAAAAATGTATTTTGAAAAATAAATTATTTTCACTGGGAAGTGCAATAGTGCCAATTTAAGAAGTCTACTTTAGTACATATTTATTATATATTTCATCTGTGAAAAACTTGTTTTGTTATTATTTTTAATGGTTTTGCTTGTTTGTTTTTTTGCATTCCCTTATGGAAGAGGTCAAATATTAACAGTAATCAGGTCCTTGTTTGTGCATTTTGAATGGACATAAAGAGGTGTATCTTTGATCCAGTCATATTGAACTGTGTTAGTCCACAGATGGGCCTGCAAACAGCTGTGCACCTGAGATTTCTGGAAGTAAATTACTCAGAATGGAACTATGTATTTAGCATGTAGAAAGAACCACATAGATGAGAGTTTTGCAAAACTAATTCCTTAAAAAAAATACAAAATTATTGCATTATTTTTTATTCAACATTATTCTCTATAGTTGGATCTTGAAATAATTCAAATCATTATTCAATGTATTGTAAATTCGTCCACAAAATGTCTAGCTGTGGCAACAGGAGCAAGTTTGTGGTTCCACTCTTATACGTTGACTTTAATTTTTCTGAGGAACAAGTGTGAAATATTGAAGCACTGACTCTTTACTCTGGGGAGGCCTAACTTATGTGACTAGGCTTAATCTTTCCAGTGCTGATTATCTCTGTGCATTTGGTAGTGTCAACTTTGTATTCTCCTGTGGTCACTGAGACCTCGGAATCTCCTCTGCAACAGCAAGGATTAGTATTGAACAGATAACCTTGGGGGCTGAATAAAGCAGACACATTTCTTATTGGTCTTTTTGATATTTGTAGCTATTAGGTTGTGTCTGTATTACTGCCATACAGGTACCATTGAAGGTCATGCATAAATGGTTATGAACTATTATGAGAGTTACACAAAGTTAAACACAGCTCCTCTTCTTATAATTATTATGACATTATTATTTCATTATTATTATTATTATTATTATTATTATTATTATTATTATTATTATTATTATTAAGACCAGATTTAGAGATCTGTTTTAGGGATCATATTGCTATTTTTCCAGCTCTAAAAACAACAGAAAAATAACAATACAAATAATGTGGAGAACCTAAATATTTTGCATGCGTGCATTCATCTGTTTTCAATAATGAGATTCTATATCAAGGGATACAAGTTAAATGATTGCATATAGTTAAAGTACACCTTGATTGGACTGGGAATGTTATATCAAGTGCCATTTCATTGGTGACTTATCATGCTACCTTTATTTGTGTGACTGTCATTCATTCTCCATGTATAAGTGGTGAGTCCAGAAGTCAATTGGATGGAGATTACTTAAAATAGCAATCTATTTGTCTCTTTTTCTTTACATGTTTTGCTCAGTTTACATTATGCTGTGTTTATGTTATATACACAAATACATATATGTGTGTTTGTTTGTGTTGTAAACTGTCAGGTAGGTGCTGTGATTGCTGGGCAGCTAAAAAAGTACATGTGGATGTACTTTTGTATTCTTTCTGGGAAGTATTAGATTTCCAGTTTAGGTAGTACGGTGAATTTGAATGTATTTTAATTTTTTGAATGGTTACAGTAATGAATCTCGAAGATTAAAAATACACCGATCAGCCATAACATTATGACCACCTGCCTAATATTGTGTAGATCCCCCTTTTGCTGCCAAAACAGCCCTGACCCGTCTTGGCATGGATTCCACTAGACCTCTGAAGGTGTGCTGTGGTATCTGGCACCAAGATGTTAGCAGCAGATCCTTTAAGTCCTGTAAGTTGCGAGGTGGGGCCTCCATGGATTGGACTTGTTTGTCCAGCACATCCCACAGATGCTGGATTGGATTGAGATTTGGGGAATTTGGAGGCCAAGTCAACACCTTGAACTCGTGATTCGTCAGACCAGGCCACCTTCCTTCATTGCTCCGTGGTCCAGTTCTGATGCTCACGTGCCCATTGTAGGCGCTTTCGGCAGTGGACAGGGGTCAGCATGACCCTGACTGGTCTGCGGCTACGCAGCCCCATACGCAACAAACTGCGATGCACTGTGTGTTCTGACACCTTTCTATCAGAACCAGCATTCACTTTTTCAGCAATTTGAACTACAGTAGCTCGTCTGTTGGATCGGACCACACGGGCCAGCCTTCGCTCCCCACGTGCATCAATGAGCCTTGGCCGCCCATGACCCTGTGGCCGGTTCACCGCTTTTCCTTCCTTGGACCACTTTTGATAGTTACTGACCACTGCAGACAGGGAACACCCCACAAGAGCTGCAGTTTTGGAGATGCTCTGACCCAGTCGTCTAGCCATCACAACTTGTCAAAGTCGATCAGTTCCTTATACTTGCCCATTTTTCCTGCTTCTAACACATCAACTTTGAGGACAAAATGTTCACTTGCTACCTAATATATCCCACCCACTGACAGGTGCCATGATAACGAGATTATCAATGTTATTCACTTCACCTGTCAGTGGTCATAATGTTATGGCTGATCGGTGTACATGTATATCCACATTAAAGTAATACAATGCTTGTGTCCACCACTATTGGTGTCAGAATGTCTGAAACATGTGACAACTGAACTAAAGATTTGTTCACATAGAGCCTGAATAAATCAAAACTATGAGCCATCCATCAATTAAAAAAATTGGTAGCCTTTTGTTTGACATCAGATTCTTTCTTCCAAGTTTTTATTTTATTTTTAATTTAATTGAAATTAAGGGTAGGTCATTGAATTTGGTTTGGGACAGTTTTGATAGAGGTATGAAGAGGTACAAATAAATATACACAAAACTGCATCTACATAAATCAAAAAGTGCACTTTCTTTGTTTCTTTTATATTTATGCTATTTTTTGTCTCAGTAAGAGATACTGTAAATTGTGTATTAAATAAAAAATCTTGACTTGTAGTTTATAGTTGTAGAATGAACAACACTCTGTATGCATTAAATCTTTAACATGTATGTTTATGTATGTTATGTATGCAGTGTTGGGTTTTTATGTATTCATATTACTACATTTTAATAACTGTATTCCATTAACCATTAATCAGATCAGACGTGTTTTGAATACTGATACCTTCTAACATATTGCACAGGTGATTACTTTAAGGATTAGCTCTTGATAATTTACAGGAAAAGGCACAAGACTCGAGTAAGGCAATTGCAAGAATGTGTAGTGGTTTTGCAACATTGCTTTTATTGATATGAAGCCTAGCTAACAAGGGCATGATTCATCACAGTTGTATAAGCAGGCTTTTATCATGGAGAGGTATAGACTTGTTTATTTTTAAAAGAGGAGAATCAGACATGTCAAAAACATAACTTTTTTTTTATATTAATAATTCAGAATCTGAATATGATGTGTATTTTACACACATGCTTTGCTTCATGTCATGACAGTACAGTGTTGTTTTATTATTATTATTTTTATATTAATGAAAGAAGGGGGAAATGTAAGTTCAAGACATGACCTTCAAGGACTAAAATGTTTTTACCGATGTCTATTGCTGTCACACACAGAAACATATTCTGACAATACATAAATACATACATAAATAAATCCATGCAACAACAAGAGGAAAAAAGATATGCAAGATCCATTCACAGTAATACCGCTAATACTTATTTGATTTGCGAATATTTTCTAATTTAATCAGGCCCTTTAGAACCAAATGCATTTTATGTAGCCTACAGTTGGAATTGTTTTCAGATTCTGTTCAACATTTTCCCTAAAACAATTGGTTATCTTCAGGCTGCTCTACCAGCAGGCAATCTTTATTTTTTGAACATTGCAATAACAATTATATTACACCTCCAAAATATATTAAGCAAATGTTTACAAATGAAAATCATATGAACACCAGGTTTAGATTCTAATGTAACATTCGGACACTCACTTATATACAACCAAAAATTTGATTATTACAACCATATATTGGATAAATGTCAAATTTAGATGTTAAAGTAACTTTACGACCTAAATGAGGTCTAAAGGTTATAACCACACATTGAATACATGTCAGAATTAGATATTAATGTAACATAAGAATCTAAAGGTTACCTAAATATTTAAACCATGTATTACATAAAATGTAAAATGTAATTTCAGTGTCCATTTCTGGTTGTCAAAACAGCTTCAAAACAAACAAACAATCTATTAAGATCTCTTCAGCACTAAATATTTTGTTTATTACATCAGCAAATGTTACACTGGCTGTTACTGCAAAGACTATTCAAAACATAAGTACATATTTAAACTGTTCATGCTGCTGGTTATCTTTCAAGTCAGAAGCACTGCCCAAGGGGGAGGGGTGTCTGCGCACTGCCGTAGGAACCTGATCGAAACGTCACTCTATCAAAGCTGCCATTGGCCCCTGCATTCGTCACTCAGAACAGGTCCCTTCCCTCTTCCTGTTCCATAAAAGGTGACGTCAGCGTAGGTTCGTCCTCTTTTGCCACTTCGCCTGGACCCGAGAACGTGAGCTCTACGCATCTTGTCCATGCATTAGACTTTGTTATTGTTGTTTATAATAATTATTATTGCTTGCGGTTGGTTGGCTTCACAGCTGTGCTATCACCACCGTTAATTTTTTCTGTGTCTATTTGTACTGTTTAGTTATTATTTGATAGCTAACCCGACTCTGTTCTGTCCGTGCTCCGGGGCTCCGGTGCGCTTCGGTTTCAGTTTCAGACACAAATAACACACAATAGTCGTGTTTATATGCCTGGAAACCCCGGCACATGGTGTGGTTAAGCCTACGGGCCTACATGGCGCTTGTATCCAGCACCTGGTGCTTGGTATACACAGTGTTCAGTCCAGCAACAGCAAGGTTGCATGTGGTTGGTGTCGCAGCGCCCCCATGTATATAAATGTTGCCTGGTGGAGACGCACTTACAGCGGCAGGCCCGCTATGCACTCCACTTGTTTCAGAGGCGTTCCAGTTGTTGTGTGCCCCCGGTGCAAACACTGATCAGCGCCTCTGCTGCACGTTTCCCTGTGCACGTGCGTGTGTGCTCGGCTTGGCGATGAGATCCTCTCGCCCCCGCCACTGTGCCGATCAGCGGCAGCCGCGCCCCTCACTGGCCCTCCCGCTGCTGCCTGACCACAGCCCATGTCACAGCCCCGCCCACCTGCCGATCTCCGCCAGCGTCTCACTGGCAGGCAGGCGCAGCCCCAGGCTCGCCATTCTGGCCCCCGGTGCCCCCCCAGACTCGCTGTCCTGGCCCCTGGTGGCCCATGGCGGCTCGTGGTAGGAGGGGAACCACCACCCGAGCCCCGCCCCTGAGGTGTTCCAGCAGTCTCTGGCCCACCCGTACACCCTCCAGCAACTCTCAAATTGGAGCACTCTAGGGTGCTCCAAATTACATCAGTTGGCTACTCCCTACAATTTCAGGCATGTCCACCTCCCTTCCAGGGTATGGGACCCGTTGCAGTGTGCTGCGTTTCTCGTCGAAATCACCGCTCTCCTGCATAAGCGAGCAATCCACAAAGTGCCGCCGCTGGGGCAGCACGAGGGATTTTATTCCCCATACTTCCTTGTGCCCAAGAAAGATGGCGGTTTCCACCCCATCTTGGATCTGAGGCGCCTGAACCGCCACCTCAAGGTGTTGCGCTTCAAGATGCTCAACCTGTGCACCATGTCCCAGGCCATCAAGCCCGGCGACTGGTTCACCACGGTGGATCTGAAAGATGCTTACTTTCACATCCCCATTGCACAGGCGCACAGGAAGTTTCTCCGCTATGCCTTCGAAGGCCGAGCATTCAAGTTTGCTGTTCTCCCCTTCGGCCTGTCGCTAGCCCCACGCATTTTCTCCAAGTGCATGGACGTCTTGTTAGCCCCCTGAGACAGACGCCTCCAAGCAGGGTTGGGGAGCAGTCTGCGACGGACGTGGAGTCCGAGGCAGGTGGACGGAGCCCGCACGGGCCCTCCATATCAACATCCTGGAGTTACAAGGCGTACTCCTTGGACTGTCTCATTTCCTGCCAGTCCTGCAGGACAGACATGTGCTGGTCTGGACGGACAACACAGTGGTGGTTGCCTATATCAACAGGCAAGGGGGTCTCCGGGCATGCAGACTGTACTGTCTAGCATGCCGTCTGCTTCTGTAGGCGCACCCACGGTTCCGTTCCATCACAGCAGTTCACCTCCCAGGCCTGTCCAACATTCTCTCTTGAGCGAGCTGCTCCTGGATTTACTGACAGCCCTGTCTATGTGTTCCTACAGGCACGTTGCCTTACGAGGCCGCCCTGTATATAGTTAATCCATTATACATTGTGTTGTGGTGGTGCATGCGTCTGGCCTGTACCCCGCTCTTGATATATATAAATGTATTAAACAGCAGGACTAAGGCTCCGTCTGACCTGTGCAGCATGGAGCTCAGTGCCACTGTTTCCAGCTGATGGCGCTCGAGTTTCGCTGCCTTGCTGTGTATATAGTTCCTTGGTCAGCAAGTCTGTGGCCCGCTCTGGCTGTGTATGCCATGGAGCAAGGGGACCGCTGCTGTTGTCCTCAGCGGAGGGTTGCTTGAGTTTCTCCAGTGCCCCACTGTGTACATAGTTAATTTATTCACACAGTAAGAGCTGTAGTTGCCCTGCGCTAGCTGCGCTATTCGGCAGGTGTCAACTCCTCCTGTGTTTCCACGTGTGGCACATGGCATGGCTCCTGCGCCCCGTGATGTATATAGTTAGTTTGTAATGACACAGTCAGTCTAGTGTGGCCTTGCTTCTAGTGCTCTGCTCCTGTGCCCCGTGGTGTATATAGTTAGTTTGTATGTAATATACTAAAGCACAATAGAACTCTTCCACTCTGTACTATTCAGTTGAGTTGGATACTCCTGTGCTGAGCGCAGGCGGCATGAATGTTCCTGCTGCCACGCGATATATATTGTTGTTCATTTATCCAATATTGTAGAGCTGGTATGGCCTCGCTCGTAGCTGTGCTAGTGGAGCAAGCGGCCAATGCTCCCATGTTATGCGAGGAGTGCATGAACAGTTTCCTGCGCACTGCAATGTTATGGTTTGATTGTCATGGTAGAGCCTGCTGTTGTCCTGCATTAGCTGCGGTAATAGGTGAAAACTGCTCCTGTGTCACGTGGTGGTGCATGATTTGCTTCCTGCACTCCGCGATGTGTTTAGTTGTTATGACAGCACAGTGGAGCTGGGTGCTCTGTACCGTTCAGTGAACGTGATTTTCCTGTGCTGCGCGGAGGCAGCATGAATGTTCCTGCTGCCACGCTGTGCTGTTATGTCCAGCTGTAGCTACTCAGTGAACTAGCCAGCTGTGTGTTATTCAGTGGGTCTGTGGCCCTGCTCCTGCAGGATCAGGGGCTCACTGCCACGTTAATGCATGGAAGGCGCACAAGTTGCCTGATTGCCTGTGCCACATTTTTGTGCAAGTAGATATACGGCCTTGCTTCTAGATGCGGTAGAGCGTGACTACGGTCCTCGCTCCTGGACAGCCCAGTTTGGCCCCAAGGGGCCTCTGTGGCTCCTGTCTGGAGTTGTGTTGCCGAGGACCTTAGCGGTACACCTCGGGGCAGGCTCCCTTATCAGCTCGCTGCCTCCTCCCTTGTGACAGCTTGGTTATACAGGAACCCCTCCCCCTTGGGCAGTGCTTCCGATGCGTATGCAACCCGTTATCTGAAAAAGGAAGCACTGCCCAAGGGTTGCAAGGTCGTGCGGTAGTCCTAGCTCCTGGCAAAAATGGAGGAACCTGGGCTGATGTCACATTTTATAGAACAGGAAGTGGGAAGGGACCTGTTCTGAGTGACGTGCGCAGGGGCCAATGGCAGCTTTGATAGAGTGACGTTTTCGATCGGCTTTCTACAGAAATGCACAGAAACCCCTCCCCCTTGGGCAGTGCTTCCTTTTACAGATAACCAGGGTTGCATTCGCAACCTATTGAAATGCATGCATTAATATATTGGCAAACAGTTTTTTCATACTTAGCTTCTGTTGAACATCTGAAACATGCAGACTGTTTTTCATGTTTCTTTTTCCATTATAATGGCAATGCTTTGAAAGTTGGGTCTGACATCAAATGTGCATAATTGTTGGTATCAGGTTTCTTATTAAAAATGCCATTCTTTTTGCCATGGATATTTCAGTACAAAATATGATACATTTGACTGGCACATACTAAGCATTTAGATTAACTATCTTCTAGAATCAAGATTAAATTACAATGTAGAAGACAACAAACAAGTATATTTATAGGTTTGGAAAAAAGCAATTTTCAAGACAACACAAAATACTATTTTTTATATTATGTTACTGTTGTAGACTGAACAATTCAAACTATTTCTATTCATTGGCATGAGAAAATCCTATATCTAGAACATATAGTTTTTATTTTTACATGTATTGTCTTTAAGAAATTCGGAATAAACCGTAGGGCAAATCTGTAAATTGCTTTTGGGAAGTGCAAAGGAACTACAGGGATAACATTTTTCATGTTTTCTGTATCATGTTTTCTGCAGTTTGATTAGCAAATCAATAAGGAATGTTAGAAAGAAAATCATTTAATTGAATTATTGTAGTTTTCATGCAACTATCTATCTAACTGTTGCTTGGCCACTTGGACTCCTGCTTATGCTTTTCCAGTAGACAAAAGCACAGACAGAGCAATATGCTGAAGAATAAGACTTATTTAACTGACATTTTGTGGTTTGTATATAAGAATTTTTTGTGTTAGTTATTGTTAAACAGTGCAAGTCAGCTTGGATAAGGCCTTCAGATAAATAACTTAAATCATAATTTAACAGTTTCCTTCATCTGATCTGTAAATTCCAATATATCCACTTCTCAATCCCACAGTAATTGTTCTGACTGTTTAAATCCTATGGAGTATATGCTTGATATGTGCAGAGGGAGAGTGTTGTGTTTTGTACAGTACTAATTAGGCGCTCCAAACTTTATAAAAGACTGATATTGCAACATTATATGCTTTTGCTTGAGTTTTTGTTTTTAATATTAAATAGATATCCAATTGACGATCTATTAACATTCAACTAATTGCTAAATAAATATCAATAGAATGTTACTGTAATATCTTTCTATACCAAAAACATTTTAGAATACTGTATTGTGTGTTTCTATAGAAGGGTACACAACAAAGTAAATGTAGGTCCATCTAAGCGTGGCACCTCTAAATATCAAATTAATATCTGGTCTCAACTTCAACCCAAACCCACCCCATGTAGCTAAATGCATAGTATATGATGACAAACATACCATGTTAAGCTGTATGTGTTTTATTTGGTGAATAAAAATTAAGATCTGAGTGACATCTTGTTCTACTGTGAACACCCAGCATCGATTCAGCTTCTTCACAATAACTTCATTATGGGAACATACTATTTTTTCCCTCTGCTTAGATAAATTCCAGTACAGTCAGAACTCACCCAGATGTACATCAGTAATGCTATAGTGTGCTATATGTCTATTAAGTATTAAGACTTGATCCCTTCCAGTTGAAAATGATCACACTTAATGGTTGAAGAGTCTCTTAAAACGACTCAGGAGCTCTTGTGTATAGAAGGCTGGTTCTTTGTTCAAGCATGCTGGAAAGGATGGAAATTATTTTATTTTGTATTATTATTATTTCCTGGTTACATGCAAATTTTATCACCCTTCAAAAAGGGCATAACACAGAGTGAGGCAGTCTCTGAATGTGTACAAAACAGGTCAACATTTTTTTTTTTTTCCAATCACAGTACAAGGTTTTCTCCACTAATTCACAGTATTGTAGTTTCTTGTTCTTTACATGTATGGTATAAGTGGTGGTTTGATGGTTTAAGATGCAAATTTCTACATAGAATACAGGCCTGTGGAAATATAAGTTAATGGTTATATAATGGTTACATATGAGTAACATGCAAGCTCACAATCCAACTCTGGTTATACCTTGGGGGTATCTATGGAAACCCAGACTTGGTGTTAAGTATACAAAATGGACACTAAAACCCAAACAGCTTTGTTTAAAACAGCTGAATACAAAATAATAGAGAATATTACTTGCCCATGAAAACAGATAGCTGTAATTGAATAACTGATGTTATGGTGTTTAACTTAGACTACAGTGTAAGGTCACTTTAAGATCTCTTGAACAATAAATACTGTAGATAGGATTGATCTGTATAGCAGCTGTAAGGTTGTATCATATCACTATTCACAATTTTGCCAGTACAGCAATTCCACAAACACAAAGATGTGTGAAGCCTAAAAGCAGGTTTATTAGTTTAATAAAAAATCCAGTTCCATATGTTTTATATACATTTGGACTCTTCTTAAATTATACTCCAGCAGGTAATTTAGTAACTGGACAAAACATCGTCGCCGCTGTCTACATACATTTTAACCTTCACTAAAGTTAACGGATTTGTCTGTGGCCATGTTTAATCAGTTTTCACATCTTAAAGATTATGTGAAAATTGGTCTATACTAGCAGGACAACAAGGACTGCCAAAGCCTGCAGCAGACACAAAGTGCAACAAAGAATTTAAGCCTAAAAACCATTTTGGCAGTTCTGGTACCTTTATTTCTGGCCAAGTAAAACTGCACACCAGCGTACAGGCTCAAATTCAAATGGCACAATATAAAAGAAGCATTTATACTATAATAGAATGTAGATTAACAAAATATCCTTTAACACAGAATCATAAATCTAGCCTAGAAGTCATGAAGTGGTTTGATTTAAAGTATATCATTGTTATTTAGAACTGTCTTGAAGGTCCTGGGAAAATTATAATAGACTAAACTTATTGGATAATAGTTAAATAAAAGTTTATTATCAATGTGTTACAATTATATTACACAGTCTTGTGGCCATGGACTCACCCCTCGAGAGGCCAGTTGAGCAAGCCACGGGCAGGGGGCAAGAATGATGCCAATCCCCCTTTCCCGGTAGAGGCATGTGGAGCCTGGGAAGGGATGATGAATTCAAACACAAAGCAGGGGATGCTGTTTTGGGTAAGTTCAAATAGGCTAGCCTGACCATTCAATTAGTGGATGAATGTCAATTTCTGTGGCCTTAGTCTGTGTGTTTTAGTCGGTTTCCTACGTGATCCATTGCTTTACTTAATTTTTGTAAATTCCTAAAAGTCTCCAGCACAATTCTTAGGTCAGCATAATGCATAGTAGCATGTCCTTTCCAAATTTTATCTTGAGCATCCCAAAAATAAAATGATTAAACTCCCAAAATTAATCTTTTCAAAACTATTGCAAATGCTATAACATCCATTTTAAAGTGTTGAAGATGGTGATACTGTTGTAGTGCCTTAGTGGTGGCACCAGCAAGCTCCTGCTATTCTCTAGTAGTTTATTCTCTTTGCCTGCACCACATCACCAGAGTGGGAAGGTGAAGGTGAGTAGCCTTCAGCCAAGGCTAATCGAAAGCCATTTCTCACACCTCCTTGAACATACTCGGCAGGAATGGTCTTCTGATGCTGCACTGGCAGCCTTAAAAGCCCTCTTTAGTACTGTTTGTTGGTAGAAAAGCCCATTTTCAGCATATGTTACAGCAAGATGGCGGCAAATCTCCTAAATCATACTTCCAGAAGATAAAAATCTGATTTCCCATTTTTTGTCAACTTAATTATTCAACTAAGTAACAGAACTTTGTGCTGTGAGCTCATATACTTCACTTTTATGTGAGCTCCATGAGAACAGATGTCTTTATATTACTTCTAACCAGCACCATGCCTGCATGCAGAGTTATGGTAAGGATGTCCTTTGGTAACAACAGCTTTTTAAGGTCTTCTAGCATCGCCTAGTCTGAAGCCTTGAGCAGTGTGCTGTATTTCACACAGGCTTGGTTGCTACAGTATTTACAGCTCTTCAATTCTGAATTTCATTAATTCCCCGGTGGCGTCTTGATGTTCTCTGTGGGACCTGTTTGTTCTTAAACCTATCCTGGTATAGCCAACAGGCTATTTCTTTCAGCAATTTATTCTGGCTTCTATTTGCAGACCGTTATGAAATTCAGGGGGGACAATCGTGCTTGTCAATTAATTGGATGCAATACATGAATGTTATGCAAAAGAGAAATCATGAAACATATAAGATACTGGATAAATATAATATAACACAGGGCCTGACCAAATCAAAACCCTTTTCTGAATGTGAACGACACCAAATTTAATACAGGTTTAAAATTCACAACTTCCAAATTCATCGAAAACAAAACTCTTTCTCCTGTCAAAGGGAAGGAAAATGCATCAGAACGGAGGGTGTGAAGGTAAAGTAAAACACCTGTGGTCCAATCCACAACTGATGTTTTGGACATTTTAAAGGGGGTGCTAAGCAGTGAAAAAATGTATTCAAACTAGGCAAGAAATTATTTTGCATTTCACCTCAATTTATTTAGTTACCCACATTGTCTATAGATGTATTGCTACTAAGAATAATTAATAATCTCATAGAAATCAGTAATATGTACCAAATAATAACGTATTTGTCCTAATAAATGTGCATGACCTGAATTCAGATTTTTTTCACCTGCAATATCCAATTTTGTTTACATTTTTCTTTGTGATTTTCTATTTTTTGGGTGCATGACTCAAGGTTATTGTTACTCATGTAATGTGAACAGATTCAATAAATGAATGAACACAATGTATTTGCTAAAATAAGTTTAACTTAATCTTGTATTTAAAGTAAGAACAAATCACCGACTATGTCAGCACATTAAATGGACTAGAAAAAAAAACATTTGACTAACACTAACATTTACTGATTTCTGGCTCCCAGTCTGTTTTGTAAAAGTGATATCCTTGTAGGCAATAAATAAACTATAATGTGGTTGCCACTGATAGATTTTCTGGTATAACAAGGTCAAGAATGAATGCAAATGTCATCTTTTCATGATCAGTAAAATGGCCAACTATTGTCATGACGTTGAAACGACGAAATATACATAATATAATATACATGTACCAAAATCATGATGTTATGGTAAAAATAATCATTTTAGTTTAGTCTTATTATTCTTATTTATTATTGTAATGCAATATTGTTTCTACTTTTAATTGTTTCCTATGCACCTCATCGACATATGATAGAGGAAATGCCTTGAGACATTTGCAATGGATTTTGCATTATCATTATCATTATTATTATTATTATTTGTATAACTTTTTCTTCAATTCAACAGCTTCAAAGTTGTCCTTAAATTGTGGACTTTTAAAGACTTGCAAATTGAAACATCACATTTGATTTGGTATCGTGATGTGAAAGCACCCCACACCCCCCATCTTTCTTCCTCTCCCAGTGAAGGGGAACCTGTGAAATTGCCAGCTTGTAACACGACAGGGTATTGTTTTGATACTGGGATATTTCTGGGATGTTTTTATGTTTTTATTTGCTACCAGGCAAGTTTTTGCATCAATTTGTACCATAACTTTTATTTGGTCTAACCCATAGTCAAGGTGAAATCTGTAACAAATCCACAAAATTTATACACTTACTTTTATTTAATCAATAAATACATATTTTAAGACTTCATGTTGAATGAAAAATGTGATTGATATTCATGATAAAATTATAATTTTACAATCATTATTTATTTTGTTTTCTCAAACTTATGAATGTTCTCCCTGAGTCGGAAATGTGTTGTGCAGCCCCAATCTCAAATCTCTTTCTACACTCTGAAAGTTGATAAAATGCTGAGACAATAACATGCAAAATTTCAATAGTAATTCATGTCAATACTCCAGAAATTGGAATCATGTTCTTAATTGACTGTGTTGACTGTGTTGTTACCGTGCTAAATTGTGTTTGTTTACACACCATTAACAATATTGTTAGTTTGTTTTCTATAACCTGGCATGAAACACAAAATTCATCACATTGGCAATTTTAATGGGAAAAAGAATCTTAACTTCTAAAATTACACCTCTACTGGTTAGAAAACACAATTGTGAGGATGACCAAATAAATGGGTGTTTATTGTGTGTTTTTTAATGAATGTGCATAGTATGTGGGATACATTAAATGAAACAACAGGCACAATATGCATTTCTCACATACATGACTTCTAATTCTGTATCCATTTCAAAGCCAATCAATCAGCCAATACAGGCATAACTAATCAGGCAGACTAGGATTGCACATTGGTCTAGTAAGCAAATGCTTTAATAACATAGAATTTAATAGCATTCTTAGCATAAATACAAAAGCTTTTCTAATCCTCATATTATTTTATTTTGCATCAATAGTCAATAGTTTGTGCCTTCCCTTGATAAATAAAAACAGGGTGTTGGACACTTGTTTTGAGGTATGTAGGTGCTGTCAATACAATAAATACAATCTAAAGGTTAAAAGTTAATATTTCAAATGCCCTTTAAGTGTGTTACTTTATTATGATATGTTATTATAATGCATTATATATTGATGGCATTTAGATGAAGAGCTTACATTAAACATTAAGCAAACTAAGAACAAATTAAAATGAAAAGCAAAAATAAATAAATAGTAAAATAATTAAAGTGCTGAATATTAGCCAATCAGCTTTCACAGGTTAAATCTAAACACTGAACACATGACTAAATGTTTACCCTAGCTACTGTAGATCCTTGATGTGAATGATAATCTTTTCAGTTTCTGGATAATTGTGTTTACCTAAATGTAGAGGAGCAATGGAGCAATTTTCTAATTTGTTTGTGTATGTGAAATAGGCTGCCAATTCTCCCTGTTCTTTGTCAAACAGGTATCCTTAATAATAATAATAATAATAATAATAATAATAATAATAATAATAATTTATAAACTTGAATTTGTAATTGGTGGTCGGATTATTTTTGTGGATTTGTTACAGCTCCTTCTGATGATGCCTTATGAGAGCAAACTGTTTTAATAGCCTAGTTCTAATGGAAAAGCATGAATTTCATTGGATCATATTGTTTTCAATTCATTAAGCAAACATAAATACTAATCCTGTCTTCTCTGCCACTTTGCATCTTGGTGGGTTGGAGCTGTATGACAAATTACCAATGCATTGTAGGGCACGGATACAGTAAATGTACAGTGTCCCTATTACATAAAAATACAAGGAAAGGGAGAACCATGGCCAATGATGATCACATTTTAGCCTTTTGTCACATTAAGGTAAATTGATTTAGATTGTAAGCTTATATAGACCTTAACAGATATGTTGTAGAGTGGCTATAATTATGCTTCATTCAATTCTACAGGAAAAAGTGCTTAAAATGCATCCTGAGGAGGCTATAAAATCCCCTTTCTTGAGCTTATAAAATTGAATGGGAAATCCCTAATAGTAAAAATTGACAGGGTTTAAATACACTTTAAGTATTCAGATTAGTTTATTATTTTTCACATGTTATTGATACATACAGTACTCATGAATGCATGTTTTTCAATAAATATTACCAGTCAACAAATAGATAATTGTATTGCTATTACAGATATATTAGGTGAAACCGAAATAGTTAATTTGCTTTAATTTACTTTAAAAATATATATTTTTTAATATTAATTCTGTAATTTTAAATGAAACTGATGTTCAACTTTTCTAAATGAACAACTCAATTAGCCAGGATTCCTGATTTGCACTCCAGATTTGGTTGCCATGGTATTAATTAACTAAACAAAACCTTTGTGAAACAAACATTTTAAAAATCAAATTATTAAAAATAATGTAAGTCTTTTCCCATACAATCCTTTTCCAGCAACGTTCTTCACGAGTTAATTATGCTTTCCCTAACTTTTGCATCTCTATTTTTATGTTTTTTATAATGATTTAATGTACCTGTGGCAATCTGTGATAGCCATTATTCATTTGTATGGTAACAAGAATTAAACAAATGGGCAATTTCTATATCATACTCAATTACACAGGTTCAATGGAGACTCACGGATCCAGATGGAGATTACATCTACCTCACATTTAGTTTTTTAAATAATATAAATTATGTATTAAACTGAATATTTATATTTTGTAGAAATATAATACATGAATAGATAACACAGGTGATATTCAGCTAACCAGCATCCTTAGTGAGCTAGTATAAATTGAGCGTGAAGCAAATTACCAGTGTTTTGACAATGACAATGTTCTGGTATTTAAAATGAAATCCTGTGTTGACTACTGAATTCCTATTATATTTGCAAAATTCATACATTTTTGCAATGCCTTACTTTCCCAACTGTCCAAGATTTCCAGTTCTTTACTGTGATGCCAATAAATATAACTTGTATACCTGTTTTTCCATCCATTCACATATGGCACAAGGCAGTAATACACCCAGGACGGGACACCAGTCCATCATTAGGCAATTTAGAGACACCAATCAACCTAACCTGCATGTCTTTGGACAGTGGGAGGAAAGCTGAGTGCCTGGGGAAAACCCACACGGACACAGGGAGAACATGCAAACTCCACACAGACAGGCACCCTGAGCCAGGACTCAAACCCAGTACCCTGGAGCTGTGAGGCAGCAGTGCTAACCACTGTACTGCCCTCTACCTCTTCTTTTTTTAATGTCTAATCTTATCATATTGTAATTCTTTCTTCTTTTGTAATGCTTTTTCTGACTCTCATTGGTAGGATATAGTTGAAAAAGTAACTGACTATAAACTCTGAGTGAATTCTATCATTTGTATAATTTACCTTCATGCTTAGTCATTGTAACTTGGAAAAAAGGGTAAACGTTCATCTTTGCTTCCGATTTTTTTGTTTAAAAGCTTTATAATAAAAACAACTTTTGTTTCTGGAAAAACAATGCTGCTGATTATACAGGAATGCATGGCTGTCCCTCATTGCAGATCTCCCAGCAGCATTAATATTTTGCCCAATATGTTTCTTTGTTTTGTGACTGCACTGAGGATATCATGAAGTATTAAATCACTGGCCGAGAAGCCTGGCTCTCTAAGGCTTACAATGCTGATACTTTTAAAGTGATGCCAATTTCTCCATCCCAGCGGCATTTTTTCAGCTTAAAATGAATGGAGCAATTCTTTTTTTGCAGCTCCTCTGACATTCAGCTGCTGAAGCAGTCTATAGAATTTTGCAGTTCTATTTTAAGAGCCTTATGATGGATCCCAAATAAAACTATTGAGTTCTGTTACCATGGCTCTTTTTATGTGGTCTGTCACTTACAGACATCCCAATTAAAGTTACATTGTTTCTGTTCTAAAATTAATCATTTCAAAGCAATCACATTTATAGACGGAATCTTACTTAGACTCTATGATTTATACTGCTTTGTGCATAAATTACACCAAATAATCCAGTTCAATCCATTTTCTTTTACATATAAATCCTTGCTATTACAATTGCTTTCTGACATTGCTTCAGTAGTTATTATATAGATTTGTGAGCATATATATTTCTGTCTCTCTTGCTTAACTTTTAATGGTGATGCATTATTTTTGTTCTCCTCCAAGATATAAATGTTAATTAATTTACTTTAATGTGATTGACATTTAAAAAAAGCAATTATTGTAAAGAGACTACTAATTATGAAGTGCTGAGCTGTCTCTCCTAATAAGCTAATAATCATAGCTAAATTTGGACAGATTTAGAATATCAAGAAAGAAACCGAGTGGCAATAACAGGCTCAGAAGTGAAGTATACAGGTTAAAAACTGATCTAAGTGATGTCTTATAATAACACAACCAATTATTTAAATAGCATGATCTATTATGATTGTCATTATAAATTCATGTAAAAGCTAAGAATAGCACATGTGGCACACGTTTGTCAGATGATTGAGTTCTACACATATTTGTACTCCAGATATATGAATGTATATTGGAGAGATGCTATTATTATTTTTTAAACAAACTCTATGGCAGATGAAGAGATATATTAACCATCACACAACCTATCCTTCAGGCTTCTAAAAGCTCATTAGCAATTGTAGGGAAGCATGAATGGAGTAAAGATTGGAGCATGACCACCCAAACAAAGACAGAGAATAGGGCACTTCTACATCCAACAGTTGTCTTCTGTTCTCTTGTGTATTTCTGCTCTATTTTACTAAGAACCCTCCTGTTATAAGACACTAAAAATTCACCATCTGCCCACAGATGAGACAAGACGGCCCTGTTTTCTTGATTATTGGTATTGGTGTTGACAATTAAGGGGAGATCAGAGGCAAGAGCAGTGTCGGCAATGGCTTCTTACACAAAGGGTGTCCTGCACTGTGTTGAGGTCCTCATTCCAGACAAGAACAAAATGAACCAGCCAGTAATAAATCATTCATGCAGGGTAAAGGTCAGATCTAATAAAGATCATTAAGGAGCTGGTGTGGTGTGCAGTATGGGACACTGGGCCATGATGCAGTGATGTTCCCTTGATGGTGTTGTGGCATATCTGCTTACACCCGGGATTGTGACACATTTGGTCTGAACAGGTGTGCCACTGAAAGTCACACATAAGAAACACATAATAGTTAACAAATACATAAATGAGAGTTAAGTTCTCATCTGTTTCAATTAAATGGGCTTCCTGACAGAAATAAACAAAGATTGCCGTGCCACCAAATGCATGCATTCACTTCATACAGGCATAAAAATGAATTAACCTAACACCTAAATAATAATCACAATCCGTATTCTGAACTGTGATGCTGTGCACTGAGACATGCCATTGACAAATATTATAATAATAAATGTATTTTAATACAGATATTACAATTAGTTAGCCTAACACTTAAAACATACTTAGAATCTGTAGGTTGAAATGTGATACTGCATTGCAGTACAGAAAGGGAGACTTTGTACTTTAACAGGTTGAACAACAGCCTGAAGCTCAGCCCTGGCCAACACCAAAAAGCCCAAACAAATCTACACCCAATTGAGTTACTCTGTGAAGGTAAATTGTGTTTTAAGGTCGATAATGGGTTGAGCCAGCAGAAGAGGCTGGTTTTTCACAGAAAATGTCATGCTAAGACCTAGGCTTAAAAAAATTGGGAAAACCTGTCATACACTGTTGCTTCAAATGCCCTGTGATGGGGAACTATCAGATTCACAGAAACCTGGTTGAGCAGTTTTATTTTGATTCACTTCAAAGGAAGAATGTTTTAATTTAAGACTTGCATTGTTTTTATTTTCTCACTTTTTTGTGCTGCTCCCAAAAACTTAAACCTATTTTTTATTCAACATTAATCATTTTATATTAATTTGTATTTTTTACATTCCCGTCTATGGAAATGGGAAGATATGTCAGTTCTTATCTATGTATAGGTGATTAGATTGATTCCCCATCATATTAAGATTAAAAACAGAGCAACAGTTAACTTAAGCTACCTTGGGATATCATAATGAATTCATTGATTGGTGAGGTTAAATGGTAGGACATCTCAGAGTGTATCTATAGCTTTTAAAACATTAGCTTTGAGATAATGAACACTCGCAGACTACTGAGGTCAGACCAAGGTTGGCTACTTAACTACTGTTTGATACAGATACAGTGCTTACTGAAGTAAAATAAACATAAAATATAAGCATTTCTGTTAAGAAACCACAAACTCACCCCATCCATAAGTTCAGGTGTTGAACAGGAACAAATAACCATCCATAAATATAAAATATAAGAAATGTTTTGTATTGAAGAAAAATATAAGCACACACAGTGCCTATAGTTTACAGCCCCTTCTACTTTTTCCACATTTTGCTGTCAGTGCCTCAGTTTAATGCATTTAAATGAGGATCTTTTCACTTATCTGCACACCATTTATATATTAAAAAATACAAATATCATAATTGGACCAGTCACGGCCATAAAAGCCTGTAGCTTTTACAAAGTTGCCCCTGGTAGCCTCTCTGATCAGTCTCCTTTTTGCTCGGTCATCCAGTTTGGAGGGATGGCCTGATCTAGTGCCATAAACCTTCCACTTCTTAATAATCATCTTCACCATGTTCCAAGGGATATTCAAGGCCTTTGATATGTTTTTATACCCATTCCCTGATCTGTGCCTTCCAACAACTTTGTTATTTTGAAAGCTTGATACTCATGGTTGACTCTTTGCTTTGAAATGCACCACCCAGCAGAGGAAACCTACAGGAACTGAGGAATTTATCCTGAAATCATGTGAATCATTACTATTTAACACAGGCAGAGGCCACTTAACTTGGTGTGTGATTTTGAAGGTGATTGGTTACACCTGGGCAAGAATTGCTTTTACAGAAAACAGCTCTATATATACCAATGTTTCTTTTTTTATGAGTACACCAGCAAGGACAGCCCAGCTCTATGTACTTACTAGAATTTTGAAAAATATATATATAAAGGTTAAAAAGAGTACATGAGACTCCTATGGAGCTTTTAAAAATATGATCCTCAAATCCTGCTCCCAGAGTGTATTTAGAGTTCATAATGACTGGAGGCTCAAAGTAGAAATTAATTTGTAAAATTTCAGATACTGAACTTCCAATTTTGGCAGTTAGCTCTGTCAAACTATTACTATGGCTAATAAGAAAAATAACAATGTGTTTTATGCAAAATGTCTAAATTGCAAAAATCAAATAAAGTGTGTCTGTGGCACGTTTTTATGTTCTTTTTTCAAGGAGAGTTGTAGGAATGAGGCAAGCACCTTATTAGCATATAGGTCCCATTTTATGCTGAACTTAAAGAGATTAATCTTTACAAAAAGAGAGGAATTAATAAATGTTTTGAAGTGAAATGAGAAAATATAGAATCTCCCTCCAAAGTGTCACAATAATACATTTCTCTATTTTCCCTGAAACCATAGTCAGATCAAACACTTCTGAAAGATAAACACAGTTATAGAGTACTGTTTCTTCAAAACACTGAAAATGTTTTGTTTTTTCCTTCCATCAGACCACATTGAGCACTTGAATAGTTTGAAGTGACAATCAGTTAATTTAAGTATATGTATACTTATATATACATATATATAGAGAGAAAGAGTTGAAATTATAAAACAAAAGTATAATATTTGTTCTGTAATATTATTATTATTATTATTATTATTATTATTATTATTATTATTATTATTATTATTATTATTATTGTTATTATTATTAAAGATTTGGCAACAACACAGTGTCATGCCAATAAAGCTTACTTTAATTTGAATTTTGAATTTGAATTCATTTTATTTGCTAATAGTGCCATGGAAATAGATCATTCAGTTCCTCAGAAATAGTTTTTCAGCATCTATGCTATCGGTATGCAAATCCTGCTGATAATAATTCACAAAGATTTGCAGCTACATGTTGTGTATGAATAGCACAGATTCGTTGAAATATTTACATACCTTTGGCTGATGTGTTAAATGAGCAGCAATTGTGGGATGGTCAAAAATCAGAAGCACAAAATGAAAGTATTTAACATCTGAATGAATGTGCACAAGACATTGCAATTGAATGAATATTAACTATTGTATAGCTGCCACTCAGTGTTATTCATGACAAAGGGGTTGAGATTACTTGATTTGTAGCAAGAGATATTTGTCATCATTTTGACTTGGAAGTATAAGCACATCAGCTTTCAATTTAAAATAAACTTCTCTGCTGTGACTTTCCAATTATTTTGGACAGAATTGGTTATTGATTTTTATAATTCTTTCACACACATATAATTAGCTACATGCCGATTAGCTATATCTCTACCAGTAAACTTTTAAAGGTAGGTCTGGGATATATAGTTGATTATGTAAATAGTTATTTCAATTAACAGACAAATAACTAAATAATGCATGTGCTTCTGCCTGAAAAGGATTGTGCCACTGGGCATGTGCTAGAAAGAGTGAATGATGTAAACATTGTATCAATCAATCAATCGTTAAATAGTAGCACATTTTAGTGTATCTGTGTGCAGGTAGTGACTCTAATAAAGGGAAAATATATATAACGTGGAGAATATAGAGGGAAATGTAGTAACACATACCTGCATGCATAGGAATGTTTACTTTTAGTTTGGCCAATCCTAATTCAGACACCCAATCCTCTGTGTGTGTAATTTTGCCATTTTTGGCTCAAGTGTTACTAGCAGCCACTGATGTCTACTTGTAAAAGTAACATTTGTGTTTATGATGGTGTGTAGAATTAGTCAAAAACAGGACTGTTGTATTAAGAAACATGCTGTTAAAGAAATATGATTTGTAATGCTAATTAGCATAACTTTGAAGCAGTATTTGGTTTTACAATATTAACTCTTTTATCTTCAGACATTGTCCTTTTACTACGGGTGGTACGTGACACTGCCTTTGACTACGCCACCCCAGTGATTTAGAAGGAAGGGGAATCTCCACTCCAGAGGTGGGGGGAAACTCCAAAACTCAATGGGGAAATCCTAGCTCTAGGGGAATGGACACAAGGAAGCGGAACTTGAACACTCGGTCCATCCCAGCTAGCCAATCACTACCCAGACATTAACAAAGCAATACAAACCCCAATTAAACAATAACCCATACATCAAACCAAACCCATTTTACTAACACAAACATATTTCAATTAAGCCCTTTCTACCATCTGTGACATATGTTAGATAGTATTTAACATTTTCATATTGTATGTGTATGCATTACTTTGCATTAAACTAGAAATACTGCAGATCTAACAAATTGAATAAGAACATTACAATTGAAAAGCATTTACTTGTACATTGTTGATAGAAAGAAACTACTTGGGCAAGGCTCCCTGATTTTGCTGCTTTATCTTCAATTTACTGTGAAACTGTCTATCTGTGAGGTAATTAAAATTAAATACTGTGGCCTTCGGTAAAAGGACAGATTTGGCAGTAACACAACTGCCTGAAAGCAAAGACAGCCACACAGATAATAGGTGAGAATGCAATCATGCTTAGGTTTTCATGTTGCTAATGGAAATACACTTTCAAGTATGATAAACACGATGAAAGTTTAGATTTTATTTAAGGACAACAGTAAACAAATCCACTTTTGCTCGTAAGTGTTTTTGCGTAATGGTTCCAAGTTATTCTGGAATTTTTTATATTTCAATATTAAACACTGAGACTGAAACTATGTTCTACACATCAATCTAATGATTAATTTTAATGCTCAGTATCAGAAGTTATTATAATTTGTATTCTTATTATTTAAGTATTAATTATGATGTTTATATTTATTTTTGCTTTTTTACAAATCATTTTTTTCTCTGTAGTAAATTACTGTATTAAGGTAAAATTGTATTAAATAAACATTTAAATTAATTTCAGAAATATTCTGAAAATGTATATTCTGAAAAACGAGGTATATTTTAATAAAACCAATTATTACATATACACACAATCATGCAGATGTACTAAATGCTACATTTAACATGTATCTGCATAAACCATAGGGAAACGTGTTTATGTTATATCAATATATGATTAATCATAAAGTGAGTTAGATATGGGAGGTGACAAAGAGCAAAATTGCACTTTATTACTTTATTATTGAATGGCTGATTTTGTATCACTTGCATGCTATCATTATTGTTTGGTATTGTTGCATTGTGTTTATTTCACTTTCACTTATTTAGTGTTGCATTTACTCACTTTACTTGATGTAATGTTTGCACTTAGTTGTTTGAAGGTTTAGTTATTATGAGGTGTTCTGTTTGTCACTGCCCTGAGTCTCTAACTGTGCACACATGAGCTGCAAGGGGTGTCTTGACTTTTTCTAGCAGTTGAGTTAAGAAACTGAAGCACTCCATCCTGTGGTTGTGGTTGCTGCCCTGTGTTTTGTGTTTGTCCATCTCTTTTCACTTGCTTCACTGTGCCTCCTAACTCCAAGAGATAACTGAAGTGAATGGATAAGTGAGTGAGATCCACTTACCTGTAGCCTTGCATAGGATGTTACCTTCCCCCCAGTTGAAGCACTGCAGACCTGCTTCCATCTGCTAACAGCCTATGGAGTGCAGTGAAGAAGGGACGTCCATATCATTAGGAGAGACCTACAGTGTGAATGGGAACATTATAAAAAATATTTTAAAACTGCTCATCTTGTCTTCGAGGTCTATCTTCTGTCCAGCACTGGAACATGGCTCTCCTCCTTTCTTCTGTGGTGCACAGCGGAGCTCACCTGGGAATTTGCAGGAAAAGGCTAAAGACTATTGTAAATTATTTGGCAATTGCTGGAGCTCACTGTTGGTATGGATCTGGACTGCAGGACCTTGGACAGTGAAAGATTCTGATAATCAGACAGTCTTGTGTCTTTGTATGTGACTTTTACATATTGACACACTCCTTCGAAGTTAGATAAGATTTCGTCACGTCACATGTATTTTTAAGTGGATGCGGGGGTGAGGCATATTTTCTTTCATTTATTTTTTGTTTCTAGTTATATATTAGGCTGCATTTAATTTTCCCAGGTATTTAAAGGTATTAGTTCTGATTTTTATGTATGACTAGTGTTAATAAATATTCCTGTCTGAAATTGCCTAGCTCTTTAAAGAACAGAAACTGTTTCACCTACTAGTCTGTGTGCCCTGAAAATCAGCCAACCCTGTGGAGGGAAAGAAAGACTCCCAGTTCAGAATTTAGAGTCAAAGTGTACATTGAGGTCCCCAATCCTGCTAAATTGGGGTGGCGTAGTCACTACTTGGATTTCTTTAGAGAGTGGGTGAACACCTTATGTGACATGAGGACTAACTGGCACTAGAGAGAACCTAGCGCAAAGCAGTAAGCTGCATGGATTTTCATAATGCAATACTAGCAGAACAAATGCACGGCATGAAGTAAATTTGACATGTAAAATGTAGAATAGACAATCTCAATATTAGAAACATATACAGCTGCTTCCAATAAAAAATAACAAAATAATAATTAAAAAAATAAAACCCATATAGCATGAAAAAATTATGCACACTACAATCTTGTTATAAAACCCCTCTGAAATTCCTGGTCTGTATGAGGAAAGCAGGCTGCCAGCAGCACCATTCAGACGCTGCAGAGTTAACTTGTAGGGGGCAACTTAGCTTCAAACGAAGCAGATCAAGTTTGAGATCAGTTCAAGGATTATTTCTTGTGTGCAGCTGAAGGTTAGCTGGAAAAGAAATACATGCTTGTGAATTTATAATGAAATAATATAAGCCCCAAGAACTGTCAGGAATGCACAAAGAGCAAATATTATTAAATTAAATTATTATTATTAAAGCAAATATAAAAAATAATAAATAACAGTTATAATCATTCAAGTAAGTGAAAAAAAGCTGTGACTATATTGCTAATGAAAATTTTGAAAAAAATATAATACATTTTGTCTGTATTGCCTTCTTCAAGGAGCTTGTTTATAAATTTCTGCTATATGGTTTGTTTTGTCCCTGCATGGTTCTCTGTTCCCACTCTCTGGTATAATGTGGTATTCATGCTGTATTCTAAATGCCATTCTAACTGTTACCATCTTTCAAAAGAAAACAATATCCATTAATAACTTCATACATGTAATCTTGAGTGTGTAATATAATCTTTATCCAATGCACTTTGTCATCTAAAGAGCCATATTCATTTAGAGAACAGTATATGACCAAAAATAAGAAAAAAGTAATTCTGAGAAACTTGATTGGAGAACATTCATAATTAAATATGATAGTGTCATGGGGTTGCTAAATACATATGTCTAATTGCTTTGCATGATTGAATTCAGTTTGAGTTTGCAAATGTGTTTCATTATTAGTTGCTCCAGTTGGATTACCCCTTCTCTTAATTGATCTAGTTTTCCCAATTGGATTACAGTGCACAGATCTTTGTTGTTTTCCTGAAAAAAATTACAAGGACATATAAATGCTAAATAGAACATACAAAAGCACTGGGAAGATTTTTTCCAAATAGTTCACAGAATTAGTCTTTCAAGTAGCCCCTTTAAAGTGTGGCAGTAAAGATTGGCTAGCAATATGGATGGGTATTCCAGGCAAGTGCACAGATGGGCTACTCTCTGAGACTCCGAAAAATTGACAAGAAGTTTTCTGCAATTAAGCAAACAACAGCTGGAAGCAATGCTAAGAACTCTTTTGAATTCCCATACCCATCTCAGCATAGATGCCTGTCAGTCCCAACAATAGCAGTTACTGAAGTAAATAATGTCTAGGCCTGTCTGAAACAGGCCAGATTATCTTCCCTGGTCTATGGATGACTTCCAAAAGCTTTTTATGCTAACAAGCTACTTTACATTTCAACATTTGTGATAATGATGCCACCCATAGTTTATAAAGATGCCACTAATGAAGCATACCAGCATGATTGTTGGTGGCAAATGTGGACATCACATTTCAGCTGCTTTTTCTGACATAAAACTCTCTTTGTCCGATTTGGAAATGAATAACCAGCCTAAAACTGCAACTGAAAGCGGTGTAAATGATTCAATGAAATCTCTGGAACTCTGGGAAAAACACATTATGTCAGAATTCCATAGTATGTACAAAATGGAAGCAGATCAAGCTAGTTATTTACAGAAGAGGACTGCAATATGTGTAGCTACACAGTAATATTTTGAAAATCTTACTTATGTCTTACTGTGTGGTGTGCAGTTTATTATTTTATTTTTTAATTACTACATTAATGTTGATATAATAAAATGTGTTCCTGGTTTCTCAGTTCCCTTCAGTTAACTTTCAGTTAAGCATAGGTATTTAACTTAAGCATAGGTATTAGCAACACATTTAGAAAACACATGGTTAAATAATGTAATGAAAGCTAGAATCAACATCTCAAATAATATCACATTCAGAGATACACATGCTGAGACAAGGCTTTATAAACAATGCTTCATTTAAGAACTGAAAAGATTAACTGGAAATACTTTGCAACACCAATGTGTTCATAAAACTCAGAATCCATAATTCCATCCTTGAAATACAACTGATTTACAACATTGTTCTATGAAGCCTAAGACCGAGACATCCCCACCACTTCTCTTTCTTTCCAGCATTCAGCAGATTTGTTACAGTCCATATTAAAGCCACTTTCTAGAACCCATGAAGGTCATTTTCCTGTTCACCATACCATTTATGCTTGAAGTCGATGGCAATTATTTTTCTCCATTTGTGCTCAATTTAGAATCTTAATTTCATATTCAAACCATCTTACAATTGAAGTTCTGAACTGGCCCAGGCAAACACAAAGCACATATATCGGACATCCCATTGGTACACGTGTCAGGCCAAGCACCAAGTGTTAGCTGAAACAACAATGCTGAAAGAGCTAGGTGGTCGAGGGTGAGGGTCGAGGTTCCCCTCCTTATCAGAACTAAGTTTATTTTCTTAACAGAATGTTCTGCTTTTTGTTATAGATTAATTGTTAACTGTATAAAATGCACTGCAATACAATAAAACAAGCCTAACATGTAGCATACTTAATATCTACATAGTTTATTTCTTCACAGTTGTTACAAACTCTTTAAAGAAGTTTTATTGAAGGCACTGCCTGCATTTAGAAAAATGTGCTCTTAAGTATTTTGGTAAATAAGCAACAATGATTATTTGAGTTGGTTTACATGAGATTTAGTGACTACATCCAGGCATTTACCCATTATGTTTATATGTTTGCCAGCCATGTACAGTGCATCCGGAAAGAATTCACAGCACTTCACTTTTTCCACATTTTGTTATGTTACAGCCTTATTCCAAAATGGATTAAATTCATTATTTTCCTCAAAATTCTACAAACAATACCCCATAATGACAACGTGAAAGAAGCTTGTTTGAAATCTTTGCCAATTTATTAAAAATAAAAAACAAAAAAGCACATGTACATAAGTATTCACAGCCTTTGCCATGACACTCAAAATTGAGCTCAGGTGCATCCTGTTTCCACTGATCATCCTTGAGATGTTTCTACAACTTGATTGGAGTCCACCTGTGGTAAATTCAGTTGATTGGACATGATTTGGAAAGACACACCCCTGTCTATATAAGGTCCCACAGTTACAGTGAAGGAAAAAAGTATTTGATCCCCTGCTGATTTTGTATGTTTGCCCACTGACAAAGAAATGATCAGTCTATAATTTTAATGGTAGGTGTATTTTAACAGTGAGAGACAGAATAACAACAAAGAAATCCAGAAAAACATATTTCTAAAAAGTTAAAAATTGATTTGCATGTTAATGAGGGAAATAAGTATTTAACCCCTTCGACTTAGTACTTGGTGGCAAAACCCTTGTTGGCAATCACAGAGGTCAGACGTTTCTTGTAGTTGGCCACCAGGTTTGCACACATCTCAGGAGGGATTTTGTCCCACTCCTCTTTGCAGATCCTCTCCAAGTCATTAAGGTTTCGAGGCTGACGTTTGGCAACTCGAACCTTCAGCTCCCTCCACAGATTCTCTATGGGATTAAGGTCTGGAGATTGGCTAGGCTGTGCTTCTTCTTGAGCCACTCCTTTGTTGCCTTGGCTGTGTGTTTTGGGTCATTGTCATGCTGGAATACCCATCCACGACCCATTTTCAATGCCCTGGCTGAGGGAAGGAGGTTCTCACCCAAGATTTGACGGTACATGGCCCCGTCCATCGTCCCTTTGATGCGGTGCAGTTGTCCTGTCCCCTTAGCAGAAAAACACCCCCAAAGCGTAATGTTTCCACCTCCATGTTTGACGGTGGGGATGGTGTTCTTGGGGTCATTCCTCCTCCTCCAAACACGGAAAGTTGAGTTGATGCCAAAGAGCTTGATTTTGGTCTCATCTGACCACAACACTTTCACCCAGTTCTCCTCTGAATCATTCAGATGTTCATTGGCAAACTTCAGATAGGCCTGTACATGTGCTTTCTTGAGCAGGGGGACCTTGCGGGCGCTGCAGGATTTCAGTCCTTCACGGCGTAGTGTGTTACCAATTGTTTGCTTGGTGACTATGGTCCCAGCTGCCTTGAGATCATTAACAAGATCGTCCTGTGTAGTTCTGGGCTGATTCCTCACCGTTCTCATGATCATTGAAACTCCACAAAGTGAGATCTTGCATGGAGCCCCAGACCGAGGGAGACTGACAGTTATTTTGTGTTTCTTCCATTTGCGAATAATCGCACCAACTGTTGTCATCTTCTCAACAAGCTGCTTGGCGATGGTCTTGTAGCCCATTCCAGCCTTGTGTAGGTCTACAATCTTGTCCCTGACATCCTTGGACAGCTCTTTGGTCTTGGCCATGGTGGAGAGTTTGGAATCTGATTGATTGATTGCTTCTGTGGACAGGTGTCTTTTATACAGGTAACGAGCTGAGATTAGGAGCACTCTCTTAAAGGGAGTGCTCCTAATCTCAGCTCATTACCTGTATAAAAGACACCTGGGAGCCAGAAATCTTGTTGATTGATAGGGGATCAAATACTTATTTCCCTCATTAACATGCAAATCAATTTATAACTTTTTTGAAATGCATTTTTCTGGATTTTGTTGTTGTTATTCTGTTAAAATACACCTACCATTAAAATTATAGACTGATCATTTCTTTGTCAGTGGGCAAACGTACAAAATCAGCAGGGGATCAAATAATGTTTTTCCTCACTGTAACAGTGCATGTCAGAGCACAAACCAAGCCATGAAGTCCAAGGTATTGTCTGTAGACCTCTGAGACAGGATTGTATCGAGGCACAGATCTGGGGAAGGGTACAGAAATATTTCTGCAGCATTGAAGGTCCCAATGAGCACAGTGGCCTCCATCATCCGTAAATGGAAAAAGTTTGGAACCATCAGGACTCTTCCTAGAGCTGGCCGCTTGGCCAAACTGAGCGATCAGGAGAGAAGGGCCTTAGTCAGGGAGGTGACCAAGAACCCGATGGTCACTCTGACAGAGCTCCAGCATGTCTCTGTGGAGAGAGGAGAACCTTCCAGAAGAACAACCATCTCTGCAGCACTCCATCAATCAGGCCTGTATGGTAGAATGGCCAGACGGAAGCCACTCCTCAGTAAAAGGTACATGACAGCCCGTCTGGAGTTTGCCAAAAGGCACCTGAAGGACTCTCAGACCATGAGAAACAAAATTCTCTGGTCTTATGAAACAAAGATTGAACTTATGTCTGGAGGAAACCAGGCACCGCTCATCACCTGGCCAATACCATCCCTACAGTGAAGCATGGTGGTGGCAGCATCATGCTGTGGGAATGTTTTTCAGTGGCAGGAACTGGGAGACTAATCAGGATCGATGGAAAGATGAATGCAGCAATGTACAGAGACCTCCTTGATGAAAACCTGCTCCAGAGCGCTCTGGACCTCAGACTGTGGCGAAGGTTCACCTTCCAACAGGACAACGACCCTAAGCACACAGCCAAGATAACAAAGGATTGGCTACAGGAAAACTCTGTGAATTTCCTTGAGTGGCCCAGCCAGAGCCCAGACTTGAACCTGATTGAACATCTCTGGAGAGATCTGAAAATGGTTGTGCACCGACGCTCCCCATCCAACCTGATGGAGCTTGAGAGGTCCTGCAAAGAAGAATGGGAGAAACTTCCCAAAAATAGGTGTGCCAAGCTTGTAGCATTATACTCAAAAAGACTTGAGGCTGTAATTGGTGCCAAAGGTGCTTCAACAAAGTATTGAGCAAAGGTTGTGAATACTTATGTACATGTGCTTTTTTTGTTTTTTATTTTTAATACATCTGCAAAGATTTCAAACAAACTTCTTTCACGTTGTCATTATGGGGTATGGTTTGTAGAATTTTGAGGAAAATAATAAATTTAATCCATTTTGGAATAAGGCTGTAACATAACAAAATGTGGAAAAAGTGAAGCACTGTGAATACTTTCCGGATGCACTGTATGTGTTGTGTGTTCAGTCATACCGCCCCAAGCCCACTAACCCTCAGATGCTCAAATGAAACCACATAACAGAAAATAAATGTACTCTTGGAAATCAATTTAAATTGAATGCTGTAATCAATGTAAATAGTATGTTTATTAGCAATTTTGAATTATAAAATATTTGTATACCTAATGGAATCAAATTATTGAAAATAACTGCTTGGTGGGCAAAAGTTAAAACTCAGATCGTGTTTTTTTATTTTTTTTAATGATTTACAAATTAGAGAGCTCGTATTTTGACCATGAAAATAATTCTTGCAAACTATATATAATCCTTAGTTTCTCAGTTTCAAATTATGTTGTTGCCATGGAGACTATCTGAATAGATGAATGCCTATATTTATAATAACACTTCTGAAAACAAAAAGTGAAAGGTGAATAAAGTTTATTTTTTTACATTCAATCAATCATTTTATATAAAATACAACATGCTGAAAGGAAGAAACATAAATCGTAAGTAATAATGTTGGTGGAAATCACGGAAATGAGAAGGCTGAAGGTAATAAATATAATCAAAAAGCAATAACCTAGTAGCTTAATAGAATCTGAGAGTGCATCCAAATAAGAACAGACAAATTGGTGGTATAAATGATAAAGTTAATTGCAAAACAAATTAAAATCAGATCAAACCTTTGATTAAAGTATCTTAGCATAAAACTTTCCAGTAGATACGTTGGTTTGTTTATTGGAAGAGCTTACCTTCAGTTACTGTACAGGAGGAGGAAATATATGCTGTTGCCGAGCAGTAAAGCATTATGATATACTTTCCAATGTTATATTCTTTAAATCCCCTATTTGTAATAGAATTGGCAGGATTTATATTACAATTACTGTGAAAAGCGTACATTTTATACACTAAATCTGCAAATTGGTTTCATACAGGCAAATTAAGTGTTTATTTAATGTGATTAATTTATTGGTTGTAATTTCCTCCTTGTTGTTAAAATACAAGTCCAGACTATCAATCTACAATGTTGATGACTTTTTAACCTCAATTATCATTCATACATTAATGGAAAAACAAACTGGGAAAATTATGAACATTTTGTTTTGAAGGCAGGAAACATACATCATATGTATTAATATTGTAATATAATATGGAAGTGGGCAAATTAAAATATCCAGCGACAGATGAATGGAACAAAACGCGATTTAAAAGTGTTCACACAAATGTCAGCTGCCATGCAGAGTGCCGGGTACGATAAAAATGTGTCTCATAGCTGCATGAAAATAAACTTGATAAAAAAAGATGATAAAAAGTTACTATTGATTAGAATTGTAATCAAACCTGTCAATATTATCAAGAGCTTGAAGGGATAGTTGGTGGTCGATCAACCATCGACCCACCACTGTGTTTGACCTGGGTTGATAATATGTGGTATGAAACGGTCATGCCCAACCCCTGGGGGAAATCAAAACCCATGTATTGTAGCATAGGGCCAATGTGAATGCAAGCGGGGCTCAACTCAGGGGCCAGTCACCCCAGGGCCACCCTGGGGCCAATGCACCCAGGATTATATGGTGTATTGTGAAAACAGCTATAGAGTGCCTGAACTCCACAGAGTATTTGTGTGAGAATGTGTCGACATGACAGATCTTTGCCATATGTTGCTTCTTCAAGTTCAGTGTCACCTTTTAAATATGAATTACATCCTTGCCACCTGTGTTCAGTAATTTAAATGATCAATATTAAACTGAATACACCAGGTGTCTGTCTCGTTATGAATACAGTCTGAAAGCAATGCATTGTCTTCGCTATTGCAGCAGTGACTACCTCCTACCCTCACCCCCAACCCCTGTTTTTACCTGAGTAGAAAACTATTCTAAATAAAGAGTTCAGATCATTGATTTAAATTAGGATGAACAGCAGGCCTCATACAGTAATCTCTGTAGTATTCAACTAATTATCTCACCCCAGTTTGAGATTTATGCCCATAACAGTACTTGTTTTCAGAACACTAATCAGTTCTCAGTTTATGAGCATACATTACCTTGGATACCTACAGCTTTCAATTTGAGAATTAATCTTCTATGTGGACATTTATTGAACACCTTCTGGAAATTGATAATAGTATGTGCTTTATTGTCATTCAGTGCCATTCTTGGTTCCTTAAAGAAATGTAACTACATAAGTAAACAAGATCTGTATTTCTGTTGCCATCTCTTGTTTCAATAACATTACATGTAATAGAAGTACAAGTTGTTTGTTGAGATTTTTCAGCACTGAGCAGAGTCCTTTTACCAGAGGTATGTATGTGTTAAAAAATAATCCACTACATCTGCCCTTTCCTATTCAGTGTGTACCTTTGATACATTATTACCTTTCAGACACTTTACCACTGTACATTTTTAAGTTGTACTATTAAATGTACCTGATTGTGATTCAGTATATATATATATATATATATATATATATATATATATATATATATATATATATATATAATAGAATAATTATTATTTAGTTATTCTAAAATTTCATTAACATGCCATTTTCTTTCTAACAGAAGAGAAATTTAAGCTACAATACCCACAAGAAGCAACTGATGAATTTAAATGAGGGGCTGAATTGTAATCTGTCTGAATATATTTCAGAAGAGGTAGACATTTCTACACTGCTTCTACATGCAGTCTCCCAACAATTTTGTCTTTTTTGTATTCAGTACAAAAAACACTCATTACATCCAACCTTTAAATCCTCATCTAGGCAAGGTATTAGAGTCAAAATGTGAGGTGGCAATTAATGATCTTTGAAAAAAACAACATTAGGTGTGTGTTACAAAGCATCAAACAAAGACAAGATTCACATAAGGTTGTAAAGTGTATGAAAGGAACTTATACATTTCCCCTTGTAAACATTGGACATTCTCATTCACAATACGCATTAACCCTGGGCATAATACGTTTATGCATTGTTAGAAAAAATAGATATCACATGACTCAAAATGCACTGTAGCATAAAAAATTGAATTACACAACACTTCTCATAAAAGAATGGAGGCTGAAATGATTACCTTCCATTTGTTTCGATACTAAGCAGCTTTATGTGAGGATTAACACACAGGGACTGACATATGTTGACATATAAGATAGACCTAGACATCAAAGATCCACAGTTTAATAATAAATAAATACATACACAGATTTTATATTGCACTAGTGCCTCCGTGCATCCTGGGCACCCAGACTGAACTACAAAATGACTTTCTCAGATAATATCAGAGAATAGTGCCCAGATTAGATAAAACTATGACTTGTATGTATTAAATGAATTGATTGTATGTACTATTTCATATATAGATAGGATAAACTAAATGTTTATTAATGTTTTATCTACCGTTATGAATATATCATGTTCATGGAAGAATTAATAACATGCACATTGGAAGCTGTCCCTGATCAGGTTAGAAGAGGCTTACAAACACCTAGGAAAACATGTGGTCTAATTGTTACCTGTGTAAAGATAATGTATATACAGTAATTTTCATATTCCTATTCTGCATTGAGAATTGTCCACTAGAAGATTGGAAAATGTAATGAATAGCAATTCAAGGTAGGTGTCTTCTTCTCATTCTAAATATAAGGGATTGCAGTATACTACTACTACGAATAATAATAAAATGAGTCTGCAATTATTGTACTCAAGCAGTCCCCACGGGTAAGCAGGCAATTTCCTTTCTTCTTTTCTTTTTCTTTCTTTTTTAACTTGTGAAATTAGTTTATAACTGACTCAACAGCAGAATTTTGACTGCAGGTGAAACTGTGAAGATGTGAACTGATTTGAATTGATTGATGGAATTAAAGAAAGAGCAGTGGCATAAAAGCCTGTCAGTTCTTGTACATGCAGCTTCAGGAACAGCATGCTACTGAATAAGCTTTCCACAGAAAGGACATTGGCTTTCTGTTCTTTACTTCCTTGAGTTGGGAGCAAATACTTCTCTTCACAAAGACTAAGAAACCTGTGAGGTGTGAAATGAGAGGTTTCTCAAAGGTGATAGCAATATTTAGTAACATGTTGTGGTTCTGGGTGAGACAGTTTCCCCACACAATAATACAGCTTTTGATTTTGCCGTTACTGTTTGAATACTTAAACTGTAGTACTGTAGATATTTTACTATATAAATGGCATCAAAAAGAGCTGACAAGGTGGAGCAAAGGCAAATGTGGGTTCATTAAACCAAATCCAGCATGGAAGCTAATAAAAACAAATGGACTGCTCTTAAATACTCCTGACAGCTGAACCCAAGCCCTTAGCACTACCATATTTATTAACTTTTGGAAAGTACATTTTTACTTTCTTACAAATAAGAACAAGACCAGTCATCTCTCCATTGGAGTATTACATAACAATAATAGTAACAACCAGTGAAATATATTTAAGAAAGCATACAGTCAGCACCTGTCTGAACAATCTGACTGGCCCAGATTTAGCTAACTAAGGGCTGAGTCAACAAAAATTAGGTAGACATACCATAGGCATAGGCAGGCAACTCAAGGGAACAGACAAAAGGCCAGGCATGCTGCTGTACCTTCTAGTAGAAAAAAACAGTAGATACTGGCTACAATTTCAAGACATGCATGCACATTCAAATTCTGATAAATGCCTTTTGCAACAGAGAAAATATATACAGTCTATATTTCCATTAAAATCCATTTCTGTTGCAGAAACTGTCAACATTAATCAAAGGAAACCAACACAGTATGAAAACTTTCTCCCAAAATATGGCACACACTGTCAGTGATCTACAATCCTAGTCCTGGAGATCTCTAATGCAGTTACCCCTAAACACCAATTCCAATTCCAACACAAAGACATAACCTTATGTGATTTCTGGATCAGTGTCATTCCTGAGTCTAGATTCAAATTTGCCAACGTTCTTGTGATGTTCTTGCTGACAATGTTTGTATCCACTTATATTTGCAAGTCTGGCTTCTCCACGACGAAACCACATTTGCACGAATGCCTTGATATCGCCACAACTAGCCTGACTTCAGAAGGCTGGCATCTACCCAGCGCTGTCACTTTTTTCATTGATAGGGGAGGTCTTTTATTTTGTTGCAAAGCACAATAGAACTGACGTTGCAAAGCTGTGGATCTTGAACAGTTTTTTTTTTTTTTTTCAAATACAAAACTGTGTAAAATGTCGATCTATGTTGCATTATATTCTTGGTTATGGATGTTATTGTTTGATCTTAAATGTTCACGTATTTAAGGGAGGATTTTTGTTGTAAATTGTAGTCTGACCTGCTGCTGACTCATGTCATTCTCTGAAACTGGCCCATTGTGGAAAACAATCGAGGACCCCTGGGATATTACCTCACAATCAGGAAATGCTAAAGCAGAACTATCTTCAACTTGAAAGGTAATGTAAGGTTGCGGATGAAGCCATGGTTTCCTAAAAGGGAAAATAGTTTTGTGAGGTCACTGTGCAGGCTTATATGGCTGTGCACAGTGACATTGAGCAGTGGCAGGAAGTGGGCCAATTTTTTTCACAGCACACAGGCGCCTATCGGCAGCTTTCTTATGAGGCTTCATCATCCCCTGATTGTTAGTTAATATCCTACATTCCCTTTTGGCAACAATTTTTGACTTGAAAGATACTTCCCTACTATTTCCTACTCAGAAGTCTAGGAAGAACCTTGAGAAAATGACATGTGGCCACTGCAACGTTCTATCACTGATGTTGTCTATACCAGGCTAACCGTACTTGCATGTGTCTGGATAGCACAGCATGTGGTTGTGTAAAGACATGGGGCCCCACATGTTGTTGTAGTTTTTGTGCTGTTGTGTTTCAAGTCCTGTGGAGCACCAGTTAATCCTCATAGTTTATCACAGATAAGTCCATTACATTTCAGTCATTTTTATGATCCCGAGTCCAAGTCATGGATTTATATCGCCAGTAAACACGGTTATGCTCTAACTGGTCCATATTCAACACTGATAAACACATGTATGTAGTGAAACACTATTCGGGCTACAGATTAAATAAGCTTCTCTGACTGCCTCATCTTGTTATGGTAGGAACTATAGTAGTGGGAACAGAAAAACTTCATTGTGCATTGCAGTGGCAGTTTTATAATAGAATATTTAAAATACTACCCAATTTTCTCTCTTCCCTTCTTTAAAATTCACAGTTTGTGCCATCTGCAGCATTCTTACAATAACTTGAAATACTTTCACAAATTCCATTATATTCTGTTCCATTTTCTTGAATTTCTTTTAAATTACCTATATAAATCTGCAGAAAGCATCTGATAATTAAACTCAGTGATGCTTCTGACCATCTGGAATTGAACAAACAATGCATCTGTTTCTGCTGGGAAGCATATGATGTTATAATTTGCAAATGTTTCAAGTCAACAAACAGATATACTTCTGGCTTTAATGTTTCCTTTAAAACCACATGTTGTTAAACAAATATAAATCTGTCCTTTGAAAACAGCAACTTCAAAGTGGACAAAGCAGGAATATTTAAATATTTTCTGACAATACAGTTTTGTTAAGAACTAAGTTTTTAAAGTAAGAAATATATGAAATTACCAAATATGCAATAGCATATACACATGCAAAAAGATGGATGTGTTCCAATAATAAAAAACTACTATATAAGAACAACTTTCTATGAGCAGGGAAAAGCAAACATGAAGCTCATATAAAGCCTCCATATTATAACTTGACTAAACTTGGGGAAATACCATTTTAAAAAACAGCTTTTCAATTTTAAATAGTGAAGAACTAGTTTAAAATGGGGATTGTACAGGAAAAGTGCTTGCTTTTGCTATAACTGTTTTGTGGTTTTATGTCAATACCAAACACAGGTAGTGGTTTTCAGACTGACACATACATGGGTGATGACAACAGAAACAGGATATTAGAGCAAGCATGTGTTCCGGCAGGATAGCTTAAAGGACTAATATAACCCCCATATGCTTATACAAAATAACAATACCTACTTGTGAGGATCCCTGCTGGTTTCACTCTCCTTGGTTTTTTAATTTAAAAAAAAGCATTCTGTAGTTCAGTTTTTAATAATGAATAATTCAGAAGAAGCTTGCTATTAAATTGTCCTGTTGAAGATGTCTAGCTTTTCATGCTACGATTTACATTGATAGTCACATCCACCGAAGCAGAACCACATTTAAAAAGGTCTCATACAAATGTCATTATTGATGATGAACTTTATTATTTGCAAAACTGTACAAAGTTTTCCTTATCCCCAGAATGCTCTACACATCAGTCTGGGTTTCCAATTTTAACAGTAGCTTATGTATGGATATTTTTACTGTGCATTCACTTGTGCAGACCAGAAGTCGATACAAATATTCACATAGATGCGCTTGTACTAAAGCAATCTAGTGTTTAGCTCTTGCTTGTTTGATGTAAATTAAATTCAGCACTGTATACCCTATATCTAAGCCTTGAGCTTTGTGTAATTGCTTCCCACACTGCCTGGATGAAGACATTGGTGAATCTACACAAACAACTTGACTCTTTTCATATGTTGCCTGTTCCTATTCTATACTTCCATTGGATATTAGGCAGATTTCTCTCAGATGTTGGCAACTTTTACTAAACAGAATTTGCCTGGATTATGTTTCTATACACTGTCATATCAGGGTCTTAAAATGTTGTGAATAGAATATGATTATGGTAGCGTAGATAATGTTGCTAGCACAAGACGATCGTATTATCCATCATATTTTACCAACATCATATTTTTACTACACAACCTGTATAAATACGATGGGTCAGTCATTGCCTGCGCTGAATCTCGAGAAACACAGCGTCTCTAATGCTTACTGTGTATTAAGACACAAACAGAGACCACTGCAGCAACTGAGAGAATCGGCTCCAAGAGATTTCAATAGAAGATGTCTGCGCAGCATTTTTTATATGCTTTGTGGTCAGGAAATTATACTGAAACAGAGGATATTTGGGAGGATATCCAACAGCTTTGTAAGTTATGTGATCCATTCCTGAGACATGATGCTCTATCCACAGAGGTACAGGTATTAGTTACCTTCAGAGTCCTTGGCAGTGGTTTATTTCTAAATGTATTGGGTAACACCCTGTCAATGAACCACTGCCCTTAGAAACAACGCTTCATAGTATATTGAGTGGCCAACTGTACAAGAGGATCAATCCATCGAGGAAGCTGTTTACTCAATCAGCGGTTTTCATAATACAGTTGGAGTAGTAGAAGCATTATACCAACGGTCATATGCTATCTGTATATGTTGTTTGGTTAGGAACGTGGGAAACCTGATTGCTGTGAATTATCCAGATGAAATAGTAGCAGTTGCATTTTATATTAAACAGAAGAGTAATCAAACATTGTGGACATCATTTAAGGAAATCTGCGATATTGTAATTGTAACACAATCCATTTGAACAGCTAACCCTTGGCAAAGCAATATGTCAGAATGCCTATAAACAGGACCAGCTCTGACATATCCATAGACCTCAGGTTTCGTAAGCCACACTAAGCATAAATAATTAATAGATCATTTTCAGCCATTGCTACAGGATGTCTACAAGCTTAAACTGGCCAGCAAATTGTGTGTCGTATTTAAAATGTGTAAGATACTTTGTTAAAAAACAATTAATTAAGACATAAACATTAAACAAATGTGCATAAACATGAACAAATGTTATTTTCTTATGGTGTGGCCTTTTCAAGCATTCACATCCAAGGTTTCAAAATGCAATTCTAAATTAATGATCTGGTACAGTTCAACAGAAGCAGATGATTCAAATGGCAATGATTCAGATTGGATGGAATTGGATGTGACTCTAGAAGAAGGGCAAGAAGATATTTTTAACCAACCATTTCTTCTATGGGAGGAAAAATACAAAATACTGTCTTAGAAAGACTGACGTTGTGACGACCGTCTTGGGAAAAGAAAGTGATTACAGTGTTGGGCTCAGTAAATAGACTGGGTGTAGGTAACTGGGCATCTGAGCCAGGGAAAGTATGGAAAAAGGGACATGGATTTATATTTACAGTGGGGGGCAAAGGAAACCAAACAAAACTCTAGCCTACCTCCACTCCTTTACTGTGCCTCTCCACACATATCCAACAAATAATACAAATCAATATCCCTAATTTCTTCCCCTCAACATAATAAGCAATCTGAGTGTCACATCAGAATTACAGAGAGCTCCATTAGGATCAAAAATGTATTTAGAGTATACTATAAAATTGTATTTTTCACATGGGTTTGCTTTCCTGCTTCACTTGTTTTGAGATGTATATTTTGTTTTTGTTTTCAGATATATTTTTCGGTTATTTTTATAGAGTTTATTTTAGTTTATTTTTTCTTGTGTCCTTTTGTTCTGTGTGGGTACCTACAGAAGTTTGGATGAAAACTGATTTAGCAGTGGATAAAGTTTGTGTGAATATATATATATATATATATATATATATATATATATATATATATATATATATAGATATAGATAGATAGATGCACACTGTGAAAAAGCAATAATTATGATCATTATGTTTTTTGTAGGTGATGCAGTTACCTCAGACTGGAGTGCTGGGACCACATTTATTTTTAATTGACTCCTATTATACAAAAGAAAATACTAATTACTTTGCTCAGATTTTACTAGAATAAGAACCTTTTAACATGCAAACACTTTCAATTCTGAACATAATTTTTTGGACCCCAGAATGATTCTAGAACCCTCTGGTAGATTCCTTAGAATTTCTGTCAAACATTTAGATTCTGGCCGTGATGATCATTACACAATAATATAAATATATAATTACAATTTGTTTTTTTAAAGGACAAAACAGTCTTTGTAAGGTATAAATGCTTGATTTACTTTCACAAATGTAGATACTTGTCAACACATTTTTTAACATTTTTGAAAAACCATTTTTTATCATTCTATTTACATATAGACCTATTTACTATAAGACATTTCATATGTATTTTGTATATACATAGATAATCTTTCTTTGAAATATACCTTGACAAATTCAAATGGTTTCCTCTCTGTGAATGTGGGATTCTTTACTTGCACAAACAATCTTCCCTGTACATGAATCTCTGTTGTTGAAAATGAGAAAAGAAATAACTCTGTCTTCAATTCTTTTCATGCAGCCATGGACACAATAACACTTCATGTTGTCTAGGGAAACTATTATTACTATCAAGGAGTAAAACTGTGAAACGTTAATCCCCAGCTTAACGCCTGGTGCTTTTGTATTTTTACCACTGTATTTGCACCATCCAGGAAGTAATGACATGAAATACCTGAAATAACTCACATGTCGGCTTTTGACATCTACCATCATATGGTGAGTTTTACCTTTTAAAGTGTTAAAAGTGGCTTATTTGGTAGAATCAAACTGGGAAAATGCCATATAACTTATATATACATTAATTACAACTTATAATGACGCACAAAACCATAATTTTAGGAACTGCGCTAGTTCCCCTTTAAGAAGTGCAGTACAAATTAGAAGTGAACTGGCCCTTAACTCTGCCAGGAAAAAGAGTCAATAAGGAATTGCTCAATATTATGATCTCACCACTAGAAAGAAAGAAAAAAATGAGCAGCATAAAATAATGAGATTTACAACATGCCCTGGGCTTTCTCATTAGACGCATCTAACGGGCACAAAAAAAAAAAAGGACAGAAGGTGGCGGTGCTGAATCAGTAGTAAAGTGGGAGTTTCGGGATTAGGTTATTATAATTGAATGCCCTGGACTTCATTATTTAGGGGTTACCAAAAACGTGACTGGAGAAAAGGAAATGTTACGTAGTTTACTTCAGGCCAGGGGAGCCCTACAATATCCATATATAAACAGACAACTACTGAAACAGTGCTTATTTTTAAACTTTTAAAATTTTTTAAAGGGCTAATGTGTAATTTTATTTAAAATAATGACCCCCAAATCACTGCCACATGTAATTTGAATGGTTGATGTATTGGAGGGGTAACATCATATACTCTCCATGTTTCCATCATTGTTCTAGAACGTTTTAATTTGATCACATATCCATATAGTGTGTTTTGTAGGGGTATGTTTTCAATTATCACCATATCTGGTATTGACAAAGTTTTTAAATCTCTGTTTCTCTTAACAATTTACTATATATAAAAAATACAGTCCTAAATTGCATTTAGCTTTAATACCCTACTGACAGTTTTACAGTTTTACTGACAATATTTTACAGACACTCACTGGTAATTAGTAAATTATACACATGGCAATAGTCCTGGCATATACCAAACTCTTTGCAAGCTAATGGCCTACTCCCATTCACCCCCACTCCATAAATTAAACAAAAATGTCTTGTGGAATTTATAGTGTAAAAAAACAAAGATAAAATATCAGTAAGCATGGTTCTGCTTAATGAAAAGGGAGGCACTCCCAAAATCAGGTTAATGAGTTGGCAAGAATAATGAAAATTATTGTCATGTAATATCTGATAAATATACAAATTAACTGCAAAAAATATGAATATAGTAAATTAAATACAGATGTAAACATTGTATTGTATTGTTTTGTTTTAATGTATTATTTTTCAAAGTAGGACATTCCCTGGTTGCTCTACTTTCCTCTGCCTCTAGAGCAGCAATTTATTTCTTGAAGTGTGGTGCCCAGAACTGTACACAGTATTCCAGATGAGGTCTAATTAGTGCATTGTACAGTCTTAACATTACTTCCCTTGTTTTAAATTCTACACTTGTAAATTAAGGCATTACTTCTTCTCATTCTACTCCCATAGTGTAATTATAGTGGACATTTGTGTTATCTGCATGTAATACCTTGCACTTGTCCACATTGAATTTCATCTGCCAGGTGTCGGCCCACTAAATATTATTTGAATAACCTGTGCTGCTGTGATTGTATCTGCTGAGCCACCTCTTTTAGTATCATCTGTAAATTTGACAAGTTTGCTAACAATCCCAGAGTCCAGATCATTAATATAGATTAGAAAAAGCAAAGGCCCTAGTACTGATCCCTGTGGAACTCCACTAACAACCTCACTCCAGTTAGAAGCGACTCCTCTAATCGACACCCTCTGTTTCCTATACAGTGGCTCTCAACAGTATTCACCCGCCTTGGACTTTTCCACATTTCAATGTGTCACAACATTATTATTATTATTATTATTATTATTATTATTATTATTATTATTATTATTATTATTATTATTTATTTCTTGGCAGATGCCCTTATCCAGGGCAACTTGCAAAATATAAGTGTGATAAAAAGTGCAAAAATACAGTTCAGTACAAGGCATCAAATATTACAAATTCAGATTTACATAATACAAAGCATAATACATTATACAAATTCCAATTTACACAAGTGAATACAAAAACTGAGGTCTTACATCCTGGAAAGTATAAGCTAAGTGCAGTCAAGGGCTATAGGAAAGGGAGCAAAGGGGAAATCAATAATTCAAGTTCTAGTAACACAAGAAGCATGATAACACTTAAAGTGCTATCTTACAGGAGAGTAAAGGACTAATATTACAAGTACTGTCTGAAAAGATGTGTTTTGAGTAAGCACTGGAAGGAGGTCAGGGTTTTGACTTCAGTGGGAAGGTCGTTCCACCACTTAGGGGCCAGGGATGAAAAGGAGCAGCTCTGAAGAAAGGGGAGTCACAAGCTCTTTGACGTCTGATTGGCACACTTTTATTATTATTATTATTATTATTTTTTTATTTTATTATTATTATTTTTTTTTTTCTTGGCAGACGCCCTTATCCAGGGCGACTTACAACATAAGTGCAAAACAAAGTGCAAAAATACAATTCAATAAAGGCAGCAATCATTAATTCAATTTACATAAAACATAGCAATTCAAAATATAATACATTTTACAACTTCTAGTTTACAATTTACAGTAAGTGACGTCATACATCCTGCACAGTGAAAGCTAAGTGCTGTCAAGATGTAGGGTCTCAGTCAAGGGCTACGGGAAAGGGAGCAAGGAGGAAACAATCAAAAACGCAAGAAGCATAATAAAACTCTGTGAAGTGCTATCTGACGGGGGTTAAAAGGACTAATATTACAAGTACTGTCTGAAAAGATGTGTCTTTAGTAAGCGCCGGAATGAGGTCAAGGACTCTGGTGTTTTGACTTTGGTGGGAAGGTCGTTCCACCATTTGGGGTCCAGGGATGAGAAGGAACGGCTCTGGAGGAAGGAGAGTGGAGAGGAGGCAGGGTTAGTCTTCCAGGAGGGAGTCGCAGTAGTCCAGGCGGGAGAGGACCAGTGACTGGACGAGTAGCTGAGTCGAGTAGTCGGTGAGGAAGGGATAGATTCGGCGTATGTTGCTCAGGAAGAATCTGCAGGTGCGTGTCAGCGTGGTGATGTGCTGGGTGTAGGAGAGCACAGGATCGAGGGTGACTCCTAGATTTTTAGCGGAAGAAGAAGGAGAGAGTGTGGTGGATTCCAAGGGGATCGAGATGGGGAGGTCAGCAGAAGGGGAGGAAGAGTGGGGGAAAAACAGGAGATCTGATTTGGAGAGGTTGAGCTTGAGGTGGTGCGAGTGCATCCAGGCGGAGATACCAGACAAGCAGGAAGGGATGCGAGAAGGGATGAGAGGGTCAGAAGAGGGAAAAGACAGGAAGATCTGGGCATCATCAGCATAGAAGTAGTAGGAGAAGCCATGGGATACGATGAGGGGGCCCAAGGAATGAGTGTAGAGAGAGAACAGGAGGGGGCCCAGGACAGAGCCTTGGGGCACGCCTGTGAGGAGAGGTTGGGGTGTGGATGAGGAACCTCGCCATGTCACTTGGTAGGACCGGTCACTGAGGTAGGAGGAGAACCAGGTGAGGGCAGTCCCAGAGATTCCAAGGTCAGCGAGGCAGGAGAGGAGGATGGAGTGATCAACGGTGTCAAATGCTGCAGAGAGGTCAAGGAGGATGAGGACTGAGGAGAGGGAGGCCGCCCGAGCACAGCTGAGGGAGTCAGTGACCGCCAGGAGAGCCGTCTCAGTGGAGTGAGCTGTGCGGAAGCCGGATTGCAGAGGATCAAGGAGTGAGTGTTGGGACAGAAAGTCAGAGTGCTGATGGTGGACCGACTGCTCTCGAGTCTTTGAGACAGGAGGGATAGTTCTGAGGAGAGGTGGCATCAAGGGTTGGTTTCTTGAGGAGTGAGATGACAGTAGCTTGTTTGAATGAGGGGAGAAAACAGCCAGAGAGGAGTAAGGAGTTGAGGAGGGAGGAGATGAAGGGGAGAAGATCAGGAGCGGTCGCTTGGAGGAGGCGAGAAGGGAGAGGGTCCAGGGCACATGTTGTAGGTTTGTGATGTAGGAGGATAGCGGAAACTTCAGCATCTGAGAGAGGTGAGAATGAAGAAAAGGAAGCTTGATCGGTGGGAGGTTTGGGTGTAATAGGAGAGGAGGGGGGACTGTTGAAGAGCCTGTGTAGCAACATACACAAGGCAAGATTTGAAGCTACTAATCAACATCTACTGTATTACATGATTACTGACTGTACCACAATATATAGATTAATAATTTATATTTTAAATGTGAATTGAATTTCACTTTTGTGATCCATTTAAAAATAGTGTATGTCGTGCACCTCACATACACGTTTCTGACAAAATCTTAACAAAGTTGTGCATGTCTTGTTTTCTTTTTAAATGTGTAATCATATATGTTTTACTTTTGTGTCATGATCGCATTTGCAGAGAGTGCAGCACACATTTGTGTTGTTGTTCTATCCCAATATTGTGTACACCAGTGTTTGAATTATGTCAGAGGTCTTGGGGGGGTTCCCAAGGTGGGTGGGAGGGGGATAACACTTTGAGGTAAGGTGTAACAAATCTGGCATTAATTAAGAACTATAATATATTAGTTTACCTGTTATTTCACAAGTATTAACAGGCAGGCCCTGACATTCACCTTAATGTACACAATCTGTATGAGGATAAATAACTTTTAAACTTTCTTACAACCTGTTTTATTATTTCAAAATTGTCTTTATCAAATACTGTTACTTAAATATAAACATGTGGTGTAATTATCCTTAATGTATACAATGAGGTAGTAAAGAAAAACAACACAATTAAACTGTTAAACATAATTAAACAAATCAGCCTCCATTTTGCAAGAAAACATACACCCCAAGGCAGTGGTGTATAAAAATGTTAGATAAAAAAATATCAGCTAGCGGCTATGTTACAAACTAGCTGCTGTTCAGTACAAAGGTGAACAATTGGATAGGTATAGTAACTAAAGCCAATGTCAAATATTTCTGTTATGGGTGGTCCCTTATCACTTATGGAGGGGCCTGGTCCCCCCCTCAATTCGAACACTGAGCCTGACATCTACGCCTTGAAGTCTACTATGACCCCCTTAATAATAATGGAAAGGGGTATTTTTCACCCTAAGTGGGGTCCCATAATTGGCCCTTCAAGAGATTTCTGATCTGTGTTGCCCTTCTTTAATCCCAACCCAGACAACTTGCTACCCGACAAAGAAAAAATAAAGACCCCTACATAGCCTTATTCCTTGCTATTCCTTTGCTATTGGCCTTTCCCCACCAATTAAAAAAAGTGAGTGTTGCCATCCTAAAAGATTAATCTAATTTTAGGCTGAAAACTGTACAGAACGTACTTCTATATGTCTAAATGTCTTCTAGATTAGTGAATCCTGTGGCACATCCCATGGTTTACATAGAAAACTGAATTTCATAATGTGCCACTGTGAAAAGCCATGCCTAATTGCAATGACATGTGAAAAACAGGTATTCAGCTCTAACAAGACATTTTAGAAGAGAAAGTGTTAACAGTTGCTTCTTCATAATAATAAGAACAACAACAACAACAACAACAACAACAATAATATTAATGTATGGCTGTCAATTGATTCCAGATACAATTTATACTCCAATTGCTTTGTGTCTGAGAATTTAACACAAATAATAAAACCAAACAGAATATTTGTGGGACATTTCAATACGTATTGCTTTATTTTTTTTCTGGAGGGAAGAGAATGTACAGATCACTCTCTGTAATGCAGGGGCACAGGATTGCTAATAATATAATAGTAATGTAACAAAACATTTTCTTTTTCCATGTGTTATAATGAATATGTTTTACTATTCAAACTTTGTGACACACTTTTACAAGAAAGTCTTAAGAAATATACGAAGCAGTAGAACCATCTTCAAAGACCTGGCTAGTGAAAAAACCTTAAACAACAGCTGAAACAATTTCTTATCTATGTTAAGGTATTTGTAGTTGTAAGAGTGTAAGAGTGTTTTTATGTTTCCTTAAATAATTTAGTTCATGTCTGTAAATTGCAATCCTTTTCTTTAATTACATTCTTTGTTTTAGTACTGAAAGTGCTTGATTTAATGTAAAATATTGTACTCAAAGTGCTTGATTTAATTTAAACCATTGCTAAGTCAGATCAAATCAGTTCAGGTTACCAAAAAAGTAGTGTTACATAATAAAAACAAATCAATAAAGTAGTTTTACTGTCTAAAATCAATATAGAATCAAGTCGTTAACTAAACATTTACACTGAAGAATGTGTTTTTAACTGCATTATATAAAATACTGATATGTTTTTCAGTTCTTTGTGCGAAAAAAAAGACGCCATTTGCAGTCTTCTGTTACATGAAAAATAATGTACACTGAGTGAATGAAAATGCCAATTTTAGAACAACTATATAGATGACACCTTTGTTCTGGAGGGTTGTTAAATCTATTCTTCCGGCAAGTGCAAGTAGGTTTTAGTGCTTTCATTTATGAACATCTTTTGAGACTTTTTTTTACTTGATTAACCTTGCTTTTGCAGTGAACATATCATTGTGGATCAAGTTTGAAAACTTTACCTCTGTTGATCATAATCATGGGGAATATGTGGCATACTGATTGACATTGTTATGCTCATCAGGCAGAACCTCAGGAAAGGAAATGTGTAACTATCTGTGACAGATAATATTAATTCACTCAGGTATAGAAACGTTATAGGGGTGTCAGACAGTTTTACAGCTTCCACTGCATACAAGATGAGGGACTTGTCTGTTTTATAAGTTTTATGTTCACTGTGTGCCAGTGTTGCATAAAAACACAGATGAGTAATACAGGAAAAACTTAAAAAGGGTCTACAACTAAAGTATTAAGTAAATAATAGTAATATATATACCTACATGCATATGTTTGTGTGTGTGTGTGTGTGTGTGTGTGTGTGTGTGTGTGTATCTATACAGTATTCAAATATGTGCACACACTTCATTTGAAACAGTAATTCGGTTACTTTTATTTTTTTAGAAAATAAATCTTTAAATCGTCTTTATTTATCGATGATATTGATATCAGTTTGTTGAGCATTGATTCAGCCAAGAGAAACAGCTTGAAATAACAAGATGGTATCGAAAAAACACATGAATGTATAGATAAATAAAGTGACATAATTGAAAGAGTGATGTTGCATGTTCAATTGCATGGACAACAAATCACAGTAAATAAATTACATAATGAATCCCAAAAGACAAAAAAATAAAATAAAAAAATGAAGAAGACCAAAGAGAGTGGGAGGGTGAGATACATTTTACTGAAGTAGATAAAAAAGAGTTGGACCATTCAATCAAATGCTAATGATAATGATCCTGATGATTTTATATTACAATGAAAATGCCAGTGCTACAAAAAAAGGTTGGAAAATATTTTTAAATCAGTCCATATCCTCTAAGAGTTCTCCATAATTCACTTCAGCAATAATTTGTATTTATTTGAGCTGAAACCCCATCTCTCCTACTTGCATAGGCCTTCTTCAGAGTATATATATATAAAAAAAAAACACAATTGGTAACAAGGGGTGAGAAAAATAAAAACCTCTTGTAACCCCTTGCAGCCAAGTACTTAAGAGCCTGATAACATCACTAATGACAACCAGGGGGTCCTATAGTTAAAAGCGTGCAAGAGAGAGCTGTTCTCCTTTTACTGACGTTTGTTGCTAATTGTTATGCATCTCTCTCACCATCTTTCTACAGTCTACTACAATCTCACGTCCTACTTATGTCTTTAAAGATTTATTTCTGCTGTTGTGTTGCTATTCTAATTGCGATTGTGGTTAGTTTAGTTTCTCTCGTTTCTCTCTGTTCAACTTTGAAGTCGGTATTTCTAGAGATTTACATATTCCCAGTACAATGATCTATTGTTCAGCCTATACCTGCTCGATTTTTGGTGACTGCATTTTTCCTCCTTCCTGCTGTATTTCCATCTATTTATTCCTGTTTATAATACTTATGTTTTACAACATAAACATGCTGATTTTGTTTTTCTTTATTTTTTTATTGCTACACTAATGTCTCTGGGTATGTCTCTTTTACCCCTTTTCCACTGGCATGGTGAAGCAATTTACCCGCTGGCAATTTTGTTGAGCCGACCTTGAACCAGGCCATGAATTTTCGGCCCTGCTCCTTACCTATTTAAATACTGGTAAAACATTGTAGGATTGATCTATACAAATAAGTTTAAATAAAATAATGTGTTACCTGTTTCTGTATTTCAAGCAAAAGCCCTTCGTCATCTGTAAGAGGTCATTAACTTTGGGACTTGGACATATTTACATATATTCCTTATTGTAATATTTTTGTTTTAACAAGATTCGACCTGTATTTTATTTTACAACGCTAAATGCTAATATTTATTTTCACAATGTTATATATAGGTCGATATACTATTACATAATTATTATTATTATTATTATTATTATTATTATTATTATTATTATTATTTCTTGGCAGACACCCTTATCCAGGGCGACTTACAACATAAGTGCAAAAATACAGAGAAGTACAAGGCATCAATCATTACAAGTTCAACTTAGCTAAAACATAACAATTCAAAATACATTTTACAGATTCCAATTTACAATTTACACAAGTACAGTAAGAGACTTCCTACATCCTGGATGGTGAAAGTTAAGTGCTGTCAAGATGTAGGGTTACAGACGAGGGCTACAGGAAAGGGAGCAAGGAGGAAAACAATCAAGAACACGAGGAGCATAATAAGCTGAAGTGCTATCTAGCAGGGATAGAGGACTAATAATACAAGTGCTGTCGGAAGAGATGCGTCTTGAGTAAGCGCCAGAATGAGGTCAAGGACTCTGCTGTTTTGACTTCGGTGGGCAGGTCGTTCCACCACTTAGGGGCCAGGGATGAGAAGGAGTGGGCTCTGGAGGAGGGAGAGTGGAGAGGAGGCAGAGTTAGCCTTCTGGCACTGGAGGAGCGCAGTGGTCAGGAGGGGATGTATGGAGAGACGAGTGACTGAAGGTAGCTTGGTGCAGTGTGGTTGAGACAGCGGTAGGTGAGGGTCAGAGTCTTGAACTGAATGCGTGCCGCTATTGGGAGCCAGTGGAGGGAGCGGAGCAGTGGAGTAGCGTGTGCAAATCCTGGCAGAGAGAATACCAGAGAGTTCTGGATGAGCTGGAGTGGGTGGGTAGTGGATGCAGGCAGGCCGGCCAGGAGGGAGTCACAGTAGTCCAGGCGGGAGAGGACCAGTGACTGGACAAGTAACTGAGTCGAGTAGTCGGTGAGGAAGGGACGGATCCTGCGTATGTTGCTCAGGAAGAATCTGCAGGTACGCGTCAGCGTGGTGATGTGCTATGAGTAGGAGAGCGCAGGATCGAGGGCGACTCCTAGATTTTTAGCGGAAGAAGGAGAGAGTGTGGTGGATTCCAAGGGGATCGAGATGGGGAGGTCAGCAGAAGGTGGGGAAGAGTGGGGGAAAAAGAGGAGATCTGATTTGGAGAGGTTGAGCTTGAGGTGGTGCGAGTGCATCCAGGCGAAAATGGCAGACAAGCAGGAAGAGATGCGTGAGGGGATGAGAGGGTCAGAAGAGGGAAAAGACAGGAAGATCTGGGCATCATCAGCATAGAAGTGGTAGGAGAAGCCATGGGAAGCGATGAGGGGGCCCAGGGAGCGAGTGTAGAGTGAGAACAGGAGCGGGCCCAGGACGGAGCCTTGGGGAACACCTGTGAGGAGAGGTTGAGGGGTGGATGAGGAGCCTCGCCATGTCACTTGGTAGGACCGGTCACTGAGGTAGGAGGAGAACCACGTGAGAGCTGTCCCAGAGATCCAAAGGTCATCGAGGCAGGAGAGGAGGATGGAGTGATCGATGGTGTCAAATGCTGCCGAGAGGTCAAGGAGGATGAGGACTGAGGAGAGGGAGGCTGTCCGAGCGCGGCTGAGGGAGTCAGTGACTGCCAGGAGAGCCGCTTCAGTGGAGTGAGCTGTGCGGAAGCCGGATTGCAGAGGATCAAGGAGTGAGTGTTGGGACAGAAAGTCCGAGAGCTGACGGTGGACCGCCCGCTCGAGAGTCTTGGAGAGGAAGGGAAGTAGGGAGACAGGGCGGTAGTTCTGAGGAGAGGTGGCATCAAGGGTTGGTTTCTTGAGCAGAGGGATGACAGCAGCTTGTTTAAATGCAGAGGGGAAACAGCCAGACAGGAGTGAGGAGTTGAGGAGGGAGGAGATGAAGGGGAGAAGATCAGGAGTGGTTGCTTGGAAGAGACGAGAAGGGAGAGGGTCCAAGTCGCATGTTGTGGGTTAAATAAAAGCTAAATAATCACAGCCTACACAGTGAAACGCTTCTGATTGCAGACAGGGCGTGTCGAGTGCGCTTGGTTACTGGCTGAATTCACTAACAAACTAACAAACAGTCGCTGCTTTTCCGACAATACAGGTGCAAGATATACAATTCGTAGCTAAACAACAAACCACGTATACAGTCTATGTAACCTAACTAAACGAGGAAACGCGAGAGAAAGCGATACTTAGCTGCGGCGACTTGAGCGACTTCTCAGCTGGCTTGTCCAAGAGTCCAGTGGCAACGACACAAGACACCGGCTAATTTAAGCTGTATTAGACAATAAACTCACAAGGCTGGTCAAGATGGCCCTCCCTCCTACGCAGGACTGCTAATAGCACAATTACTGGCCGCTTAATATCTGAATACAGACAAAGATAGTGCCAGACACACGCAGTTACACTGAACAATAGCTCGTAGTAATGTTAAATAAATGCTAAATAATCACAGCCTACACAGTGATTATTATATATAAGACTGTTAATCACAGCCTACACAGTGATTATTATATATAAGACAGATAATTATATATAAGACTGTTTCAGTGCATGCTGGAATACATACCTATACAAATTATTGATTTTGGATAATTCTTTTCCCTTCATCCCCTGTCTTTGTTTTGTTTATTATTGAATTGTTTATTGTATATGGGAGTGAAAAAGTGAAGTTTGGAGCAGCAGAAGTGTAATAGCTATATCAGCCCTATATAAATAATGTAAATATTGTAATGATTTAATTAGCAATGTTTTATATTTTTCTCTGTATAGTCACTATGTATTGCTGTAATTACATTCTTTCTCTTTGTGCCATGTATGTTTCTATATCTGTGTAGTTGGTGCAGGATTCTGGTCTTGTGCTTAATCTCCCTCTTCTCTGCACTTTATTGAGTCTTGGTTGTGATTCCACCTTTCGTCTTAGTGTACAGTAATTTCTGTTTTCTTCTTTTCTTAATCTATAACCTCATTCCTTCTTTGGGGTGGGGATATCTCCCAGGAGTGGAACTGTTAGAACATATATATTTTGATTGCTGTAGTTGTAATTGTTTAAACTATGCACAGATAAAAGCATTTGTCCATGTGTAAAAGCATGGTAAAATGCACTATTCTGCTTGGAATTTGAAACCAAGAAATGTAAAACTTTTTCATCAACATCATTTCAGAAGTAACAACCACAATTATTTAATAGGCAAATGTCCATAATGACCTTTTGGAAATGCCAAAAGCAGTGCTTGATAACATCCTAGAAAGGTTATGAATGAGAGATGGTCCATTTTGCTCATTTCGTTTTAAGCTAATCAATCCTAGAATTTAATTCAGCCATTATTTTAAGGAACCCCTGAGAGCTTGTTCAATCTAGTTCTCATAACTCTTCCATACAAGTTTCATTCACTAACTCTTGCATTACTGGTGATGCAAACTAACTTTTTTTAAGTTGTTAGCGTGCATCACCAGTAATCTTTAAAACACATCACATGAAACCAATTACATGTTTTTTTTATGATGTGGTTTTAATAAGACCAGGTAAAGAAAACTACTGCCATTATTAAATCAGTTATTGGAGCACTAAAACTGTACTTAACAGTGGTTATCATGATAATAGGTTAAAATTCATACCTCAAGAATTTAGACTACAGAGACTACTGTAAAATTGTCATGTCATGTACCACTCATTACCTAAATCTATATTCTGTAACAGTTAGTTATTTTAAAGAACATTTAATAAAACACTGTATGCATTCCCTAATCCAACAAATGTGACAGCAATGTGAGTTCACTGTTAGCCTAGAATGTAACATTAAATTGCTGGTGATGTTGGTGATATACTTTTGATATGTTATTATTATTATTATTATTATTATTATTATTATTATTATTATTATTATTATTTTTATTTCTTGGCAGACACCCTTATCCAGGGCGACTTACAACATAAGTGCGTATGTGTATAAAAAACTAAATAAGCTATTGGCCAATTTAGTTTCTTTCCTACTAAAAAACATTACATCTTTTCCCCCTTCTTTATTGTGTTAGTATACATTATTATGTATTATTTATTTATTGGCAGACGCCCTTATCCATTCTTACTAAGATAAAGAAAATTAAAGTATTCTCAGGGCTAGCATAAGTAAAATGCTTTCAGTTGATATTGATTGTTTTCCACTACTTGGCTTAAAAATATCAGAATCAGAAAAATACTGGTTTGAAAAACACTTGGTGGATATCCTTATATGTATATAAAGCATGCCTTGTGGCAGTCAAAATACAACTAAAGCTTAGCTTCCTGACATATAACTGAAGTTTTCTAATCAAATTATAATTTCATAATCTTTCTGTAAGTTGAAGTCAAGGAGAACGATACATCAATTTCAACACTTTCATCCACCTGCCAATCACATAATAAGACTACATTACTTGATGGCAGATTGATGTTTGACAGAGACAGCTTTTGCAAAACATTGAATTATGTAGAAAACACAAGTTGTGATAGGAGTATAGGAGCTGTAATCTGAGATATGATGGTGTGTTAATGTTGATTACATTTGGGCCAATGTTTCTGTGTTTCAGTTCATATGTAAAATGGTGTATATGAACGCCAATATGTTGAAATACAATACCTTCACCCACCTTGCTGACTGTATTGCACAAAGATGAAGATTTAAATCTTTGTCTGTCTGCACTGCTATTTGTTCAACATATCAATTCCAAACCTACTGTATGTACTGTACATAATTCTAGAAATCTTTTACCTGGTTTTATCATCCCATACTCTTTCCTCTCGGGCATGAAAAATTCAAACATTGTTTCATGTGTCCAGAACCAGGCATGAGAGATTCAGATTTCTGGCAGAATTCTAACATTTAAGTGATCCTATTGGCCATTTTTCATTAAAAAAACATAGGAAGGAAGTGTACTTTGTATAAGATGGGAAGATCTTCTTTGTCTTCTCTCTTGTGAACAATGAATGACAGTTGTATTGTTCCATTTATGTGTATTGTGTGGGTGTGGGTGAATCCACCACTTTGACCAGTAGTTTAATAAAATTATAAATCATAAAGCAAAACAACAAAAACAAACAAAATGCATTAACACTTTTGCATTAACACTTTTGCATGACTGGATTAGAAAACAAATTAATACAATTAAATTAATACATACAATTCTACAGAAATGTATTCAGTATCTCTCTTTTTATTTGCTTCTTTTTGGTATAGATAGAATCCGTAGGGGCTGTGTACTACCTACATATTTTTATACTATGACAGCAAATCTTACCATCACTGCAAAATCATATTTTTTTTTCTGCTAAGCATTTCAGCTGTCAAGGGAAAAAAATTACACAACAGGACTAGATAATTCCACTGCTAGAAGGGATTTAGGTCCTTGAAAACCACACAATTAAGAACATTTTGTTCAGTGTATTAACTTTTAAACAAGACAATTATTGACATCCTTACCAGGAAACCTTTGTAAAACACAATTCAGAAAGGAGGAACCAAGAACTGTTGATCTGGATGAAAAATATATATAAATAAATGATTAAAGTCAGGTGACTGGAGAGATTGCTACATATTTTACAACACCTATTGTTCTAATTCCTGTCTCTTTCTTCAGACCTAGACTACATCTGCATGTGTGTTTAGGATAATTATCAGACTGAAAAACAAACATGTCAAATACCAGTAGCAAGTATGTTGTAATAGTGCACCAAAGAATGGGATAATAATGTGTTTTTCTATGGTTTGTACACAAGCACATTACCAAATCATTTTTTCTCTCTTACATACTGTTTTGTCTGTGAGATTAAAAAGAAAACAACTCATGTGTTCATAAAACTGTTGTCAAAGTATTTTTGACCTACTGACATAGTAGATTGTATAATATATTGTATAATGTGTTTGTGTATATGTATGTATGCATATAGTATCAGTTACCTTATTACACAAAATCAGTAACATGATTCTCATGATGATACATTGGTCTAAAATGCAGAAAAAAGATAAGTGTAATGCAATAATTTGTCTTAATGATTATTAAATTAAATACAACTTCTGATCTCTAATTCAAATAAATGTTCCATTCCAAAAAAATTATACGAATTAAGTAGTAATCTTGATGATAATTTTCAGAAGCAGAGCGAAAGGAACTGTGGGAGAAGTACTGACAATATGGGTTTTTGTGGAAAAGTAGGAATTTTATAATCAAATTACATTCAATATAGGTGTCTCAGGTATTATCCACAAAGGCATTGGCTACTTATTTGTAAAATACTAATCATCCATATACATAATTATGCAATGAATAAAACATACAGAAATACAAATGTTTCAAAATTAAAGGTCTCAGCATTGATTCCATTATGTAAACTGTTGCCATCCCTGTGTCTAAGTGTCACAATTTAACTTTGATGGCTTTATTTGTTATCATAAAATATTATGCAGATAAATAATCAGGAAAAGGGGACAAATGAAGTTGATAAGCCTAATTAAAATTAAAATATATTTTATGGACATTTGGTTGTAAGTGTTTGAGACTGGGCTGCACTGATTGTTGTACACTTACCTGTCAGTTCCATTAATATTTAATACTTAAAAGAAGACTCATACTTTATTCATTCGTAACTGAAAGCTTTTATGTATTGTGTGCACAAATTGTTAAACAGAGAAACTGATGACCTGGAATGTAGAAGTATATTGCATGTGACAGCTGTGACTAAAGCAAAAGAAATCATCATTTTCTGACCACAGCAAAGAATAATTCATGTGACACTGAGATTTAAATTAAAAAGAAAATCACATGTTTTATTATTCCAAGAAAATACCTTACAGGCTTTTCTATATATGTTATGTAATATCCAGGCATAACGAAGAATTTTAATACATATGCCAAATGAAAATCAAATATAACATTTATATTTTTAATATTTCAAGTGAAAGCCTCTTACAGTGTCACAGATATGTATAACATTGAATGACTCATTTAGCATAAGAATTACAAAGGCCAGTAAGATACCTAAGTGTTTTTCACACTAATTATAAAATAATTGACAGCTATTTTTAGTGGTATCAAGGTTGTTATAATTTCAGTGTTTGTCATTTTTATTTATTTATTTAAGTTTTTTTCTCTGATAAACACCAAATAACTGAATCAACGAATATATAAAAATGTAATATTACAAACATGTTTTTTCTATTTTATGTAATTTTGAATGAGAATGTAAACATCATTCTATCACAAATGTCTCATTTGAAGACTCTGTATATGTTTTATATTGATGTTAGCATTAGAAATTGTTTGTATACAGACTCAGCAAATTAGCTTTATCTAGCCTAGCAAAACTAACATGGTGGTTGTTAAAGATACATCCTATTGAAATTATTCTCTCTGCTTCCACTTCTGTTTAATCTATGATAAGGGAAATGGTCCGAATGTATCGCCCATGGGTTTGTCTGTGTGTGGATTTCCTGTTTCTCCTCTCAAAGCCAAAGATGTTACCTTGTTGTTAAGAAAACCACAAGATCGTACCGTTTGTATGCTGTAACAGGACCAGACATCTGCCTCTATGATGGCCTCCTCCCTTGGGAAGGGGCAGCCTACAAACTTTCCAGGGCTTGCATCTTTTGAAGCCTTTGATTGGATGAACGGCTACAAGATTCTACATCATTTTCCTATAAAGCTTCACTCATGTTTGTAAACATGAAGTCCTCACTGAAAGAATTTTCCTGACGTGGGGCCTCCGAGCGGCTTGATTAAAGTTCTATTTGCTTTATCTCCACGACTTCTCCACTTATTTCCGAGACGGGTTCTACACATGGAAGCAGCATCCTTTTCATCAATTGAGCATTGACATGTTCAGAAATATCAACCTTGTTTTTAATATTTAGGAATAACAGTCCAGTTTCTGTATGACTCTTGGGAGTCAAAATCATGCTGTATTGATTACAAATTAACCTAGCAAAAAGTACACAATGCAACAAGTTCCTTAATCTCATATTGTTAATTTTGTGCATTACTGGTTAGATTCCTAAATGACCATCTCATGTATGCAAATTATACAATTAAAACATATTATGTGCTATCAAATGATGTGAAGATGGTTGAAGAATTTGTGCACCAATGTGACACATGCATAAATATATTTAATATTACTCAACAGAGATAACACTGGGTTGAGTGATAACGGTTAGAGTGAAACTTCATGGATTAATATTTCTAGGTTTACTCACCACCAATATTAATCAACTGGGATCTTTTCAGATTATTTGGTTGACAAGGCTCCTACCGTGTACATGAATATGTGTGTCTACTGTTATCAAGTTTATTATGTCTATGTCTGGGGAAAAAGTGGAGTGGGGAAGTTGAAGCTCTGAATATTTGTGGAGGCTTCAAGTAAAACCGGCTAAAAAAGTTATTTTTAACTCTGGTGTTTTGGCAAGGATTGTGAGAAGGAGATTAACATAAGATTATAACAAGTAAACTAGTGTTGACTGTGTGCACCATACATGTGATTCCTGCTTCAATAGAAATGTTATTTTAAAGTAATTTTAAACATAAGATATCAGTGGACCCTGCCCTTAAATACTTCTGAATCTTAAGATCAGTCATCTGAATTAGTTACAGATTGCTTGTAAGGAATACACCAAAATTCTTCCATCCCTCTAAACCCATCACCATCAACAGTCTGGCAACTGAGATTAAACTGCAGTCGGTGTCAAAGTTCATCCCAAAGATTTTCAGTTGCTAAGTGAATGAATACGATGAGCTCATGTACCATGTACTGTATGCACAGTTTTGTACTGAAGCTTGTGACTGTCATGTTGGAAAGGTGCAGAGCTTGATAAACAGCTCCACAGTGTGTCAGTACAAAAGTGAGATAAAGCTGTACTTTAGCATGTCCTGCACACAAATGAATATACTAAGTTATACTAAGTTGATTGATTGATTAATTAATTGGAAGACGCCCTTATCCAGGGTGACTTACAGGGTTACATAAGCATTACAAAAGTGCAGTAATACAATTCAGTAATCCAATAATAATTCAATACCAAATTCAAATGAAGCATTAATACACAATACAATCTAAGAATTACAAAAGTGCAGAAGTACAGTTCACATAAAATACAAAGTATACATCCTAGTTCAAAGAGGTAACTTGATGAAGTCCTAGGTATGAGCTGAATGGAGACAGGGTGTAGGAGAAATCACAGTAAACAACAGGAGATCTAACAATGTATAAGTGGGCAGGAACATAATGAAGCATAGTTATAAAACGTGCAAAAGTGCAGTCTGAACAGATGTATCTTGAGTAATTGACAGATGGTGGTCAGGGACTGTGCTGTCCTGACCTCGGTGTGAAGGCCGTTGCACCACTTAGGGGCCAGGGATGAAAAGGAGAATTTTGACACTGGAATGCTTTCCTGTGTCCATGTCCAAATAAGTATTTCAATTCCATAAACTGAAAAAAAGTATAACAAAAATAGTTGATTTTAAATATTGAAATGATATACCAAAAATAATATATCTTTGCAGTTTAAATACAATGATTTAAATATAAATAACAGAACAGATAATTGAGGAAACGAGTGTGCTTACTGGTTTTGTTTTGACTTGTTTCCAGCTCTGTTTTTAGCCCTCTCCTCTTGTAAAAGCTGCCTTCAATGTGTTGTTTATTCTCCCCAAAGTGCTAGCATCAACAGTTTTAAGTTAACTGGAGCAGAGTGACTGTTAATGGGGTAAGAACCTGACATGTTGTCAGCAGTAGTCAAGCTATTAGTTTTCTACATTTACTTGAATGTTGTACATGATACATGTTCTACACTGACACAGCCAAATGAGTTATATTCCAATCAAGATGGCATCCAAATGTATGTAGGCTAAAGTTTCGAGGTTATATTACAGTCATTCGGGTCACACAATACCTCAGTCAACACATCATTTCAGGGTTGGCTTTTTCCATCTTGGCATTTTCTAAGGTGCTTTGACTTTTGTGAATGATACAATTAGGGAATTTAATATTTATTTCAGCACAATCCTAGAAAAAATTATAATATTCATCTCTGCATCCACCATACAGCATAATCTTTGAATGGGTAGAAGAATTGTATGACCTTCATTAGCTGGGAATTGCATGCACCCAGTCACAGGAGAAACTCACAATTTCACTTTGTGGGTGCTAAAAATAACATAAATGGTAGTCATTTGCTATAATTAGTTGTTTAACATGTAATACAAGTAATTATATGGCAACCACTCTACAAATTGAATGTCTACTGTACCACTGTATAAATTCAACAGGTAAAAAAGCAAAAACTAGGTACATACTGACTGGAGCATAGCAGAGAATGATTCTTAGTTTTCGACTCCCCTGATTGCTAATATTATTGGGTCCAAAAATATAACTGACTCCTCATTCAAAATACACCATAGACACTGCTGAAAAAGCTGCGTCAAAATTGTAATGGCAGGCCGATATGTCCTTGTTTTGTCATTAAAACCATATAGCTGGGAAGGAGGTTGTCTGGCCTGATAAAGTAATTTGGAGTGCATGCAGTTCAGAGAAATCAATATAGTTAAAATATATACACCCTGCACTGTGTTATATTTGATTTTCATTTGGCATATGTATTAAAATTCTTCGTTATGCCTGGACATTACATAACATATAGAGAAAAGCCTGTAAGGTATTTTCTTGGAATAATAAAACATGCGATTTTCGTTTTAATTTAAATCTCAGTGTCACATGAATTATTCTTTGCTGTGGTCAGAAAATTATGATTTCTTTTGCTTTAGTCACAGCTGTTATTTAATAATACTATTAAGTCAATGCATATTAAGATAATGCTGTGAAATAAATAAAATAACCTCTTGTAAGATGTATAAATATTTGAGCAATCCTTGCAAGATTGTTGTCCCTTGTTGTATGAATATAACAAGGTAGGTAAGCAGAGTCTGTATAAATGCACAGAACTTGTGTAAAATTGATTATTTCCCTGATAGAAATGAATAAGAAACAAAATGTGGTTTGTTTAAGCACTATCTTCAGGGAATGATCTACATCTCCAATACATATTTTTAACTGGTGTTTCAATGTTTTTAAAGTTGGGGTGAGTAAAATCATGTACTTCCTTAGGGCAGTTATATACAAAGAGATACAATATTGCATTCATTGAATAACCTTTACATTCCTCCACACTAGACAAGAGGGTTCAAATCCTACCCGACTCCCCCTTTCCTCATTACATGTATTTAGTTTATCTCACAATACATTAGAACATAAGACCATAAGAAATGTAACAACCTTAACCACTAGTAACTTATTGATTTATGAACTCCGCTGAGCCTTTTGTTATTTAGGAATTCTAACAAATCAGCATTTACAGCATAAGACAGCAATTTGTTCAAACACCTACCACCTTAAGTGTGAAGAAGTATGTTTTACTGTGTCTGCTTGTGCTTAATTTTAATTTGTCACCTTGGGTCAAGGTCTGTGTGTTGAGTTTGAGGTAATCTTCTAGGCTGATGATGTCAATCTCTTTCAGGTTTCTGAAGAGATCAGCCAAATCTACACAGTGTCTTTTTAGTTCAAGGCTGAAGAGATTAAGTCCCTGTCCATGTATGGATTTCATACCTCTAAAGAAAAAATAAAAATAAAATACAAAGCCTGTTGTACCATAAGAGTGAAAAGTTTGGACATTTAGATGTCCAGTTTAGGGACTGAAAATCATGCATTGAATAAGCAAATATCATATGCTATCATAGTATTATTATGTATTATTATAACTTACAACACATGTATTAAAGTTACTTATATCCAACTTCCATATAAAGATTACAGTTTAATGTATATGTACCACTAGGTAAAAAAGAATGATAAGGGCGTCTGCCATAATAAATAAATAAATAAATAAATAAATAAATAAATAAATAATAATAAATATTCGACCCCAAAAATGGCAAGGAACCTTAAAATAAAATAAGATTTACACAGACACTACCCCAGGGTAAACCTGCCACAGAGAAGAATAAAACCTGACCCAAATCAAAACTATCATACGTGCAAACAGAAGATGCCATTAGCTTATAGGCAGTTCCGAAGCAAATGTTTTTCATACTGCAAAAGGGGTGATGACAAATGTGTGGACATATGACTGTCAAAAAGTCATTCTATCTATTATTTTTACACACAAGTGGCAAACAACCAACTGAGAATGCTGTAAAACACGAGACAAGGGGATCGTTTAAATATATTTTATAGAGTCTATGATTTATGCTGCCATTAATGTCAGTTATGAATAGTTATGCACAGTTGTTTATTTTGTACTACTGAACAAAGTACCACATTTTCACTCTTACTTGAACTACCCAGAATTAACAGAATACTGGACTGTATTTTCTATTTGATTTTAGCTTACTTTACTTTAATTGGGGATTGTATATTGTAATTATTTGTATGTTATGCACTTATTTTAATGTTTTATGAATTGTGCATGTTTTGTGGCAAATGTAAACTAACCTTGGGTAAGCGCATCTACTAAGAAAACAATAATAATAATAAACATAATAATAACATGCAGTTATCCCATCACAAACACTGACAAATACTGACAAATGTGTAAATAGTAACATTTCTGGTTCTTCAAGAAATGGAAATATTTGTTGACGATATTCACTAGCAAATCTGCTCCTGGTCATGAGTGATAGCGCTAGAGTAGACATGCCATACATGTTTTGACAAGCAGTGCACATGTTAAAGTGGCACATTTCACAGAATCCTTCAGGACAGGACTGTTTCCAATTAAACATTTCGACAGTAGCTACACATCATGTTAGTCACCAGACCTTACACTTTTTTTTTTTTTGGCAAAGTCAATGAAGAACAATATATAGAATCTATTATAGTCAAATAAAATCAATACATTTAATCTGCCTGTGCATACTGCATGTTATCGAATGTAATACAAATGATAACATCTTGCATGCATTTTGGGTGTTCCAGATACAATATTCAATTTATGGCAACACATCTTTTTAATTTATCACTAAGGCATCCGCAAAAGACTTTTAATCTCCTACCAAATGTATTGCATGTTTTGAATATCAACTGAGGGTTTATATATATAACAGTATATAAATACTGTTTATTAGCTTCCAAAGTATACTGAAATATTGGAACCGCAGGCCATTGTTTTAACTGTTTAACTGAAAAGGGAAAGGATGTATGCAAAGAAACCTGATGCTGATAAGATTTGATAAATGCAAGGTTAGCAGCATTCGATCTACAGAACACAAAGTATTTTTATTCAAGTTTTAATGACAGCCTATAGGGAGGTGGTGTTGGGGGATATGAAAGTCCTCTTAAGGAAGGTTATTAGGATTGCCTGACTCAATTAATTAAAAAAAAAAAAAAACATGCAATAAGTAATATTTAGATTTAAAAAAAAATAAAGAGCTTGGATTGTAAGGACTTTAAGTTATTATTATTATTATTATTATTATTATTATTATTATTATTATTATTATTATTATTATTATTATTATACACACAGAAATCATGCTTTGTCCATATGACTTAAAATGTGAAATGCTATTAAATATTTTACCAACAAAAATGTCCTGGTAAAAAAAAGTGTTCTCAAATTACCTCTGCATTTGTTAGCAAGGAACTTTGTGTTTGTTTAATGAAGAAATAATAGTTTTGCGGAAATAGACTCGGCAGAGTTTATGGATTTAATTATAAAGCATCTGCACATCAGGTCAGTCTTATCACAGGTGCTTTGGAGACATTCAGCACCGATAAGTAAAGAACACCCCCGCACAATGTAGTATGTACAATCTCTCTTGTATTTACCAAAAAGGCTTTTGTAAGCTCTCTATTAAAACTAAGAGTTATACAAATGTAAAATAAATAAGAGATACACAACTGATTACTAACAGAACAAAAGTTTATAAATGGGAAAATCAATAGTGAAGTTCACACTTGTCCAATTTATAAACGTCAATTTATTCAGCCAAAATAAGTACTAAATAGGATGTGTTCATATAAAGACTGCCAATAGTTTAGTTTATGACTGTATACATATGTGTATATATTTGTTTGTTGTGACATGCAGTTCAATGCTAATCTGAAGATTACAAAGATTACTCTGAGATTACAATTAAACTAATTCAAATTTAGCTAGCTTGTTTCAGAAAAAATAAAAAAGATTTTATCAGCAACCACCAGGCTTTCTGTAATCAATGTGCTCTTCAATTACTTTGTTCTAATGGAAGTTTGCCATCAATTACATCATCTGTCAAGTTTCCTAATGTGGGGACAGCTTCCACATAAATTCGTTTTTTCAAATACCTTTGTTTTCAAGTTAAAATAGCAGACTATGTTTTGAGTGAGGAGAAACACATCTATTTATTTCTAATACACCATAGAATATGTACATCATCTTCTTATGACCAACCCAGGTCCTCAAAATGCACAATGGTTTATGTCTTGTGTTAATTAACTACTTAATTGATTCAGTTATTGGTCTGAATTAATCACTTTTCCTATGTGTTGAGGTATCCAGTAATTGATCATTCAGAGTACTAAAACTCCTGCAGTATTGGGCCTCTCCAAAAACAGGTTTGGCCACCACTGATATATAAGGTAAGGGACCTCCTGGAGCATATTTCTGAATTAGGAAATGTTTGATTTATAGAATCTAATGTTTGAAATAGAATCACGTTCTTAAAAAAGAAAAGCAAAAGCACATTTCCCTATCATCTCACGACAACCATTTCTCATCAGAATACTCCCCTCTGTTAGCAAGCACAGCTGTAGATGAGCTATGCATTCTGGCACAAATATTTAGCAGACTACTGGTATATTTTGCTCTCCATTTAGACAACGGTCTATTCTGTCAAGCTCATTCAATAATTGGCAATGTGTTTATGGTCAGCACCTCACTGAAGAATAAATCATTCAGCTGGCATTGCAAGATGCTGATGTATGGAATTAAATTGTGCCTTTACTGTCTGTGCATCAGCAAATTAAGCTCAAACCTTGTAACTACCTGCATGTTTTACTGTAGACACTATATAACATGTTCACCATTAGTCACATGTTTTTCCTATCACACACCATTTCCTCTTGGAGGTAAAAAAAATGTGCTTTGTTTCATCAGTTTGTAACACTCCATACTAACACTCAATACTCTCAGTCTATTCACTCTAGTGTACATGTCAACCTTTGTTATTGTTCCTTTCATTAAGAGAGAAATTGTACCTTATGGTTGTAATAAGTACGATCTAGGCTTTTAAATTTAATCCAGATTTGCAACCCCCATATACATCCCAACTCTGACTTTTCTGCCAGAACCCTCTTCTACAAATGAATAAATTATAGACATGCAAAAGATAGAAAAAGATGTATGCATAGAAACAAAATAAAAGTAAAGCTTAAAATAAACTACAGCATAAGCTGAATAAATGAATGAGTCAAATACGGAAATTAATTGTTTAAACGAACAGGCAGACAGATAAAAACAAGAAATTACATTGACAAGTTGATGCGCAAATACAATTCATATAAAATGCTATGCAAAAATAACATTTTGTAAACTGTAAGTTGCCCTGGATAAGGGTGTCTGCTAATAAATAAATAATAATAGGGAAAGGCCTAATGGGATAAAATAGCTTTGAAGACTAAATTCAATTTTATTAGTAAAAAGTGCTCCATTGATTTTGCTAAATCAACCTTTACACTTGATCAAGGAAATGAAAGCAACTGTGAATGTGTGTATTTAAAAATGAAACAAACAACCAAATAATAATAATATATATATATATATATATATATATATATATATATATATATATATATATATATACACACAAATGCAAAATCAGAAGGCTCTCGTTCTGCCAAATACCTGCCTCCAAACTTCAAAGGTGATAAACAAACTTGTAAGATTAAATATGGGAAGGGAAAGTAAAATAAATACAGATAAACAGTAATTTGTGTAATTGATTTACATTTACATTGCATGTTTTCTTATGTGCTTCTGCTAATGATAAGGTTACCTTTAGTATTTTTTTCCTTCATTGGTGACAGGTATTTCACTCAAGGCATGACTCATTAAAATTGATCTATCTACCCAAACTCCTGTAGCCAAGAAATATAATGATGTACATAAAGCCACTCACAGAATCGTCAAGAGGGTGTTGGGATAGTGAGTGCATTTCAGGTATCTTGATAAGTCAAGTGGATCATTACATTCTAACCCTCATAAATTCCTTCTCCTGACATTCCATCTTGCTGTGTATAGTTAATATAATGCAGTAGGGGAAGCAATAGACAAAGACCTTATACATTTCCATACAATTTGAATTGTATATTAGAATAGCAATTTTATATAAAAATGTCTAAGTTAAAATTTTCTAATTTAAGTGGCATAATAGTAATTCAATTTCTAAAGTTAAACAAAAAAGTACTGTACTGACTGATAAATATTGAGCCAGATAATTGTATAATAGAGTAGATTTATCTGAATACGTCTAATCAAAAACAAATGTGGGATTCAAAATCCTGGGGTCACACAGAAAATTGTAATGTGTTAGCCTAAAACTTAGAAAACAATCCTATAAAGCATCAATTTCTAAAAATATCAACTTTTTCAAAGGACAATTTAAAAAATAATTTGACTGTACAAATCTGATCAAAATAACCCCCCTGCTTAGATCACACATCTGCACTACTGCTGGCTTTTAGGAGCATTTTAACCAGTTAAATGAGGGTCAAAAACGAAATGTCTCAATCTGAATCTCCCACACCATGTCTGTCATCGTTTCCTTTCAAACTTCTGGTCCCTTAGCAGAAATCTTAGCTGGCCTCAGGCTGGGTCTCAGGCTTCAAATTACAGATCATTCACCTCTGAGTATCATAATGCATTTTCACATAGGTCACTCACTAAAGAGAAACATGTGTATAATCAAAACTAATCAAACAAGCAATATTAATACATATCAATTACTGCTGGATAATCAAGTGAAATGATGAGCCACAGTACTGTCCTATTTCATCCAGGCCATTTTAAAGTAAATGTGCAACTAGTAAACTCACAATTATGAGCAGTTTCTTTTTTCATTTCCCCCAGTAATCCCTTACTTTCAGAATGCTTGCCTCAGTAGACAACAATGGAAATAAAATGAAGCCATTTGGCTCATCTTGCTCATTTGGTTGGTTGTATCTTATTGATTCCAGGAAGTCATTCAGCATTTCTTGAAGGATCCTATAAAAGCACCTTCAGCAACATGTCTGGGAAAATGGTTTTGGTCACCCATAACACTATGTGCACTACTTCTTCATGTCCCTGTGTCCTCTTAATTGCCACCCATGTCTTTAATTAATATGCATTCAGGAAATCATGTTAATGAATGTCTAATATATAATTGTTGCTTTAAAAGGTAACCATTTTTCAGTTTAATCTTTCAATGTATCATTTGCAGGATAGCCATAGTGCTTAATTAAAGGCCTTAACGCATTGATTGCTTAATCAATCTTCCAATCAGTTTCATTTATTCTAGTCTAGACAAGTACCTAGTGTTTTCAAATTGAATTGCAGGTTAGTTTGGTAATGCTAATTGACCTGTGCATTTAGGTGTGCATTTGTGACATCTCGAAAATGATTTGCTATTCTCTCTGTTACTACTAATATCTTCTTTACAATTTCATAACTGTTCTACACCTATTGATTACACAGCTCATTAGTACTGTATTTCCCAATTCATGCATGTACTCTTGAGTAAAATATTTAATTTGATTAATGTCTCATACTACAGTAGGTAGATGTTGGGGTTTGGCAGAGAGTTGGGATAGGCTTTTGAGTCTGTGATGTAGGAAGGGATTCAGGGAGGGATTTCCAAACAGATACAAGGCCTTGTGGACTAGGGCATCTGTGTTTGCTGCTGAGTCTGCAGAGAGACTGCTGTTACAATACTGCCTTCTGAACTGGGGATATAACTTGCTGGATAAATGTATGTTTTTGTTTATTTTTCAAGCTGTTTAAAAAGATTTGTGCAGAAATGCAATTTACTTCAAAGACAAGTGATTTTATTTGGCACAAAACACAAATATTTCAGTATTCTGAGTTCTTCCCCCAGTATTGCTGGTTCAAGTTAATAAACATGTAATAATGCAAATTTGGGTTATTATTTTTATTACACTGATGGTAATACACCGATCAGCCATAACATTATGACCACTGAACACTGAAAATCTCGTTATCATGGCACCTGTCAGTGGGTGGGATATATTAGGCAGCAAGTGAACATTTTGTCCTTAAAGTTGATGTGCCAAGCAGGAAAAATGGGCAAGCGTAAGGGTGTTCCCAGTCTGCAGTGCTCAGTACCTATCAAAAGTGGTCCAAGGAAGGAAAAGCATTGAACCAGCGACAGGGTCATGGGCAGCCAAGGCTCATTGATGCACGTGGGGAGCGAAAGCTGGCCCGTGTGGTCTGATCCAACAGACGAGCTACTGTAGCTCAAATTGCTGAAAAAGTTAATGCTGGCTCTGATAGAAAGGTGTCAGAACACACAGTGCATCGCAGTTTGTTGCGTATGGGGCTGCGTAGCCGCAGACCAGTCAGGGTGCCCATGCTGACCCCTGTCCACTGCCGAAAGCTCCTACAATGGCCACGTGAGCATCAGAACTGGACCACGGAGCAATGGAAGAAGGTGGCCTGGTCTGATGAATCACGAGTTCAAGGTGTTGACTTGGCCTCCAAATTCCCCAGATCTCAATCCAATCGAGCATCTGTGGGATGTGCTGGACAAACAAGTCTGATCCATGGAGGCCCCACCTTGCAACTTACAGGACTTAAAGGATCTGCTGGTAATGTCTTGGTGCCAGATAACACAGCACACCTTCAGAGGTCTAGTGGAGTCCATGCCTCGACGGGTCAGGGCTGTTTTGGTGGCAAAAGGGGGACCTACACAATATTAGGCAGGTGGTCATAATGTTATGGCTAATCGATGTATAATCGCATTAACTTCATAATTATTTATTATCCCCTTGTAATACCTCTGAAATCAGAAGAGATGGAGCGCCTGTACAGTGTAGTTTAAATTGTGAGCTGGGGACTACACACTGCACACATTCATGGAGAGAGCTGCTGAGGTCCTGTGCACATGATTTAAGGAGATCAGGTGTGCCCATTAAGTGAACAGGGAATGACTGCACTGCACATATGTATGACATGCAAGGGAAACATGTTTTCTTGTTTAAGATAGTCCAGATCCAGATTGGTTCCTGTTCAAGGTAAGGAAGTCATTAGGAATATCGTATTGACGACGTGATGTTCATTGCATAGCAGGCTTGGTCCTTTGGCTCAGGAGGATGTACATTGCAAATTGTTTATCAGTAGGCATATACTTCTTATTTGAAGACTTCTCGTGGTCAAAAACTGAGACTCAATGTGAATTTATGAAGGAAAAAAAGGATGAATAATTTTCCACTTGGAATAATTGCCAGAAAAACACTAATCCGTGGTTTGATATTTCACAATGATGATCTCCAGCATCCTTGGGAATATCATTAATGAAAGCAATGGGACATTTCTATCATAGCTCCCTGTGGACTCATTAACTGGTGTGCCATGGACCATTACAAACCTACAACACTGTAACTCTCATAAGAGACACATTTCTATAATACAGCCTTCAAAATACGAATTCAGTTTATAACTAAAATTTGAACATTTTAAATTCGTTCTGGTCATAGATTTTTTGCATGCATTTCTGTCATATTTAGTGTCCAGCCTTTACATATATAGTGCTTAGTGCAAATTGTAATTTGATTATTTAGAATTCTACCTTATTTTTACTAAAATATATTAGTTTTTAACTCATCATGGAGCATATAGTCAGAGACTGTTTCCTTATTTCAGTTCAAGTACCATAGTGTGACTTCCCTGCTCATCATAAGAACATTAATCCTTTGTTGTCATTTGGAATCACAGTGTAAAGAAAAATGTAAAGACTTAAATTTAAATGCAAAGACTTAATTACTGGAGGGACCAGGGCTTTATAGTGTGGGGGCCCACCTCAGTAGACCTAATTTATGTCTGGAAGGTCAACATTTTCATTTGATCCAAAGTGAAAAAAACGATCAACTTTGCTTTGCCTAAGAAGCAAACTGCCCTCAATGTTTTTCTCAAGGAAATTTCATTTGTATTATGTTTCAGAATTAAGTACTAACCATATTAAAATCTATAATTTTCTATGCTGTAGTTCTTCCTTCTGGGTCTTTTAAACAAGACCAATTAAACAATTTGACCCAGCTATCAATTACAAGTTAAAATTGCAATACTTGCTGCCATCATTTTGATTGATATAGGGATATTCCTTCTACCTAGCTCAAATCCACCACCCAGCAATGGAATTAATTTGTATTTGGTTGGTGGTTTCACAATTACTAGTTGAATGTATTTGAAATCCTTTTTTTTAAGTATTGGCATGCAATTTGCAAATACTTCAAATATGTATTTTAACAAGTATTTGATATTCTTGTGTTTTCAATTATTTGAATTTCAATTCATGGGTTGTATTTGAAAGTATAATAGAGCTGAATATTTTAATTAAAACATAAGGCCTATTATTGTGCAGGTTTGTTATTATAAGTTGAGCTACCTCGTGTACTGCTGGAAAAATAGGTAGCAAGTAGAGAATTCAACCCAACATTTAATTTCAGTTGGTGTCTTGATGTGTTGTTAAGTGTAGATCATCTCTGTTGTTGTGCCGAGTATATTGTGATGTACGGTTCGAATACAACACACTACACAGTGTCTACTCAAAGTGCAAGTGAATTGTCATGTAGCAAATGTGTAGTCAGGCCTTAGATTGACAATATATATATATATATATATATATATATATATATATATATATATATATATATATATTTGTGTTTGTTTAGCACCATTAATTTAATAACATAATTGTTATATGGATTTCTTGTCAACTTTTTTTTTATAACATAATGAAATACTTAATTTGTATACTTTGTGGAGATTTGGAGATCCATTCTATATATATATATATATATATATATATATATATATAGTAAGGCTAGTATATAGTATATAGTAAGGCCCTCTGCTGGTGGAGGATTGCTGCCCAGCATTAACATAAGAGGCAGGTGGATGTCGGCAGTACCTCCCCAACATGGACAAATGGTGGATGCAGGGGACAATGGGAGGAGGGGCATGACTGTACATAATCCGAGGGTGTTAGGGAAGGTCAGTGTAGTGTACTGTGTCCCCTGTTCCCTCCTGTGTCATCCTTTGTCTGCCCCACCCAATAGGAATCTGAGCCCTTCCCCTAGGGAATCCAATCCCTGGATCCTGGGAACCCGAAAGCCGGGAAGCAGACAATTTTCAAGTCCAGAAATAATGAGATTGAAAATATGAAAAACCTAGGAACATGAGACTGTGGTAAATGAAAAATGTGGCACCGCAGTAATTCTTTGACTCCATGTTGAAACCAATGTATCAGAACAAAATGTACACAAATCAATACAGAGGCTGCTCAAAATCTGCCTGAAATCCCAGGATTGAAAAAGCATCCAGGATTAGACTCCCTGTTTTCCCCTCTGTCTGTGTCTTGCATGATAGTCTGTAGTCTTTGTTAAGACTATGTAAGAGCAGGACCTATAATAAAAGAGCAGCTCCTGTTTTTACCAAAGTGTGCTGCTTTCTGTTTATAATATACAAGGTTGTTTCAATGGCCTTTAAATGTAAATTACTGTGCATGACAATAATGGAAAATGTGGAATGTACAATGCAGAAAAATGCATCAGCATTGCTACCAATCTGGATGGTCAAATTACATTTACTGAGGTTGGATCTTTAGTGACTCTTTTGTTACATATTTCTCAGAACTTGCTGACCTACAAAAATGTGAAGAGGCTTGCTATTAATATCTATGTGTGCATATAATGTGTTCTGTTTTTATGAGTTGGATGCATAGAGATTTGCTCCTTATTCTTCTTATGCATATACTGCTGGATAAACTTTGTTCTGTAAGTATTTATTTTGTTTGGGCCTTCATTCAGTGGCACCATTATTTACTTTAAATGGAAATATATATATATATATATATATATATATATATATATATATATATATATATATATATATATATATACATACACCTGTGTGTGTTTATGTATATGGGTTTGTGTGTATAATATTTGATTAATGCATACTACCAGTTCTCACTTATGGTTTTGAAACCTGGTCACTTAATGCAAAAATGATACAGAAACTGCAGACGACACAAAGAAGCATGGGAAGATGTATGCTTGGAATAACAAGAAGAGATATGAAGAGAAATAAATGCATCTGAGAACAAACGCAAAGATGTGACATAATTGAAAGAGTGAGAATGTTAAAGTGGCAAGGGGCCGGACACATTGCAAGCCGAACAGATCAAAGATGGACAAAGGAAGCTATAATGGATCCCACGAGAATTAGAAGATGACCACATAAATTATGGGAAGATGAAATAATAAACTTAGCAGGCATGACATGGAAAAGAGAAGCTGTATATAGAAGCAAGTGGAAACATCTTGAGAAGGCCTTCAGCAGTGGATCAATATGGGCTGATGGTGATGGTGATGTGATATACAGTCACCTCCTAAATTATTGGCGCCCTTTATAAAGATGAGCAACAAAGGCTGTATAAAATAAACAACACAGGAAATTAGCTATATTGTAATTTGATTTTGTGGTCAGTTAACCATTTCATTTAATTTTGAGATTTTGGGATCATTGTCTTGTTGGAAGATCCACCTGTGGCCAAGTTTCAGCCTCGCAAACAGGTTTTTGGCTAAAATGTCATGTTACTTAAGAACATAAGAAAGTTTACAAAAGAGAGGAGGCCATTCGACCCATCGTGCTCGTTTGGTGTCCAATAATAACTAAGTGATCCAAGGATCCTATCCAGTCTATTTTTAAATGTTCCAAAATTTTCTGCTTCAGCCACATCGCTGGGGAGTTTGTTCCAGATTGTGACGCCTCTCTGTGTGAAGAAGTGTCTCCTGTACTTGGTAGAGTTCATGATGCCATTGACCTTAACAAGGGCCCCAGAAGCTTTGTTTTGGCATCCCTCTTTTGCTCTTTCAATACAAAACCCACCGCTGTTGTGCATGGCCCATGAGCTCTATATTCATATCATATGAATGTCACGGGTGCCAGTGAACACTGAACCCAAACCTACGCCACCCAAGTTTATTAATGGGGTTTATTAATGGGGATTTGCTACCACCCATTATTCCTCATGCAGTTTCGGCAAGATCTCCATACATATACCACAGACTTCAGGACATCAATAAGATAGATATTAACTTTATACAGCAAAATATCCACAATACAATCAGTAACAGGGGGGCAACTAGCAGGGCATGAAGTCTGCTATCCCCCAGGGCTCAATCCTAATCTAAAATGGTTAGAATTGACTTTAATTAATAGGGCAATAAAATACTAAAACCAATACAAAAGACTAAAAAGTACAAAAATAAACTATGCTAAAATCCTAAAACTAAGCCCTAAAAAATATACAAAAACAACAACAATAAAAGGAGTAAAATAAATTATGGTATGGTGGTAATAATGCAGGCCCTGAGTTGGCCTGAGAAGAAGGCTCCCTCCCTGCAGCACTCTTTCCCTATTGGACCCGCTCGTCAGTGCAGCCAACAATCAAACGATGGAAAGGGGAGAGAGAAAGGATAGATAGATTTAGAGGGAGGACACGCTCACGCTCAGGCAAGTGCAACATACACGCACACTGAAGATAGCAGATATTTTACATTCCTTTCTCACACTTTACTGCGCTTCTCTCTCCCTGCTGCCTGGTCTGGAATCCAGAGTGCCGTCCACCATCGAGGGACCTTGTTCCCAGCCCTGAAAGGTAAATCCAAATACGAACTCGAGTCCGAAATTCAATGTCCGCTCAATCGCTCTTCGTCGTTTCAAGTTCAGTTACTTGTTTATTTTTCCCTGACAGCACCAGGAGAACAGAGCCCAGCAGCAAACATTCCTCAAACCAGCGTTCCCACATGGACCCTTGGCACTCACGGAGGCATAGCTTCTACCGGCTGGTATATCCACACTCCACAGACGAGCATGCTACCTTCTCTGTGGTCCTAATGCTTCTGCTGGTTTGGTGTTGGTGTTGGTGTTGGTGTTGGTGTTCTGAACTCCTCTCTCTTGCTCTCTCAATAAAGGTCTTTTTCTGGCAAACCTTCCAAATAGGCTGTTGGCATGGAGGCGGCCTCTAACTGTAGATTTGGAGACTTGGTGACCCCAAGATGCAACCAAATTCTGTAATTCTCCAACTGTGGCTCTTGGATTATTCCTCACTGTGTGTGGGGGCAAGATGCACATGCGTCCTTTACCAGGCAGGTTTACCACTGTTCCACTGGTTTTTAACTTCTTAATTATTGCCCTAATAGCAATGTTTTTGTACCCATCGCCTGATTTATGAAGGTCCAAAGCCATTTGTCTCTTTCCATTTTGAGTTATTTGCCTTTCCCAATTGTGAGGGATGACAAATGCATTTTTTATACCCCAGTGAAACAGGAAGCCATGGAAGGCCACAATATAGTTTCTTAACAGTGAGAAGTATTTATAAAAGTTCAATGTTAATGCAGATTATTTTAAATGAATTTAATTTATGAGAATCTTTTGACATCGTTTTGAGAAAAAAAAGTATATTACTTGTTCAAAATAAACTTTTTCTCTGAGCAATTGTATTAGTATAAAAGAATATGGTTTTCCCATATTTCTGAGCATAAAATATAGCTCATTACCTGTGTTTTTTTTTTTTGCTTATCTTTATCAAGGGTGCCAATAATGTTGGAGGTGACATATATATACAGTATATGCATACACTTATTAATTAAAGGATATATTCAGCCTGTACCATCTGTAATACAAACACTGCTTGCTGGAATTTCAAATGAACTGATGCTCAATCTATCTTAATCTTATGCAGTAAAATCTAAAGGTATTAAAGTATCACCACTCACAAAGAACCACAGGGGACAACATTATCTCATACCTATATTAAATGGAAACAGTTGAGTAAATCTGTTTTCTGAATAGCCTAAGCAGTTCCAGGGAGGAAAACATAGCAGTTAATTCATGTGTAAGCCTTTTTTATTTCAGTGTCTTATGTGATCTTGTTTAACTCTTACTGAGCCAGGCATTTGGGCAGAGGATTTAAACAGTTCATTCTTTTTAGTTTTGCAATTCTACAATGCTTCAACAACTTCAGCAAAGTTTTTCCCTCTAAAATAATTTAAATATGGCTATATATACACCTAATTCCAATGACTGCATTTTAAACCTTTTGCAAATCAACGGTTTAATATAACATGGCATTGTTTTACTGCAATAGACACACATTGAGTTAATTCCACTGCAAATAAGGTCGTAACACTAGTAAACTGTTTTCCATGGAATGCACAACATTGATTTCTGAGCTCCATTCTCAGATTGCTCTTGAGAATTGTCTGCTGCCCAAGTGCAGAATTGAGGGTACAAAGGTTGTTATCTCGGAAACAAATACTATAATAATTTCAAGACTAATGCTGTTGTTCAACTCATTACAAAAATGGTCAAGATGAACAGAATCAATATGTTACTTTCAAATCCATTTTCAAATATGTCTTTCCAGGAGAAGGTTGGAAAAAGAAATGACAACACGTTCAGACTGAGCTGACATTACAGCAGTAAAGCTGTATCAAATTAAATACGATTTTCCATGTTTTCAAGCCTCTTGATCCTGTGATTCTAAAAATTGAGGTTGATGCTAATTTGACCCTTATCTTACATCATAAAAATATGAATCTGTATTTTGCTATTTTTGTTTTCCATGTCAAATTTGTATCCATTAAAGTATCCATTAAAGTGTGCCAAATTCAGTTTAAGTACTTATCAATGTTATTTTTTTATTGTATCTTGTGGTATGTTCCCCAGTAAGAAATACATTTTTGTTTGAGTAATTTCTCTCTAGAATATGTTCAATGCATAGTAACTATGCTACATCAGGTACTTAGTTACAGACATTCAAGTGGCTTTCCCTAAAACACAGGGCTCTTCATTTTTTAGGAAAATAAAGTTAGGCTACATTATACAAAAATCATGGAGACACCTCTAACCTAGGTAGCAAATCCCCTTTTAAACATGACATGAAACATGATATAGACCAAAAATTTCAAATCAATATGCTTTGTTTTTAAAGTTATAATTAGAGAACGGTTATATTGACTGGCAATGTTTGCATTCATGAAAGCTGTTGCTCTATATTTGCATCACTTTTAGGTCGTGCAAAAGCAAGATTTCTATTCTCATACTAAATGTATATATGTGTCTGGGTGTGTTTTGCCATAATTAAATGCAAATGCAAACAGTGCCTAGTTACAGAGAACGTTTTGATACGTATGGAGGCTTAAAATAGCTGCCCAACATTGATTGACCCAAAAACACTCCATCACAGGAAAAAGCAGCCATTATCCAGATTTATAGATTTTACTCTTAGTATTATGGACATGGGGTTCGACACGTTTATTAGACTGAGATGTGTCTCCACCCTGAGCAATAGAGGAGGAGGAATTAGGAAAATGGAAAGGACATTTCAGGTGAAAGTCATGCACTTTAATCTTCCCAAGGAAGAGGTAATTAAGAAATAGTGAAGTACAATTCACAAAACAAAATATAACTGCTGAATATGGTGAATCATAGGAATCTGGTTTGATAACACCATATTAAGCAAACCACTTGACACAATTTAAGCTACAAGTCTGAAAACACATGAAATGATTCAGAAATGATGGGTGAATCGACCAGTTTGACACTAATTCTCCAGCTCCAAAATGTAAAGTAGTGTGTAAGCTATCTTCATCCTATTTTTGTGTTTTGTTGTGCATTGTGTCTATTATGACCCTATAGAAATGTTTACCTATGATTAATGTAGTTTATCATTATTGTTAATCAATCAATAAATAATCAATCCTGCATAACATTTGTTTAATAGAATTTAGATATAATATTTAACACACTTACCTGCCCAGATACAACCAAATGCCGCAAAACTCATTGGATGGCGCTTCACCTTGCAGCAGGACAATGACCCCAAACATACTGCTAAAGCAGCCAAGGAGTTATTCAGGGCAAAAAAGTGGAATGTTCCTGACTGGCCAAGTCAATCACCTGACCTGAATCCAACTGAGTTTGCATTTCACTTGCTGAAGACAAGACTGAAAGCAAAAATGCCCCGAAACAAGCAGGAACTAAAGACAGCTGCAGTGCAGGCCTGGCAGAGCATCACCAGGGAAGAAACCCAGCATCTGGTGATTTCTATGGGTTCCAGACTTCAGGCAGTCATTGATTGCAAAGGATTTGTGACAAAGTACTAAATACTGTATATTGACTTTATGATTATGTGAATTTGTCCAATTATTTTTGAACTCTTAAAATGGTGGGACTATGTATAAAAAGGTCTGTAATTCCTACATGGTTCACAGTTTATGGATGTAAATACCCTAAAATTAAAGCTAACAGTCTGCACTTTAACCTCATAGCTATTTCATTTCAAATAAAATGTGCTGAAGTACAGAGCCAAAATAACAAATATGTTGTCGCTGTCCAAATACTTATATGCACTGTATATGTCAAATAGAGAATAAACATAGTTTTAACAAATATCACATTTCTTACATTAGTGGTGGTACTTTTTGTGCTGGCTTGTATTTTGTTCTTGTGCATTGCGCCAGGGGATACAGGACTTGGAAGGGATACAATTAGATAAGCACTAGAACCCAATATGTCTTGCCTACTCTTGCAGTAAGCACATTTATAATCTATAATGTATTTCTAACTGGCTGAATAATAATAATAATAATAATAACTAGAGCAGGTAAAATGACACCTAAATAAGTCACTTAGCTCTATGACAGCTATCAGCAGCTTCAGTCTACAGAAAAGCTAACAAAGAAAAAGAACAACTATATCCAGGCATTATATGCTGATCTCTCTGCCCACTTGAACAACTGACCTTCAGTGCTGCAGTGGGTGCTTTGATCTTGTACAACTTATTGGAAAACCACAGGGATACTCTAGGACCAGGGTCGAGAAACACTGACATAAGACATTGATTCAGTAATAAGTACTTTTTGCTTCCACCAGACTGATATGATGTTGGGCATTATGCCCTTATGTTTTTCTGCTCAATAATCCATCCCCATCCCTGAGTCATCAATCATGTTATAATTACTGGACAGCTCAAAACATGAAAGGAACCATCTAGCCTGGTTCAAGCAGAATCCATTAGTGGCACACTTTCCAGTGAGGAGGTGTCCAGATGTTTCACGATATTGACAGGTACCACTTGATCAATGTGCACATGCAGTGAATCAGTAGCAAAATATACAGTTAATAATAGATTTCTAGATGTATACTAAGATCTTAAGAACTGCAGGAAAAAAACACAACAAAACAGTGGATAATGTATTGTGTATATGTGTAATGAGGCTTTCAAAGTGAAAGACAGATGCAATAATAGAGATGCACCATTACACATTTTAAGTGCCCTTTGTTTTTATTCTTTATTTTTGTTTATCTTCCTGCCTTTGAAAAGATTTTGAGCCAATGCAGTTTCTTGATGGAAATAGAAAGTCATTAATTGTACTTTGGTTACATTGTTTTTGTTTAGCTTTTTGAAGCTACTTTGCTGGCAAATTCCGGTGTTAACACGGTAAATGTGCCTGTTTTTAAAAATGCTACCCATGCAACTGCTTAACTTTAACAATATTTGTGTTGTGTTTGTTTTCTTCTTGTTCGCAATTCAATCCTAGGGAATCCAAGCAGTAGATATAAACTGCATCACACCTCTTACAGGATTGATAGGTATGCCTTTGGTTCTCCAAGTCCAATCCGGGTACACAGGAGTAGACCTGGATGATAATTAGCTATATAAAGATATTAAGAGATAATCACATTTACATCCTGAGATAATATTTCTATAGGGTCAAACATTCTGAAAGAACATATTGTCTATTAGATTGCAGTTTGTTTCCCTTTGCTTCACTGAGACACCATAGTGCTCAAGCTAGAAATCTAAATGATTGTTCATGCATTTAAAAAGCATTGCTTCTAAACCGGATGTATACTTAGATGCATCCTCAAGCATGATTAAGCCTCGTCAATTTATGAGAATTCTATATTAAGTAGCACAGTAAGAAGTGAGATTAGTGGCAATATAAATACATTTTAATTAACTTTGCTGACAGAAGCAAATCTACTAATTGGAAGGATTATTACACAAGAATGAATTTTCCCTTTGACAGATGTCCTAGTTTTACTTTGTTTTGTACACAATATGCAATCAGCCCTCTTACTTTTATTATTGGCCAAAATTGTATTCTTTTTTTTCTCATGAATTTGCAGCACTTAGAATTCCAACTTACTCTGCCTTTTCTAGCCAGTGATACTTCAGATCGGATTGATTCTCTTTACTGGCATACCTCTGTTCCACAACCAGTCAAACTATGCTAATTTACTTGGGCTATCAGTTGCTTTTCATTCCTTCTCCATGCTGCATTCTTGCCAAACAGAAAAGGGAAATTATATAAGACCAAAAAAAATATGATTATCTTGTTTTCACATTGATTACATTGTACAGCCATACAATATGAGGCAATTAATAACAAATACATGGCCACTCACTAGACTATTTTTTGTCTCAAGAACAGATGAAGCATTATGTGATACATCTCTAAGCCACTTAAGAATTCATGACCTTGAATTGCTGAATGTAATGTTAGTCACAATGGAATTATCCTCAAGTATGGTACCTTATTAACAACACAGAAGTGAAAATAGTTTTGAAAAATTGATGTTTCATACATTGGATTATATCTGTAAGAGAATTGCCTTACCTAAATAAGAAAAGTACATAATTGATTTTATATATATTTATTTTTATGTCTAGATGAACCTAGATTAATTAGCATTTATAGAACCACAGCAGCAAGTCTGAACTGATGTAGTCTTATCCAATGGCTCTGTGATTGAAAGTCATTGTTAGCCAGTACAACAGACAGCATTATCAGCTTTGCAGATTTTATTTTGACCTGTAAAATGGCAGGAAGAATAATCTCAGGAAAACATATTTAGTGTGTTCCTAAAATTACTACAGCGAGCCAGGAAGCACTGCACAATAAATAGTACTGAAGAGCACAACTTGTTCCAGAAGGGGAGATCTTGACAGAGGGAAGAGCTGGGTATACTAAATGCATTATTGCATGCTTCTCTAAACAATACAGATGCTTCCAAATTTTTTGGCACCCTCAACCCCATGGATGTTGTGGATGGAATTTGCAATTGCTTACTTAATACTATAATTACACTCACCTAAAGGATTATTAGGAACACCTGTTCAATTTCTCATTAATGCAATTATCTAACCAACCAATCACATGGCAGTTGCTTCAATGCATTTAGGGGTGTGGTCCTGGTCAAGACAATCTCCTGAACTCCAAACTGAATGTCTGAATGGGAAAGAAAGGTGATTTAAGCAATTTTGAGCGTGGCATGGTTGTTGGTGCCAGACGGGCCGGTCTGAGTATTTCACAATCTGCTCAGTTACTGGGATTTTCACGCACAACCATTTCTAGGGTTTACAAAGAATGGTGTGAAAAGGGAAAAACATCCAGTATGCGGCAGTCCTGTGGGCGAAAATGCCTTGTTGATGCTAGAGGTCAGAGGAGAATGGGCCGACTGATTCAAGCTGATAGAAGAGCAACTTTGACTGAAATAACCACTCGTTACAACCGAGGTATGCAGCAAAGCATTTGTGAAGCCACAACACGTACAACCTTGAGGCGGATGGGCTACAACAGCAGAAGACCCCACCGGGTACCACTCATCTCCACTACAAATAGGAAAAAGAGGCTACAATTTGCACAAGCTCACCAAAATTGGAGATTTGAAGACTGGAAAAATGTTGCCTGGTCTGATGAGTCTCGATTTCTGTTGAGACATTCAGATGGTAGAGTCAGAATTTGGCGTAAACAGAATGAGAACATGGATCCATCATGCCTTGTTACCACTGTGCAGGCTGGTGGTGGTGGTGTAATGGTGTGGGAGATGTTTTCTTGGCACACTTTAGGCCCCTTAGTGCCAATTGGGCATCGTTTAAATGCCACGGCCTACCTGAGCATTGTTTCTGACCATGTCCATCCCTTTATGACCACCATGTACCCATCCTCTGATGGCTACTTCCAGCAGGATAATGCACCATGTCACAAAGGTCGAATCATTTCAAATTGGCTTCTTGAACATGACAATGAGTTCACTGTACTAAACTGGCCCCCACAGTCACCAGATCTCAACCCAATAGAGCATCTTTGGGATGTGGTGGAACGGGAGCTTTGTGCCCTGGATGTGCATCCCACAAATATCCATCAACTGCAAGATGCTATCCTATCAATATGGGCCAACATTTCTAAAGAATGCTTTCAGCACCTTGTTGAATCAATGCCACATAGAATTAAGGCAGTTCTGAAGGCGAAAGGGGGTCAAACACAGTATTAGTATGGTGTTCCTAATAATCCTTTAGGTGAGTGTATATAAGCATATATACTGTTTATTCTAATACATTCAATTGCAGTGTAATACAATTGTAATTTTTAGAAGAAAATATTGTGTAGCCGTCCTCGATGTTCTTATTATAAATCATAATATTTGAATGACTTGATACAATTTTTCTTATACTAGGTTTCTTATCACTTTTCAGTGAATATACAAAGAACACAGTAAAAGTGCTTGCAGAAAAAAGTATGTGTGTCAAAGGAGGAGACAAGCTTTTTATTTAAAATATTTGGTATTTTGTTGGTTATTATTATTTAAAAAAAAAATGTGGATTTTAATTTTTTTCCCTGATTGCATGAAATTGCTTTATACTGTTTTTCATATTCCTTATTTTTCACATGTGCATTGTAATCATTTAATTGTCTCTGTTGAATGTCTTCAGTGATCAACTTTGAGGACAAAATGTTCACTTGCTGCCTAATACATTGCATCCGGAAAGTATTCACAGTGCTTCACTTTTTCCACATTTTTTTATGTTACAGCCTTATTCCAAAATGGATTAAATTCATTATTTTCCTCAAAATTCTACAAACCATACCCCATAATGACAACGTGAAAGAAGTTTGTTTGAAATCTTTTGCAAATTTATTAAAAATAAAAAACAAAAAAAGCACATGTACATAAGTATTCACAGCCTTTGCTCAATACTTTGTTGAAGCACCTTTGCACCAATTACAGCCTCAAGTCTTTTTGAGTTTGATGCTACAAGCTTGGCACACCTATTTTTGGGAAGTTTCTCCCATTCTTCTTTGCAGGACCTCTCAAGCTCCATCAGGTTGGATGGGGAGCGTCGGTGCACAGCCATTTTCAGACCTCTCCAGAGATGTTCAAATCAGGTTCAAGTTTGGGCTCTGGCTGGGCCACTCAAGGACATTCACAGAGTTGTCCTGTAGCCACTCCTTTGTTATCTTGGCTGTGTGCTTAGGGTCGTTGTCCTGTTGGAAGATGAACCGTCGCCCCAGTCTGAGGTCCAGAGCGCTCTGGAGCTGGTTTTCATCAAGGATGTCTCTGTACATTGCTGCATTCATCTTTCCCTCGATCCTGACTAGTCTCCCAGTTCCTGCCGCTGAAAAACATTCCCACAGCATGATGCTGCCACCACCATGCTTCACTGTAGGGATGGTATTGGCCAGGTGACGAGCAGTGCCTGGTTTCCTCCAGACAGACATCTCGGTTTCATCAGACCAGAGAATTTTGTTTTTCATGGTCTGAGAGTCCTTCAGGTGCCTTTTGGCAAACTCCAGGCTGTCATGTGCCTTTTACTGAGGAGTGGCTTCCGTCTGGCCATTCTACCATACAGGCCTGATTGGTGGAGTGCTGCAGAGATGGTTGTTCTTCTGGAAGGTTCTCCTCTCTCCACAGAGACATGCTGTAGCTCTGTCAGAGTGACCATCTGGTTCTTGGTCACCTCCCTGACTAAGGCCCTTCTCCCCCGATCGCTCAGTTTGGCCAGGCGGCCAGCTCAAGGAACCTAGTGGTTCCAAACTTCTTCCATTTATGGATGATGGAGGCCACTGTGATCATTGGGACCTTCAACACTGCAGAACTGTTTCTGTACCCTTCCCCAGATCTGTGCCTCGATACAATCCTGTCTCGGAGGTCTACAGACAATTCTTTGGACTTCATGGCTTGGTTTGTGCTCTGACATGCACTGTTAACTGTGGGACCTTATATAGACAGGTGTGTGTCTTTCCAAATCATGTCCAATCAACTGAATTTACCACAGGTGGACTCCAATCAAGTTGTAGAAACATCTCAAGGATGATCAGTGGAAACAGGATGCACCTGAGCTCAATTTTGAGTGTCATGGCAAAGGCTGTGAATACTTATATACATGTGCTTTTTTGTTTTTTAATACATTTGCAAAAATTTCAAACAAACTTCTTTCACATTGTCATTATGGGCTATTGTTTGTAGAATTGTGAGGATAATAATGAATTTAATCAATTTTGGAATAAGGCTGTAACATAACAAAATATGGATACTTTCCAGATGCACTGTATATCCCACCCACTGACAGATGCCATGATAACGAGATTATCAGTGTTATTCACTTCACCTGTCAGTGGTCATGTTATGGCTGATCGGTGTATATATATAGTATTATAACAGCACTGCAATAACATTCTTTATCAGTGTTTAATGCTTAGAAAACTAATTTCAACAAGCTGATAAAATGTTATACTGTTCTATTATTAGCATAATTAATCCCAACTGAACTTGTAATGGTTAATTGTATTATGTTACAACACCAAAAAATAAGACCAAAAGACAAACAAACAAACAAAAAGCAGGTTGTGGGCAAGGAATGAATTGCTATTTTCCCTTTGGAATCCATGTTCGTTTTTGGCAACACTCTAGAAGCACTGCAAATATTTACTGAGGACACAAATCAAGTTGGGAGGAAAATTGAAACAAGAATCATTACATTTGGTGAAAGTGACCTTGGCAGTGAGAGACCCCGATTCTGTGTTTTTAGACAATAATGAAGGAGATCAAGGCAGTGACAGGACTAGGCTTTCAGGGTTTGTCTTTTGGCAGTGATTAATCTGACTTAGGCCCAGACCAAATCAAAACGATGGCCCACCTGTCAATCGAAAATAGAAACCACAGTTCTTCATGGCGGGTTTACAATTAGTTAAAAGGAAGAGTTCTCTGCCAACCAAAAGACTGGCAGCAAAACTGGGAAATAAAACTTGTGATTGGTGGGTATGTCAAAGTTTTGTTTAGTCTGAGGCTAGGTTCTGTCATTTGTTAATTACAAACAACCCAAATAATTTCCTCATCTTACATTTCCTCAACTATAACATCAGATATCACATCAGACAGCAACATCAAACATCAGATGTTTTTTTTTTTTTTTATTACTGTTACTTTGGAGGGGTGAAAAACAAATATGGATGTGTCCACACAGAGCCATTCTTAAACCTCCCAGTTCCTTCATTATCATATTCAAAACCAAAAATCACAAAATATCAATAAAACAACCACTTTATTAATTTCTATGGAGTAGTAGTCCACATTATACATACCACTGGAATCTTACATTTCCTCTAGGCTAGAGTCCATTATACTCACAACAGATTGTGAAAATGCAAAAAACATCAAATGATACAAATTTTTTAAATAAATATACTTGATTTTCAAATGGAATATATGGTGTCAGTTAATTGACAAACCATTTGTTGAAGGCAACTATTGAAATCAGATGTAAAAAACGATGATTAAGACTTTGAATTGCATATACTTTATTTTTAAGAACTTTTAACATCTATACAACTTTGTGGCATAATGAAGAATTGTAATTTGATTTATACTAATTTACAGTTTATAACATAATGTTCCACAAAGGATTCTAAAAACATGATGTGAAACCTTATTATTTACTTGAAGTCTGAAAATTCTAAATACATCTACATAAAACTAGACATAATGGAATAATTTTAGGTATAAAGTGAAAAAGGCCATCAAAACTGAATCAATTAAATGAGTGAGACAGTAAGTGTTGATTATTTTAATTTAAAATAATTACCCAGTTTGTGTTCTAAATCTTACACAAACTGAGTAACAGCAGGTGCAGCTATTTAGAAAAAAATTAAGTCTCAACTACTCTAGTGATTAAAGCTACTATACTCATACAGATGTTCTTTAAAGTGTTTCATACCTTTTAAGCATAACTGGCACATAAGAAAGGACTCTGGCCGTGTTGTCATTTAGCATTAACCAATTGGTTGAATGAATACAAGCAAAATATAAATCTATATTCACATACAGTTTTCTTAATGAAGCACATGAATGTCAGAAAGTATGTGTATGCATACTGTTTATTGCAATATTAATGTTATTTTATAAGCATTTAATTATTTGTCACTGTTTTCACTCAGTATTTTAAATGGAACAACTGATTTAAGCACATTTTAAACACTTGAGTACCAGAGTAAATGTTTAAATAGACTGTTAGATTAATTTAAAGGTGAAAGAAGACTACCCCTTGTAAATGCCTAATAAAGAACACGCCCCCTCATAACCTTATGTGAGCCACATTAAGCTTTTTCTTCTGTGGGAGTGGTAGTTAATTTATTAGGAGACCAGATCATTGCTCGCTTTTGTGATGGGGTAATCTTGCTTTGCAGACTGTTCCGACCTAATGTTAGTTACATTTGATTAGTATTATACACACCCATCCATCTATTTTCAATAACTGCTTCATTCAGAGCCTAATCCATAAGGTACGGGGCACAAAGAAGGGTACAACCTGTATGGGATGCCAGTCCATTATAAAATATACATATTTATTTTAATTACCTCCAAGACTCATAGTGTTTGCAAAGTCATATTTCAGACATTCTATCTCAATGCAAACACAGAGTTCCGATGTTCTTGACCTATTTCATATAATAACTGTCTGTTCATTTCTGATACTGTAATATCAATAGAAAAAGATCAAATGACTCTAGTCCACATTACTAATTTAATTGATATGTCAGAATGTAATATTCTACGATGACTCCAGAAAGATGTATTATATACGAATGGTTTCATACAGTATAATTTAGTCTGTAAAACATATATACTGTATCTTAATGTTCAGGAATTTCCACTTTTATAGGTGTTGTAATAGATATGTACACTTCTTTAGCTTAACAGGAAATAAATACCTAAAGATGTGACGTTATTTACTGTAAAGATTCAGTGTATTGAAAATTGCAGTCTATGAATAGTGCAGAAAACAATGTACAGCACATGCTTGGCGTTTTCTAATGTACCATTTTCACTTCTGTAATGGTATTAAACCGAGAACACAATGGAAGTTTAAAAACATTCCATTTAAAACAAAAAAAAAATCTATAAATCATGGCTGTGTGACAGTTAATACAGCTCCACATTCAGTCTAAGGTTCAATAACTGATGTCTCCAAGGAACAGTGGGAGTGGGAGAGGGGCTTGAACATTCGAGACCAAGAAGTGAAAACAACAGAGCTGAAAAGAACACTAAGCATGTTCTGTTCTTTTCCTGGCATTTGGTATATATCAATTAAATTATAATAATGCAAGTAATTGTAAAAACATGCACTGTAGGAGCTGCAAAGGATTTGCACTTGGCAAAATAAAATGAAAATAAAGTGTGAAGTATTTAATGCAGACATGTTTTTTCTCCTTCTTATATAAAATATGAACCACTTATCCAGAAGAATCAAGAAGGATGGATTTATGGGCTTAGGTAGTTTCAACAGTGCAATATTCTAGACAATGTGGGCAAGCCATGAAAAAGGCTTACAGAGTCTGAATATACAGTACAAAATGTAGAACTAAGATCAAGAGAAGTTATGTTAAGGTTACACTATCATTTAGAATACTGTGTACAGTTTTGGTCTCCACGTTACACACAGGACATCGCTGTGCTGGGATCAGCACAAAGAAGAATGGTAATTTGTGGCTTTAAAGGGATGTGATACACATACAGATTAAAGGATGTGAATCTCTTTAGTCTTGAGTAGATGAGACTACCAGGGGATTTGATGCTATTTTAAATCCTCAAAAGTATTGGCAAAGTTAACCCAGAGAAGTACTTCAGTATAAAAAGTGAAACAAAAGTCTGAGGACTAAAAGAAAAGTAAAATTACAGTTGTAAGTATTTTGGTGGATGGTGAATAATGGTGGATGTCAAAAGCCAGAATGTATGGTCTGTCAGAGTTTCAGGTGTGTTGTGTCATAAGGTCCTGGATAGTTGAAAACCCGCGGCAACTTGAATAATTATTATGAAGTCAACCCGAGTGTTAGTGCTTCATAATCTTACTCCTGGATAGTAAATGTACAGTTTCCATAGACAGCATGAACTGTTCGTATGTCCAAGACTGCAGGAAAAACTGTGAAGACAGAGTTTCTAAATTAGTAAATTGCTTATATAATACAATCAATCTGAAAGAGTGCTATACAGCTTACTTATACACTAGAGCAACATGTAAAGACGCATAAAACTGTCATTTTAGGAATTGTGCATATGTTATGCTTTAACTGGTGCATTTAGGACCAAAAACAAAAGGTGCATCTTTAACCAAAAGGGTTGTGGCACGTTGGAACAACCAATATAAAAAAAAAAAAAAAAAACTGGATGAGATCTTTAAGCTGCTGAAAAACACCTGAGCAAGATGGGCCAAATAATCTTCTGTTCTTTTAAACCTTTCTTACAATCTTCTCTCCCTTAAACATATGACCACAATAACTGAATATGTAGTACTTCCTCTACAATTTGCTCACAAAGACATTCTTTCCATTAACTCTACCTCCCATAGGCAGCTTCTGAAATCTCACATTATCAAGCTGTGAAAACAATGAATCTAGAAGACAAGGAATACATTCAACAAATTTGACTTATGCTTTAAGAATTTGCTTGGAGGTGGGGTGCATCTCAGTTTTCTATTGTTGTTTTTGCATTATGTACTGCATTTTAAATACTTTATATAACTAAAAACCTTAATATACAAGTAAAAATACACAATCTTTAAAATATGATGTTTCTGTATTTATTGAAATGTACTGTATATAGCAATGGTCTCCAACTCTTGTCATGGATAGCCCCAAACCATCAGCTTTTGTAGGTGCCTTCATGCTGTGGTTCATGTTAATCTTAACTAATAATTACTTTGATTGTGAAATGGACAACTTTTTTGCATTGAAAACCAGAAGATCCTGTAGCATTCTGGGACAAAGTTGGGATGCCACTGGTAAACAATATTGTAAAATGAATTAATTTATCATGACATTGTTTTCTACATGTTATGTTGTGTGCTATTCAAATAATTGCTATATTTATTCCTCAGCAAATAAAAACAGAATATTCTTTGCTGTGTTGGTCTTTTGTTTGAAATGGTTTTGTATGAAAAATAATACATTTTGTCATTTTTCATGTTAGGATTCTCTGTTTTTCATAATCTGCCTCGCTTGCATTTCAGTTTGTACTTAAACTCATCTTTGAAGATGTCAGAAATATAAATTCTGAACAGAGGCAGCTGTGTTTGGAATATACAGTACCTGGACGGTTTAGTTTTTGCTGCCGGCAACAGTCCACCCCATTTGAAATGACTGGTCTCATCACTAACAATGTTATGAAAAATGTAATATTATCAAAATAAATTCAGATATGTTGTTATAGTGGGTCAACACACAAAAAAAATAATGCTACAATTGTGTGGTAGGCATTGGATCCAGGAGAACACAGCAGCTTGTTTTGATTGTGTGTGTTTTAATCTCATCATGTAGCCTTAAACCAGGGCATATTCCTAGACATGGAGTACTGGATTAAAAAATAATAATAATAATAATATATATATATATATATATATATATATATATATATATATATATATGAAGTGAACAGAATGGGAAAAAAAAAGAAGAAAATGACCATAAGTAAGCCAGGCCATGGTAGTCTACTATTATAGTGACAACGTACTGATTGGCTCCCTGTTCAGTGTTGTCAGAGTGCTCCTTGTGGCTGTGTTGATGTGGTTTCTATGGTGATACTGGCCATTGAACTTTCCTTCTGCTGTACAGTGAATATATCTGCGATCAAGGAGTTAGTGAAATGTGTTACTCAAAGAGGAGCTTTCAGATACAGGTTTAATAAATGTAGATCCAAAACCCACCAAATAATGCAAAATAGAATATATCTCCAGTATAAAATGTACATTTTGTCTTGCAAGTATCTTATAAGTTACTTATTTTTATATACATTTTTACAAGAATATGGTATTTTATTATTTCATTCACAGCTAAGTAATACTGATGTTCTTCCTCCAGTTAACTTGATGTGTTTGGTTTGTGAACTCTGCTTAATTTCAAATAATAAGCACCTAATTTTATATGTATAGGCTGTGTTGATAGATGCAGTCTTATACAGGCTATGTAATGGTGAAGTTGAGTTTAACCCTTTGGAGTGTGAGTTCTACATGCCACCCCGTGTCAGCTAGTGAGTTTTTTTTCCAAGCACTTTTATCTGCATATTTTTATTAATATTGACATTCAGTGTATAGCATATCTAAATGCATAGTGTAGAATATAATAACTGTATTTGTGTATGTCAATTATTACTTTGAACTAAATACAGAAAAAATAAACATTTATTGATTAAAATAAAATGACTATAAAGAATAAGCTTTTTCAGATTTGCTCAGCAATAAACTAATCAGTAAAACAACTGCAAGACAGATGCACCGATTCCTTCGCAGGGGCAGAGTGTAATTCAGCAGTTGCACACAGCAAAAGAAAAGTACGAAATAAAACAAAAAGGAGAAAAAAAACAGCTTCTGAAAAACAACATCAAAATGTAATCTGGATTGGGCACAGGCAGGCACCAGTGACAGTTTTCAGTAATGCTTCAGGGTTTGGAATTCCTTAGCATGGAATCCAGGAAAAAAAAAAAAAATTGCTCAAAGTTTTTTGCCGGACATGTTGAAGGTCGTATTCAATTATTATAACATGTAATTCCTTTAAAAAATTGCAGATACAACTGCAAGTGTTTACAGTATCCCATGGAAACACTAAAGCTTCACCTGGAACTTTGCAGGCTTGCTAATTGGACCCATGTATGTACGTCCACACGTTCCAAAGGGTTAACCTTTTAAAGAATGGTATTGTGTTAACAATATCACTGAATTTGAATTAATTTGTCGTTGCCAAACACAATACTTTTTGCATTTCCTGTTTTTGTCCCACAGGTTTAACATCATAGATAAGATCAATTTAATTAAAAGTGTATGTTATAAAGATTTCTGGAGTACTGCATCATGTTCTGAAAAAAAAAAAAGGGTTTACAGAAACAAAACGGTTTGTTCCTGGGGAAGCATCCCTTAAAAAGTGAATGGCAGTGTGTGGCACTTGTGTCAAAACCATGAAACTAATGATTTTGTTTACATTTTGGATGAACTGAGGTGTGAGTCTTTGTTGTTTATTAACCGACAGAGCAGTAAAAAGAATCTCAAGAGCTTAAAGCGTCTTTCAGTGCTCTTACTCAGTCCAGATGACCCCTCTCCCAGCTAGGCAGCTGACCTGTTTGTGTGTGGTCCTAGTAGACAGAACTGCTATTATTGGAGTCTGCAACAGATTGAGTTCCACTTCCCCTCCCTGTGTCTCCTGTTAAGAGTACTTTCATGTGGGGAATCTGTGTTTAATCTGTTTAAATTATTATCCCAATCAGAGGCATTGCAGGGCACCAGACCATGGGGGTGCCATGCCCCAGGTGTCTTTAACAGTGCCCTAAATCTGTTTTATGAGCCCATGAAAAATAAAAAAAACAAATTCAAATCCATTCAACTGGAAAAATGCATATTTTTTCAATTTAGTATAACATCAGAGGCACCTGAATCAATAGAGGAAGATGTTTAAGGGGAGTAACTATTAAGCAGTGAGAGCAAATTTAAGTTGAAATTTCAATTATGAGCTTTAGCAGAAGTAGGCAGTTTATAGCCATTGCTCATGGAAGCTGTTCTCTTTATCATTACATACACCTTCACAACATAAAATTCAGCATATATATTCATAACATATATTTTGAAGGGACACTTTGACAATCTACTAAGAATATAATAAGGGTGTTGTGTATGTTTCCTAGGTATCGGCCTCCTCTATGTGGCATCTCTAACCATGGCCTGGTGCTGAAGCTATTCAGAGCTTTTCATTTAACCTTTAATTAGATGACTATGTATTTAATTTGATTCTGAGTCATTTTTTTTTTTCGCAGCAGGAGTTAGTACACTGGCTTATTTCCACATATTCTGTTCCATGTGGATAAACTGTGTGAGTTAAAATCTGTCTTTGTTCCTGGGGGGTTGGGCAAAATGAAATACAGATGTGAAATGTGAGGCAGCCATGTTAATAGTGCAGACTAACAAAATAACTTGTTTAAACCAGTTCTATATGTAAAACATGATTCCGATTTTTCAGTTGAATATGGAATCCCTTTAAAGGAATAAAGGAATGGCTTTATCATGGTAGGAAGGCAGTTTTGTAAACATTGTAGAAGAGAAACATTTGTAACTTTCCTTGTAGAGCATGGATCAATCAGGCTTTGAAGCACCACTGCCCTCATAGGAACATTGGGCAATGGACCTCTGCAAATGTTTCTCTGAGACGCACACATTTGCATATTTACAGATCCCTCAGATTGTGGTGCTAACATGTGAAAATATGAAGAAGGGTATAAATAACAAATTAAAAACTTTTGTAGTGATTTTTTTTTTTTTTTAATTATTGGCTTAAATGTCGAATGACTCATTCTAATCTTAATCAGTACAACACATGAATGCTACATTGGATTATTAGCTATAGCTCATAGTGGAATTTAATATTTTAATTGTTTTTCTGGGGGGAGTAATCAACTGTCAAAAGACATGTTTGATCCAAGCCTTTACTAGTTTTAAATTTAGACAGTATTACTAGCCTAAGGAAATTACCAGCAAATAAGATTGTCTCTGGAGATTGATTTGCACCTGCCAAAGCAATCTTCTTCTCTGGAAAGAATGCTGAGATTTTGTTCTGTGTCAACATCGAAAAAGACAGCTGACTTGGGTAAAAGATGATTAGTCTCTTTTTATAGTCGGAGAGCAGGACCCTGAAGGTTAAAGATTTCTATTTATCCAACCCTTCAAGGTTCAAACAAGTAGGAGCTGATAAATTCATGCCACCCAACCTTGCAACTTGGCTGCTTCAGTAGGCAGAATGAGGATTCCCAAGTGAGTTCAAAGATAACAAGAATAGTAATGATGTTTGTATCCCATGGTTATAAAAAGGGGAAATATGTTCCTTTGAAAATTGCAGAGAAGAAAACACGGAAGGACAAAATTGTAACGTATACATTTGAAGGTTAAGTGTTTCAATAAAAATGCTGGAAACTGTTAGAAGCCTTTCTGCCTCTGATGATGATTGTGTCATTGATTTTTTTTTTTTTCTTAGAATAAATATTAAGGCATATCAAGAGGCTTTTTAGCTACTTATTGCAAGTGCAAATATTCAGATATTAAAGGTCAACTAAATAGTATCCTAAAAATATTGAATACAAATACTAACCAATATATCTCCTTATTATCAAGATTCTGGAGATATAAGAAATACCACATTTAAAATGTAATTGCGTCACTGATGTACGGAACAAAGCTTGAGCGAATAGTGAATGAATGGTTTCTTTGTGAAAATGGTTTGCAATTGCAGTTTCCATAGTTGTGGAAAAAAAAAAAAACAGCAGTACCATTCTTTAGATTTACAGCAGATGAGACGGTCAAATGTAAGTGAATAGATTATTCTATTTTCACATATGTCATATTTTGGGAGACCATCTTGATCTTTAACTTCACTTTTCAACTTCTTCTTGATAGTAATAGTGTGTATCCGTAAAGTAACAGGGAACTAAGCAGATATTTAGTGTTTGTGATCGTTAACATTATTCTTCAATTTAATTTCTACTCTACTAAAGGAGATGCTTAATAACACAAAGTTCACAGTTCTATCAATTCAGCCTGAGGTAGCAATTTCCACCATCCATACAAGAGATAAATGCAATGCAAAATACAGCAGATGGCAATGGCTTGGTGTCAACACAAAATACATATTTACCATATATGTTGGTTTAAAGCTTGTGAAATTCAGTGTTAGTTATGTAATCATTATAACGAAAAACATTTGTTGCAGTGACTTAGTTAGTTAGTTGCATTAATAATCTTTCTCTTTATCATTGTCCTCTTCTATTTTTTTAATACATTTATGTATATGTATAATGTTAATCTCTTTGACAATGACAACAACAATTTAACTGAATCTTTCTTAAGTATTCAGCTTTCATAAATTCCCTACATTTTTTCTAAAAATCGTTGTTTAAATGCATACATACTAGAAGGTGTCAGTGAAAAGTTTCTTCCATTTCAATATTTTGCAAAGGTCAGTTGACTTCATTTCCATCTCATCTACATTTCATTTTTATTCAAGTTACACAATTTTCATGCTGTGTCATATATAGAGTTCTGAATATAAAGGCTTTCCCTTGTACATTTTCACTTATAATGACTGGTCTGTGACAAGTTCTTTAATTTAATTTGTGCTAATTACTAATTTGAAGCAGTTTCCTGTAGGTCAGAGACACAGATATATTTAGTTGTATTGCAGATATGTGTCTGAAAATACCCAAATATGTATGCATGCCATAGAGAATGCAGACAGTGTATGCATTTAATTCCTACTGCTGACTTAAAACTGCTGTGGTTCCAACAAGAGCTTCAGTCATAATTATGAATGGAGACCAGCTTTAGCTCTCTGTTAATCAAAATGCAGTGTACTGCAGGTTAAAGTCATCATTTGAATATACTACAAATGTACTATATATATATATATATATATATATATATATATATATATATATATATATATATATATATATATAGTATTAAAAAACATATGTGCAAATACATATTCAACACAAAAAAGGCTAAATAAAAATGTTATTGTTAATGGCACACAATGGTGATGCAAGTTTGTCAAAAAAAGGGAAAAAGAGAGAGGCAGACAGTTCAGATGAGTGACCTGTTAATAATCTCTCTGTAGCCGACTGTGCCACCTTGTAGTTTTCAAGAGAGATTATATAGATAGACATAGGTATAATATATAGGCTCTTCATCTTTTCCATGTATGACATTCACTAAAGTCAACAACAAATGATATTTAATGACATCTGCATTCTCATCAACACTGTATGTCTTGTGATATATGCAATATTGCGAGTGGTAGGTATGGCACAGTCTGGTTTTGCCCCGTCTTTGATTTCTGAGAAAAGATTTGCCATGGCTACACTATTAGGCCATTGCTAACAAGAGTACTAGTGAGGTTTTGGAAAAGCTTTGTTCATGGAATGACATTGCAGGAATACTGATGCATTCAGTTAAGGCAATTACACTACAGAAAACTATTACACAACTAGCCAGAGGGGCTCCTGGCATCCACATTGCATGCCTAATAGTACTATGAAGAGTTATCCACATAAATTGACCATGCTGACCATAGGTCCTTACTAAAATATATATACACACTCTAGGTATGCTGTAATGATATAAGTGTTATTTTTATTTTATTTGTGAAGTTTAAGATAAACAATAGTAATTCTGCATTAAACACAAAAGCAGAGTTTGAAGCACAAAGATAAAAAACGAGCAATAACTTGCAAAGTTTTAATACTGTAGTTAAAGGGCAAAATATATATCCGATGCCCATTACTAATCTAAGGGAAAGTAAACAGAATAATCTGAATGAGATGTTCTTCGAAAAATTCTAAGGGAAAACACATTCAAGATATGAATTTTGATAATAAACATAGAAGGTTTGATTTCTTGATGAAAGCAGCTTTTTATTCATGCAGCTCAATACACAGTAATTTTGTTTGTTAGTAATTAGAAGCTTTTGTGTTGCAACAGAGTGCTATGAATTCCTGACCTGCTTAGTTTTCATTTATTAAAAATATCAAATCTCTGTCTTATATATATGTGTGTGTGTGTGTGCGTGTGTGTGTGTGTGTGTATTAAAAAACTTATGTGCAAATACAAATTGAACACAAAAAATGCTCAGTTAAAAATGTGTTATTGTTAATGGCACACAATGGTGATGCAAGTTTGTCAAAAAAAAAGGGAAAAAGAAAGAGGCACACAACCACCTGAATCATTTGTCATCTATTATTGGAACATTCATATTTTAAAAGGAGAAAACCACACCAGAAAATAATGGCAGAAGTATCAAATGAGGAAGATGTACTAGGTTTCTTGTGGAATCAAAAACAAATACAAAGGATGATATTGGGTGCATACAGTGGCCCTGAAGTGCAAAACACAAATGCAAAAATAAAACCGCAACTGCAAAAAGAAACACACAATTGCAAGAAAAAAAACACAAAAACAAAAAGCAGAACGCAAGTAATTTCAAAAACAAAAACAAAAAGCTGAATGCAAAAGGAAGAACACAAACGCAAAAGGAACACAAAAGCAAAAGGAAGAACACAAATGCAAAAAGAAAAACACAAAAACAAAAATATTTTTTTTTAGTTTCTTCATCCGCCAGCCACATTATTTTGAGGCCCACTGCTGTTATGGGCAGCTACACGCCCACACACAGGACTGAAGTGCTGCTATTGGTCAGCATCTCTGTTCTCTGCTCTGTGCTCTCTGTGCATGAGAGAAACGATTTAAAGTATAAGGGTTGAGGCAGGTTGTATTACAAAGGTTAGGAAGTGATGTTAGCCTATTTTAAGTGTTTCTTAAAGCAATTGCCATGCACATGGTGTGTTGGCGATTTAACAGAAACAACTAAACACAATGTTAACACAGAAGTAAAAGGACTGATTTCACATTAATGAAGAACATCATGCTTTTATTAGCTGAACACTAACACGTTACAGTTCACACAATACTGCCTGTGTGTATGTGGGTCTCTGTGTGTGCACGTACATTTAATACATATGAGGACAGTGTTCACTGTAAACACTACAGGGAATACACACATAATTGGTGCAATGGATGTGAGTTAAGATCTCTGTTTACACAGTGTTTATTTCTGATATTAAAAGTGATTTGGTCCCAGTGCTGGTATTTTTGCATTCTATATTAACAAATATTGGTCTTGATTGAGATATGCAATTAGCCTACAGGACCTTGTCGCTCTATACAGTGCACCTCCACCTCCACTTCTAATTATACTTGCCTGTAAAGTACAGTCAGTAGAGTCATTATTTGTATTTTGTGTTTTTAATGAATGAAGCGAGAGTGACATTCAAAATAATCGTAATTCCAGGAGCCGTCTGCATCAATACGTATACTTTAAATTGAGTGTTTCTCTCATGCAGAGAGCACAGAGCAGAGAACAGCGAACAGAGACCGCTGACCAAGCAGCGCTTCAGACCTGTGTGGGCGTGTAACTTGCCCATAACAGCGGTTGGCTTCATAATAATGTGGCTGGGGGATGAACAGGCAGGACACGTTTTCTATTGGTAGGACTCTAGATGATGCGATTCCGTAATAATGTGTTTCTCGTTTTGTTTTTGTGTTTTTCTTTTTGCATTTGTGTTCTTCCTTTTGCTTTTGCGTTCTGCTTTTTGTTTCTCTGTTTGCATTTGCATTCTTCCTTTTGTATTTGCATTCTGCTTTTTGTTTTTGTGTTTTTCTTTTTGCAATTGAGGTTTTCTTTTTGCATTTGTGTTTTACACTTCAGGGCCACCATAGATGCACCCCAAATTCGAGAAATATTAAAAAGGTGTGGTACATTCACAGGCCGATTCAGCATTTCAAACTGGACAGTTTATGACAGTTTGACAGAAGCCCTAACTTCTCAAGCTGAAGACCAAGATAGGTCTATAGGTCAGAGGATTGCTCTGAAATATGTAAAATTATGTGCTATTCTCTTGAACATTGTTGCTGAAATAACATTAGGCCAGACTTACTAGCAGATAATAGTCCTACTAATATACAGTAAGAATAACCATATAGGGTAGGCCTGGAAGCATACACTTTTTAAAACCTTGTATACAATGTGTTTTTCATTACAAAACCAGCCTATATTCAATCAAACATGCAATATGGTCGAGACACTCATTTTTTCCTACTCTCCTGATGCATCTTAAAATTGGATTAGTGATCAGATCCAGTTTGTAACTGGCTTTAGACCACATTAAATACAAAGTTTAGCATTAGTGTGACAAAACGAAGATGACCCAGACAGTTTAAAAACAAATGTGTTACATGTGTAGCGTAAGGTACACTTATACATTTCAATTAAAGAAGTGAATTTATAGTAAAACCTTATCACGAATCCTGGAAACTTGTAGAACTCAATTTCTGTAATAATTGGATGCAGACATCAATTCCAAAGATATAAATTGTCAAATTTATTTAAAACAATGACTAAATGTAGCACTACACTAATTATACAAAAGGGAAAAACTAATTAAAATTCAACTCTAGATCAACAAATCAAAGACAAATCACTTCCGTGACCAAATCAAAGACCATGGAATCGCATATGATATCACACAAATCGTTAAACAAAAAATGGTGAGTCTCTCGTTAGTATTGTTAGTCAGACATTAAATAACTACGCAGGTTAGTATTTATGTCAGGTAACTTCTCGTTATATATATCAGTCTCATTTACGTTTAGGTGCCAAGAAAGATCCTATCATTACTTGTTACCACAATTTCCCTTAACTGATTATTATTCAATGATTAAGGATAGGCAGGGCCACCAATAATCTAATGTCTATTAACTTGTGTCAATTTCAGACTAAACAGTTAAACAGGAATGAGAAGATATTTCTTGGCATTGACAGATTTTATTTCTAAAATTATCAACAAAACAGTTTAATGCAACACACATTTATATTTAAGAAAACTAAATGATATTACACATTCTAGAGTTATGAATCACAGATTAACATTTCTAATTGATTTCTCAAATGTCATGAATCATGAACTCCAAACTGTTAAACTTATCTGAACTTCGTCGCAGAGAGGCCTCTCTGTCTTCGGGCTCAGATAACAGCACACGGCACGAGGTCCGTGTGGTTTGGAACAAAGGCAGTCCGGTTCGGCTTTGTCCAAGAACTTCCACTCAGTCGATGCACCTGGAAGTTGGGGGTTTTGCGAAACAGAGTCTTTTCCAAACAGATTTTCCACTGGTTTGAAGGCTCCAAGGTTGTGCACAAAATCTTCTTGGCAAGCAGGGTCTCTCACCATACTTATTTGAAGACAAAGTCTTTGAGGAAAGCAGGGCCCTGTTTGGTTCCAAGGGTCAAGTTTCTTAAGACTCAAATAGCTATTTAAATGACTGAACACTTTCGTACTCAGTCAACTTAGTCAATTGTCCAGCTGTAAAACTCCACTGATCAGGTGGGCACAGGCGGGCAGCGCAGTCTGTAAAGTTCTTTATTTAATAAAGTCCTTTAAAAGAATTCTTCGTACGGCTCAATCTCCTTCTCCCAGTTTAACTCTTCTGTTAAGCTACAGGTTGAGCTGTGGCAGCGAGTTTCTGGTTCAGGTGAGAGAAAGAGTGAGAGAAAGAGAGAGACCGTGCGCTGTTCTTTATACGCCAGTTCAATAGGTGATTGGTTCTTGAGTTTGTGAGATTGGATTTCGGTTTCAGCCCCCAGTGTCCTATTGGAGGGGGGCTTGATTTATGACTGATGTCAATCCATGCCATCTTTTGGAAATGCCGGTTGGCTCGGGTTTGTAGGTCTGTGTCTGGATTTCGGCTCTCATCCATTTCAAAGAGTTTTTATTACCTACAGGCCCCCTTCCCCAGACATTTCACAGCAGGATTCCAAACTATTTGGCCTATTCTCGGTGCCATCCTCCCAAAACTGTCACTTTGATGTAAACCAGTTCCACACTTTAAGGAAATCTGATAACTTTGGGGGGAGAGGTCTTCTTTAGATCAGTGCTTCAACTCAGAGCTAAAATGCTCTTATCAAAATACACCCAACATAATGCTACAGCTGTCTCCAGGGCAATGGGAAGTCCCTTCAACGGGATGAGGCAACATGCCTTCGAAAAAGCGGTCCATGGCAACCAGAATGGTAGTATAATCTTGTGATTTGGGGAGATCGGTGACAAAGTCAATTGCAATGTAAGGCCATGGTCGAGATGGAGTGGGAAGTGGTTCCAGGAGGCCCGCTAGTGGTTGCCATGACGTTTTCGCCTGTGCACATGTAGAACAGGCGTCTATGAACTGCGTGACTTCCTGTGACAGTGCTGGCCACCAGAATTGTTTCCGCACCAGGGAGAGAGTCCAATGCACTCCTGGATGTCTGGAGGTGGGAGAAGAATGTAGCCAATTTTGTAATTGTGGACGTACGGAAGCAGGGACATAGGTCAGGCATAGAGGACAGTCAGAAGGCATCGGGTCGGTGGGCAGTGCCTGCTGGATCTGTGCCATGAGGTCCCATCGTATTGGTGCTACAAGACATGCCGGTGATAACATGGGATCTGTGGAAACAGAGACATTACCAGAGCTGATAATCATGACAAAGAACACGCCTTGATGTTTTTGGGGCATGGCCAGTATGTGAGGGTAAAGTTGAATCGGGTGAAGAAGAGTACCCATCTCGCTTGTCAGGTATTGCGTCTCTTAGCAGATCGTATGTGCAGTACTGTGCAAAAGTTTTAGGCAGGTGTGATAAAATGCTGTAAAGTAAGAATTCTTTAAAAAATAGACGTTAATAGATTCTATTTATCAATTAACAAAATGCACAGTGAGTGAACAGAAGAAAATATTACATCAAATCAATATTTGGTGTGACCACCCTTTGCTTTCAAAACAGCATAAATTCTTCTAGGTACACTTGCACACAGTTTTTGAAGGAACTCGGCAGGTAGGTTGGCCCAAACATCTTGGAGAACTAACCACAGGCACATTTGTACAAAGAGACGGTATTTAATGTTGATGTAATTCAGACCCCGGTAATCAATGCAGGGTCACAATCCTCCATCCTTCTTAGACAAGAAGAAAAAACTGGCAGCAGCAGGAGAGGTGGATGGCCGAATGATCCCCAGTTCTAATGTTTCCTGAATGTATTCAACCATACTCCGGAATAGACCGGGGATATATGTGTCCTCTGGGTGGGGCTGACCCTGGTGAGGGACTTGGTTCGATGAGAAACATGTCTGAAACCTATTAGTTGATTATTTACAGCCTTGACGTGTAATGGAGGTATGCAGGGGATGAGGGGAATGCCCAGATTCTCTATCGTCATTCGATGAATGAAGTTGCCTAGTAAAGCAGATACAGATACAGTGTTATTATCCCATCTGAGCTTGACATGAATCTCAGTCTAAGCCATAGTACAAATCGGACACTGTCACGTACTCACTGAAGAAGTGGAAGGTGAGCCGGGGCCGGGGAACTGTCAGGGCTGCACTGTGACAGTTGCAGGATCCTGGCAGACAGAAGAGAAAGGGTGGTAGTTGAACTTCTCCTTCTAGCCCAGAGGAGATTATCTAGACGAACAGCCATCTGTATTAATTCCTCCAAACCAAGGTCTTCATCCGTGTAGACTAGTTCTGATTAACTCTTCTGAATGCGACCAGTAAGGCACTCTCATTCCATTTGCTACCAACAGGAGGTGCCCTGTTTGAGTGAATATAGTTGTTCGCCCGCACCCCTTCCCTCTGCGGTGGTTAAACACTTCTTTGAAATGGGTCAGGAATACCCTCAGGGAGCGCGTGACAGCACCTCGCTGATTCCACACTGCAGATGTTCATTTCAAAGCCTTCCCGGTCAGGATGGTGGTGATAAAGGCTATGCTGGCTGCATCGTCTGGGAGTCCAGGCTGGTTGGGAATCAAAGGTCGAGGTACACAAGGAGGTCGAAAACAGGCAATCAATAATCAAAAGGGAACACTGAGAATAGCAACTCGAAAGAAGACTAGACTTAGCAATGAGTGGAGTGACCAAGGGGTTTATATACAGGGCAGGAGATGGAAGGCAATATGTGCTGGGGCTGTGCTGAGCGAATGAGAGCTGAGGGAGATGAGAGAGTGTTCACTGAGGTTTGAGGAATGTGGATTGCAATGGTTAGAACTCTGGTGACGATGACGGGGGGAGACCATGACAGAGAGACACCAAGCCTCCAGCAGAGTGGACACAGCAAGGTTTTATTCATTATTCATTATTAATAATAAGATCAGAAAAGCAGAGGACAATATTATAAACAAATGCAACCTTGTTTTAATACTTAATGGATCATGGCATGTGAATATATATGTATATCAATGTATTAATGAAAAGTTGCAATATAAGAAATATTAAATACTGAATTTGTGAATTAATTTATTTCCATTTAGAGGTGTTTCTCAACTGTCTGTCTTAGTGGGTCTAGGGACCGTACTTCAGGTTATAATTTGAAGATATGTTGAAAATATTGAATTATTATTATTATTATTATTAATAATAATAATAATAATAATAATAATAATAATAATAATAATAATAATAATAATAATATAAAATTGAACTAATGCATTGGTTCTGGAATGGTTTCTTTTTGGGGAGTGCTTAAGTAATGTATTTTTGAATTCTAGAACCTTGTCCAGGTATGGCTAAATGTCTGGTCATCTCTGTGTGAAGAATCATCACTCTTTGTCAATGTAATATCACTTCTCATAGCATGTGAAGGAAAGCAGAACACCTTTGTTGAATCTGAATAACATATGAGAGCAGTTTGAAAAATACTTTTTAACCTGGAAATAATACATGTTAATGAGAGTTTGAATATTTTATAAGTAGGAAATTACTTAGCAATATTTATTTCCCTTGTTATGAGATAAGAGACACATTACTCTAAGAAACTCTTGAATGACATTGGTATATCCATCAGATATTTTCTGTAAATAATACATATTATAATATAATTAAAATATGCACAACATTATACAAATACATATCAGATCTATGCCTAAACTCAATGGGATATATATATTTTTTTAATTAGAAGAATAAATCTAACTCAAAACTAGATTTCTGCTAATAGGGTTGATTCACATCACCAGTCCCTCAATTCACATTAACAATTTTATAAAATAATGTAATACATCTAAGCAGCTTCATATTTTTAAAAATACTATTCTGATACCAGGCAGTATGTTCTTATAGTTTATATTTTACCTTGACAATATGAACTTGCCAATGTTTTATTCTGTATAGTATGGTGAGTTAAATGTTTTCCCCAGACATCTTGAATTTCCTGCAAAATATTTTAATACACAAAGTGCACCTCAATTTTAACCTCTCAGCTGGATGACATACAAAATTGTTCACACAGAAACTTCAAAGAAAAAATAAACTTTCTGCATCAAGAAATACACTGAAAGAGACTTTGCATTGACAATCATGAGATGACATTTGACAAGCGTGCTTCTCATTGTCTAAGTGAGGTTCTTGAAGGAGACACTCATCAATCCAGCTTTGGATTTGGAAATTATTGACATCACAGCAATCACTTCAGGTCCTCTGTGTCGACAGATGAAGTTCAGTTACATAAAATTGTTGGTTTTGATCACTCAGATTTCAGCAAGTGGCAATATTGCTTCTATTTAAATGAAAAGCCCTTAATGTTTACCTTTGAACTATTACGTTCTTTTACTGTAGGTCCTGAAATGCTTACCATATCTTAAGGATGTTTTATTTATTTACTTCCCTTAGACTTTTTAAATAATTTAAATTGTTGTCTTCCATGCTCAACCTTTGTTGCTCAGTTTATCAGCCACCACTGGCATGTTGTACAGAAAATGAAGACAAATTGTTTTTGTATATAGTTCATGCAGAAAGATGGTCCAGTTACGTAAATCTGTTTATTATATTCCAAGATAATGCTTCCAATATGCTTAATTCCTCCCTTTAAAAAGTAAGGGTCTCAATTTGGCTTCATCCTGCCCTGTTCTATACCCACATCCTTAGGTTCCTTATATCATGAAAACATGCAGACAAATCTCACGTTCTTATTTGTTTTTTCACTTTTATGGATGTTTTTGCTATATTGTATGCTTTATTATGCACTGTTTTTGTTTTTCACTTTTATTAACAAATCACTTGCACGTTTTTGTAATTGAGCCCTAGTCACTAGTTATGCACACCTGCAAGCTGGATGAGGATGTCACCCTAGCAATAGCCACACAATCTCTTGCACACCTGAGCCTTTACCTTTGAAAACTAGCTCTCCAGCTTTACAAAGGAGAGTTGCCTGGACTCAAAGCAGAGCAACAGAGACTGAAAAATCAGCAACAGCAGTAGCAGGTTTAGTGCGACACACCGGGCACCGACTTGAGATGCGGCAGAGGCTACAGACTGGACCTTAGTGGATGCCAGTTATTCAGAACAAGGAGGGAGTTTTGTGCTGGATCAAGGAAGAAAGAGAGCTGTAGAAAGCTGTAAGGCTAAGTATAGAGTCATTTATCTGTTCAAGAGCCTGTGTCACTGTGCTGCTGCGCTACTAACCTGTGGAAATAAACTAATAGGAAGAAGACACAGAGATAGCATCTAGTTCAGAAAAGTGACTTTTATTGTTGAAGTTCTTTTTCGGGGCTTTTTGCTGCTGCCTTTTGTGAGTTATTTGTGATAAAAAGAAATCTGATAAAGTTGGCAATTTTTTTCTTGGTTTGGGACGGTATTTATTAAGTTAAGCACTCGTCTAGATCCTGGCGATGGTCTGTTTCAAGCAGCGAGCGTCCCAGATCCACATCCTGGATTGCAGCATCTGCTGTCTCTTTCAGCATATATAAATAGGAAATGGCATTTTAGCTTAGTTTTAGTATCACTTTTAGCATTTATAATTTTTTCTGTCTGTCCTTTTCTATTCTTTACTTTTGAAACTGGGTTTTTGCATAGCGAGTGCTTAGCTTAATAAAGACTAATTGAGAGAGGGTTTTATTAATGCTTATCTTGTGGTTCTTGCAACTTACAATGCAGACTTCGTGCCTTGTGCTGATAACTGCTGCCAGTTTTTGATTACACCTGCAAAAGGAAAAATATTTCTTCTGCTTGCCTGTGTGTCTGTTGTGGATGCTCCGATAGTCCTGCCAGTAGATTCTGCATGCAGAGCATAGTTGGGAGAGGTTTTAAAGTCTGTCTTTTAAAATTATTGGGGTGGCGTAGTCACATTAAAGGGGTAAAAAGTGTAATTGTCGTCTGTGACATAGACACGCCATGATGTGGTATGTGTCATCACCATCAGCCCATGAAGACCTCCCCAAATGTTTCCACTTTCTTTGATCTACAGCTTCCCTTTTCACACCTACAGTTTGATTTCATCTTCCATCTTTTATACGGTCATATTCATTCAGTGTCTTTTGTCCATCTTTTATCTACTCTTCATGCAATGTGTCCATCCCATTGCCACTTTAACATTTTCACCCTTTGAATTATGTCATATTTTAATTTGTTCTCAGATCCATACATTTATTTTTCGATCACTTATTTTTTATTCCAAGTATACCTCTTTCCATGCTTCTTTGTGTCATCCTCAGTTTGTGTAATAACTTTTGCACTTAGTGACCAGGTTTTACAACCATAAGTGAGCACTGGTATTATGCATTGATCAAATACCTTTCTTCTCAGGCAAATAGATAATTTCCTTTCAAGAGTGTCCTGTTTCTTCCAAATGCACTCCATCCCATTTTCACTCTTTTTTCGATTTCTTCCATATTATTACCATCTGTTCTGATTTTAGTGAAGGCAAACATTTTGACTTCAGTTTTCTTAGATTCAACAAAGCCTATAAACATTACTTTTAATCAGGTTCACTTTTTAAGTCCAGTTTTTTTGCTTGCAATTGAGAGTATATATACATACATAAAGATGGGTGACAAATTAATGGAAAAAACAACATAAAGTGTCTCAGTAGGGGGGTTGGGCACCACGAGCCGCCAGAACAGCTTCATTGCACCATGGCACAGATTCTACGAGTCTCTGGACTCTACTGGAGGGTCATTCTTCCAAAAGATATTCCCTCATTTCGTGTTTTGATGACAGTGGTGGAGAGTGCTGTCTAACACGTCGGTCCAAAATCTCCCAAAGGTGTTCAATTGGGTTGAGATCTGGTGACAGTGAAGGCCATAGCATATGATTCACATAATTTTCATAATCAGACCATTCAATGAGCACTCGAGCCCTGTGGATGGGGGCATTGTCATCTTGGAAGAGACCACTCCCACCAGGATAGAAATGTTTCACCATAGGATGATCACTCAGAATAACTTTGTAATGATTTGCAGTGACCCTTCCCTCTAAGGGGACAAGTGGACCCAAACCATGCCAGGAAAATGCCCCCCACAGCATAACAGAGCCTCTGGACCCCCTCACTGTAGGGGTCAAACAGTCAGGCCTGTACCGTTCTCTTGGTGTCACCACACATGCACTCACCCACTTGTCGAGAACACTGGCCAGTTGAGCATCTTTGTGACTGAAGCTCCTGCCATTCGTGCCCCAATAATGACCCCTCTTTCAAAGTCACTTAGATCCTTTCCTCTTGCCATCTTGATCCAAAATTGAGTTCAGCTGGGCCTGCTCAGCATTTTTATACATGCCACAGAGCATGATAGGATGTTAATTGCTTAATTGTATCATGCAGTACACCTGTTTGGAGGTGTCTGCATTCATTATGTTCCTCCACTCATTTATTCAGGTTTTTCCTTGAATATATCACTCGTCTGTAAGTGTCTGGTGTGTGTGTTTGTGTTTGTCAGACAATAAAAGCAAGGGTTATTCTAGCAGATTGAAAAACTAGAATATACAAGTAGGGGAACAAAGATGTTCTAGGTACTTTCAGACTAATCACCTTAAGGAATCATTAATTACAGTTAAACTATGATGGTTATCTACATTATACGAATAGAAAAGAAAGATCCTGTCTAACAAGAGACAGGATTCTTTGCTTCATGAAGCAAAGAATATAATAGATAAAAGTAAAGTTAACAACAAGATATTTATATTTCCAGCAGGCTTTTGATATTTACACATAATAGATTAATTTTCAAACTGAAAGATCTATGAATACAAGGTAATTGTATGCAAGTGGATTATCAAGTGTTGTCTCTTCTTGGCAGAAAACAGAGGGAAATGATAAGGCGAGAGACATCAAAGTACAGCAATGTAACTAGAGCAGTGCCCCTGACTGGGCTCTGAAACAACCTGGGGCCCCTTTCAGAAGAGTGATTAACATAGGAACTCCACATTACAGACAAGTCACAGCTTCAAAACTATGTTTCATCAAACTAGTGGGACTGCATCAGCACAGGGTTTCCCCTGCAACCTGTGGGAGTTGAAGCACAACTGCAAATTGTAATGTTAATTACAATTTTTTATAGAGAACATAAGAACATAAGAACATAAAGTTTACAAACGAGAGGAGGCCATTTGGCCCATCGTGCTCGCTTGGTTTCCATTAATAACTGAGTGATCCAAGGATCCTATCCAGTCTATTTTTAAATGTTCCAAAATTTTCAGATTCAACCACATTGCTGGGGAGTTTGTTGCAGATTGTGACGCCTCTCTGTGTGAAAAAGTGTCTCCTGTTTTCTGTCTTGAATGCCTTGAAGTGTCCCCGACTTGATTCAAGTCCCCACGTAGTCTCCTCTGTTCCAGGGTGAAAATGTTCAGTTCTCTCAGTCTCTCAGTAGGACATTTCCTTCAGACCTGGAATAAGTCTGGTTGCTCTCCTCTGAACTGCCTCTAGAGCAGCGATATCTTTCTTGAAGTGTGGAGCCCAGAACTGTCCACAGTATCCAGATGAGCTCTAACTAGTGCATTGTACAGTCTGAACATCTCTGCCCTTGTTCTCAATTCTACACTTTTGACAATATACCCTAACATACTGTTTGCCTTTTTTATTGCTTCCCCACATTGTTTGGATGGAGAAAGTGAGGAGTCCACATAGACTCTGAGGTCTTTCTCATGCATTACTTCATCTAGTTCTATTCCTCCCATAGTTTAATTATAATGGACATTTTTATTACCTGCATGTATTACCTTGCACTTGTCCACATTGAATTTCATCTGCCAGGTGTTGGACCACAAATGAATATTATCTAAGTCCCTTTGAATAACTTGTGCTGCTGAGCCACCTATTTTAGTATCATCTGCAAATTTGACAAGTTTGCTAACTATCCCAGAGTCCAGATCAATAATATAGATTAGAAAAAGCAAAGGCCCTAGTACTGATCCCTGTGGAACTCCACTAACAACCTCATTGCAGTTAGAGGCCACTCCTCTAATCAACACCGTCTGTTTCCTATACATCAACCAGTTCATAATCCATCTACTTACATTACCCTGAATGCCTACAGCTTCCATTTTGAGGATCAGTCTTTGGTATGGAACCTTATCAAAAGCTAATAAATTAGTAAGACGTGATCAGCCTCATCTAAACCCATGTTGACTACCTCCAAGAATATGGTTTTCATTAAGATGCTCTAATAATTTCTTCCAACATTTTACAAGTAATGCATGCAAGACTGATTAGTCTGTAATTTCCTGGCACAGTTTTGTCCCCTTTCTTGTGGATTGGTATGACATTTGCTGTCCTCCAGTCAGTTGGCACATCCCCTGTCATTTGGAATATTTGAGTTAGCAGCCTATACATAATGTCCCTCATTTCTTTAAGTACTGTTGGAAATGTACCATCTGGCCCAGGTGATTTGTTGGTTTTTAATTCTGCTAGTCCCTTTAGTACCTCCTCCTCATTTATCCTGATCTCTCTTAGGGTTTGACTGGACTGGATGTAAACCTGTGGCATGTTATCCATTTTTTCTTTTGTAAAACCCTCTGTGAAATACTCATTTAAGAACATTTGTCACATCTTGTTCATTTTACAAGATATTTCAGTTTTTGCCCTTTAGCTGTTTTACTTCCTCCTTTATTGTCATCTTGCTGTTGTAGTATTGAAAAAAGCTCTTTGCATTAGTTTTAGCTCCAAGAGCTATGTTTCTTTCTATTTCCCTCTTTGCTTTCCTGATCCCTTTCTTAAGATCTCTTTGCAGTTCAACATATTATTTGTATTTTTTAAAATCTCTTTCCATTTCGTATGTGTATCCAGTGTGCTCCAGTCTACCTCTTCTAAGTGCCGCCTCATACCTTCCGGGTTTGCTTTTCTAAAATTATAGACCATTGTTTTAGACTTAGGCCTTCTTATTTTAAAGTATGCCTCAAAGCTAAACATATTGTGATCACAGTTTGCCATTGTTCTCTAACTAGTGTCCCTCTGACTCTATCTTGGTCATTTGAAAAGATCAAGTAAACCCATGTGCTCTCCCTGGTTGGTTCCCTGACAAATTGAGTTAGAAAGCAGTCATTTACCATCTCAACCATTTCTATTTCTGCTTCTGTAGTTTGGGCTCTCCCAATCTGTTTGGGAAATTGAAATCCCCCATTATAACAGCCACATCCTTGCTACATGCAGTCCTGATTACACTGTACAATGCAACATCTTTCTGAATATCTGAGTTGGGTGGTCTGTAACACACTCCTACCACTAATCCTCCGGATCTTTTATTCAAAAGTTAAACCCACAAAGATTCTGTTTTGTTACTAGGATCTAATTTGAGTTCTTCTGCATCAAAGTCATTTTTGACATATAATGTTACCCCACCTCCACTTCGATTTTACCTGTCCCTCCTAAACTGTGTGTATCCTTTAAACTTGTATTCATCCCCATTATTTTCTGTACGCCATGTTTCTGTCACTCCTACAACATTATAGTCACCCACCAGCACTGTGGCTTCAAGGTCTAACATCTTGTTCCTTATACTCCTGGCATTGAGGTACAAACATTTCAGGACGTTCCTACTAGTAGTTTCCCCGCCGTCGGCAAAGGAGGTCAGGCTCAGCGTACAGAGAGCGCAATGAGGCCATCCTTGCTCTCAACAGCAGGATGGACCAAATCTGCGCTCTCCTGGCTGCGCAACAGGTGCCGCCCCCCCACACCATGACGCTCCGCCGCCGGCACACACCACGCCGGTGGAGACTGAGGGGAGTCTGTCTACCCCATCCCAGGAGGAGGGCAGCAGATGGGCCACCTGGGAGGAGGACCGCCTGTCTCTGGGTCCTCACGAGGACTCAGAGCTCGAGGCGGAGCTCATGGAGGAGGAGCTGGTCGCTCCCACCCCTCCTCCTCCGTTGAGCGTGGACGCCCATCCTGCTCCCACGGGACAGGACAGGGAGTTCTGGGCAGTCATCCAGAGGGCTGTGGAGTCTCTTCAGCTCCTCTGGCCCTCTGATCCTGCCCCGCCGTGCTCCAGGTTCGAGAGTTGCCCCAATACACATGAGTCTCTCCCTCTTCCGACTGAGAGCTTGTGTCAGGGTGTCCCTTTGCCAGAGGCTGCTGGACCTCCTAGCGGCTGCATCACAGACCCCCCCCCTTGGCCTCCTCCAGTTGAGGCCGCTGCAGTGGTGGTTCATGTCTCTCAGGATGCACCCTTGCCGCGATCGAGTACGCCGAGTCACAGTCACTCCGGCGTGCTGGAAGGCGATCCGTTGGTGGCAGAGCCCCCACAATTTGACCCTCGGTGTGCCTCTGGGGCCAGTATACAACTGAGCAGTCATGACGACAGACGCCTCAAGCAGGGTTGGGGAGCAGTCTGCGATGGACGTGGAGTCCGAGGCAGGTGGACGGAGCCCGTACGGGCTCTCCATATCAACATCCTGGAGTTACAAGCAGTACTCCTTGGACTGTCTCGTTTCCTGCCAGTCCTGTGGGACAGATATGTGCTGGTCTGGACGGACAACACAGTGGTGGTTGCCTATATCAACAGGCAAGGAGGTCTCCGGTCGCGCAGACTGTACTGTCTAGCACGCCGTCTGCTTCTGTGGGCGCAATCACGGTTCCGCTCCATCAGAGCAGTTCACCTCCCAGGCCACGGCGGCGGACCTCCTCTCTCAGGTAGGACCCCCGGTCTCGGAATGGCGCCTCCACCCGCTTGTGGTACAACAACTGTGGAGCCGGTTCGGCAGGGCGGACGTGGATCTCTTTGCCTCGGCAGAGTTCACACACTGCCCACTATGGTGCTCCGTCCAAGACCGCTCAGGAACCCTAGGAATCGACGCGCTAGCTCACAAGTGGCCGCGCTGTCTCCTTTACGCGTTCCCACCATTCCCCCTTCTCCCGGTGGTCCTGGAGAAGGTCAGGAGAGAACGAGCGACAGTTCTGCTGATAGCCCCGCGGTGGCCTCGCAGATTCTGGTTTGTGGACCTGATCGCCCTCCTCCACGGAGAGCCTTGGCAGCTCCCAGTGAGAGCGGACTTGTTGTCCCAGGTGCAGGGCACGCTTTGCACCCCAATCCGGGCCTCCTCCAGCTCTGGGCCTGGCCCCTGAGCAGGAGCGATTGATTGCCTGGGGTCTGTCGGACGTGGTAGTTGCCACTATTCAGTCGGTGAGAGCTCCCTCTACGAGATCGCAGTATTCCTACCGCTGGTGGACGTTTAGCACCTGATGCCAAGATGGCGGTCAAGACCCAATTAATTGCTCCATCAGGGTCATATTGCAATTTCTACAAGAGCTGTTGGACCAGGGCAAGTCCCCGTCCTGGCGGCATGTCATGTTCGGACATGTCATGTTCGGATTGATGGCGAGCCTCCTGGATCTCATTTTCTGGCTGTGCAGTTTCTAAAGGGAGCTTGACGGCTACGGCCTCCTCGAACCCTTTCACAGTCCGCATTGCGCCTGAATGTAGTGCTGGATGTACTTACCCAAGCCCCATTTGAGCCACTGAACTCAGCTGAGTTGAAGCTGGTGTCACTTAAGACTGCGTTTTTGCTGGTAATCACCTCTGCAAAACACGTGAGCGAGTTACACGCCCTGTCCGTACACCCATCGTGTGTCCGTTTTGCGGGAGATGGCTCCAGGGTCACGCTACGGCCTAACCCTGCGTTCCTCCCAAAAGTGCTGTCTCCATTTCATGTCAACAGGCCTATTGAGTTGATGGCTTTTCATCCTCCTCCCTGTGCTTCAGAGCAAGAGAGTCGGCTTTACCTGCTCTGCCCTGTGCGGGCCCTCAGGTGCTATTTGGAACGCACTAAGGACATTCGGCACTCTGACCAACTGTTTGTGTCTTATGGAGCGCGGACACAGGGCCAGGTGCTTTCTAAGCAGCGCCTCTCGCATTGGATTGTGGACACCATTGGCCAATGGCAGCTTTGATAAAGTGACATTTCGATCGGGTTCCTGCGGAAGTGCGCAGAAACCCCTCCCCCTTGGGCAGTGCTTCCTTTTTCAGATAACCAGGGTTGCATATGCAATCTATCGTTCTCTACGCTGTCCCGCTCTAAGGTCTCAACTCTCCTAGGTTTTGACGTGCACACCATCTCTCTCTGATTGATTAATTCTTCTATATCACTAATACAGTGCAGATTAACAAGCTGAGCCTCAAGATCACGGACCTTGATCTCTAGGATTTCAACATGCCGACAACGTTCACAAATGAAATCTTCTTGGATAAGTTCATCCAGGAAGGCAATCATTCTGCAAACCTGGCACTAGTGGCCACATGCATCTAAATGTTACAGTTTTTTTCAGTCTCTTGGTTCCTGTTCCCTAGTCAACTGCTTAACTGCTTAAGTAGTTTTAGTCTACCTGCCTCCAATTCACATGTAACTGGCCCCACCTGGCTCCACCTGGAACAGAATTCCTGCTAGTCCTTGACTAAATCACCTTAATACAACCTATTTACTTTCATAAACTCAGCAGCTGAACTGAATTGACTTCAATTAAGGCAAAGTACAGACAAGATTAACTTCAATTAAGGCAAAGTTAAAACAAAATGAGAAATGCTGCATCTGTCTGTGGCAACTTGTAAATACTTCTGTTTTGAGGTTACAGAGGGGTTACAGTGGTGCTCACACTACCAGCTCAGGGGAAAGTAAGTATTCAGGTACAAAACACATATTTTGAAGGGTAGCTTATAGACTCAGAATTAGTAAAAATACACACCACCTACACACCTTAGGTGCATAATTGAACTGAGCAGAATTAAGAAACAATTCATGCAAAATGCATCTAAAATGCAAATATTCTATCAGTATGTGCAGCTGCCAGCTCTATATGTCAGCTCTAATTTGTGTTAGTAACCAACTGCAAATTAATACATTTTGCTGATGTTTCAACATAGATTTTGAAAATGTATACTGTGTTGTGTGACCACATTGGAGAATACAAACACGTCCCTGCAATATGGATTAGACAGGTTAATGGCTGACATCTACATTATATATGATCTACTAAAATACTCGAGCCATAGATAGATGGTAACTATTAATTGAACCCTCTGCTTAAAATAAGGACATTAACTTTGCAGGAAACATTTCCCCCTCCCCAAATTTGAATATATTATATATATCATTAACTGCACAAATTTCCATTGTACCTATTTACAGTTTACCAATGACAAGATGTGTATAAAAGCATACTAAAAGAGTATTTTCAGCTAAGCTAATTGAATTTAATTATCCAATTAAACTCCAGTATCACATGAAGTGAGCTGAAAAATAAATAATTACAAAGAAAAGTAGATAAAAAAGACCAGCTTCAAATAAAGGTGAATCAATTATATTAACAGTGGATGCATTTTTTAATGAAAAGTGCACCTTTTAATGCCCCTTTTAAAGTGATTGAAATTTCCACTACGTACTTACATAAGCCCTTTTGAAAGTTCATTTTACTCCTTTTGAAACCTTTTCAGCATTTTTTTTCAGGCATGACAAATCTGTCTATCATTACTGTTAACATTCATGCAGTATTATTGAAATTGGATAGAAGTCAATACTTTCCCTATAATCATAGTTTCTTTACAATTAGCTTTCATTATACAATGTAACTATGATACTATAACTATCTGATATACATATAACATAATCGCACATTTTTCGCATATTAGTCTACTTCTTCAGTTTTTTGCAATGCTTGAAATAAACTTAATCTTCCCAGCAGATATGTACCTTTGGGTCCCCTGTGACCCTCAAGTGGTTTTGCCTGCTTCAGCACCTTCAGCACTTTGCTATTGACCCATATTTTGCAGTTAATCTGTGTTAGTGTAATCTGCGTTATTGCCCACTATAGTGTAGGTAAATGTAAATGCATGCTTTCACTTATTCAGCCTGGAGTTACATTGATTAAATTCATTGCTGAAACCCAAGAATCAAGGCATTTCTTTCAAGTCTTAAAAATCATAGTAGTGGCATATAATGAATTATATTATTCTACGTAAATCCACTTTGATAATGTCTTTGCCTAATGATTATCTTACTTCAAGAATCCTGGAAGGTCATACTCCAACAGGTTTTCCATCTCTCTTTCTCTTTGCATATAGAATTATACAAAAAATAAATAACTAGTAAAAGTAACAAAACAAAAATATAACACTTATGTAAGGCGAATACAGAGGCACATCAATTACGTTGTAGCTGTCTAATTGGTACAGTTGACACAGAAAATTCGCTACTGCAGACATGAAATGTTCTGTTTTTATTGCATTTAGCAACCTGGCATGGTCTTTTAGTGCATGTGGCATTGAGCGCAGCGCTGGCTGAAGGCTGAGGTGCATTTGCCAGCTTTCTTTCTCTTCTTTTATCGAAATGTTTCTGCCATAAGAACATAAGAACATAAGAAAGTTTACAAACGAGAGGGGGCCATTTGACCCATCGTGCTCGTTTGGTGTTCATTAATATCTAAGTGATCCAAGGATCCTATCCAGACTATTTTTAAATGTTCCCAAACTTTCAGTTTCAACCACATCGCTGGGTAGTTTATTCCAGATTGTGACAACTCTCTGTGTGAAGAAGTGTCTCCTGTTTTCCGTTTTGAATGCCTTGAAGCCCAATTTCCATCGGGTGCGTGTGTCCCTGCTGATCTGGAAAAGCTCCTCTGGTTTGATGTGGTCGATGCCTTTCATGATTTTGAAGACTTGGATCAAGTGCCCACGTAGTCTCCTCTGTTCCAGGGTGAAAAGGTTCAGTTCCTCAGTCTCTCAGTAGGACATTCCCTTCAGACCTGGAATAAGTCTGGTTGCTCTCCTCTGAACTGCCTCTAAAGCAGCAATATCCTTCTTGAAATGTGGAGCCCAGAACTGTACACAGTATTCCAGATGAGGTCTAACTAGTGCATTGTACAGTCTGAACATTACTTCTCTTGTTTTAAATTCTACACTTTTGACAATAGACCCTAACATCCTGTTTGCCTTTTTTATTGCTTCCCCACATTGCTTGGATGGAGAAAGTGAGGAGTCCACATAGACTCCTAGGTCTTTCTCATGCATTACTTCATCTAGATCTGTACCTCCCATAGTGTAATTATAGTGGACATTTTTGTTACCTGCATGTATTACCTTGCACTTGTCCACATTGAATTTCATTTGCCAGGTGTCAGCCCACAACTGAATATTATGTAAGTCCCTCTGAATAGCCTGTGCTGCCAAGATTGTATCTGCTGAGCCACCTATTTTAGTATCATCTGCAAATTTGACAAGTTTGCTAACTATCCCAGAGTCCAGATCATTAATATAGATTAGAAAAAGCAAAGGCCCTAGTACTGATCCCTGTGGAACTCCACTAACAACCTCACTCCAGTTAGAAGTGACTCCTCTAATCGACACCCTCTGTCTCCTATACATCAACCAGTTCATAATCCATCTACTTACATTACCCTGAATGCCTACAGCTTCCAATTTGAGGATCAGTCTTTGGTGTGGAACCTTATCATTTGCTTTCGCATGATCTACAGCTGCAGTTGCATGTTCAAAAAATCTCCAAGAATATGGTTTTCATTGAGATGCTCCTCTATTTTCTGTCTAATCATTTTTTCCAACATTTTACAGGTGATGCAGGTGAGACTGATTGGTCTGTAATTTCCTGGCACAGTTTTGTCCCCTTTCTTGTGGATTGGTATGACATTTGCTGTCTTCCAGTCAGTTGGCACATCCCCTGTTCTAAGTGTCATTTGGAATAATTGAGTTAGTGGCCTATAAATAATTTCCCTCATTTCTTTAAGTACTGTTGGAAATATACCATCTGGCCCAGGTGATTTGTTTGTTTTTAATTCTGCTAGTCCCTTTAGTACCTCCTCCTCATTTATCCTGATCTCTCTTAGGGTTTGACTGGACTGATTATCAACCTGTGGCATGTCATCTGTTTTTTCATAGTTCCAGTGCTAGTTGCAGAATGAAGTCCCCTCCGGCTGATTGTTTTCCCGGTGCACTCCCGGTACAAGACAAAAGTGTTGATGCCTACCAAGTCCAAAACATTATAAAAAACAGCCACAGGCCACCTGCGCATACCACCTTTCACAGAATACAGCCATGCCATTTGATCTAATACATCCACACCATATTTGGTTGCTTTGTAAAATGCAACAGTCTCTGGCTTTTGTTTGGCATCAATCCTGATTGTCACTGCCTTGTGAAGAGAGCTTAGAATAATTAAGTCTGTACACGTTCAGGTTGGCACAGTCCTTCTGTCTAAAAAGTCGAGTGGAGTGCAGGAGGGCTCGCATAGTTTGAGCTGATGGTGGCAACTCTCTTCTTGATTTGTTTACAATCCCTAACAATGCGTTTTTTTCCCTCAACTCCCATTTCAAATACAGAGAGGTGAAAAAATGATCAGTCGTGACATTTCGTCCTTTGCCTATGTACGGCTCCAGTAGCCTCAGCACAACACTATCTCCCAGTCTTTCACCTGCAGGGTATGTTTCGTCCTTTCCCAAGTAGGGGAAACAACACATTTACAACATATTTAGACTCCACGTCAGCTGCAAGCCAGAATTTGATCCCAAAATTGTCTGGTTTGTTGACCATGTTCTGTGTCCAGTGACAGCGTGCCTTTGTGGGAAAAAGTTGCTCATCCAAAGTGATGTTAGGTCTGGGTTTATAGCAGGCAATGCTATTTGAAATAAAGTTATCCCAAACCTCTGATACCATGGCAAATTTATTCATGATGAGTTGGATTGCTCTTGTTGTTCTCGAATCAAATTGTAGGAATCTGAGAATTTCTCAAAAGTGGTTCTGTGGCATTGTGTCTTTGAAGAAGGATAGACCCTGCTCTATTGACCAGTAGCTTCTACATAAATACATTTGCTTTAGTTTAAATACTTTAAATACTTTAGTTATCTGGGTTGACAGAAACAAAGACAGATCAATATAGATAGGCTCATCTGTGTATTTTTCTCCCCAGTAATTAGTTTTTTTGCAGTGAAATAAATCATAAATATATTTAACATTTTTTAATGAAAATAACAATTACAGTTTCACAGTCCCTTATCCGAAACCCTTGGGGCCAGATGTGTTTCGGAATTCTGAATTTTTCAAATTTCAGAAAGGTAGTGCAGTATATGTAATGTATATTATGGTAACACTACAGCACGGTCTGTGTCAGAATCCCGTATGCAAACACATTCATTTTGTTTGCAGCAAATGTTCAATAAAACTTCAAACATAAAAGTAAACAATATCGGAGAGTACCTGACACACATGTGACTGCTAGGAGCGCTGAGACACAACTGACAGCATGCGCACCTTCGGTTTTCAGAGCTTTTCGAATTGCGGAATTGGGGATAATGGTTTGTGGACCTGTATCTACATGTTGTATTGATGAAACAGATGTACATTGTCCAAGTATTGTACTGAACACTGTCCACTGAACACTGTGTTTTGGATTGAAGTTACCATGCTTCTGGGTCCCTTCAGGTTTATTCTAACACTATTGTCACGTGCGGTGCACACCAGCACTGATCACGTTGGGTTGTTTTCACTGATTGATATTATCTTTGTGTTATTCTTATTGCTGTTGCACTTAATTCACTACTGTGTTTATTATTTCCTTTATTGCTTATTGCGTGTGGGTTGATTGTGTGTTTATTATTTAATTATATCTTATTGGTGTTGGGTTATTGGTAAAGTGCTGTGTACGCCCCATTAGCGAACATTCCCATTTGGATTGCCCGGTCATCAACCCAAATTGTTTTCACCTGTCCCCCTTAACCCAGGGAACTGGCTATAAAAGCCGGGACTCTCCTTTCAGAGGGAGGGGAGAACGGAGACACCTCAGTGAGCGGCAGGGCAGCAAGCAGCAGAGTCGCCCCAAATCCTTAAACGACCTGGGCAGGAGAGAGAAGGCAGAGGAAGATGGCAGAGAAGCAGAGCATGTGACAAATGTTTATTCGGTGGATTACAAATCGTTGGAAAGAAATTGGACAGGACCCGAGGATCCAGTGCAGAAGAGACCGGCAGAGTGAATTGACAGTGATATGCTCCAAGGAGGCTGGTACTGGGGACCGGGGTTATATGTGTACTTAAATGAACAGAGTGTGGATATGGTTGTGAAGACCACTTTATCGAAATAAGGACGAGTGTTCCCAATCTGCTTTTAGTAGTTAGGATCGAGATATTATACTGTCTTCTCTCTGCCGTAGAGACTGCCCATTCTATTGCCAATAGATTCTATTTTTTTGGATGTTTTCCCAGAGACCCTCCTGATCTGCATTGTGTGCCAGGATGTGCTTATATTGCTCTATCTTGCACAAGGACTTACTTTAATGACCTTTTGCTTGCAGGACTTTGACCTCATTGTCTTTTACAGACCCCATCGACAAAGGCGAGGGTTTTGCAGCTACAATGGCGGGGTGCACTTACCTGCGGGGCCTGCGTGTGGTGCCAGCTGTGGGAATAAATTGAGAGTTTTAGTTTAGGGATAAGTAGAGAACTTTTTAGCCCTAATTATATATTTTTAGTAATTGTTTATTCTTATTATATTGAGGTGATTAGCATTTTAGGATTTTAGCTTGCCCTATTTTATTAAAGGCATTTTTAGTTCGTTTTAGGATTATTATTATTATTGAAATAGTTCCTACTATTGTAATTCTGTGTAATATTGATTGTGATTCTGTGGATTTGGTACTGAACAGACTTCGTGCTACTGTAGCAATACATCTTTACTTACCTTACTCATCCACGTGGTGGTGCCTTGGGGTTCGTCGAGCCTGCTCGGGGGGAAGAACATTTATTGGGTGCGACGAGCTCTTCCCTCGTTAAAAAGGAAGTGGCGTAGTCTGGTTTGGTGCGGTCACCCCTAGCACCCATAGGTGGTGACACTATCTCTGAGTCTGTTTACTGAATCACAAAAAATGCCATTCACTTCTTATAAATCAATCTTAATTTATGTCTTCACTAACACATTCAAAGACATCAAAGTCTTTGGGATATTAGCCAATATAATCAAAACGTAGACTTAACTGTTTATCACAAATAATACATCTTATGGTATGCATTATGATGTATATTTCTGATCACTTAGAACACGCTGCCAGTATACATTGAATTGACATTATTTTACAGTTAAAATAACGTATATAACTTATATTATAGAACTGACAGGAGGTTCAGGAAATTAATTTGCTTAATTTACTTTTGTATTTCCCTTGAACTATTTTAATATATTTAATTAATTCATTGTTATGTACAGTTTTTTAGTTTTTTCAGGAGTTCCTTTTACACTTCTGGTTGTTTTTGATTAATCATTTGTATGTTTTTTTGAATGAGCTCTAACCCCCCAGTGACACAACTGCAGCAGGAAGGAGTGTTCCCTGGCAACAGGTATGAACTCTATTCACACACCTGGGCCCTCTTCCCCTCTCAATGAGCTCCAGGGTAAAAAAGGGAGCAGCCAAGGAACAAGGGGATTGCAGAGACAGGGGGCAGAGAGCAAAGCAGGAGAGTTACAGCTTGCATGCAGGTGATGGTGGGGGGTGCTATCCAGGGAGAGAGAGGGAAACTGGGTGGTGGCTAAAACTGTAGTGGCGGGCTGGCTGGCTGGCTTCTCACCCAGTGAAGGATAGGTAGAAGAATGGGGCATGATGGGTACAGTGCCCCCGACCACCTACAGAGAGCCTGGGAAAGGGGTGTGGAGAAGCTAAGTAGCCCCTGAGGCCCCAGGAAGGTCCTGCTGGATCAAGGACATATGGTTGCCCCCTTTGTGTTCTCCTCCCCTACAGGACACCATCTACTGGTCTCAACAGGAGGAAATAATGGGCATGCAGCATGGGGAAGGACAGGGGAAGCTGTCAAGACTAGATAGAGAAGCAGGGTTACAGCAGAGTGGAGGAAGTATAGTTGTATAGCATCTTGTGTGGAAAAAGATAATTCAATTCCAAAACTGAAGAGGACTGGGAAAAGCAGTAAGTAGGAAGGACTTTATCCCATGGTCAAGACTCTTGAGGGCTATCTCCGCCTTCTTCAAGGGCTTCAAGGAATAAAATAAAGAGGTTATTGAGTGTAGCACAAAACACTAATTGCAAGTATTTGCTCACCTGCAGCTCCGGTGTGGCAGAGTCCTCTGGGCGTGGCGGCACTCTGGGCTCTAGGTAACATCCAGTAATGACGCTGGAGAGAGAGAAGGGAAGTGCGTACATTGGCGCCTGACAGAGCTGCCCTGGGCACTGAGTTCAGCTGAGAGCGCTACCCAGAGGAGCTCTATTAACCAAGCTGAGCTAAGAGACTGTTGTCCCAAAAGAAATAGAACTGTGTTTTGGACTGATCTGTGAGAGACTAACAAGCGTATTTTGCACAGTCCCTAGTTTGCTGTGTATTCTATCGGAGGATTTAGTATAGGTTTTAGATTAGGTTTTAGCTTAGGTCATTTGATCATTTTCCATTGCTTTTCATTTTGTTAGGGTCTTGTACTATTTTACTTATAAAGGCGATGTTATGATAGATTTGTTATAGATTAGCATTCTGTTATTGCTCTTTGCATAGACTTCTTGCCCCGTGCAAAAAAAAAAAAAAAAAAAATGTGTCCATGTTGAGTGTTCCCCTTTCTCTATAATAACAGGGGTGGTGACTTTGGGGGGCTGTACGACCTCTGAAATTGTTTTTCTTTTTGTTTTTTTCATAAGATTGGAAAACAAAATATATATATTTAAATCAGGCAGTTCAAGAAACTTGGTTTAATGGCCTGCTGTATTAAGTGTCAGAAAAAAAGTACTGTACTGCAAAACTGTTGTCGAGTTTTTTGGGTTTGTATGTGCAGTATAATCAATGTCATCATTTATGTAAAGCTTGGTTTGGAAAAAGCAGTTGCAGAGTGAGCTGTCGCCAAAGCAATGACTGGAATAATCTGATTATGTCCGAACAGCTTTTCTCTCTGGATCGGAAGTAAACAAAAGCTCACGTTTTAACTTCCAAACATTATGATACTACAGTTTTCATTCGCTTTCAGTTTAATAGAGTTAGAAGAACTGGTTAATTGCCACAGTATATCATTTGAACTGAAATACGTAAATTTTTATCAAACGTTTCTACACCCTTCTTTTGAAACAGTGTTATTCGGTGATTCATTTAGTTTTATAAATAATGTTCATTTCACTGTATTTATTTATCAGTTTTATTCAGTTTCTTGCACATTAATTCAGTCTAGAGATATCCATATTCTTAGACTTACAATATCCCTGTTAAAGGTTTATATGTATTTTTGATATTATATGTTGATTGAACTGAGGTAAGAAAAATGTAATAGAAACAAATAGTGGTAATCATATGTTTACACACCCCATGTCTGAACTCAGTTCATTAAACACAAATATTTATAATGTGAATAGAATCCATTAAAATATTTTAAAGAATGAACTTGTCTTCCTTGCCCTGATTTGTCCATTTTGATTATAAATAACTGTAATAAAATGTATTTGTATTTATTTTGCAAAGGTTCATATGTTTCTATTTCAGTTATTTGCTATGATTGATAATTGTTACAATGGTTAATTTCTTAAGTTTATTTAAACTAGATGCCCCATAACTACAACCACCAGTTTATTTCTAAATTACCATTCATTCAGCTTACTCTTTTAGACCATGCTTTCATGTGTAGTAGGTGCATCACTGTTAGATCATTTACCTTAGCTTTGGTTGCTATTTATATCAGAAAGTGTTTGTCAGCTGTGTGACAGAACAATTTTTCTAAGCTCAGCTTTTTATTTTCCTTGGCTGGGGTGGTCTTTGATTTAAATCTGTCCATCCAACCTTCAGTACCATTCCATTGATCTAGATACCATCAGATGCAAATTCTGCTGTCAGTTAAAATGCTACAAAAGTATTTATTCGAACTGTTTGAGATGCTGGCCTTGTGATGTCCTTCGTTTCATCGTTTTGCAACAAATAAATAAATAAATACTTTTCTCATAGCAGGGATGTCCAAGCTTTTTAGAAAGGACATCCATTTTATTTAACATTTTGCTGCCTAAGAGCCATAAAGCCACAAAACAAATATATAATAAAATACAAACTTAAACTAGTCACTATTTGTGCATGTTTGACTGGGGGTGAGGGAAATGTTATCTTCTTATGCTTCTGGATCCATTTTGATGCCTTTCTCTCAACAAAATTGTAAATTGTATTGTTTTATTGAGGCACATAGCTAAATAGCTTCTTTGCATTTCACATTTTCACTCAAGAACTGTAAGTGCTGCTTTTTTAATTATAAATCCATCTACACATGATGTCTATTTTTTTTTCCAATTACTTCACTCACTCACACAGAAACTATATTTGACCATGCGCTGCTCTGACAAAAACAAAGTAAAAAAAACAGGTTTATAGTGGTTTGTTTATATATGTGCATGGGCATGTTATTACATGTATACCGTATAAATAAATGTTTTCAAGCAAAAAAAAAAAAAAACAACCTTAGGTTGGCAGACCCCTTGACAACAAAGGTGTTCACTGAAATATGTGAAAGCTAACTTACAAATACAATCCTCATGGTGGATTATATAGTTTAGAAATATTAGAGAAGGTTATAATGTTATCAGACTTACAGTTATAATACCAGATATGCATGGATTACTAGAAAAATGCTATTAGTATCACCAATAAAAAATATACAAAACATATGCTTATCCCTGTTCCTCAATGATGTGAGATAGTGCTTTTGAAACTATAGCTATTTAAATGCAGTGTTACTTTAGCTGTTTTGCAGCTATCTTAACTGTATAACCTAGTGCCTAGCTTTGTTATTTTAGCTTTTGAAATGCAGTGCTTTGGTGACAACAGAATCAGCCAAACATCTGTTTTCTACTGCCTTTTTGATCGGGTGTTTGTTATAAGCAGGTCTCCTCATGTCCTTAATATTAAAACATTATTGTTAAAATGACTGCTGTACAGCTATTGACATTGAATACTGGATTCATGTTTCAGCTGTCAAATTCAAACTGCCTTGTTTTACAAATGTTAGCATGAGCTTGAGCAACACTATTTGAAGGGACTTGTTTAAACACTCCTACTTGGTTAAATCCTTTTATAAACTCATGTAGTCCTGAAATCTTCTAATGTAGGGAATATGTAAGACCTTAGTTACTAAATTCTACAACATATGCAATGCACTATCTGAAATAAATAAATATATTATTAATTACATCTTCACAGAGAGAGAGTTCATGCCTTTTTTTGACATTCGGAAGCTTAGATTTGGATGATGCATCCTGAAGTGGGTGTTACTGAACCATCCTCTTGCTTATAGCACGATCTGGATTATGACACTGACTCTAGTCTCCAGCCTTCTGACCCCTGTGAGTGATTGATATTTCTGATTCAAATACCCTTTTCACCTTCAGTTGAAAAGTCTAACCTGCACAAGGTAATTACATTAAAATCATCTCTGGATAGTGCATAAGATTCATATCATTTTCATACTCATCACACCATTCAGTGCCCTTTTGCCCTGTGGATGGGGGCATTGTCATCCTGGAAGAGACCACTCCCATTAGGATAGAAATGTTTCTCCATAGGATAAAGGTGATCACTCAGAATAACTTTGTAATAATTAGCAGTGACCCTTCCCTCTAAGGGGACAAGTGGACCCAAACCATGCCAGGAAAATGGACACTAGCCAGTCTTTGTGACTGAAGCTCCTGCCATTCGTGCCCCAATAATGACCCCTCTTTCAAAGTCACTTAGATCCTTTCCTCTTGCCATCTTGATCCAAAATTGAGTTCAGCTGGGCCTGCTCAGCATTTTTATACATGCCACAGAGCATGATAGGATGTTAATTGCTTAATTGTATCATGCAGTACACCTGTTTGGAGGCATCTGCATTCATAATGTTCCTCCACTCATTTATTCAGGTTTTTCCTTTAATTTGTCACCCACATGTTCAGAAAGAGAGAACAGGGGTAAAAACTTAATCTGGCTTGTTTTCCACGTTAACAAGTCTGAAGTGCTCCAGTTGAGACACCGGCATTAACATATTTAGACTTCATTCCAAAATGGAGTTTATGCACATACAATATACATGATTAAATCTAAGACAGACCATATTTAAGTGACTGTCATATTTTGTGTTTGATCAGTATACAAGCCATTAATTAAGATTTTATACCATCAATGTGTAGTGCTAGTTGTCCATACTTTTATTTTTAGTAGTTTTAAAATGGTAGGAAGAACCTTTTGAACAATATTATTTTCCGAGAATGGTATTGTGTATGTAGAAATAGATGTAACTGTCTGGTGTTGTGTATTTAAAAATATACAGTGAGGGAAAAAAGTATTTGATCCCCTGCTGATTTTGTACGTTTGCCCACTGACAAAGAAATGATCATTCTATAATTTTAATGGTAGGTGTATTTTAACAGTGAGAGACAGAATAACAACAAAAAAATCCAGAAAAATGCATTTAAAAAAAGTTATCAATTGATTTGCATGTTAATGAATGAAATAAGTATTTGACCCCTTCGACTTAGTACTTGGTGGCAAAACCCTTGTTGGCAATCACAGAGGTCAGACGTTTCTTGTAGTTGGCCACCAGGTTTGCACACATCTCAGGAGGGATTTTGTCCCAGATCCTCTCCAAGTCATTAAGGTTTCAAGGCTGACGTTTGGCAACTCCAACCTTCAGCTCCCTCCACAGATTTTCTATGGGATTAAGGTCTGGAGACTGGCTTGGCCACTCCAGGACCTTAATGTGCTTCTTCTTGAGCCACTCCTTTGTTGCCTTGGCTGTGTGTTTTGGGTCATTGTCATGCTGGAATACCCATCCACGACCCATTTTCAATGCCCTGGCTGAGGGAAGGAGGTTCTCACCCAAGATTTGACGGTACATGGCCCCGTCCATCGTCCCTTTGATGCGGTGCAGTTGTCCTGTCCCCTTAGCAGAAAAACACCCCCAAAGCATAATGTTTCCAACCTCCATGTTTGACGGTGGGGATGGTGTTCTTGGGGTCATTCCTCCTCCTCCAAACACGGCGAGTTGAGTTGATGCCAAAGAGCTCGATTTTGGTCTCATCTGACCACAACACTTTCACCCAGTTCTCCTCTTAATCATTCAGATGTTCATTGGCAAACTTGAGACGGGCCTGTACATGTGCTTTCTTGAGCAGGGTGACCTTGCAGGCACTGCAGGATTTCAGTCCTTCACGGCGTAGTGTGTTACTAATTGTTTTCTTGGTGACTATGGTCCCAGCTGCCTTGAGATCATTAACAAGATCGTCCTGTGTAGTTCTGGGCTGATTCCTCACCGTTCTCATGATCATTGAAACTCCACAAGGTGAGATCTTGCATGGAGCCCCAGACCGAGGGAGACTGACAGTTATTTTGTGTTTTTCCATTTGCGAATGATCACACCAACTATTGTCACCTTCTCACCAAGCTGCTTGGCGATGGTCTTGTAGCCCATTCCAGCCTTGTGTAGGTCTACAATCTTGTCCCTGACATCCTTGGACAGCTCTTTGGTCTTGGCCATGGTGGAGAGTTTGGAATCTGATTGATTGATTGCTTCTGTGGACAGGTGCCTTTTATACAGGTAACGAGCTGAGATTAGGAGCACTCCCTTTAAGAGAGTGCTCCTAATCTCAGCTCGTTACCTGTATAAAAGACACCTGGGAGCCAGAAATCTTGCTGATTGATAGGGGATCAAATACTTATTTCCCTCATTAACATGCAAATCAATTTATAACTTTTTTTAAATGCGTTTTTCTGGATTTCTTTGTTTGTTATTCTGTCTCTCACTGTTAAAATACACCTACCATTAAAATTATAGACTGATCATTTCTTTGTCAGTGGGCAAACATACAAAATCATCAGGGGATCAAATACTTTTTTCCCTCACTGTATGTATGTAATTTTGTCAGATATGCTATTGTTGCATAAAATATCTTGCTAGGCTTTGACCTTGCTTAAAATAGGGCTTGGAAGTGATTGACCACATGGCATTCAGCTGCATTCTCAAATTTAATTTCAGCTTTAATTTCCTCTGAAGTCCTTTTAAGACACAAATAAACTCTTGTGATAATTTACTTGTATATTGTTATGGCACTATTGGGAGATAAATTCACAGCAGGAAATGACTGGACATGAAGAGTGGCAGAACAAAGAAATATCTGTAATGTAGAAAAGGAGAGCTGCTGGCGCTCACATATAGGGTGGGGTCTGCGGGCCGCCTAGGCCCAGGGTCCGGGGGCGAGATCCCAGGAGAATCTTCTGCTATTTCATGGATGTATCTGTCACTACAATGATACAAAATAAACTGAACACTGTAAATTATCATGACCCTAAACTACCAAAAGTACTGCAATAAAATATACCCCATCCACTTCATGAAACTATAATTCCAAAAGCCAGTTTAAAATATATTCTACATTTGTATTACAAATCCCAAAGAGAAGACAGTAGAATATTACAATGTATCTGCTTGCGACAAATCATCGTTTATGACACAAAGCACTTGTAACACTCTTTCTCGGATATATATTACTTGTCCACAAGAGGCCTTCATGTACATATATAAATGCATGCAACAATGTCAGTGAGGATCGATCCTCTCCTATATGTTTTCTAAATAAAATAATAATATAAATAATAATAGTCACACAGAACTGCATATTTAGGAAATAAATATACATCATGTCAATATACAAAACTTCTTATTTTATGTTATGTGTTATGTCTAGTCCAGTCCAGCAGTCATTTAAATATTACAATCTTCCTACAAGACTAAAGAAAGTCAAACAGGATGCCTAAATCTATTTCTAATAGTTTATTTTCCACTAGGGTGATGACTGAGCAAGAAAAAGACTTTAAACACTACACAGGCAGGCTTTTGCAATACACATTTATCACTGGGTTAATTCAATTTGACCCATCCAGCCTTTAAACTCCAGAACTGTAAATACAGTTTTCATATTTCTCAGATGTAAGATATTTTGACTAGTGTGTACAGTTTGTTGAACACATTTACAAAACCTTGTAAGTCATGTATATCTGTTTTTTTTTTTTTATCTTTCCAATTTGTGACAATCTATTTTAAAGGCGAAGCACACAGGAGATTGAGATGTTCAAGTAGTAGATTAATGCTGACAAACCATAAGCAAAATCATTAGTTTTGCAATTAGCTCGCCACTTCCCTTGGGTGCAAGCCTTCACTATTTGTGCTCGATATACAGATCTAAGTAAATTCATGGTCATTAGTGTATGACAACAAAGATTATAATTGTTCATCAAATCCCGGCGCTTAGTGCTGTTTTAAGATAATCTATTTTCTGACTTAAGTGAAGCCATTAGGGTTCATGCTCTGAAGGGGCACCTCTCTCTCAGTGCCAGTGTCATTTATCTGTATTTTTTTATTTTTTCAATATCACATCTGTGTTCATTCCTTTACATTAAACACATTAAACAAGGTATCTCTTCTTAAACTGACATGTATTATACTAATAATGCACAGCTACTGTGTTATATTGTAATTTTCCAACATTTGGAATATATTGTACTTTATTAATGATTCAAGTGAATCAACCAAAATTACAAAAAAAGTCACATTTATTGGCACCCTTGTTAGCAATACTTTGTGCAACCCTCCATATAAAATCTTTCCAGATCCTTGATATTTTTCTTTCTGTGCTTAATGGACTGCCCTGCGCTATAAGCAAAAGGATGGTTCAGGTCAAAAACTGAGATGGCCGTTACAAAATGTAGATTATGTGGTAAATTTACCATTTCTTAGTGGATTGTGATGTGTGCTGGCTGTCACTGTCTTTTTATTTGTATACCCCAGTGAAACAGGGAGCCATGGAAGGCCATAATACAGTTTCTTAAGACTGAGCTGTACTTAAAAAAGCTGAATGGTAATGCAGATTTAATTTTGTTTGATTTTATTTATAAGAATTTGTAGGTGTGCCAATAAAAAAGCATTCTCTGAGCATTGTATTAGTATAAAATCAAATAATTGTCCCATATTTCTGAGTACAAAATATAGCTCATTATCTGTGCTGTTTATTTTATACAGCCTTTTTTGCTATTTATCAAAGGTGACAATAATCGTGGCGGTGACTATGGATTTAGACTCTGGAGATTTCAGCAATTCTACCAGAAGTTTCTTCTCATATTCACTTTGTTTCAATGCATCCTCTGGTCTATAGCTACTTGATACATTTATTTTGTATATTCTTTGTATTCTTCAAAGTTTTCCTTAGTTATGGACATTACTTTATCAAAGATTAATATTTTCCCATGAAATCCACAAGACAACAATTTTTGATACATTACCTAGGAGAAATCTCATGAAGCCTGTAAACTCCCAGCTTTCCCCTGAAAGTGTGACAGTGCTTTGTGATGCAGTAGTGAAACTGTCAGACAAAATTGGCAAAAATATTTTTAAAATTGCCTTCACAATTGCTTTTATCTCTTACAAAGAAATAAATATCTGGAACAATGTGAAATGTATCATTTCTTGACTCATCATTTGCAAAAGAATTGCAGTTTCTTTCTTGTTTGTGTTATTTGTCAACTTTCTGGGAGTGCATCTGTCTTATTTGGCAGGCTGCCTCTGTTATTAATTATTATTAATTATTATTTTCAGATTCTTTCTTTTTTTTTTGCCCTTTTGATGATAGCTGTTTCTAAACCATTGTATATTGAGGAAGTTTTCATGAGTTTTAATATATGTATCTAATTAATTTGGGCACCGTGCCGGATATTTTATAATTGCTATGTGGGAAAATCTAATGATTAATTTGTTGTTTTTCTGAGTTTACTATGTAAACTAAGCAAAGCGATGTCAGCAAACTCAGCAATCAGTGCATTCAACACATCAGCTACACACAGCAAGACTAAACGCATTGACTACCACAGAACCGCAGAACACTCAATGAATGACAAATCTATCTTATTTAATCTCACCCCACACAGCATCTTCTGCTGTGTGTTTGAACTAACCACCCCTTCCCCAGCCTACACTTGCTTCCTGGATCTCCTGTCAAGGGGCCGTGGCAGCTGAGCTGTTCCCTGTCCGGGGTTAGCCGCTGGTCAGGCAGGCAAATGTTACCAAATAATCTGCAGACAGGGGCCACTTTGAAGGGGAGACCAAAGACACAATGTTAAATAATGGTAACACCTTGCTTTTAAACATTGCATTATCGCATGAGTTGTTCTAACTGAAGCATAATTATTTCATCATGTTAATGTATTTAGTTCACAGTTCATTTTGCTATGGGACTGTGCTGCAAAATGCCATAAATGGCAAGTGCAGTATGGAGGCAAACAGATGGCAAACAATGAGTATATCATGAGTATATGGCAAAATAAAATTGTTGCATAGTACAAGCTTGGGAAATCTGCAAATCTTTAATAGAGCTGACCATAAAGTTATGAAGGACATATTATTATTATTTATCATGAGATAAAAATAGGTCTGCTTGTTTTATGTTTTGTTTTGTTATTTTTACAATGTATTGTTTAGCCTGTCATTGTCTGAAAGTCTTCAGGTCCTTTATTTGAAAACATACACATTTTGGTCAACCTTTGCCTTGAAAAGGAAACGGCTTAAGTCAACCCAATGATTCTAGATTAAGTGCGGTGATGTATGCCTGATGCCACAATATATTACTGTTTGCATTTTGTATTGATGGTTACGAAGAACAAATTACTTTCAATTTCACCTTCAACTTTTCTTTTTAATTAAATGTATGGTGAGATTAATTGCAGGACATTTTAATGATAAAAAATTAGAAGTACTCAATCCCTTTCAGTGTCCCAAAACATTAAACTCTGTGTGCATTTTCCTAGTGTTCAATAACCAATCTGAAACTGTTTACAAAACAGACCAGGTGATTAAGCATATTTTTTTTATTTGTTTTGTGTGGGCGTGCATGTGTGTTTGTTTGTGTGTGATTGATGTATGGTAATTCTGATTGCAATACAACATTGTTTGTATATAATACACACACACACACACACACACACACACACACACACACACACACACAGCAGACATAAAACCCTTGGCAAAAAAAGTCTGAAATGTGCTTAAATTAATGTAGATTCATACGATTTTTAGCTTAACATTTAGTAAACATTTAGTGTAAAATCAGCACACATACACAAGTACATTTGAAAAGTTTTCAATCAAAACAAATTTTAAATATTATCAGGTGTAAAACTATCAGGATACAAATGAGAAATATTAGGTAACATTTACATTTAAAAAGCACCAGAGCAGAAACAGTGGGGCTAATGTGGTTTAGCATTTAGGAAGAAGTGATAGTGGTCTTGATAGTGTAAATTCTTATGATTATAGCTGTCCCTGAATAATAAAATGTATATATGTGTATATATATATATATATATATATATATATATATATATATATATATATATATATGTATTATTCTGTAAAATAAATGTGAAATGTTTTAATCAACCTTATTCTTTATGCCACCATATCTTGTATTATTTAGAAATAAAGAAAAAACACTACTCATAGAACTATTGTATTGTATTTATCTGTGAATAAACTGAATAAAAAAGAGCTTCCCAGATGATTTAAACAATGTGGAATATTGTTTTGATGAACACATGCATTCCTTCTCTAGGGAGAGGACTTTCAAGGTCAATATAGAAAAGAATGGAAATATTTCTGCTGGAAATCAATCTTTCCTGTTAACAATGTATTCTAGTCTAGAAAGTGAATTCAATTAACATACAAATGTATATAGATTAAGCCACTTTACACTCAATATGCAACACAATTTAGTGTACCAGTTAAGCTAGGTTTGTTTAGTTTTATTTTTGAATTCTTGAATGCATTTCCAAACAAAATGTTAAACATCACATTTTAAATCAGAATAAAGTGATGTGTACTCTTAAAACAGAATTAAACACTATAAAAAGAAAGAAAACATGTTATGAAACATCCAAAACATCTGTCACAGAGTGTCTAATGTTCAGTTGGTTACCAATAAGTTTCTAAAAAGCTCTTATGGCATATATGTGCTACAAATCTCTTTATAATCCGAGGTTAATGGATCCTAAGAGTATTAACTTTGCAACTTTTATTTCTAATATGTTAAGCATTCCAAACACTTATTGTTGTGACACAGAATTGTGTTGGAATAACATACCATATGTTTATTTAGCCTGGTAATATAATTCCTTTGCAAAATGATACCATAAAGAGATTTAAACAAGGCTCTTGTAGACATAAGAGACGAAGTAGCTCCGCTTGTAGCTCAGACTGAGGATGAAGATAAAAATGTTACCTTTCACACACACATTTTAACATCCAGTTTATCACAGTGAAAATGAGAAAAGGCACCCTCTCGCAGCTGTAGGCCACTTGCAAAAACACACACACACATATATAACACACATATATATATTTCATCATCCTTTATTGATCCACGATGAAGGCATCCCCAAAACTTGTTTCAGTTTTTTTCAGCGTTTCTTTTTCAGGTCATACCAGCAAATCGCCTTATTTAATCTTCTATGTGGATTCTGGATTATTTTTTCAACTCATGGGATCCATTCTATGGCTTCATTACATCTTTGCATTCTGTATATTTGTAAGATTTATGTATGTGTCCTCAATTATTTGATTTCTTAGAGCCCTGAGTTGTTATATATTGAATCAAATGGTTTCTTGTAGTTAATAAACCCCAGGCACAATGGTATTCTCATAGTGTAATTTTCTCTTCTTTGCAGGATGTCAGTAAGACTTCCAGGTGACCCCATAATTTTGTACCACCCAGTATATAATAACACATATATTATTATCATAATCTGTTCTTTCTGTTTGCTCATGCTTATTCATGCACCTCCCTTTATTTCTCTCGCTGTTTTTCTTTCATTTTATCTCAGCTTACACTACTACAACAGAATGAATAACTCTTTGAAATAAAAGGTCAAATCCGGAAAGCCATTTTATGAAGTGTTGCTTTGAAATAGAATTTGCTCAATAAGAGGGCACTGGAATGGCATGTAGTGTCTTTATAGTGAAAGGCTTTTTATGATGAACAACAGAATGCTGCATTAATGTGATGTTATGTCAGGAGTGTCAGGTTATGACACGAACAGCAGAGAAAAGCCAGAATTACACCCCAGTCAGTGGTTTATTTACTACTCTTTATATGTAAAAAAAAAAGAAAAAAGGTCTTTGTATGAAAATGGTTGGAGTGGTTCAGGAAGGCCGAAAAATCTAAGATATTTCAGGGAAACAGTATAGTTTTGAGTCTCTGTTTTTGGTTTGGCAAATCAAATTGAATTAATTAATTTATTATAACATTTTGGTGACTGTCAGTGAGAATGTAACCTCATTCATTTAATAATCATTGCTGATGCTCAAAGTATACAACCTCTTGCTGGCTTTCAGCCCATTCACTGATAGTTCCAGTAAACAATTTGGTTGAGGTTGGGAGTGTTACCATGGATTCATTGTTCATTAAACTGACAGCGAAACTAATTCTGATGAATTGTAACCGGTGAAGGATACAGTTCATCATCACTTGAAACAAAGGTAGAGATGAAGTTGGAAGGTTGTATATAAAAGTGTCATGGGTGTTGCAGAGCGATTGTCTCCTCAGCAGTACACTTACTTCTGAGCGTTACAGCTGCCTTGAGAAAATCACTGCAGGGCATGCTGGGGGGCACTTCTACCATAGTGTGTGATTGTTCAAGTACATTTGAGGAGAGTAATCCTGCAAAATGGTGGTGGTGTACTATTAATTTTGGAACAGATTTTGTAGTTTTTATATTATTAATAAAACTCAAAGCAGGATTGTATTGGGAAAACAAAATTATTAAACAAAGCATACATTTTTCATACAAAAATAACCTTCCTTGCAGTGGAGCCTTATGATGATCTTGTCACATGTTATCAGTACTGGTATATGTTTTATCTATTGTGAATTGTTCCTATTTAGCAATTAGAGACAAATGGAATTGGTAATTACTCTGAATACTAAAACTGCAATCCTAAAACTAAAATCCTATTATCCTGTAAGAAGCATTTTGATATGAGATGTACAAAAGTCAGCCAAATGTTTTATGCTATGATTATATGTATGAGGAATAAAAGCACATCAATGCTAGAATGCAATAATGCTACATGTGTAAAAGAGTACGTCAAAGAGTCTCTCCAAAACTCTCCATGGTAACTCTTGAAGAAGTCTTCAAGGGAACCAAATTAAGGAATCAAGTTAAACAGAGCTTATTTGGACAACTTATGATTAGCTGATGATTGTTATATTTGCAAAGACACCTGAAGACCTGCAACTTCAATTACAACATCTCTCAGCAAGCAAGAAAACTGGACTTAAAAAGTGAACCTGATTAAAACCAAAGTCATGTTTGAGAGCTATGTTAAATTTAAGAAAATTGAAGTAGATCAACAGATACTTGAAGAAGTCAAAAGTGATGTCTACCTTGGACAGTAGAAACAGCATGCTGTTGAATGGAAATCTACCCATTTACCTGAAGATAAAAGTATTTGATCAATGCACAATGCAAGTTCTGACTTATGGGTGTGAAACCTGGTCACTTAATGCAATAATGATATTGAAACTGTAGACGGCAGAAAGAATCTGGAAAGATCTATACTTGGAATAACAAATAATAGAAAGAGAATTAGAAACATAATTGAATGAATCTGAGAATTTGTTATTTATTATATACAGCTATTAATGGCCTTGCTTTTTAATAGATTTTTTTTTAAAAAAAAGGTCAATCCAGGCAAGACAGCTGTAAGTGCAAATGATGGTAAATGTGGTGTCCTTAATAGCAGTATAGAAGGGCAAAGTGTTTGTCTTTGTCTGAGATCTTTACTGAGTGATAAACTTCACAGTTAACTAACAAACAAGCGTAGATTCACATGATCTTAAAAATCTTTTATTTTAATAAAGTAGTACAAATCTTTAATTCAACCATAACTAGAAGGAATGATTCAGTGTTGTTTATGACATTTAACAACAAGATTGTTTTTTTTGGTGTGGAGTTTATTACTCACAGCAAGGCTTTTGTCATACTCTTTGCTCCTTCTGCCAAACTGACTGTTTTGTCCAGTTTTAGTTTCTTAAAATGATTGACTTGTTACTCCTTGACATACATTTTCAATGTACTAGGAATACTGTGCTCTGAAATGTAACTATAAACTATAAACCATATCAATATCATTTTTTCATAGGAATGGCTATAGCAAGCAAATTGGATTTTTTGAATTGTTTCAAAGTAACGGTGAAAACCATAATCTTCTGTGTTCAACTTGCAAGTTCTCCTTTCTCAAGCCATATGGATGGATATAATGCATCAAGAGGGTCTAGGACACAGGTCTAGCTGTCAGTTATTAATGTCCAAACTCTGGAAAACAGACAGATGGCAGCACAAGAACTAGTAGCCTTTGTGTGGAACAGAACATAATATCAGAAAACAACAATAAGGAAAATAGTCCATTAGCATTTTTATCTTTTCTGCTTCTGGAATATAAATACCACGATCTGGCTCTAGGGAACCGGCTTAATCCTAAAAGACAAAGGGACTTTTCCAAGGTATATGCACAAAAGCATCTATTTGCCCCAAGTGCTGAAGATAATAACAGCATAAATCACAAGCGTTTGTATTATTCTTGCAGTTTAAGAAGAAGCCAGAACAAAATGTACAATAGATTGAAGATAAAAGCAAAGTTTATCGATTCCCTTCACTCATAAAAGGACTGCTCTAATTGCCTTTTAGGAATACATTTTGAGTTCAGTAGTTTATATTCCCTCAGTGTCATATATTTGTGTATCGAGTGCATTTTATTTTTACAATATATATTATGAATCATACAAAATGAGCAGGAGTTGCAGGTCTTTGTGGTTTTAGATTTAGATTATTTTTCTCTCTTAATTTTGAGTATCTGTCACCTCTTCACAGCAGAGGGAAAAAAAATGTATTTGTGGGTAAATACTTCAATAAGCACCAGGTGGTTTTTGATCAGAAATCTTTTTTTTATTTTTCCCTCCTGAAAGGGTAACGATTTAAAATGTTTTTTTGGAAGGATCTTTGCAACATCCAACCCTTATAGCATCAAGACTGCAGTTTGAGACTTATTGGAGTTTTGCTCTTTAGCCTTTTGATGAGAATCTTAAAAAAAAAAAAAAAAAGATTGGCAGTTAAAAAAAAAAGACCAGTGGAATCTAGAAAGTCTATGAGAACCATATGCTACCTGACCTTTCATACTCAAATTTCTCCTGGTACAGACCTTCTCAAGCACTGTTATTGTGGTTGTGAGTACCTTTTGAAGCCCCTATGGTTAAATGTATCTGAAGGGAAATTTCTAGTGACTGGGCATCTGAGCAGCATCTGGGTTCTCCTGTCATTGTCTTTTATTCCTTTAAGCAGTTTTTTTTTTTCAGGTCCCCATGTTGCTGTTTCTAAACATGTATTCCATACATTATTCTTTCACATTTTCACATATGCTTTTGGCAACAACAACAAAAAGAAAAAAAAAAGATTGATGCAAGAATATGATTTTTCTTTATTGGAACTTAAGTCAGTGCAATAAATTAAAATCAAAATTAAAGTATTTTTTATATTGCTGTTTTATTTGTGTATAGCTCAGAATGAATAAAAAAATATAAATATAAACTTGATTTATTCACAACAATCTAATACTCTTCCAGCAAAACTGTTCTGGTGCCACGTTTCAAATTAAGGACTTTACCTGTGGACATTGACTCTCCCAATGTCAGTCGAAAAATAGAATTGATACCAGTCCTGAATTTATGTCTTAATCAAATGCAGGACTTTAGGCCTAGCCTCTAATCTGTCTAATTCTGAATGATTTCTCTGTTTACTGTTCCTTCTGTATCTTTCAGGCAATTCCTGCAGTAAAACAGGCATATGTTTTGTTGTTACAATGTAGCTGCCAGATTCTCACAAAAAGAGGTTTGTGCTTAATTGGTGGTTTGGTGTTCTGCTTTTTTGTGTATAAAAGTACAATGTAAATATATCTGGTTTTGGGCTGCTCTTAAAGAGGCTGTTCTGTATAATAATACACTTGGGATTACTAAATCGATGTTTTGGAGGACGTGTGGTAGTTGCCCACATCTCTTGTGTTAATCGCAGGACACATAGCAGTGGGCTGAGAGAATGATCATTTACTGATTCCAAAGTGGTCGGGTTTCAACAGAAATATCATTATTGATGCCAGTGTAAATAATATACATTTTTTTTTAATTATGCACAAAAAAAGATGTCTAAGAAAAAAGAACAAGAACTCAACAGCTTTTGAAATACATCTCTGAAAGGTAAGTTCCTCTCCTCCCAATCATTGAAAATAATTAGTTGTAACACTGTCTCCAGCTCTAGTGAAGTTGAAATTGAGCAAAATAATGGCATATGCCGTCCTATGTTCTATTTGTGCTTAAGAGAAAGGACAAGGTGAATGCAGATTCTTGTATAAACAGGCATTTATAGTACTGTTATAGCTCCCATATGGCAATTATCATGGTAGTTGCCCACACCATGAAACTGACTTTCTTCACTCATCCTGTTACCGGTAAGCAATATAAAATCAAGCGGCTGATTGATTACACGTACTACATGCAATGTAATCTATATGATTAAGTGCTCATGTGGGAAAGCCTACACTAGGATGATGATGAGAACACTAAAAGAAAGATTAGCAGAGCATCATAGTGCTATTAAACATGTCAATCAAGACTATCTTGTGATAATACATTTGCAAAAATCTAACCACCATTTGTCTTCTATACAGTGGTCCATATCAGTAGTCTAGAACACACATACTTAAAAGCAGGTGTTTCGAACTTGGAACATAATAGTCTTAATCCAGCTGTGCCCATGAAGAGTTGGATTTGTATAAAGTATTGCAATTGCATGCAAACAATTTTAGACTGTGATTGGTTTTGATCTTCTATTCAAACACACCCTTTATTTATTTATAATTAATTTCTCTTTTTTGTGTTTCTATTATTATGAAGATACATGATTTTATCAGTCTGAATCTAAAATGTCAGACCTCTTGAATTTTTTACTTCAAATATCAAGCAGTTAGTGGACAGGACCTACTTTTAGCAACTTATCAAATTGATTGAGTGTTGCAATTAGTTTAATAAGGAGAAATACCTTCTTTGAATGCACCATCATTCATGACTACAGAAGACTGAAAAAACAAAATTCAAAAGTTGTGGATAATTTATACAATGAGAATTATGAAACACATCTAAGTGAAATTCTCAGAACAAAACAAAATAACTGAAGTTGCTAATCAATGTGAAGTTTGATCAAATTGCAATCCAAGGTGCTTGACATAAAGGTTATAGTAATAATATTAAACACCTTTTGAAAATGTCAGCCATGCTATAAACTGGTTTATATATACTGAACAGACAATTAAATGCAGCATGCAACGATGTCAAAAATTATAGTTATAGTTCATATAAGGAAAGCAGGCAATTGAAATCAAGTCATAATCTATGGATTTCGAGTCTCAAATTCTCTGAAACAACGTTGGAGGCGGCTTATATTAGAGAAATTAACATTCAATTCTCTGGCAGCAGCTCTGGTGGACATTCCTGCAGTCAGCAGCCAATCGCACACTCCCTGAAAACTTGAGACATCTGTGGCATTGTGTTCTGTGACAAAACTGCACATTTTGTGGCCTTTTATTGCCCCAGCACAAGGTGCACCTGTATAATGATCATGCTGTTTAATCAGCTTCTCAATTTGCAACAGCTGTCAGGTGGATGGATTATCGTAGCAAAGGAGAAATGCTCACTAACTGGGATGTAAACAAATTTGTGCTCAACATTTAAGAGAAATAAGCTTTTTTTGTGTTTGGAAAATGTATGGGATCTTTTATTTCAACACGGGACCAACACTTTATATGTTGTGTTTATATTTGTATTCAGTATAATAAACAGCACTAGCTTTGTAGAGCTTATTGCAGTATGTCACAAGTTCAGCAGCATAACTAAAACAAATAAGCTTGAAAAGAGCAGCAGAATCACCTGATATAGGCCTAGACCTGGCAGAACAGATGCAGAGGGAGTTGAAAGTGAAGCTTAAAATCTACCAGCAAAGAACATGGATGAATTAAAATGCACAAAGGATCATGGAGTAATGATTCTCAACATGCAATAATTACATTGATACAATGCAAAACAGACTCAAATGAGATAATGAAAATAAGTAAAAGTTTTCAGCCTAATTTCACTGATATTTCAGTTTCACTCATTAATTTTATTTTCTATGTTCCAGAATTATCAATGATCTTTAACCAATCTACCCGGACCTACATTTTCCATCCAGTTCACTGTTGTCACTCAAAATGTAATACAATAAATGCCCAATATACCATGGGAAATCTAACTTATCTTAAAAATTTACATTAAATTACACTCCTCTGCCAATTAGACATGGAAAACCAACATCAACCAGACCTGTTATTTCACACACTGCTTTTGCAACAAAGGCTCTTCAGTAGGATTCCTATGAATGTAGATTCTGAATTCATTTGAGTTTCAAGTTCCAAATTCAAAATTAAAGAATTTGCAATGCAATGAAAGGAACAGTCTGAAAACATACACAAATATAATATTCAATATTCAATAGTTTCAATATTCAAATTAGAAATATCAACTGTTCTTGCATGCAATCTTACAGTGTTGCAGTATGTCACAGGTTTAACCAGCCTGGCAATTTCTGACACCTGAAAATACGTAGAAGATAAGAACCCAACGTCTGATCTTTCAAAGTAAGTCCAGTGAACTCATACTTTTCATTTAATACAGGATCAGATAACTGTGTGTCTGTAAAAATAGATGGTGCTGAAAAAAATATGAAAGATGTAGACTGTCAGATGAAAGACTTTGCTGTTTCTTCTGGTTTAATGAAACTTACTGCCTGTAGGATTATTTCTTATAAATATACCATCTGCTGGTAAATTTGGGATGAAGTATTTGATATGTGTATTTTTCTCCAATTGTGATTTGTAAACAAATCAAAAAGCAAATGGAGGAGAGTTTCTTACTTTCAAATAGCTATGCCTAACCATGCAAAGAAAAAACAAAGACATGTTTGTTGTGTTTTTTTAAATGCAAAGCAGAAAAATGCCCTTCACTTTTGTGTGGGAAGTAGTAAGCCAAAAAGACTTGGCTTCATGCTTAAGATTAATCTAGATTTCCACTTTCATATACACATTATATACTGAATAAATTGTCTATCAAAGATACAACATTTATACAAGAATTCTATGAATGATTTAATATTCTGAAAAATATAATTTTCCAGAATACTACATTTAAACTGTAAAATTGTTGGCAAATAGCCTTGAGAACTGTTCTCAGATGAATACTAAAAATTAATACAGTGGTCTGATTGGCTTAACTGGTAAAAGCCTTTGCTCTAAGCGCAACATCGGTTGTTTGAATAAGCTTTGTAGTTGCTAAACATTTTACAGGATTTCCAAAGGCTAGAAGCCTAATTGGCCAAGTCCTGCTGGGGTTGAGTGGATGTAAGTGCAGTGGTGATGAAATGAGGTTTGTCGTTATCTGGAACTCTAACCTGAGAGAGCCAGAGTTGGCACCTAGCCTCCCCTGGTGATGCTAAGGAGCATCCCATTGCCGATCGTCAAGCTGCAAGAGCCTCAGCAGTCGCACACATTTGTGCTTAGGGTTTGTCTGCTCCAGCAGAGCCTCCACCTGGATTTACTGCATATACTGGCAGTATTAGATAATCTGGCTGCCTGTGCCTCCACCATGTATGATTGCTGTAGGAAAATTTCAGTCAACCTGCACTGCCAGTTAGGGCAGGAAAAATCATGTGGCGGAGTGGAAACCACATGATTCTACGACAGTCTACCACCGGAAAAGCCGCCAGGCCTCCACTGGTTGTTCAAAGCCAAGATGTCTGAGCCATGGGCCTTCATGGTGTCTGGTCCGGGGACTGCAAGGAGAGTGAAAGTGTGAGCATATACGAGAGCAGAGTCTTTTGCATCCCTCACATTGTGGCATAATAGGCAGAACACAAATTGTAGTGTACTGATAGGGAGAAACAATGAGACGTGTTGACCTCGGGGGTTTGAGTGACAACAATTCTAGTTTAGTGTTGATGGAAATGATCCAGTGCTGATGGAAACACTCAAGAATCGAGTGGAGAGCGAGTGTCTGTAAATAGTATTGATGAAAAAAACTACTCGATGTTGGCAAAACAACCACAGTGACGATGTTTGTTATTGGATTGCCAATATCAAATCACGGCAAATATGCTGCCACACAGCAGACCACGCTCAAGGCCTGTTGCTAATAAGAGATATGCAGAAGTCTATAGGAAAAGACTGGCAGAGCACTACCAGTTCCCACTTAGAGACAAAACACTCATGATTGGATCCACAGCCGCAGACTAAATTAGGAGTGCAAGGCGTTGTCTAGGGTAGAAATCTAGCATGGTGCCTCTAAGGCCTACTGGAGATCCAGTGACTGAACCTCAATTAAATCTGCAAAGAAAAAACAACCTGTGAGAAGAGAAGGCATGCACAGAGCCTTGTGGATCCCCATAGATGGGTCGAACAAAACGGACAAAATAAATCAGAATTCACATCAGGAAAGGGGCAGCCACAAGCTTTGTAGACCAATGGGGGAATTTTTCAGTCAGACAGATATAATCCAATGATTTTTCTTATATAGAAAAGATACACTTTTGCAAGAGCAATAGCGACTTCAGTGGTTCCAGATGAAAGGTAAAATACCCATAATCCCTTCTTGGGAACTATTTTCAAATTGAAAGAAAACCAAAAGCACAAGTTTATGTTTTTAAAATGAGAAAATAACCCAAGGGCAAACACGAAATTAGGTACATTTAGAAATGGAAAAGGCATTTATTTATCCCTCCACAATGTGAGTGCCTGGAGAAAAACTCCCCAGCCATGATATTGAATGTGATTTTTTAATCAATCAATACATGTCTGGGTGTGATTCTAAGATCAGTTAGCCACCAACTAGCAAGCAAGATGGGCCAAATTACCTTCTCTTATTTGTAATCTTGTAATCATTACAAAATCAACACAAAAAATATTATATATAATTATTAGAAAATAGCATGGATTTATGCTTTATGTGCTTATTTAATCTACTGTCATTTTCTTATTTTTAGGTTCATACCTTAAAATAAAAGTGTGCATCCTTTATTTTCTTGTAAGCCATTCAACATTGGAACTTGTTCATAATCAACAGTGACTTGTCCTATGGATCATAATAATGGATCATTCAGTTAATATTTTGCATAAAGCCAGAGTTTTGTGAATAGAGCCTTTAATCTGTCTGATTTTAATCAAACCTCAGTGTGGCTTAAAAAGAGGAATGCCATTAGCAGCTTCACAATGCCTGCCTTAAAATATATTATGTGTTTAACTCCAGTCTTAATTGCCTTCTGTGTATTTCAATGGGCAATGCAATTGTTTCTTTCGGAGCCATACTGTCAAGCTGACAACCTTAATTTAAGAACACTTTAAGATGATGTGAAAGGTCAGATCCAGTAATTCAAAACAGGAAATAATGGCCATGATTGTTGGCAGACAGCATTGCTTGTGTTGCATATGGCTTGGGTTTCTGCTTTTTTCACTTTATTATCATTTTAACTGCTTCATATCAGATGTAGTTGAAAAATTCTTAACTAAGGTCACACCCGCTTCTGAGTTTTAAACTAAAACCAACTGGTTGACCTAATGTAATACATTGCAGCCTGAATGGTTCACTGTTCCATTTAGGAAGAACTTTCAAACTGTGAGTTTCAGGCTTTTATTTAATATTATTTTTAGAGAGCACAAAAGAACAAAGTAGGTGAGATTTTGTATGCATTTTCTTTCTTTATGAAGGAAAACGATGTGCGTTCTGTACCACTGAGTGAAATCATGATTGCTTTACACCCACACAGGACTAATTCCTTAATGCACTGCATTTGTAGTTTATATGTATTTTTTGTATTCTGCATGGATTTATATCTTTATCATATAGGATTTACAATCATATTTTATTAAAATAATTGTTAACAGTCTCCAGTTGATACATTGATTTTCCAATTTGTATGATAATACTTTAATAATGAGCGTTTTTTTAGACGCTCACTCATTAAATAAATCAAAATGTGATTTCTATCTAAAAAATGAATGGCTGAAGTTTCTAATAACCATTGACAGTCTTGATAGTGGCACGTATTGTAGCTGTTCATTGCCTGGAATTGTACTAATACATGCAGCAACTGAACATGCTTGTAACCTCTTATATATGCTGTATCTAGCTAAGAAACTACTAGAATCCCCCAGAATGCATTGAAAATGTTATTCAGCTAATTAAACATAGTTCAGTTGATCAATACCATCAACTGAAATAGGGTGGACAACAAATTACACCCCAGGGCCTAAGCTCTACTCAAGCCAGACTGATATAGAGGTCTCAGAGAATGGAATGGAACAGTCAGATTGCCTTGGACATATTGACTGATTTTCCAAAGTTTCAACAATATAACACCAAGTCCAGAACAGAAAATACATTCTCAGGTGCTATTGATAATAGAATGCCAGCACTTCCAAGTTAAACTTTTTTTACTAAAACCAATGGTCAACTGCGGAAGAAAGAAAATGCAGGTAATCTGATCTTGCACTTAATAGAATTTCCATTTATTTTTATTTATATATATATATATATATATATATATATATATATATATATATATATATATATATACACACACACATTTGATATAATGTAAATAGAAAGTCTATATATATATATATATATATAAAGAACATTGATTTTGTGTTCCCTTAACTATTTCATCATATACTTGAATGTGCACTTGAAAACCCAATTGCTTCCTGACCTCGAGCTTCTTGACAGAGCATGCCACGTTTATTGGCTAAAATATTCTGGTACAATTTTACAACAAGAAAACCAGAATTGAAGGGTGCATAACAGTCCCAAAGCAAAATAGATCCACCTCCAGGCTTCACAGTGGGTATCATGTTATTCCAAAAATAAGCTTCACTTTTTTGTACAAAACATACCACTGCTCTGCATGCCAGAAAAGTTAAATGTTTGATCCAAACACAAAACAGTTTTCCAATCGTCTTGAATCTAATTCAGATGCTTTTTGGCGAATTCAAGCCCTTTTCTAGTCCTGTCGTTATATCATAAGTATCATAACGAGTATTCTAATAAATCTCTCGAATTGATACTTATGTGTGCAGTGTAGAGAAGTGGTAACAAAGAAGTGCATGTAGTTATGCTTTATAGCCATTTAAAATGTTATTATGTGCGATAAGATGGATTTAAGAGATCTGCTGGATGTAATTGTGTTTTCATCCTATATATTAATTGAATGTATTTTAGCATATGATACCTCAGCAACCAAAAAAATCCCTATTTGTAATCTACCATAAAACATAAAATAACAGATATTTATGTTTAATTTACTGTATGTAAGTTCCTAAAGGCATCAGACACTAGAGGCTTCACAGTACTAAATCACGTTTTGAAAAAGGTCTGCCTTTCACTAATTATTTATAGGACAGGGTAGCCATCCAATCTCTGCAGTGTAGACAAAATGGATGCTCATTGATTCTCTGTAATCGAGGCATCCATCTGTTGTTCCTACAGCGAAGGAAGAGACTGAGGAAAAGCCTGGCTTTCCATTTCTAAAATGCTGAAGCAAGAGGAGTCTTTTAATACTACACAGCTATAATACAAGGTCGTTTCTTCATGCACCGATAATTTTTTATCCCTGCATAATACAAGCAGTACACAGTGGGTCACATTTTGATACAGGGACAACACTGTCGTACAGGAGTACTACATACAGTCCATTAGTGCCTGGTTATGGGTGGGACATTGAATGCAAATTACCTGTAAAGAAATTTTCCATTATTTGTGTTTTTGCTGGCAAATATTATGCAGATAGATTATGTAACTGTGGGCTGTCTGTAGAGCTTAAAAGGTTAAAGCGGCCCCTTCTTACAATGTTGTCAGCTATACTTGAAAATGCCTTTCCCTAATAACAACCATTAGATGAATAAAACAATATAAATGTATATTGTGAAAAGGGGAGGTCAGAGAAGCAAATATGGAATGTGTAGCTGAGACATTTTACATTACAGAGATCCATTTGTCCAAATACGTTTGTTGATTATGTTGGACTGTTTGATGTAGTATTTTTGTTTTTAATTCATGATTATACTATTAGAAGAAGATTTTGTGAAAGTACTGTATGAGTTGAGAATAATTGATCAAAATCTGAACCAATAGAAGACAATGGACAGGTTTTCTGAATTGTTTACATATTTCAAAGAGTATTTTCTTCTGTAGGCATTTATTTTGCTTTGAAGCTAACTTTGGGTTTTATTATTCTGGTAGTCAATCAAGTTAATCATGTGTTGCCACTTCAATCTTAAACTTAAAACCTGATAATATTTCCGATTTTGATTAAAAGAATCTAGCAATAAGTGATAGCATTTTAATGATATTTGAACTTTGGACCAAATCTCATAGGTTTTCCACATTTAAAACTATTTAAAATGGGGGTTACACTATATTAAAACGGAATTTAAGCCTTTGTCAGTGATATAAAGGAAAAATAAATACTAAGAGAAAGAAATAGCCAACGTAATCCTCCCAAAGGCTTACAAACTGTACAGAAATCATCTCTTGTATGGCAGTTTTCACTGACAACAATCACCCAAGCTTATCCATTGATTGATTATGGTGATCACTTTAATCCTAAGAAATCTTTCATGACAATAACATTACACAAAGGATTTTCCCGCTAAACCCCATAACTCCATTAAATGTACAGCAATATGGTTTAAATCAGTTTAAATGACCTGGTTGTCAGTGTTAAAGTAAGCCCCCGATTCTGCAATGTTTCTCATTTTAAACTAAACTCAAACTGGAGGTCACACAAATAAATACATACAAATAATATTAGTATAATATATTATAATATATTTACAGTGTATTTATACATTAAATATTTGTTCCCGTTTATTATTATTTCGTTTTTGGTACATGTATATGTTCTTGAGTTACACCGATTAGCCATAACAGTATGACCACCTGCCAAATATTGTGAAGGTCCCCCTTTTGCCACCAAAACAGGCCTGACCAGTTGAGGCATGGACTCCACTAGACCTCTGAAGGTGTGCTGTGGTATCTGGCACCAAGACGTTAGCAGCAGATCCTTTAAGTTCTGTAAGTTGCAAGGTGGGGCCTCCATGGATTGGACTTGTTTGTCCAGCAAATCCCACAGATGCTCGATTGGATTGAGATCTGGGGAATTTTGAGGCCACCTTGAACTCATGATTCATCAGACCAGGCCACCTTCTTCCATTGCTCCGTGGTGCAGTTCTGATGCTCACGTGCCCATTGTAGGTGCTTTCGGCAGTGGACAAGGGGTCAGCATGGGCACCCTGACTGGTCTGCGGCTACGCAGCGACATACGCAACAAACTGCGATGCACTGTGTGTTCTGACACCTTTCTATCAGAACCAGCATTAACTTTTTCAGCAAGTTGAGCTACAGTAGCTCGTCTGTTGGATCGGACCACACGGTCCAGCCTTCGCTCCCCACGTACATCAATGAGCCTTGGCCGCCCATGACCCTGTGGCCGGTTCACCGCTTTTCCTTCCTTGGACCACTTTTGATAGTTACTGACCACTGCAGACCGGGAACACCCCACAAGAGCTGCAGTTTTGGAGATGCTCTGACCCAGTCGTCTAGCCATCACAATTTGGCCCTTGTCAAAGTTGCTCAGATCCTTACGCTGCCCATTTTTCCTGCTTCTAACACATCAACTTTGAGGACAAAATGTTCACTTGCTGCCTAATATATCCCACCCACTGACAGGTGCCATGATAATGAGATTATCAGTGTTATTCACTTCACCTGTCAGTGGTCATAATGTTATGGCTGATCAGTGTATTATTTTCATTAGTATTTTTCATATATAGCATTTTAACATTTTAACTAATGCTTCAAAATAATTAATAATTAATTTGGAAAACATATAATTACAAAACAACAAATCTCAATATGCATGTTGATTATTTCACACAAACTTGTTGCTTTATATATTATAAGACCAACAAGATTAGCTCTTTTAAGACAGAGAGGTATTAAATCTATTGAACACGCACAGTATAGACTTCGTTCACAAACACGATTACTTTTAAATCATCTTATTTTGTGTGATGCCTTATTACATTTAAAAACCTCTGGCAGACGGTTAAAATAGTCTCAAAACAATAATATTGTATAAGTTACTTTTAATGAGAATCATCATTTACCTGTGGTTTGTGAAGTAACTCTCCTGCTTAATCTAAAAAGTTTGATTGTTTCATTTAATCTCCTATATCAAGACCATCAGGGCCGCAATGATCGGTTAAAGATTTGGAACAATTGAATAGGCATCTGTGGAATATTTTGAAGAATGGGGTTAATTCAGTTTCCCAGGACAAAGAATCAGCCTCAGTTAACCCCATACAATGTAGGGATGGTAGGAGCTGCCCACAGTAAGTTCATTATTTCTTTGCACAATGCTTGGATCCAGTATAGGCAGTTGTTGATGTTCTGGGGTTCTGTAACAGCAACTTAAGGTCAACCATCTACAGCTTAAAAAGTCTGACAGTAGCTCCTTCTACTTAATCCTCAAGCACCACTGATCTGTCTGGGCACCACAGTGTGCTTTTATGCTCCGAGCTGCACCTCCCTATCTGGAATCACCCCACTCAGGAGCTTTCCATAAATACAGAAATACTGTCTAAGAGACGAAGAGATTAGTGCAACTGTCCTGCTGACCTCACCAAGATGGCCACATGGATCCACCAAGATGGATTTGTTTGTATCCACATAGTATGTAAACCTTTCTCTCTTGCTCTTTCTCTCTCAGTCACCTGCTGCACATGTTCTCTCTATGCATATATTTTCCATTATTAAAAGCTGTAAGTGCAAATATCCATCTCAGTTATGTAGACAGGAGTGATTTTATCAAAGACAGATAAACTTCTGTTTTCCAATATAGTCTCACATTCCACCACAATGATCCAAGGATTTTGGAATATATCATGTGTCATTGCATTTGCATTTCAATTTTAGATGTACTTATTTTCTGTGTGTTTATTTGCAAATGCGATGTATGTGAAGGATGCATTGAAAAGGCATCAATAAGGCAGGACAGAGTCATATCTCAAGTTGAAATAATTACATCTTACACCTTACAATCATCAAACATGAAATGCTTCCAAAAATACTCTGCACAAACCTTTCTTTACATGTCATGCAATGTGAAGCTGTCGTCAGTTAAAATATTGTAGCGCAGGCGTCTTTTCATATTTTGATCTTTTGGAAAGGTGTGCTAAAGCCATCAAAACTCACTCAAACATTTAACATGTTGAGCTCAGTGTCAAGGTGATAGTCCACATCTTAGCAAGGAAAGTTTTAGTATGAGTTACATCTACAAGCTGTCAGAGCAAAGAAAAACACTGAAAAGACGGCACACAGTAAAGGACGTCCACTAAGTAAATGGAAAATGTTTTGGAAACTAGTCAAATATTTAACTACATATTCACAATGTGCTAAAAAACTACTGGATAGAACTAAATTGATTCTAACTATAAGAAATGCTGATCCCCACCTTTACAAGTGACTTTTTTTTTTCAACAAGATTTCAGTGCTTCTCAAGAATCAATTCCCTGTAATTCTCATATGTTGTATTTCTGTTTCTGTTATTGAAATGTAATAAATATTAGAAGATCTACTGCATACTACTGCAATTAGCCAGTTTCAGTGCTTCATGGGTGGTAATGGTTATCATCACACATTGCTCTACTGGGGTTGGTGAACCCCACCAGTAATACAGACATGCCAATAATAAGTAGTGCCAGTGTTGCTAAGAGCCTTGAGCTCTGATTGGTGCTTATCTATAGACGCAAGGAGTCAAAGGTTTTGGCTTCACTTATAGTCTACACTTCATGTTTTGTATATTGAGAACTTATATTTGATATTTTGATTTAATTGATACTTTTTTGTAAATGTACAGCACCTCATAGAAGTAGGAAATCTTGAAAAGTGCTATAAAAATATATATTTTGTTAGATGTAATGATTGATTTTAATCGTTAATTACCCTAATGTCTGAATTTACACTTTAAGGAAATGCTCGGCCTCTTAAGATGTTTCTACATGTCATTATTTTATATTTGAGTCTGGCTGATGTGCCTCAGTCTCATTTTATTAAATATGTGGATGCAAAAGGTGTCATCTTTTCAAACTAAAATGAAACCAATGAAAGGACTAAGATAATGCATCGCCTGGTTTAACAATGTCTACCAGAGTATGCTTATTGTGATACTATTTTTTTTTCATAAACATATACTATAAAACATTTCTTCAAAGAAAATATACATACATATATATATACATTATACAGCATACATTTATTTTGATGTTTTCTATCTTTGCATTATCTGATTTTCCTACTGCTCAATATGTTTTTAAGTTATAATTTGTAAACTGTTACAATGAAAAACGCAACAGCGGTCTGTGACAGTCTTCTGTCGCAGCATGTCTAGTTAAATCCTTATACTTAATCTGTGAGTTTCTGTACCAGAGGTTGGCAAAACTGGCAAACACCATTGGGTTCTTTGTTTGTTTCCATAAACAATGTTTCAGAATGGCAATATACTGAGTTAACACACAAATTCGTGTATTCAATGTTAATTGGTGAAATGTGAAATGGCATTGTACCTTTGACTTTGAATAAACACTTAAAGTATTCATGGCAAGTGGCTAGTTTTGTGGAAACAATTATGGTTTCTGTAGAAGGGGTACTAAACAATGATATGTAGAGAATAAATGTTAATAATAAATACCAGTCAAAGGGGAATGCCAACGAAATTCCATAATTTCTCAGGTTATTCTATAAATAGAAACATATTCTGTGGATTGAGTTTATCATATCCAGCTCGTTCTACGTACCAGAAATCAGAGATCAAGAATCGGCCATCACGTCACAGGGGTGCCACTATTATTTTACATGATTATTTTATTGGAGGCACTGCGGTGTAGCTACAGCGGAGTGCAAACTGCCCATGTGTGTTCTCCAAAGGGGAATCCCAGCTCTTAGTTTTGATCTGGCTGCTGGTAGAAGCAATACGACTGAAGAAGAGTAACTACATTTTTTGACTGAACACCAGCTTGCACTCAATGCCATAGCTTCAACAAATGTAGCTACTGTTCTTCAGTCATCTTGAACGTGCATAAAATGTACATTTTTAATAATTTTCGTGACTTTTTTGATTTCCTGCATTGACTTCCAACAAAGCAGCAGAGTTAGCACCTGTGTGACGTCATGCTGATTTCTCAATCTCTGATTTCTGGTACAATTTTGGTGTAGTTCCCCTTTAACACGAGCAGTTTTAATATGCTCCTTAAATTGTAGGTCATGGAATACATTGATATATTCTGTTATGTGTTCTGATATTGTTTTTCCTATTGTCTTAATGTGAGCAATGCTAAGCTATGGGAGGCCCAGCTAAGAGGTGATTAAAGTAGTGTTCAAATGGAAAATAACCACTTTCTTTATGTGGTTTTGATTTGTGGTGAATATTAAAACAGACTGTAACTGAAAATAAGTAAACTACTTGACATATAATTACATAGTATCTGATTTTATTGATTACATTAAATGACATATGTAAGTGCCATGTATGAATGTCTGTTTAAACCTAAAAAAAGTAAAATAAATAGAATAAAAAACACTAAAGATATTGGGAATGTACATATATGCAATATCAAAACAAAACAAACAAACAAGAAATGTATAAAAGTGTGTATTATGGCATTTTGGACTACAGTGTACAGTGTACTAGCGTAGATGGAATTTTACACTGAGGGGCCATATGTCTTCCAACAATGCACAGCCATGTCACACAGGTAGACGTATAGAATTGTGACCCTGACTTTAATCTCTAGTACATTCTGGACATCTGACTTTTGGGCCGGATTAAATCAAAACTTTGACCCACCTACTAATAGCAAACTACAAAGCTGTACATCACAGTGGTTACATTTCTGATTAGAAGAAAGTGGCATCTAATGAAAAATGATGCCACAACTGAGTACAGTTCTGTAGTTTTCTATTAGCGGCTGGGTCAAAGTTTTGATTTAATCCCAGCCCTTGTTATTTTGTTTGTAATCCTGATATGCTTGGTAATAGAATGTATGCTAAACATACATTAAATGGTGCACAAGTTTCCATTGGAAGTGAAGCTCAACTGGGCTTACATTACTTTTTCAAATAACCGTTAATGACAATGACAACATATAAATAGTAAAATCTGTCGATGATACGAAACTATGCAAAGCTGCAGAAAAATGCATGTGGTGTTACACAAAATGAAGGTAGATCAAGTGAAAACTGAGCAGGGGATTTCAAACATCTCACTTGCTGTTTACGTTTAACTTAAGTGTTAGTACTATAGTACTATGCAATGTATTGAACATTTCGAATTGTCTGTACAGACCAAATGAATACAGCGCCATATGCAACATGTCATGTTATTGTGAAAGTGCAGAACAGTAACAAATAAAATGCCTGCATTGTGCAAGCCACCTGCATTGTCTTCACAATACATGAAATCACTGGAAAACCATTAAACTGCCCCTCAGCTACTTACATTCATGGTGGAATCCAAGGTAAACACTTGCCCTACAGTGCAGGCACTTAAATTAAATGAATCCTGTTCAAGGGATAGGAAAACCTCATTTATATGTTCATGTTCACGTGAGTTCCCATATGAAAAAGCCACGACACTTTCATCATTTTCATGATTTAGAGCGATGGGCATTCATTCATTCTGTCTGACTGTTTTTGTTTGTTGTGTTCTTCAGTCACGAAAATGATTCTGTCCAGCTGTTCCCAAACATGCATGTGCATCAACTGTTTAACTGTAACATAACATGCATGGAAACCCATCCAAAGCCATCATTAATGCACAAGGCTTTCAAAAAAATCTGAATTACAAATTATGTTTCATGTTTATCAATCCACATATGAAATGCTACATTCAGCTTCTGACTTTACAACACCAAAGGGATATATATGCTTTAAAAAAGGAAGGTGCAGAGAAGTGCAACTGGACCATCTCTTTAATCTGAGCTGTTGGTATTTGATGAAGCCTTCGATATATTAATGAAGCATTCAATATTTGAAGTGGAAACATATTAATTCAAAGTTAGTTCTTTAAACAGAAGGGCATACACGGAATCGTGTGAGAAGTTGATTTTAGGTGCATTTATGAAGCACATCTTTACTCAGAGACTCCAATGCTTGGAATTGTTTACCCACACATGTGGTTGATGCCAGTACCCTCAGGATCTTTATGAAGAGATTAGATATGGAGTTATCATCAGTTTGTCTGTAGGGACACAGACTGGCTATGATGGTCAACATTTCATATTCTTTAAGCTACTTAAGGCACTGAAACACTATGCATTTTACAAGCATTCAGTTGCATGCAAACCTGCTATTATCAACACACTACTGAATCATTAGAACACAATGCAATTAGGTTCAAACTGGTTATGGTAATGTACATTTAACTTACCACTTTAGATGCACTATAAAACAAACAAATAAACAAACAAAAATACATCAACAACAACATCAACAAAACAAAGATTCGTTATATCTCAGATAGTACATGTTATATAGCTGAAGTGTTTCGAGTAGTTCTTACAATTATTTAATGTCAGTTGCTGTGATATCTATGACAATATAAACAATATTTACTTAACATACAGATGTTAAAAAACAACTGGAACAAAGAAGATTTTGAAGAAATTGGGTTGAGGTATTCAAAATCCTATAAGGGAAAAAAAGTCAACATAGATCTATATTTAAAACTCAACACTGAGACCAGAAGTGGAAAGGACAAATGGAAATGGCATGTAATGAAACAGGAGAATAGGAGGCACTTATTTACCCAAAGGATTGTGGCTTTATGGAACAAACTGCCAAGTCCTGTTTTGAATACTTAATCACTGGAGGCATTAATGAAGCGCAAGAAGCTTCTAGTTGGCATCCTCTTGTATTTCATTCTCCTATGTTTTTTTTTCTCTCAAATTAATAATTTAATCTGGTAAAATGTTGGTCTCCACAGTTTCCTGAAACCAATTAATAAAATGTTGTTGTTGAGTATTTGCTAAACTGAAGTAACCTCCACAACTCATTTCCTCACTTTTCACCATGAGGAATATACAGTGAGGGAAAAAAGTATTTGATCCCCTGCTGATTTGCCCATGCAAATCAATTTATAACTTTTTTGAAATGTGTTTTTCTGGATTTTTTTGTTGTTATTCTGTCTCTCACTGTTAAAATACACCTACCATTGAAATTATAGACTGATCATTTCTTTGTCAGTGGGCAAACATACATAATCAGCAGGGGATCAAATACTTTTTTCCCTCACTGTATATATATATATATATATATATATATATATATATATATATATATATATATATATATATATATATATATATATATATAGTAAAAGGAGAATAATTAGACAATCAAATAAGATTGTACAGCATAAAATCTCATGAAGCTGGCATAATATCAAGTTGTGTGTATCAAGTTTTTTTTAACTTTTTAGTTACATTTTAGTATTTATTAATGCAGATCTTAAAACTATGAAAACATGTACATAAAACAAAAGTAATACTACTTTGAACATTTGCAAAACTATGCAAGTATACTTAATTATTTTGTCTTGCAGGGAAGTGAAAAGCCTTTTTTTTAATTCTAAAATATGTTATGAAAGTGCAGTGAACCACAACTTTATTAAGAGGAGCCATTATTTGTGTTTCATGTTTAACCCAGAACACATACATACATGTATCAATACTAACAGCCAAATTACAGAAACAATTACAATCATCAACATCATCATATTGTCTGGGAGCAATAGTTAGATTTTAGTATGGGTGACACCCCCTAGTGGCTTTTAAATGTAACCTGTTTAGAAACCATTTCATATTCAGTAAGTCTTTTGTATGTATTTACTTTGTACTTGGTGTTTTCTTTTTTTTTTTCTATATGCATGGCTCATTAAATATAAGGTTGTCATAAAGGTTACAGCCAGGACACTTCAAAAAAGCTCAACGAACCTCAAGGGGTTAATCCATTTTCCGCAATTCACATTAGAACAACACAATGAACAACAGAGGGCGCCGAGGAGTAAAGATGCAGATACATCTTGAATGCTAAGCAGCAGTCGAGGCTTGAGACCTCAGACCCTCACCACTGCATGCATGAAACCTTTACTGTACTATACACTCAATGCAAAGGTTAGCACCTGCGCTGAATTACAGTTGTTGAGTTTCCTTTCAGTGACATCCTTACATGTATGTTGCATGATTCAAGATTGTTTCCTATATTGTTCATATGCATTACTATATATATATATATATTTTTGGTTTCAGTATCGTTTAGCCTGCTTGTTTCAATCCTGCAGCGTGATAGTCTATGTGACTTGCTGCAGACACATTACCAACACATGCTCTGCAAGAGAAGGGCTGGATGCAGACTTGGTGGGTTATTGTATAGTAAAGTAATCGGTAGCAGGATAGAAATTATAATGATAATAATAATATGTTAATGCTTGTTAAACAACATTTGTGCTGAAATATGAGCACTCTAAACAGTTTCAGATGCCCAATACACACACACACACACACACACACACACAGGGGGGGTGGGGGAGGACTCCCTTATTAAGAATCAAGTCACAACACGATTATTTAAGCCATCCCACAAACTCAAGCTGGCCGTAGATAGATAGGTATTTCTCAACTGTATGGACTGGGGAGAGGGCGACGAGGGGGTGGACATTGCACGCACAAATGCACTGCGTTGCAATGTTATAGTTGACCAAAGGATGCAATAAAATACCACCATTGCATGCCTACATACTGCCGCTCTCTATTCGACTGGACAGCGGGTGTCTTGCGGGTTGAAGTGCGGTTTTAATACGTCCGCAACTTATTGCATGCAACTAATAGGCAACACGAGCCCCTGATTGACCCTTTTCCTCCGCACACCCCCAGTCCCAGCACCGGGTTGTGATGCCGCGATGGCATATTTAACGCGCGGACATATTCCAAATCAATGCTATCGAGTCTGCTAGTAATGGGACGTGTGTGGGGCACATTCATTTCAGATGCAATGTGACTCTCCTTCTGCAATTTGACTCTCTCCCTCCCCCCAGCATTTGTGGACGGACAGCCTTGTCTTTTTTTTTTGTTTTTTGTTCCCGTGGCATGGAAGTCCCACTTTGATTCGTCTTGCCCTTATTAACCAGAAGAAAGGCTATAGCCCCCTAACAAATACTCTTTCAGCTCCCCTTTAAACTGAGCGATCAAGTTCAGCTCTGGTTACGTGCATGGGGATGGGAAAAGGGGGGTGGAGAGAGAGAGAGAGAGAGAGAGAGAGAGAGAGAGAGAGAGAGAGAGAGAGGAGGGAGACTGCAATATCATTTGTGCATCGCTCACAGTGCTGCAGATACAGATTGCCAACACATGCGGTGCAAATGCAGGTGAAGCCGAGACGCGCAGATTGAGGATGCAGGACTGGGAAAGGCGCATTGCATTGGATTTTAACACCACGTTTCCAGTGCTTGATCGGGATTACAGTTCTCCCCTACTTAGATCTATTTTGTTTTTTCAATGCCCGGCAATTGACGAAAGTGTAAAGACACCTTATTTATGAAGTCACTGGAGGTAAAAGCCATCTGATGACTTGGAGGCTGGTAAGGAAGCCAGGACAGATCGTTTGCTGCTCGGCTACTGTTACAAGGTAAGAAGACGAACAGTTGTATAAAGTAGCAGTAGTTTGGATGGAGTGTGTTTTTTTATTCTGCATGGAGGAATATCCGCAAATGAAGGGGTCTTGGGCACACGGAACTGGAATTTAAAAGAGATTATGAGTGTTATTTTTGTTACACACAGAAAGGACTTGGACAATTTAAATTAATTGAAAACGACGGGGCAGGCTATATATTTTTACCTTTTTTTTTTACACACGACTTGAGTGAAACATCATATCAGCTACAGCCAGAGGAAAGCATTCATTGCCATAGTGCTGTGTGTGCAGATTGCGTTTTGTGTGTGTGTGTGTGTTTTAAAGAAAAAAAGTGAATTTCACACGGAAAACGGGAATCACCGTGGCTTATGTTCAATGCTGGTGGATGACATTACAGCGTTTGCAAGGCTGTGAAAAAAGAACTCCCGGTTCTAAAGTCATTCTAGAACACCGCACTTCAAAAGAGAACAAGAAAACGGATCCAATTCTATTTTCCATTGATTCGCATCCCCTTTTTAAAGCAGCCAACACTCCGATCAACTGCAGAACACCATGAGGACTATTGGTGCAGTGGACTATTTATGCTACTGTCTGATCATCCTGCAGCTCCTGCTGACTCAGCCGGCTGCCAAGCAAGTGCTGCGGTACCGCCTGGCAGAGGAAGGACCGGCCGATGTCCGGATAGGCAATGTAGCCGCAGACCTGGGGATTGTAGCCGGTTCGGGGGAGGTCACATTCACGCTGGAATCGGGATCTGATTATTTTAAAATTGATAATATCACCGGGGAGCTGAGCACAAACGAGCGGAGGATCGACCGGGAGAAATTACCCCAGTGCCAGATGATCTTTGACGAAAACGAGTGCTTCATAGATTTCGAAGTGTCTGTGATCGGACCGTCTCAGAGCTGGGTCGACCTGTTTGAAGGCAAAGTGATCATTTTAGATATAAACGATAACACCCCTTCCTTCCCCTCCCCTGTCCTGACTTTGTCGGTAGAAGAGAACAGACCCATAGGCACCCTGTACTTGCTGCCCACTGCTACAGATAGAGATTTTGGGAGGAATGGGATAGAAAGGTATGAGCTCATACAGGACAGTGGGGAAAGCTCGGTGAGGCGGTCGGGGTCAAGTTCAGGGGGACGCACAGACAGTGGGGACAGTTATTCAGGTAAAAGGAGGTTTGATACAGAAGCAGCAGGCAGAAGCAGTGTCTTTGAACTCCAAGTTGCTGACACTACTGATGGAGAGAAGCAACCTCAGCTGATTATTAAGGGAGCACTAGACAGAGAACAGAGGGACTCTTATGAACTCACACTTCGTGTCAGAGATGGAGGCGATCCTCCCAGGTCGTCCCAGTCCATCCTCAGGGTGCTGATCTCTGATGTCAATGACAACAGTCCCCGGTTTGAGAAGAGCGTGTATGAAGCTGACTTAGCGGAAAATAGTTCCCCTGGGACCCCCATACTGCAGCTCAAAGCCACTGATTTAGATGTGGGGGTAAATGGGCAGATAGAGTATGTATTTGGGGCAGCAACTGAGTCAGTGCGCAGGTTGCTTAGACTGGATGAAAATACAGGCTGGTTAAGTGTTTTGCACCGTATAGATAGGGAGGAAGTAAGCCAGCTCCGCTTTACTGTTATGGCAAGAGACAGGGGTCAGCCCCCCAAAATGGACAAAGCTACAGTGGTGTTAAACATCAAGGATGAAAATGATAATGTCCCTATAATAGACATCAGGAAAATTGGCAGGATATTTTTAAAAGATGGCATTGCAAATGTGGCAGAGGATGTCGTAGTGGATACTCCTATAGCACTAGTGCAAGTGTCTGACCGGGATCAGGGGGAAAATGGGGTGGTTACGTGCACTGTGGTCGGGGATGTGCCATTTCAGCTGAAACCAGCCAGTGAGATTGAAGGAGAGCAGAATAAAAAGAAATACTTCCTCCACACATCAGCTCCACTGGACTATGAGGCAACACAGGAGTATAATGTTGTAATTGTAGCAGTGGACTCGGGAAGCCCTAGTTTATCCAGCAATAACTCGTTAATTGTTAAGGTTGGAGATACCAATGATAACCCGCCCATATTTACTCAAAATGTGGTAGAAGTGGCTTTCGCTGAAAACAATGCCCCAGGGGAGAGAGTGGCTACGGTGGTGGCTATAGACGCAGACAGTGGCAAAAACGCCGAAATTGCCTACTCTCTCGACCCGTCTGTATCTGGAATCTTTTCTATAGACCCAGATAACGGTGACATCAGAGTAAACACTGTCTTGGACCGAGAACAGACTGAGAGGTATGAATTTAAAGTAATTGCAAAAGATAAGGGCATCCCTACTCTCCAGGGATCTGCTACGGTGGTGGTCCAAGTAGCAGACAAAAACGACAACGAGCCCAAATTCATGCAGGATGTGTTTACCTTTTATGTCAAGGAGAATCTACAACCGAACAGTCCTGTTGGAATGGTTACAGTAATGGATGCTGACAAAGATCATAACGCAGAAATGAGCCTCTTTATTGAAGAGGAGGATGATATTTTTTCCATTGAGAATGATACAGGAACAATTTATTCCACCATGTCCTTTGACAGGGAGCAAAAAACCACCTACACGTTTCGAGTCAAAGCAGTGGACGGTGGGGATCCCCCAAGATCTGCTACTGCTACTGTATCCTTATTTGTAATGGATGAAAACGACAATCCACCGTCCGTCACCTTCCCAAGTAACAACTCATACACCCTCCTGCCACCGTCAAGCAATGTAAGAACTGTGGTGAGAACAGTTGTGGCTACGGACAGTGACACAGGAGTCAATGCAGATCTAAACTATAGTATCGTTGGGGGTAATCCATTTAAACTGTTTGAGATTGATACAGCAAATGGTGTCATATCATTGGTGGGAAAACTGGAACAAAAACACTATGGTTTGCATCGCCTGGTAGTGCAAGTGAACGACAGTGGCCTCCCTTCCCAGTGCACAACATCCCTTGTCCATGTGTATGTGAATGAGACAATGTCTAATTCCTCAATTGTGGAGGCTCAGATCGCGAAAAGCCTAGGCACTCCTTTATCAATAGACATTGCAGGTGATCCTAACTACGACCTGGGGAAACAAAGACTGAGTATTGTCATCGGAGTTGTAGCAGGCATTATGACTGTGATTTTAATAATACTCATCGTTGTCATGGCAAAATACTGCAGACCAAAGAATAAAAATGGGTATGAAGCTGGAAAGAAAGACCACGAAGATTTCTTTACTCCCCAGCAACACGATAAAAATAAAAAACCCAAAAAAGACAAGAAGAACAAAAAATCCAAGCAGCCTCTCTACAGCAGCATTGTGACTGTCGAGGCTTCCAAACCCAATGGGCAGCGGTACGATAGTGTGAACGAGAAACTGTCGGACAGCCCGGGTATGGGGCGATACCGCTCGGTGAACGGAGGCCCGGCGAGCCCCGACCTGGCGAGACATTACAAATCAAGTTCACCACTGCCAACAGTTCAGCTTCACCCACAGTCCCCAACTGCTGGGAAAAAACACCAGGCTGTGCAGGAGCTCCCCCCTGCCAACACTTTTGTAGGAACAGGAGATAACATTTCCATTGGATCTGACCACTGTTCTGAGTACAGCTGTCAAACCAACAACAAGTACAACAAACAGGTAAGGATGTATTTGCAGTTGTAGTGTCTTTCAGAAATGTCACACATATCAGAAAAGATGTAGTGTTAGTCTTTATGCAACTGGAATTATCTACTTTTTATTATTATTGTTATCATTATTAGTAGTAATGATAATGATAATTGGATTTGTTATTATTATTGTTGTTATTAATAATTGTATTAAGTCATTTTATTTTACAAAATATGTAATATGTAGTTCAAATGTCAAACTATAACATATAGCTATAATAATTTCAGCAATAAATCCACATAGTTCAGTGTATTATAAAGATCCTGTTGAATCTAGTCATTACTTCAGTCTATAGTTTGCCAGCTTTACGGCTTGCAGTGCTGCTTGGACAACCAAGGCCTTTTTGTAAGTAAAGGGATACCCAAACTGACCAGAGGAAGTAACTGAATCCGGAAGTGGTGCTAAATATGAATATGATTCTTCAACATGACGAGGAACATCTGGTTGGGAGTTTACATTCTTGTTTTCTGAGAGACAGTACACTGACCCAGCTGTGAAATGAGCAATCAAGCTTTTATGCCATCATTTGTAAAGTGTAAAACGCTGCTTTAGCTAAAGGAGGGGAGATGCTTTCAGATAGGCGAAGGATCTACATATGGCTAGAGAATTCTTTCAAGATCAATGAGCATAGTAAGATGAATACATCACAAAGTAAATCCTTTTTTTCCTCTACATTTGCAGAGGAAGAACACTTACGCTGTTGTTTCTTGTGTTTGCCATGGCAGTGTAATGAATTATTGATAATTTTCTTACATGGTGTAAGCAACTACTCTTGCATTTCTGAGTGCTGCCTCATGTATCCTGAAGTCAGGCAGCATTTTAGCAGCTCTCTGTGTGTAGTGTGCAGGTTGCCTGAATAGATTTTCGAACTAAACAGTGAAGTATTTTAGAAGGATATTGCATTGAGTGCAAAGAGTGTTGTTTATTATGTTTCTTCTGGATGTCTCATACATAATTAACAAAGAACTTTATATGGTGTAGTAAGTTACAGATTTATTTATTTCTGTATATGTATGTGTGGATTGCTTATCTTTAAGACACTATACATTATAGTTCTGTAACAGATCACATTAATGGCATATATTGGGTTACACACGTCTATCTTATCTGTCTAAACACATGGTGGTTTTAATTGTAATCATTTATACAAATTAGAATTGATTAACGTGAAAATGTACTGCTAGAGACTATGTAGCTGATTTTTAAATATATAATCCAAGTCAAATTGTAGCTGCTTTAATGCCAAACACCACGATGAGTGAAATCATAATGTGCAAAACAGTATCGTCATGAAATAGCAATCTTATAAAACATCTTATAAGACCATGAAAATAAAATAGCTTATACATCATTAAAGATAATGTTACACAGTCATTAAAATTTAATTTGTGATTAATTGACTTGGTTGTAAGTCATCTATGATCTTTGTTTTGATAGGACAATTAATTAGAGTTCATACTGCCTAGTCTTTCAGAGAATGGAGGACACACAGATTTCCTACCTCTAGTCATACAGATGGGGTCACACTTGTTCCCTTCATTATGAGTATCTACTGAGATACATTGCTTTTTTGAATGGTTACAGAAAATCTTTGTTTCAAATTAATGTTAAAAAATATAGTTCAAGTATGTTTTGATGCAATCTACCTGTATATGATCTAAGTTATTCCTTTATTTTACTGTTTTTTTTCTGTCCTTGCTGTTCAGTTATCATGGTATATAACTTTTTGCTATACTCCACATGTCCATTCTTCTCAGTGACCACTGTGATTGACCAATTGTCTTGTGTTTTACAATATAAATATTGGTATTTTTACAATGATAAAACCATTCCATTTTAGCGTCCATGATTTCTAATTGAAGCCTTTGTTCAGAAAAAGACCTGGGATAACAAATTAAAAAGTGTTCATTTCTTGTTTTTATTATGCATGGCATGTCTATGCTAGACAAGGTTTTAGTAGGATTAGATGTTAAGGTGCTGTCTGAGGTATCTTATCAGATTGGATTTTGAAAAAAACCTAAGTTATCATTTATATTACCAGCAATGTCAAGCTGCAGATATCTTAAAGAACAGCTGCATGTTAACATGTATTTCTGTTTTCCATACTACCTTTTAATAATTTTCTTATATCAAAGAGAAATACCAAGTGATTTCTTTCTAGGCTGGTAAAACCTCATATCAGATCAGTATAAGGGCTCCACAGATAAAATGTTTGCATTTTCTTCTGTCATTTACATTTTGCTGTATAGTGCTGGACTTTGAAGGGTTTTGAAGGTCATTCATTCTATTCTATTATAATCGGTGTTTTAATTAACACAGTGTTCGAATATTAGTGTGCGTATGAGTATATATTGGCCAAAAACAATTTGCATCCATTTCAGTATTTTTATATATCGCCTAAATATATGCTAATAAATAATAACTGTCTTTTTTAACATGCTAAAGCTATGGACATAATCATTGTGATTCATTAAATATGTATTTGACCAGGTTATTTTTCTCTTACTCAACGTTTACAGGGAATAAGGCTAGTTGAAGTTATTAGATTTTAACATCCAGACACACACAAACACACACACACACACACACACACACACTTACACAGACACCGGTATCTTGGTATTCATTTCTAGTTACCAGGTCTTGCATGTAAAATGATCTGCTTGACTTCTCTAAAAGAAAAAAAATAATAATGTTAATGCAGTGAAGAAAGGTTCATACTGTTTAGAGGTATCCCAAAGGAAAAGCTCAACTATGCAGAATGCTCTCCTGGTTTAAGGTTACTTGTTTTCCGTTCCCCCTCCTTAGCTGATTTGAAAGCTAAGGTTTATTAATATAAGATGCACAAGAAGGTAACTAGGCAACTGCTGGAGTGAAGTCTTTACCTGTTAGACATTTTAGTCATTAAAGGTAACCAAAAGCAGAAATACAATATGGTGTGCCACAGTGCAGCTGTTGAGAAAGAAAACTGATATATGCGTCATTTCTTTGAGAAGTTGGCACCTTTTCATACTACCCATTCTTAGTATTATGTTCTGTTTAACAAAACCATAATGGTCCTTTTCAGTGTATTTTCAAAACTAACACTGAAGGGCTAGACCAAAGCAAAACTTTGACCCACCCGCAGATCGTAAATTAGGAAGTTGTATCATATCGTGTTTTGATTTATAAAGGCGGCTTCTAACAATACATTAAACCATGATAGGTTGCAGATTTGTTCTTTGCGATTCATGGGTAGGTCAATGTTTTAATTTGGTCCAGTCGTAAAACTAATTACAATGTGTATTGGTTTTATATGAGCCAATGCCATATATTTAGTTTTGGAAAGTAAGGTCAAATAATCACCCCTCCTGTAGCTTGGTGTTAAGTGTTTAAAGGTCAGCTAAACATCTTAAATATAATGAACTATACATACTAAACAACATATTTCCTTATTCATCTCAGAAAATAATGCCTTCATTCTTGTATTCTGAAGAGACATATTTAATGATGTAAGAAATACAAAATGTACCTTTGGCAAAAAGGAGTGCTTGAGGCAGTCCAAACCTGCCTTCCAGGATTTCCATTGTTGCACGCACTGTGACGTACAGTCTGCAATGCATTTCAAACACCGGAAAGCATAGCTTTAGTGAGTAATGAGTTAATGGTTCCTTTGTAAAAGTGATTCACAAATGCGGTTTCTGTGGCTGTGAAAAAAACAGGAGTATTGTTCTTCAGTTCTCCAGCAGTGGCCGGATATCTAAGTGAATAGATTTTGTGTGCATAGCTACATTAAACTGCATCCCACGATACTCACTCCATGACTAGTTTTTGCCAGTGAATAAATGACGAAGCCTTTTAGGGGCAGTGTGTCTAAAATGCCCTTCTTATACACCAAAAGAAATGCAATAGAGTCAAAAAATGTTTGATAAGTTACAATGTGCATATTGTTCACTGATTAGTCCACCAACACCTTTTTGTCCCACAAACAGAGCATAGTACCAGCAGTATTGAAAGTGCTAAAATAATCTGACTGAGAAAATATCACCCATGAATATCTCATTACCATCAGGAGGATGGAAACGTAAGTGTCTTCCTATACTGTGTGATCTGTTTCAAGGTGTACAATAAAATGTGCTGCACTCCTTTGAGTGTGACATGATGTGTTCAGACTTCTCGTGCTTAAATCTCCAACTTTAGTTGCACTCGTGTGGGAGTCCGACCACCGATCAAACCAAACTTGTCACCGTTGTGTAATGTTACATTAACCTCTTGGATAAAACTTGTGATCAGTATTGTGGAACTGACAAAACATGCAGAAAACACTTGGGTCTAGTTTCATTAAGGCCTCGAACGTATATCTGTTTCTGAAACCATTAGACGATTATTAAAGGTGACTTTTCTGAATTGTTGTATCACCCTCCGGGAATGCGTACCAGGTTTCAAATTGTCATAACCCATGGCATCACTATGTTAAGACAAACCAAACAGTGAAACGTGTGCATTCAAAAATGATTTTATTCTTATTTAAATAATGAAAGGAGAAAAAAAATAGATATAAAGGACAGATTATACAATTCATAATTAGAAAACATTCTAGCATTATCTTGAGTGAAATTTAAAATAGACTATATAACAGAATTATAATGAGTTGTATTATTCATTAAGATGTATATATTCATATTCAAGAGTGATTAAAACAAAATGCAGAAGTATCCAACAGTTTATGGTAAAGGACAATTCAAATAAAGGTAGACTTGAACATCATTATTATCAGCGATTTCCCAGAGCATTTACAATCCTGTTTTCTCCTTTCTCAAATTAAGGTAGACATCCATTGGTGGCTAGTATTCATTAGTGGTTGTCTCTTCGATGGCTACATTTTACCTAAAGAACATGTTTTCTTTCTTCAACATTGTCTTTATCAGCATAAACTGCACATTTAATATCCAAAAAGAAATCATGACCAATGCTGAAAAGTGTTTTAGTCTGCATTGACCACAAAGGACACTAAACCCCATGCATAGTTTCATCACCATTTCTCAAACTCGGCTACGTGTCTTTCACACATAAGTTATTTCTTACCCAGAGTATAAATTCTGATATAGTTAAACTTACTTTTATTTAAATGTAATCTGAATTTAAGATTTGTTCACAGTGAGCCAGAATTTGTAGAAACAAAGATCTATGTTGAACTGTGTTCCACTCAAGCACAGTGGTATTTATCTCTCTCTCTATATATATATATATATACACATATATTGCATGTTTCTTTTTCTATAATTTAACCTGGTCAGTTGTCTGTCTTCATTTTTATTTGGCCTTAAATGACCCAACATCAAAAATTGATGTAAATTAGAGAGGGTGTGATGTTTTTCTATCCAACCTTTTTTGGGTGATTTGTCATGGAATTACCCATATATGAAAGAACGTGAGAATTGTATTACAGTTTAGGTTCTCCAACTTTATTATTAGGAAGAATGTGCTGTTATGTGGTATGTTATCTGCTGACTGTTTCTAATTTTATCAAATTTGTTTCAGCTGTGATTTACTGTACAGTAATACCTAAACGGCCTGAATTGGAAAGACCTTGGTAAATTGCATTGGTTAGCAAATTCCTGCATATGCTTCAGCAATTTAAATACATTAGTTTCAGTGCAATGACTTATCTCTGTAATACAGTTACCTGACAGGCTGAGGAGCTGGAAAATGCTGCATCTGGCCAAGAAAACGGCTAGTGTTAAGGAAGAGAAAATCAAATCTGTTAAATACATATTATTTGTGGGATTCAAAATGGGAAGAATAGGTAGTTGATGTCCCTTTTTTCTAAATTGTAAGGGAAATGTGCAGCAAACACAGTAATTTTCAGTAGGTTATCTCTGCTGAGAAAAAGTACAATTATCCAAGAGTATATATATTTTTTTAAATACTGCTGTGATGTAGTGGAAATGTGCTCACTCCTTTGTAATCAAGAAGAAGGATGTTCTTTTGTATTTTCAGTCTAAGAAAGTATACTTTTATGACAAATCCATTGAGACTGACCTTCAGAAATGAAATGCCAATTAACCCAAGTTAAAACCTGACCTTGAAATATAATGAATTATGAATTAGTGTTCTATGTGATACTAAATTAATAAAAGAGAATGCAAAAGGGATACATTATTTATTTTGAATTCTAAAGCATTTAATAATTGGGAAACTACTTATGTTAATTGGCTATGAAACCATAATGGTTTGAGGGAGTTGTGGTTTATCTGAGGTGACTTTGTACAGCTTTGTATAGAAACTAATCACTTCAAGGATGTATTTTTAGTTAAACTGTGAATGAACTTCATAGATTTACAAACACATCCGAAATTATTTTTGTACTTGCCTAGTTTCCATGATTTCTATGCCTTTTTCAATTTGTCTACCTCCTAATGGAGTGAAGGAGTCTTAGCTGTCATATTATAGGATCCTCAAAGAGGCAATGACTCATGATGGATGCAACATATTTTTTCATTTATAAGATTCATTTGTTACCTCTGAATTAGTTTGGAAAGAACCTGTTTATTGAGGAAAAAAGGTCTGCATCTAATGATGGTTCATCTCATGTCAAATGCTTAGTGTTCTACAGTCTGAAAGTGGTCAAGGTCAATTTGCATGATTAGAGGTAAAGCAGAAAGGTGCACTTAAAGCACACAACAGTTTATGGTGTAGTGGATATTGAACTTGAAAATAAGGTATAAATGGTGGATTTATTGTATCAAAAATCATGTAAACTTTACATAAGTTTAGAACATAATAAAGTTTACAAACGAGAGGAGGCCATTCCACCCGCCGTGCTTGTTTGGTGTCCCTTAATAACTGAATGATCCAAGGATCCTATCCAGTCTTTTTTAAATGTTCCCAAATTTTCAGCTTCAACCACATCGCTGGGGAGTTTGTTCCAGATTGTTTAGTTTAATATATTTACAGCTGTTAAAGATACATGAACTGCTAAGCTCACAAGGATGATATACATTAGGGTACAGAATACAGTTCTGTTCTTTTGCTTGTTTGCATTGTTACCCAAAATGTCCACTTCACAGAAGATTCTATCAAATGTGTTTTTCAAAATTCAGAATTAAGAAATTGTAGATACATCTGAATTTCTAAGGTAAGATTAACATTACTTCCTCATACATGTGGTATATAATTAAACATGTACATACAAGGAACCCTTAAACAAGGAACACCCATCACATTTAGATGCAAATGCTGAAAGTCCTGATGTCACATGAGGCACTTGGTTATGCACATGACATAAATCTTAACCTTTTGCTATCTCGAATGGTTTCAGCATAAAGTGCCGGTTTATTTCTGTTTGGGGCAGAAGAGTGCATTGTTCTTTAAACTGGAATATAAATCAAAGTTGGGGAATCTGTGCAGAAAAGATGCATTCCATTCATTATGGAGTGTGGGGGTGGGGTCTGAGAATCCTATTCATATTCGATTTTGCTGATTTTACAACTAACAAAAGATGGATAGTGGTAAAGCAGCTACTATGGTATGTAGTCTATGTGAAAAATGTGTACATTATCATTAGATTTTTCCAGAATCTGGTGTCTTTCTGCAAATTAAATGTTTTTGTTAACGTCATTAATAATGCCATGAGTAAGTCTGAACATGTTTACTTTTTGGAAACCGTATGTATTTGTGCATACATAGAAGTATGCAGGGTGGTAACACATCGGTTCTGCAGGAAAACTGAAACCTATCCTTTAGTTTATGCCGTGCAACACCTCAAATTCCTAATATTGTATTTCACGGATGAGTATCTTGTACATCTTGCTTGCTCTAGGTTCCCATTTTGTGCAATCAGTCCCATCTTTACAACAGCTCAAGCTTTTTCCTCAGTATGAACCACTTTACCGTGTGTGCGGTTGGGTAAATTCTCAATGTGTTTTACCTAGCTGGGGGTCATTTGGTTCTCCCACAGATTTTTAAAAAGGTAATTTAAAATCATCTGTAATTGGAAAAATTGATATGTGACTGAAGTGACTGCTCTTTGGTATGCAGTGATACTTCTTTAACGGTTATGCTTTTGCTTTATTTAATTTTGAGTGGGAAGTAGAAAACAATACACGCGAGATCTTAATCGTCTTTAAACAAAATGCAGTATATTATGTTGAGTTGCAAAATACTACTGGGGATTTATTGAGGGTTTTTATGAAAACTAATGTAAGGAATTTTGCATTGGTTTTAAAAGTCTATACACATTTTCTGGTACCAGATTTACTTTTTAGGAAACAGTACCCTGGAAAACAGTATCATGACTAGTACATTCGAGATATAACAGTGTGTTCAGTGTTTGATTCTTCATGTACTAAGTAACAGAAACGTGAGGTTGTGTGTTATGTATATGTGAAAGCACATGCTGTTGTATGAAATCTAGCAAAAAATGTTCAGTTAGCATTTTTTCTTTCGTTTTAAAGTAAGCTTTATTATGTGGTAATTTCGAGGGGGCAGACGGCCGAGGCTGGGGACGAAGCCCAGATCGCTTGTTCCTCAAGCAAGCTCGTTATCGCATTGCCCGAAAGACCTAGACCCCTTGGGAGAGTCGTAATTGGCTTCCACATGTGTCCTGCCTTTTCGGATCTGTCCCAGAGGCGCGCACGTTTCCGTGTGCTTTTATACTAAACAGACAGGGAAGAAGAAAGTATGTTCAGCCATAACGTTTTTTTTTTTTTTGTTCTCATGTCTGTCTTAAATAGAATGTCAGCCAAAGCTTATACCGCTTGGCATTGTTCTGCAACACATGGGAATAGCAACTTGTCACCATTCCATATCACACAAATATCTACTGTATACAAAAGATGGGCAATAAACTAATATTTATGAGTGTATGAAATATCACGTCTGTTAATTTTGAACTTTTGATTGCAGTACTGTTTTACTAGCCGAGATCTTGTGGGGCCACAAAACCATGACAGAGAAGGTTCCTACAAGACTGAAGCATTTATCATCTTGTTGTTGTTGTTTTTTATACACAGGCCTAGCAATGTCAAGGAAACTGGACAGTCTCTCACATGAGACTAGAATGCATAAGTCATTTTCCAAGGATGTTTTCACACTTGTCCTTCATAAACTATATTTCTAAGCTGGGGGAATTTTAATTCACTATTTGATATCACAGGGCAGTGTAAAGGCACTGTTATTTAAAAGCGATCTTTTGTTTGGAGTATATATTTAACATACAATAATGATTGTGTAGAATATGATGTCTCTGAGACATCAAGTTTGCTGACTAGGCCAACCAATCAAAGTGTCTAAATGAAGCAACGTTTTGGCTAACAAGTTGCAACAAGTTGCACCCGCTAATCTTGACCACACCTTCACTCCCTGTGGACATTTCCGTGTGTTGTGTAACACCTTATGATCCTTCCTTTCATTCCTTTATTGGTTCAAACATTTTACATTGGTTTAATCACTTAATCTGTTATTTCCATTAAATATATTGTATTATATAAATCTCAAACTTTTATTTTTTATATTTATTTAGAGCTTTTAAATATGCTTCATTTGGGGACATATGGATATAACAAAGGATTAATGAAAAGTATACAAAATCCTGGAAATATATCCAAACTGTGCAATTGGAAGTTTAATGTATTATTATTGTTATTATTATTATTGTTGTTGTTATTATTATTTTATTATTATTCAATCAGTCTGATCTGTAGCCTATTTTAGCTGTAAAGCCTGTACTTTCTAACGGCTTTGCCTTGACTTGGAATGAAGCACAAAACATACATTACTATTAGCCTTTAGCATGGTTCATTAGAATATGCACCTAAATGAGATTAGCTGTGTATGAAGCAGGCGGCAGAACATTCAAATGCCATCCATCAAACGGCAGGGAGGAAGGCTGTCATTGTGCTCCGACCGCAATAGCAACATGAGCAACGGCAGTATAGCTCTTCATCATGCTATGTATCATGCAAAATAGTATGATATGCTTGGAAGGATTTCAGGCTAGAGAAAATCTCTTCTACCTAAAAATGTACATTAAAGTTATGAAAACAAAAGGACTTCATATTAATAAACCTCACCTGCGACTGGAGAAGCTATTAGTGTCTGACAATAAATCTTGTCAAATTGAAAGTACTCTGTGGCACTGAAAAATGAAGGTCATGCGTATGAGACTTTATGGGATAGATGGTTAGATATTATAAAAGGTGAATTATGGAGACTGGGTCTCTTTTCAAGAATGCTAATTTCTGTTTCCTTCCCATCACTATCTTCTCTCGAACTTGTTTCTGTTGCTGTTTTATGGAACAACTGAGGATTTATTTGCTTTGAAGAGCTAGAGTTTTCATTCATGTATGTAACTGGATATCGTTTTATATTTTTCCTGGAATGATCTCTTAATGAGACATTTGTTGCCAAAAATAAATAAGATCTGCTTTGCTAAATTTAATTTAAATGCTCAAAGATCTTTGAAATGCTGCACAGTGAATTAAGTGAATTAAATGTTAATATGCAACCAGTAATAATGCTAAGTACTCTGTAGCACCTTTAATGTGGACAGATAAGTGCTACACATATTCATGCATTTAATAAATGCATTTTTAGATGAATTTGAACTTTACATTACCTAGACTACTTTACTTATCTATCTATCTATATATATATATAAACAGTGAATATGTATGCATGTGTGTGCGTGTGTGTGTGTGTGTGTGTATATGTCATACACGCGTACGTACGCATTACAACTCAGCACAAGAACTTGGCTCATGTAGGGGCCACAGATTTTGGTTGTGGGAGTGGGAAGCATTTATTTAGTTGCAGGCAAGACTGGGTTAGCAAAAACAGAATGTTGTAGTCATTTGAAGGAGCAGACTAAATTAATCCTCTCACCTGTTTACCAAGAGTAATCAGGAAATGCCTTTTTAAAATCTTTTCTTGTGTAAGCCTAATGAGGGTTAATTCAGGTCAGATGCAGAGTCCAAATCATCATTCTGTAGTTCCTGTTCCTGACTTCAGCTGTTGGCAAGAGAAGTTATCAAAGTTAGAATGGCTTATCCTAAATGGGGCTGTTCAAAATATTTGATTGAATACGTTGTTTAAAACAATTGGTAATGATGCACAATCAAGGGATTAGCTGTTGACAGCTTTTATATATAGTTATAAATTGACTGTTTATAGTGATTGACTTTGGAATGTATAGAAAACAGATTTTAAAATTTTGAAATGCTTTTTTTAATGTATGTAGTGTATACAATTGATATGGAATATTCCAGACCGTTGAAAGGTCCCTGTTGTGAGATTATGCAGTGTTTAAAGTGCAGGCAGGAATGTGATACAAATCTAAGAATGTGGGAATGGGAGTGGCATTTCAGGAAGAGAAAGGAGTGGAATTAAAAAAAATATATATATATGAGCCTATATTCCCACACAGGAATATTTAATGTATCAATTCTAAAAGACTTAATCATAACTCTTTAATACTCATGTTAATGTCCATTTAAGCAATTATTAATCTTAGACATTTAGATTACATTTATTTTTTTGTCATAAACATAATATCTGAGAGTGCATCTTCATCCTGTGTTTGTATTTGTAATAATCATGCGATTCAGATGTCTTTAATTCAAGGTGAAACAAAATGCCTTTAGTACCACAACCAACTATAATCTGTATGTAGGCGAGATACATACTTCTTTCTAATACATGTACTGTTTCAACTGGATATGTTTTAATGCCACAGCACCCATTTTAAAAGAATGCTTAGTATTAAAGCGTTAAGAAAAGCAAATTAGTACTTTTATCGTAATCATGGGAGAAACGTCAGATTTGAAATCAGTATAAGCTGTTCTTATTGCTACTGTCCAGTCACAGTAAAACACATCCTCTTTGTTTCTTAAAAAAGCAAATGCAGAAGAAATACTGCAGCCCTGTGTTGGCTGTTTTTATGATCCTACTTTGAATTTATTTTTTCATGTTGCACACAGCAGCTTTAAAGATCTATTTTCCTTTTGTGGAAATATTTGAAATTGAAATACAGTGGAGATGTTACAGCTACTTTGAACTCCACTTTACTCTTATAGTTTTCCTGACGTGGTACGGTGTAGTCTATATATTATTATTATTATTATTATTATTATTATTATTATTATTATTATTATTATTTTTATTATTATTATTGTGTCTGATTCTCCAGTCTTGCCCAACTTTGAACAAAACACAACTATATTAAAAAGTCATGAATCATATTAAACGTACCTGTAACTTTGCCAACCCCTGTGCCTTACCTTTTGTTTATCTCAATATCTCTTTGCCCCAGACATGTATTTGACCAGAATCCTACAGGTTCAGAACATGTCTTTGTATGAGAACACAAAGAACTTTCCAAGAACAGTTAACCCACATGCGGGAACAGGGGAAGTAAGATTTCCAGATGTACACCTACAGCTTGTTTTATTAATGGCGCAATATTTCACAGGATGTTTCAAAGCAAGAAACGTAGAAAAGCTGAGGTGACGTGAAATACTTGGGCCTTAATTATAGCTGAGTAAAGGGGTAGTCACAGGCTATCCTCTGTCTACGTGATTGACTTGTGTAACTTCACATTCCAGGGGCTTGTTGGGCACAGATCAAATCAGTCAATTAATCAATCTTGCATTTTTAGACAGATAATTACTTCAGGGTATTATAAAAAAAAGGAAAGAAATGAAAATCACCACATACAGGTCCTGCCAAATGGTACATTAGGGATGCAGAAATGTAATACAGATGATGAAATCTTAGGAAGTGAGGTGAAGTAGTCTTTTATGCGATCTTTAAACAATTGGATCCTCATTTCCATTGTAAATAATAATTAAACCTTCTACAAAGTTTAATTTGAGATGAAATTCAAAGAATGTTTACACAGATTTAATTCATGGCCGAGTCCCAAAATAACTTGGCCATATGTCTTGGAAAAAACAAGCCAAGACAAAACCACGACAAACCACAAAACAGACGTCATATTTAGTACACATTCTTTTCCTATTATTATACCGAACTGGTCACTTTTACACAATTCGTCATACCATTATTCAGAGGGAAGGACTTGATGTGTAAAGTGTAAAATATGAGGTCTTGTTGTGATCATCCTATTTAATTTATCTGTTTCCCTTAGTACTCTTTAAAATAGCATAAGAGGAATGTAAGAAAATAAAGGTACAAATGAGCAAAATTCTCTCTCTCTCTCTCTCTCTCTCTCTCTCTATACAGTGTAATATATATATATATATATATATATATATATATATATATTCAGTTTTGTTTTTGTTAAGACAGTAAATTGAAATAAAACAAATGGTTTGCAATTAATTATTCAGACTGAATTGAAACATATCCTTTTATTTCACCAGAGACATCAGAAGACTGAAGCATTTAAGAAACTTAATTAGGATTGCAGTGAAACACATTTTAACAAATACTTCTTAATTTAAAATAATGAAAGGTATTTTATTAATTAAATGTTTAATTGATTTTCTTGTTATTGTAATTTATAGAGTGTAATGTAATGTCATTTTCTCACTGGAAGGCAGATTACAATACTGCACACTATTTTATTTCTTATCATACATTTTGTAATGTGGAACATTTTTTAAAATACAATTTAAAATGTAATCTGGTTGAAACTGATGGTGTCATTAAACTGATGGTGTCAAGAACATTAAAAGGAACAATAATTTCATTTGAGAAGTGTTTTTAAATTTAATTTAAAAAAAATAGATCCATTTTTTTTTTTTTTTTATCATGACAAACAAAATCAGGCACGGACAACGAAACATATTGAGGCATTTTTATGAGGCATTGCCTCCATCAAGTGATATCTGTCGTTTTATAAAAGTTTAAAAGGATTGACATGTGACAATCCCCTGAGTGCATGCCTTGTCAATAGTCATGATATGTCACTGAAAAAAACCCAAAGAAACAATCTAGAATAACAGTTATTGTTATTGTTATTGTTGTTGTTGTTGTTGTTGTAGTAATATTTCACTACATTTTGCCACAAACTGATCTCTACTAAAGCAATATCTGGAGTAGTATATGCATTGACATGAATGGTGAATAATGTATTTTCTCCTAACATACTTGCACATTATAAACTCAACAGCAGGGGTTAAAAAAAACTTCTGTTTACATATCCTCAGAAGGCTCTCTTCTCGTGAAGATTTCTTACAGATTTTATCCCCTGTGTTAAGTTAAATAATTTTGTGTGGTTAAAATTGGATCTCTTACTGCCTGCCCATTTTGTAAGCCACACAGATAAACCTTCTCTACCTAGTTTGCAGCATGAGATACTTTAGGTTTAATGCAGCGAGGAGAGAAGCTGTGAATTTGAGAGCTGCACAATTCTTGCAAATTCTCCTACCTAAAGTGGCTATTATGATTATTTTTGACTATTACAGATTGAGATACAGAAACCTCTTTACATTTGCCAAGAGTCTTTAATCTCTGCTATCTCGTTTTCTTTTTAAGTGAAAAAAAATTAATAAGTTGTGTGAACCTTGAAACAATTCAGCTGTAATTTTATGAGCTAGCTTCCATTTCAACTCTCAGTTTTGGTTTTCATTAAATCTAACCCACTATCATAACAAGAAATGTGATCATAATATATTCAGTGCATTTTAGGGAAGATTTAAAAGTCAAGTTTCCTTAGAAGACTGGAATAATCGTCCTGTTTTAGTATTCAGCTGTGGTACTAACTAGTTTGCACTTTATTCATATTGCTCTGTTTTACCCTCAGTTCCATGGTGATTTTAAATTAGACACAAGGAGAATGTAATCTGGCCATTTGCAATCCCCAAGGTATTTGCTAAAATCTTGTTAAGAGTATGTTCAATAAGTGTTGATCTGCAAGGTTATGGTATCACTTCTATAGATTTCTCCAAAGGTCCGTACACTTGGAAAGAAAGGGTATATAGTAAAAAGAAATGTAGACAAGCTTATTGGACTGCAGCTATCCATGTCTGTTCAATTCTTGACAATGCAGAGTAAATCATGAATGGTTATGGTTAAGTTTGTGAAGATGTATGGTTCTGAATTGCTTGTGATCTTAACCATATCCAGCTGCTATAGATACATATTGAGGATACTTAGTCTTCCTGAAACACAACTGAAAAATAAGAATTGGCAGAAACTGCTGATTAACATCTATCAAACCTTCTGGGGAGAAAATAATAATAGGTGATGCTTATGAGGCATTTTGTTCAATCTCTTGACTTCAAACTGCCATTATAGAGGTTGTAAATGCTTTGAGCATATGTCACATGTCTTTATCAGTCAATCACTCTATAGGTTTGTATTTTCTGTCTCAATAATCACTCATATTATGTTCTTTGTACCATTGTACCCTCTAGGGTCCATCTAATGCCAATACATTTCAATGGGGTTCATTGAGGTTTGGGGTGCATATGAAATGACATAAAGAATAATCTCAAGATTATCTGTTCCATTTTTTACTGTATTATAATAATAATTATTATTATTATTGCAAAAGGGTGTATTTGCTAAGTTATAAGGAAAAATAACACGTAACTTTCTTGTACTGGCCTACTTTGCTTATTTGGCAGTTGGCGATTAACCTGAAATATTTAGTTTCAGGTGTGAGGAAATAGAAAATGCAATACTGCAACTAGGGGGCAGATGATATAAAAACATTAGCCCACTCACTAATTGAAAACTAGAAAGCGGTGCCTTATAGGCATTACAAGTAACTGCATTAAAATGATGTATATATGTGTATATGCTTTTGTATATGTCTGTGTGTGCTTGTGCAGGTGTATTTTATAATGCTTTTAATGCATTTGTGGGGGTTAGTTAACAAACGGCATGCACTTTCATTACTTTATTTTAATAGGTACTTGAGAAAGTGTACAGTAATTGTTTCTATAAATCTATAAATATGCAAATTAAAACAGGTGCACAGAACTGTACAATAACTGTGCATTGTGCCAGTATACATGTATGTATGATGTATATTGTTGCTCAATTTTAGAATATTTTTATCTATTATCTATTTATTATTATTATAAATAACAAAACACTTAAAAATTGATTTTTGTTTAACTAAAACTTTTTTAAAGTGTTAATAGCCAAACATATGTATTTCTTTAATTTATATTTATATTTATTAAAATGCAAGATTTAACCACAATCAAGACCTTACAGGAGATTCATAATAATAATACATAAAGATTCACATATTCTTTAAGTTACCAGGTACCCCACATGAAATAATTTAAACTGAAGTTGCATTGTAACTGCTAACATGTTTCGTATCCCTTTAGCCTTCTGAATGTGTTTGAAGATTTATAGTAGTGTGTCTATTCTTTATTCTTTAAATCCCCATGAATAGATGTGCTACTGTCTCTGATGCATGTAAATTGAGGACATGACATTACAATTGGTGACCTTGTAATTTATTTTTAAACTGTACTGTTATCGCTACCAACATGACTGTTTAAATGGGAATCCTCAGTGTGCCATATCTGCATTCATGTTTCTATGGTAATTCTTACATTTAATTCATAGAAGCGTTTCTTGCTGACAGTAGATGGCAATGGGGTGAGAAAACTTTCACCTTCATATTGCTTGCTTAATTCAAGCTTTAGGCAAAAGAGAGAGCTGTTTTTACCACCTGGTAACATTGTTCAGGGCATTATTTGATAGTGATTTATTAGATTCAGTAGTTTAGTATGTACTGTAAAAAAACAACACCATGACTTCACTGGGTGGCCAGCAGTGAGTGAGTAAGCAGCTCTTCCCTCAAAACAGCAGCTTTGTTCAAAATCTCTTGAGGGTCCTAGAATAGTTGTTTTCAGAAAGCCAGAGCTCCCAAAAATAACTTTTCATGTTCAGTTTTCGATAAAGACTGTCTTGCAAATTATGGAATTCTGAACAACAGCATACAAAATGATTATTTTATTTGCATGAAATATGCAATAACTTTATAATATGCAATCCCTTTAAACTAAACTTAATTACTGCATTAACTTAATTAGTTAACATTAATTACAAAATAATCTTAATTAATGTATTTTTAAACTTAAAAATAAGTTTGAGCTTACTATCTTAATTTGCTTTTTTACAGATAACAAGGCACATTGTACTGAAATGATGAATGCTTAATGTCAGCATGACCCGAAATCCAGATTTCTCTATGTGAACAGTTTCCTGTGAGACATTATTCATAATCTGAAAAATATATGATATTTAACCAACTTAGTGTGCATGAAACAGTGTTGGAAATCAATGAATCTCCATGTTCTGTGCACTGTAACTTGTATTGTTCATTGCATTCCAGCTTGTAAACACTTTACAGCTGACTAATTTCATGCTGAGCTGCTCATTTACATTGAAGGGAAATCTGCTGATGCAACTGTTAAATACAAATATTTTCCATATGTTGTGTTAAAATCAATGTCATAAAGCACTGGAATTCCTTCAGCATTTTCAAACCACATCGTTTCCTGCGTTGGTGCCTGTAGGTAGCAGAGGATTTTCTAGATTGGCAGATAATGTTTGATTACAACCCAGCAAAGACTCCAGGGTTAGATGTAAGTTTAAATGAATACTTTTGGGCAAGATGGTTGCATGTCCAAAGGGTTATAGAAATCTTGCCTGGTTCGATCCCACAGCTCTCCTGTTGGAATTGAAAGGACTGCCTCCAGCTGTCTAGGCACATTTATCATTTAGAAACAGTTCCGTGTCGGTACATAGGAGTCTAAAAAAGAAAATGTTTCAATAATATAAAATTGATCAGAGAGCAATGGTTTAGTGGAACTTACAAAGTTGTGGCACTAGATTCCTTGGGCAGCAGCTTATATTTGAAGTCTATGGGTGTGAGGGGGATAGGGGTTTGAGTAAGTCAGTAATATATTAAAGCAGATGGTAATGAAATGTTTTCTAATACACCTCTTAAGAAAGCTGCAGAGAAATATACTTTTCCCTACATAGCAACACAAATACGTTAGTTGTAAATTGTAAATCATTTAAGCAGTAGCAGTAGTGTGAAATGAAATGAAAATGCCTTTAAAAAAACAAATCATATTTTATCTGTACTTTTGAACACTTATTTCATGTTTATGTTTTACCCCTGCTATATTGTGTGCAACACCCTGGCCTGCAGAATGAGGGAGAGTTGCCTTTTATAGAATATGCTTACCCTGCTTTCTAGTAACATGTTTTTTTTTTGTTTTTTTTTTTTGTTAAGCAGATTTACAAGGAAGTGACAGGTTTGAAAAATTGGACATACATTTGCTGGAAGCCTTCTTTGGGTTCTAGGCCCCTTAAGTAGTGCAAGAATGCAGTGAAAATGTGAAAAATGAAATATGACTCAGATTTAGGGATGTCATTTGTGTTAGTAATCTGTGGTTCTTGAACTGAAGTAAATAAATAAATAAGATCATATAAAAATCGATGTGTTTCTATAGGTATCTAGGTGGAGGAATGCCTCTAATGTGGAAAACATTATTGTTAAACCTGTCACCGTGGACACAGGTAGAGATGTGGGTAGATCCATTGCTAAGCCATTCTTTTTACATTCCCAAAACATAAAAAACAATTACTCCTCAGGGCATGGCTACATCGCTTCCCAAGGGTGGTGCTGCATTGGAATGCTCAGACACAAGGGCAGGACTACACATGTAGCCACAAATGAAGCAGAATTCCTGAGAAAGGCACAAGTAACGCAACTATATGATATCATCTTATTTGAAACAATGTGGGGGAAATAATCGATGAAGACAATTATCTTTGTATTTAAAAAAATAGAATACATAAACAAGAATTTATTTGCATTGCTGCACAATCATATTTCAATTGAGAGTTTGTCCTGGATCGGATAGGTTTGTAGAAAAAAAATGGGATATTAAAGTACTTTGAGTGGTATTGATATAATTGCCTTTATCTGGTCTTTATATCTGCTGCAGCACATGGCTGGCTTCTGTATTTCTAGTATACAGTTGCAAAGCGTGTGATTTATAGGTCAGTGACCTCATTTCTGTTTTCAGCATATTGGACAAAATTGTATTATTGTAGTTATGTCTTATCTTAATACTACCACAGGATCACTTCATGTCATAAAATTGTGTGGAGCTGATGCTTGCCTACTTTCTGTTATTTTTTTTAAGTGAAAAATTGAGATTTCAATGCTGAAAAACTGAACTTTTTGGCCGCCATTTGGTCTAGGACCGACTCTGGACAGAAGTATGGTATCTTCACCTTATTCATGGGGCAGAACCTGTTTCTCAGTGGATGGTATGCACAGGACTAAGTTCTTCAGAGGCTTAATTTACCGACAAGGATTTTCAGAAATGTGTTTCATGTAGACTGCCAAAAGTAGGAATAAACGCAAAAGTATCAGATCTGTACATGGGGGAAAAAAACGAAACCGAAAACAACTTAAATTGTGCACTACAGGCATTTATTTGAACCACATACATTTTTAATGATTATTCTGCAGTTTTTTTAATTAAAACCATACATCAGAAGGTGCTTATAAGCCATATTATAATAAAATAGATTTCTCATTAAGAAACACTAAAGAGCTCCTTGGGAAGGCTTTTTTTCCGAGCAAAGTTACAATAATAAAAACATTGCTTACAATTTCAAGCTTACATTTTTTTAAATAATATTGCAACCTTCGAGAGCAATGAAATGTAGCATCTACAGTATCTATCCAGGCAGGGTCTGACATCATTTTGAAATGGTGGTTGCCCAGCAGGGTTGTTGTTGTTTCTTGCCCCCCCATCTTTGTAGCGCATCCCAGGCATGCTCTATGGTAGTGTTTCCCACTAAATTGTAGCCTGCTGTGGAGGGCCACTGTAGTAACTCTATGATTTGTGGTGGGCCACATACAGTGGCTATAGAAAGTCTATACATTTTGCTGTGTCAGTGCCTCAGAGTTTCATGCATTTAAATTAGGATTTCCCCCCCCACACTTCTTTACACAGCATATTCCACACTGTAAAGGGGGATATGTTTGTATTGTGAAAATATATTGATATACTAAAAAAATACATAATTGGATAAGTCTCCACCCCCCAGAGTTAATATTTGGAAGCACCTTTGGCAGCAGTAACAGCTGTGATTCTGTTGGGACAGGTCTTTACCAAATCTGCACACCTAGATTTGGCAATATTTGAACATTCCTTACAAAACTACTCAAGCTCTGTCAAATTCCTTGAGGATCATTGATAGACAGGAATCTTTAATTCATGCCATACATTTGTGATTGGATTTAAGTTGGGGTTGTGACCGGGCCACTCAAGGACATTAAGCTTTTTGTTCCTTAGCCACTCTAGTGTAGTTTTGGCTGTGTGCTTGGGGTCATTGTCATGCTGAAAGGTGAATTTCCGTACCAGTTTCAGCTGTCTTGCTTAGGGCAGGATGTTTTTCTAAAGAACGTTTCTATACTTTGCTCCATTCATTTTCCATTCTATCCTGACAAGTGCCCCAAACACAAGGTGTCATGCCATACACCTTCAATTTCTTAATGATCATCTTAACCATGCTCCAAGGGATATTCAAGACCTTTGATATATTTTTTTTAAACTCATCTTTCAACACATTTGTCCCAGAGTTATTTTGAAAGCTCCTTGGATCTCATGGTTGAGACTTTGTTTTGAAATGCACAACCCAGCAGAGGGAACCTACAGGAACTGCTGATTGTATCCTGCAATCATGTGAATCACTACAATTTAACACAGGCGACTTAACTTGGTGTGTGATTTTGAAGGTGATTGGTTACATGAGCTAATTTAGGATTGCTTTTTCAAGGGGGGTGGACACTTATCCAACCAAGCTATTACAGATTTTAGATGTTTTTTTGTTTTTGTTTTTTTACTGCATTACCAATACCAGTCTATAAGGCAATGCAAGTGAAAGACGTTTTAGGCACTGTTAGCCTAATCCCCAAATATTACAACCAGTGCGTTTTTAATCTAACTTTTTAATTGAACTTTTGTAAATATGGAAAGTTTCTTGTACAATTTTCTGTAATATGATAATGTAATATAGTACTTAATATAAATAATAAATTGGCTGATCCACCAGCCAAGCCCTATGTTGGTTATCTTACATTTAACCAGATCACCACCACTTCAGTAATGGTGACGTTGCTCTGAGCAGCGTTAGTATTTAATTTGTACACATTTTAATTGATTTGAGCAAATAAAAAATATTTTACACTTGCATTTATTCTATTAAATCATCTTTATGGTACAATTTATCAAGGGTAGGAACACATTTGGAGGCCACTGCATATATCCTCAGACTGAAAATGAAACATGGAAATAAACGCTCTAAAGAATATTAATAAAATAGTTCTGCTGCCAATACCATCACACTCACCCTAATTTCCCAGGCATGTGCAGGGTTTTTAATACTCTGCTGCTCATGAATCAATTAATAGAAGGTGAGCATCTAGAAGATGGGGTCACATATGTCATTATATCCTGAACAAGATATCTCCCTCGAGACTTAATATGGGTCTAAATTCACTACTCTTGGGTCATTGTTTTAGCTGAGATGCATTAATTCTGAACTAAAGTATATTGGATTTTGATATCGAATAGTGAATTTCCTTTAAAAATTCTGCAACCCACAGATGATAAAAACTTGAATGATGATGACATTTTTTTCTTTTAAACTGCTTTCTCGTACAATTTCATGAAGGCTGAAAGTACAAGTAAAGCACTGCTCTGATCCCTGCATATAAGTACGCATATACTTTTTTAACCTCTTTTTAAACTGTAATGCATAACAAAATTGATGGTTTGCCCATCTGTCTGTAACTTCATTCAATTGTTGTTCTTCAATCTTGCAGTATATTTGCAGTATGTATGCTTACTTTTCCATTGGTATTACATAATTGGAAAGTAATTATTTACCAGACATTTATTTTACCATGAAAGAATGGTGTCAATATCACTGTGAGCACTGCCAAATCTTCCCTGTCATCCGGAGACTGATGAAGATCAATATGTCAACACCCCATTTCATATTTTATGAAGATACCAACAGCCGAGTACAGTTTATTGAGAAACCCCGGCTGACATTTCCTTTAGATCCTTGTTTACACCTCAGGTGGCAAACTTCGAGGTCTCCAAAGCAAATCTGTTAATGATTTTTTGCTTTGGTAAAATTATATATATATATATATATATATATATATATATATACAGCTTTGGAGAAAAAATATTATGATTTCTGAACTTGGAGTGGTCTCTTATATATATATGTGTGTGTGTGTGTGTGTGTGTGTTTTTTCCCCACATGAACCTGTCTCATGTAAAAAATATGAATTCCTGCCTTTTCTTTTCAGTAGAATTTCAATGTGAACATTTACAGAGGGCCTTACAAACTTGCCCCTGACCCTTTCTAAGATATAACATGTTTGCACAATCCTATCAACAGTCTTCCTGTTCCAGTTGAAGATATAATTATGTTATTAACCAAAACTTAAATTCAGCTCTACAGTGGTATTCAATACATACATGCATAATTTAGAATGAGAATGAATACAACCCTTTTGGGTTTTCATGCTATGGCATGTACTGAACATGTCTACAAATGTTATTTTACAGATAAGGGATGATCTAAACACACACTGAAAAATGACAAAACATTTATATGTTATTTGACCTAACCTATCTTTCAGTTACGCAAAAAAGCAGGACAATGCGCTTAATGCCTGCTGGCAGGCAGGTTTGGAAGAAAGATCAGTGGTTATATCAGGATTGAGCACTGTTTAAAAAAACCTGTAAAACATGTTTTTTTTTTCTTTAACACATCATATCAACAGTAAGACTTCAAGCCATTAAAAACACCTCCCAAAATGAGACCTTTTTTCATAATACTTGGTCCCTGGTTTTACAGATGAGAGGTCAGAAAAGAAAGCTCATGCAGCATGATGACTCTATTTTATTTAGGAGGGGAAAAAAAAGATTTTTAAGACCTGCCTTTGAACTAACACGATCTTACTTCTTTGGGTTGAGTCCAGAGGACAGTAGAAACAAAACTGTATGCTTGTGATATTCTTCACAGTGAATTAAATTAACTAGCCAATTAGAAACACAAACAAGGTCCCTGTTAGATAAAGCACTGACACTAAATCTGTAGGAGGAAATAAAAGTACAGATCTCAGGAAAAATCATTAGATCAGCGGTAGTTGCCTCATAAAAAATAATCTCCAGTAATGTCCTGCAATTCAAATAATAATAACAGTATTAGTATTCTATCTTCTATCAGTCCTTTTTGTGTGTTTGTGTTTAATTTCTTAGGTCTAGGCAAAAGACTAGGCAATAACAGTACAAGTAGCTTCTGCTATCCTAGTTGTACAGTACAGCTCTCATAATTGATATATTTTTCATGAACGTTGTTATTTTTCTTATCCTTTTAATTAAACACAACCAGGATAAGCTTTAGCTACTGCTAGTACCAATTTCCTCGATTAGCATTTAGAGTAGTTTCGGAGTAAGTTAAAATGTATTTTTTATTTGCTTTTCACTACTATTATAGCTTCACCTAGCTAGTCAAAAAAGCTGGTGAAACTGCAGAACAAAGATGTTTTAGCAGGAAAAAACTATTCTGTGGTAAAACAAAAAAAAAGATGGTTGCTTGTAATCAGAAGGTTATGTGTTGTATAGTAAGATTTATGTAAACAATATACTTGTGTTTGAAATATTGCGGCTCTCGTGCAGAGGATCAAAATGTAGGCTAGCCAATAAGGAATACATACCTTCAAAAATGGAAGCTGAAGAACAGGGACATTGGTTTTATCCTCGAGTAGTACATACTCTGATTTAGAATTGGGGCAACCTTGGTGCAAGGTTGCTGGAAAGCACGGTAATCTTGAACAAGGTTGCTGGAAACCTTTAGAAGCTGGTAGAAAGACAGTAGCGCAGAAACTCATGTTTACATATTCAAATAAGAAATCAAGAAGCAAATTATCCAAAATATCAAGAGCCAGGATAAGAAATTATAATTATTATTATCCACAATTTCTACATAAAATGTCAATGTGAGAGAACCAAACATCACCTTTTAATTTGCTGGAAAATATAACAGTATCAGTAACTTGCATTGAAGTATACGCCATATTATTTTTCACTTCTATCCTATCTTTGTTTTCCCATTCATTAGCTCATTCATTATTATGCATATCTCAGTACATTCATAGCATTCTGTGGCCACTTTTCTCTTATAAACTAATAATGGGTGCCTCTGGGAGCATTAACTTTCGTGGCTCATATGGTTTAGGAAGGTAACCTAAATGATTCTGGATTTTCTTAATCAACGTCATGTTTTATTAACAACAATAGAAAGTATTATTAAAGCATTAGAAAGGGCTCTTTTACACTGGATTCTGTGTGAGTGCTGTGAAGGCCCGTTCTGTGCCCATGCCATTTATAATACACAAAAGGAGAAATGAGAGAATCTATTCTTTTGTTTATTGGAACTGCTATTGGTGGTCTCTGACTGTTTATTAGACATTAACACGAATGATTCAGTTCAACATTGCTTTACTAGAATATTAAACAATATATAACTTACTATGTTCAAGTTTCCTTATTCTTAGAAAGATCCACATTGATTTATTTTCCCAATTTGGAAAAGTGAAAATGCTTACATCCCACAACTGAACCAAACTATGTACTTATCTCAAATAAAATCAGTTTTAGATCAATAAAAACATCTTTATATCAATTTCCTTTATAGCTGGGTATTTGTTATTTAGGTTTTGAATCTTTTTTTATGTCTATGTAATTGTGAGTGTGCTGATCATCGTAATATGCATAATCTCAGCCAAAACTCCTCATGATTTGGTCACACTAAATTAAAACAAAGTGAATATTTTTATATCTGTTAGTTATTTTTAGATCACAGAAAAAGGTCTTAAACAACACCATTGTTAATAAAACACCCTTTAGCATAAACCATAAAACTGTGCCCACAGCCATGTTTTACAGTTTTGTAATGTCTCCCTCAGAACTGCAGGATGTCCCAATGTATCTGTAAGAAAGGCCATCTTAATATGTATTTTGTATGTTGAACTCTATTTTTGGTATTTGTTTTATTCTGTGCATTATTATTTTTTACCGATATAAAATAAAAGCAACATGCTACGGTATTAATTTAACCCTTACAAAACTGCACCATTTTCGTTTAAACTGAGTAAATCAATTGCCGTCTTTATGTCCCATCTTGGCAGGAGGTATAGTTGCGCTTTCTATTCCAAAAGCCCAAATAAGATGCTTTTGGCTGAAAGCTGTTTTCTCCTCTTTGTCAGTGTGCCATTTTTCTTTCACAAGATTCAAAAGGGGTCTTCTAAAGAAGAAAGGATCGCAACAAAGCACCAACACCAAAGAAGCAAATGTAGCTATGTGTTTTGTCATTTCATTAGTTTTATGTCTTCATAGGAAAATAGATTGAAATTCTGTACTCACATATGTTAACTGAATGTACAAAAAACAGGATATAGCCGAAATCACGGCCATTTACAAGCTCATACTTTGTAATGTGTTCAGCCACTTGTACATTACACTTGCATTGAGTTATCTACATTATTAAAACTTGGCAGCTGCATTTTACAGAGCTGAAAGTATTGAGACATATTGGATCATAAAATGCTCTTATGTGGTGAGGAGCACAGAATTTACAGATTGTTTCAAAAAGGTCATATCCCTATGCAGATTACTGAAGTGTTTTCCAGAGGAGATAATACCTGAATAGCCAGTTCAATTATGTGATTAACACCACATCTATGTAGTTTAGACCCTTATTAAGAGTTTCTTATTTTATTATAATTTTTATTTGTGAGTGGCACAGCAGCAACCATAATCAAAAATTAAATTGTCAAACAAGACCCACCTAGGACTTTTAAGTTAAATGTAGGTTCATTATTTTTTGCTTTGCTTGTTTGTTGTTGTTATTTGATGAAGCATTGCATCATGATTGTATTTGTTTCAACCCCCAAGGATCTCAACAAACTCCACCCAGGTTGACATACCTTCTGCGATTGGTATAAATTAGTCTTCAAAAGTGCCATCAGTCAAGCTTTCTGTGATTTCATTATTGCCTGAATACATTAGCTTACTGTGCGTGTACCAAAAGTGAACTCATCAGCATTTAATCCATGAAGCCAGTTAATGAGAAATTTTACTACAATCCAATATTCAATTAGAAAAACTTCCTTCGTTGAGATCTTACTTGTTCTCGGGGCAAGAAAGACATGCTTATAGTGACAGTTCTCTGGAGTACAATTCAAATGAGTGAGGTCCCAACCAGTAATATCTAGATTTATGTGCTGGCTATCGTGTCCCTAGACATTAGTATGATTGGACGACTTGCCAACTTAAGCTTTCTCTGCAGAATAAAAAACAATACATTTTTTCCTTGTGTATGTCAAGCTAATATTTTAAGGTCTTATACTCTAGCGTTTCTTGTATTTCAGTCAAACTAAGGTAGAAATGATAGAGAGTAGGACTGGGTTCAAATCAAAACTGTGTCCCACTCCCTAATAGAAAACTGCAGTGCTGTGGTGGGTTTTTTATTTCTCAGATGCTACTTTCTTCTACTCATAAATGTAACCGCTATGATGTACAGATTTGTAGTTTGCGATTAGCAGGTGGGTTCAAGTTTTGATTTAATCCAGCCCTAGGTATCAAACCATAGATGTCCGCAGCTCTACATTAAGCAGTTAGTTGTAGGTGAAGCAGAGTGTCTTCTAGCCAGATATACCCAACCCAATCCTGGCTGTTTTGATTCACCACTGGGGCCTCACAAATTTGGCAGGTGACTGAAATAAGCAGGGCTCTAAGCTTTGCTTTTCAAGTTGTAGGCCATTTTTTTCCCTATAACTGACACACACACACACACACACACACACACACACACAACAAACACATTCAGTCTTGGTTTGTATTTCACAAAGTGGAAGGAAAAATGAGTATGGATTTAATGGAGATCATTACGCCGAGAATGATTTGACAATAAGAAAAGGGTTGAGGAAAGTTCACGAAAACTATCAACATCAAGCTCTTCTGGGATAACCAGGAGCTAACAGTTTTCTAGGAAGCAATATAGTCTGGGATTTTGAAGCAAGTCATGTTCCTTTTCTAGGGGAGCTTCTGGAAGGGTATGAATCACACAGTGTGTATTAGAATTACGGTGTCAGCAATGCATAAAATCTAATTTATTATGACATCAGCGAATCTACATTGGTTTTAACTAAAACAATAGTGAAATGTATGTTTGTTCACACACAAAATAGAGATATAGGTCAAGTGGAATTGAATTAAAGGTGCTTAGTGTTGTTATTTCAAAATATGTTTTAAGTTTGATCTTGACACGCTTTACAAACATGTTTCAAGGTCAGCAACCATTTTAAGGAAATACAATTGATTTGCACGTGGTACAAAATGGCTTTTTATCTATAAATGTGAAGATCAGAGTATAGTAAAGAAATGTACGAATTACAAATGGCATTGCATTCTGTGCTGTCGGTTGTAAGCGAAGACAGTTTGTTACTTTTTTCCATAATGTCTTTTCAAAAAGCATTATTTTATATTATATATTTTTATTATACATCCCCTAACCCTCTAACTTCTATTAAGTGTTATAAACTTGGCCCTTGACCAGCGCTTTTTGCTCTCTTTTTCTCGAATTGACATTAAACCACCTTGGGAGATGACATGTCTGTACAATAAATCTTTTCATCCATCTTCTTTGTTGAAATCAAGATACCGTGGCCCCTAGGAAAGATCACTGCTACCTTTCAGAGCTGACTGGGGTAGATGAGTTCGACTCCTGGTTTCACTTTTACCTACAAATGTTATTTTCAAATACAGTACCTGGTAATAAGACTTTTGCAGCCCTTTCAATAGACACCGTAAGCATCTTCTTTTAGTGCATTAAAACAGAAATATGAAGCCTGCAGCTAAAGAATGCCAAGCAGTATTTGCAGAAATAATTAGGTTTGCAGCTGCTTCTCAGAAACCACATGTGACTTAACCAGTAGCAAAATGTTACGTTCCACTTTTTGGATACCTATATTAATACCATACTCTAGGAACTTACGTATTATTGCTTCTTGTTTCATAGAATTTTGTTAATTGATAAAGATAGAAAGGGAAAAATAAGCAGAACATTTTGCCAGAATTAACATCAAGGGCAATTATTTTATTTTGATTGTACTGTCCAGAATGAGAAACAACATGTACTTGGAAATGCAGACATGAGCCTTATTTATGTTTAAAAAAAACAATCTTAAAAGTGTGACATAAAAGGAAATCCAGTCTCAAAAACAAGTACCTTTTTGAGACTGTAATCAGTATTGTTGTCCTAATTAATGTGAACAAGAGTTTTGCATAATAATTCAGTTTAATTTATAAAATAACAACTTAATATCTAGAAAGTAAAGGCTATTTAGACAGCCTAGATATATGTGCAAGTATTCCAACAGCAGCAGGTAATTGACTGCATTAACTTGTGTTAAAAAACACAAAAATATATCTGCAATCACAGAAAACCATTTCCAAGGGATTTTTGCTAGAGATTTCATTTTGTACCACTGAATAATTACAAACGATTATTTTCCAGGAACAGCAATTCACAAACCAGTGAAAAGCAGAATAATCAGAATAAATAACATCCATCCATCCATCTTCAAAACCACTTATCCTGGTGAGGGTTGGGGGGAAGTCAGAGCTGATCCTGGCAGGCATAGGGCGCAAGCAGGAATAAATATAATTTTATGACAAAATAAATCCACTCCAGTAATCCAGAAATCCAGCCAGTAATTAGTTAATATGACTAGAGCTAGTACTACTAATATTTATGATTGTCATCATATTTCAATATTTTAAATTAACCAGATCTCAATATTGAAGACTTTTGCATTCTAAATAAATAAACAAAAGCAAAACATGCTGGAACGCAGATGTCCTTGTGTTGGTGGTGGCTGCTCTGTATTCATAGCTCACATGTATCATTCCTATCTATCCATCCATCCATCCATCCTTCTATCCATCTATCTATGTCTTTGACAATGTACAGTTTTTAGCATTCATGACTCGTCATAAGATGCACTCGGATTTAGCTATAATTCACAGCAGTCATACTGTCAGTTGACAATTCAGTCTTTATACACAGGATGAGTTGCACACGCTGAATGCATGGAATAAAATGTGTCTTTGTTTGCTTTCCATCTGTGCAGTTATTTTTGAATTTGCTGAGTTTCATTAAATGTCTCTATATTAGCACAGCTTCTCCTAGCAACATGATTCCTTTCTGCAATTGTCTCTCATAAAAATATATGTGATAAAAATATATGTAACTTAGCAGTTTGTAACTGGTTTTAATCAGATAAATACAAATCAGTCAGCAGCAGTTCCTTATCATAATGTATCTATATTTAAGATATATTTAAGTTATTTCCATCTTAATAAAAAGCTGGATAATGTCCTAAAAGGTCATGCAAGGCGCTGAAAAGCTGTACTGACATATCAAATTGCCATTTGACCCTCGAGCCCTGTGCCATAATTGAAGCCTTATCAAAACAGGTTAAAAATTTATTTGAGTCATCAATAAGACAGTCAATGGATCTCTATGTAGTCAAATTATATGTATATATATATATATATAATTTGACTGTATGATATATACTCTGATTGACATACTTTTAAATCAGTTTAGATACGATAGAAGCAGGCAGTGAAGGTTAGTGAAAACTAAATATTTTGGGCAGGATTAAACCAAAACTTTGACCCACCCGCTAATAGAAAACTACAGAATTGTAAGATGACACTTTCTTCTAATCATAAATGATTATGAACAGATTTGTACTTTGCTATTAGTGGGTGGGTCAACGTTTTGATTTAATCCGGCACTTTATTTTATTATTTTCTCAGGAAGAGCAAGGAAACTGTAGAAAAGAAAAATATGACTTGTAATAAGTTGAAAAAACAGACAAACAAGTAAACAAACAAACAAACAGTCAATGAGATCTCTTCGCAGGTTTCTGGCTCCTGGCTTCAGAAACCAAACACGAACCCCCCCATCTCAACTGTCTTTTTAAAACAAAACATATTTGTTAAGTCTAGGCCATAGCCAGGTCACTTACAAAGACACACACACACACACACTGACACATATATATATATATAGGCTATATATAGGCAAAAACAAACAACACATGTAATAGAAGGTCAGCTATTTCAAGAAAGAAAAGACACATTCAATGCTGTATGAAACAAAGCTTGAAACTCTCAATCCAGCTGACATGTGTTAACTAAACAAAGGACACCCTATGTGTGTTTCACTAGCATGTATGCATAAATAGGATATTATGAAAACATTAAGGGATGCATTAGTCAGTGCATGCCTTACTGGATTTATCTGACCTTGAATTGCTTTTGCAATGCAAATTTAAATTAGGGGGTGTCTGAGTTAGGCAGGTTCATGGTCAACAGTGGTGATGCAATCAGAAGGAACAGCATATGAAAAAAAAAAACATTCAGAAAACAAAACCAATATTAAGAAAGTCTAGAAACAAACAACATGAGGAAATTAATTATGTATGCTGTGTTCTTGTCCTTCAAGACAGTAATAACTCAAGAAACAGCAAGAAAGTTATTGTTAGAGACACAACTGAATCATATCATATAATATCTGAATAAACCACTTACACCTTGAACAATATATTATTTCATTAAACATATCTATACATCAAACTTGATAATCTTTTACATGTCCTATTTGTTGTTATTATTATCATGATGTTGATACATAAATGCATTTAAAATTTGTTTTGGTTGATTAACATGTAATGTTTATATAAGGGCTGGCCTAAAATGTTGTATGTAATTACAAATCATATTTCCATGATTTCTACATAATTCCCTCCCAGTTCAGTCTACTATATCTACATAGCTAGACATACAGCTTTGGAAAAAATTAAGAGACCACTTAACATTGATTTCTGAACTTGGAGTGGTCTCTTAATTTTTTCCAGAGCTGTATATATTTTTGACTTATTTCTCCTTATGACCACTAGAGGCAGCAGAATAATACAGTGACTGATGCATGCAAAGCTGGTCTAAAACAGGGGCCTCTGTAATAGTCTTCTGCATTCTTTCAAACATTTAGGCATGCTAAGTCTCTGCAAAAATACAGAAACAAAAACAGTAGACCGACCCCCTTACCTATCTTCTCTTGAGTGTTAGTGTTAGAAACAATGCAGTACCACACCGGTCCAACTTTCTACACCTAAATCCATAATATATGCAAAAATGTGTGACTTCCTTAACAAAAATAATGACAAGATAAATTAGACACTTGGAAGGTTCCGAACTTGGAAGGTTTTGATATTGTAAATGGTTTTGTAAATGTATATGTACTAGAGTCCTAGCTGGAGTCCAAGCTGTCTGTGTATACCAATTAATAGATTAATAGAAATGCAGTTGCCCTAAAATGCCATATTTCCACTGGTAATTCCATGGTGGTGCAATACAGTTACTGTACAGTTAATTGGCTTGTTTAATACCATGTGCATTTATTGAATGTTGGCAAAGGAAATAAATGTCGTTTTGGCAATAATTCGATTCTCTTTTAGTGGTTGTGCTGTGTAAATATGATGGCAAAGCTAACTGATGTACTGGATGAATGCTTTGCCCTAACACACACACACATACACACACCTGTAAGCATCTCACTGTAGTCCATAACAATTGTAAGTGAATAATACAATGAGTGTTTTCTACTGTTCTTTTTTTGTTTTGTTTTGTTACAGTCAGAATGCAGAAGGTTTTAAAAGACACTGCTCATCACTGGTTTATATATTTTATAATAGCAATTATATAATTGGTTAATCTATGTTGAGAAAACAGAACCTGACAATGTATATATTGGGGTATAGGCCGTCATGAATTCCCCCCAAGAAACAAAATGGATGAATTGAGCAGCAAGCAATAAGAAATATTTAAATGGCTCACAGTTCTTTTTTTTTTCCTTTTTGTGTTAAAATGTAATTTACAATTTTAATTATGAATTTGCGTAACAGATAATCTCTTGTTCCCTATGGAATTGACAAAATCTTGAGGTAGGGAGACGGATTAACTGGAAAGATTTTATATATATATATATATATATATATATATATATATATATAACAGGTGTGTGTGTGTGTGTGTGTGTGTGTGTGTGTGTGTATACATGGTACACAAAGGTTGCACTACTTTGTTTTCCATAAGAAGTATAGAAGCACTCCTCACTATGTTAATATGTAGGTATCCCTCAATGTAGCACAAAGCAACAATGGCTATGTCAGCCGCCAGTCAAGTCAAGTCAGCAGTAATTTATTTTGGGATTGTCTTTTACTCTTCTCTCGGGGCAGTGACTAGTTATGAAACTGTTTCAAAAATGTGTTGTTGGGGAGCCTTCCACAGATATTTAGTGTGTTTTAGATGAGGTGATCTCATATTTTAATCATCTTGGTGATTCCTTTGTCCCCAGGGAAGTCATAAGCCATACTGATTCAAGGGCATGTTTTACTCTTCATTAAATCATAATTTATACCAGTAGCAGCTGCAAACAGTCCAGAGATCTGCAGACATTATGCCATCCCTGTGTGTTACAACAATTACAGTGGCACTATTGAAGATGTGAAGATCAGCACAGTCATCCATGATGATCAATCCTCATACCATTACAAAGTCACCACTGTAAGTCTGTTATTCAGAGCTATCTAGGTGCTGTCCGAACACAGACATGCCTCCAATCTCTTTGTTAACTCATACTTGTAGAGGAAGTTCCATTACTTCATTGTTCTGACTGCATGGCCACATAACCACTGGTGCCCTGGTGATCAAAGTACACAAACAGCTGGTTGTGTGGTTTAAAATGTTGTTACATGCAGCTGAATCCTGATTGTTTGGTTTGAAACATAATTTATAGTCAGTGGGTAGAGGTTTAATCTTCCTTCAGTCCAAAAAGTTGATCTACATATTGCAGATATACCATTGTATTTTTTTGCAACATTATGTGTTTTTAAATAAATTAGGTGCATTAGGCAGATAATTCCTTGAACGTTACAGTCTACACATGCTTATTGCATCCTATACTGAGTCACTGCACAGACTTTACAGGGACTTCTATACTCGGCTGACCATTTTATTTGTATTTTCGATGTGCATAAATTACCATAATCTGGGGTTATCATTGTCTTAATAGGTTTCAGTGGATATTGAATCTTGACTGCCTACATTTTCATGTATTAGCATGAGCAATACTGGTGTGTAGTCTTGTAGAACAGTTCAAGGACAAAAATACAATAACGTAAACTCAACAGAGCAGATTGAGTGTTAAAAGCCTTTAATACAAAAATAATCAAGCTCCGATAAACGAAAACCTACTCCTCGTTTCTGTCAGATAGCAGATGGAGGAAAGAGATGGATGGAAATGGATGTCTTGTTGGATTCATATCAAACTTTGCAACCTAGGGCACATCCAGGGTGACAAGAGCAAATGGTTTCCAAGCCTGACATGGTATATACATTGTAATAAAGTGTCAAGGTTACCTATATTGGTGAAACAATACAGTTATGGGCAGAGTACCTTAATTGGGAGAACTGAAGAATTAAAAATTGATTACTATGAAAGAAAAACACTGATTTGGGTCATAGAGAAAACAGTGAGGTTCATAAAACTCTGGCACTTTGGTAAGTTATATCCGTAAATAGCTGGCATCCAAGAACACTTTAGTGTGGTTTAACCACAAATAGCATTTGACTTCCAATTCTGGCAATGCTATATTGTGCAGTGTTAAATGCTGTCAGCAAGACAGAAAATCAAGTTAACAGCTTGCACTTATTGTTAGTTAGATGTGTTTGTTAAATGCACAGTTTTAATAGTAATTATTATTTTATTCAGAAAGCTGAAAATGCAAGGTTCTTTTATTATCTCTTGATATTCTGTTGGCCAATGAAGAAAAAAAAAACACTTTCAATTTGAAATATGTTTAAAGCTAGTTTTATCTGTGATGGTGATTCATTTTTTTTTATCTCACAGTGAAGCATTGTTCAGTCCTGCAAAGATGAATATACATGAAAGCAGGTTCTTTTAATTCCATCTCTTGTAACACTAACAATCTCTTAAGTGACAGTGAAAACGTACTGAATGCAGACACTTTCATACTTTTCACACACTCCCTTCCCAGAGATGCGTTACTGACAATTCATTAACAAACTTTGTGGTAATAGAGCTCCCCCCTTGATTGTGTTTTCCCTGGCTCTTATTTGTAAAGACTGGTGACATTGAATCCTTATTAAGTGCAGCATCATCACATTTCAGTTAAAGCTGTGTACACAGTGGGTAAAAGCCTGCAAAGCGAACAAAAAGTTAACAGTTCATTAAAGCAGCTGTCAATCAAAGCAGGTGATAGTAGGAGTAGGAAATGCAGGTCTATGATATACCAAACATATCACTGTTATAGCGTTACCCTTGTTTACATGAGCTATGCCTATACAAGAAATTCATAAAATGAATCTTTTATGATAAATGATCTCCTCTAAATGGGCATATAACTTATTTGAAATTGACTCTTGTGTCATAGAGCTGAGTAGGTGGAAGAGAAGCACTTCAGTACAAAGCTGCAGCGTCTAGAGACATACCATGCAGTTGCCGCATACTGATGCAGAAAGGATGAAAACAGAGAGCAAAAGGGAAATGTGTAGCCCTGGGGCATCATTCCGATTCTTCTCTGCTGTGGCACAGTGCTCAGTTTTTATTAACTGTCAAATTAAAGAAGAGATAAATTCAGCGTTTAAAAGAATACAAAAAATAAAAAAATAATATTTTTGAATTCTAGATGTTAGGTGGTGCTACATTTGTTAGGTTTACTAAGATTTTAATATGACAATGGTGTGCTGCATAGGAGACCTTCTAAAATCTGCAAATAACCTAGGATGTGAAGGAATAATACAAAAAACAAAAACAAAAAAACGCTTCAGCAGTTTTCCTCCTTAGGTACCAGTCATAATCGATTAGACCTCCAGTTGGTGAGGCATTGTTGTTCACTAGCACAACAGCCTGCATCTTCAAAAATGCATTTATGTATCATATCAACACCCTGCGATTTGTATTTGTTATTGCTTTTTATTGATATTGTAGTCATTTTAAATTGTGGGGTTCTCACACAACAGAACACACTCTCTCTTATTCAGGTACTGCACTTAACCAGCTCTTCAAAGCGTTACAGGCTGCACACTGAACCACAACCACACTCTCCCAGACAGAGGGGATGGGAAGAAGGCTGTGACAGGCACTTACCTGCTCAACCAGGCCGGACAGACAGGGACACGCACACACACACAGGGACGGGAACACACAAAACAGGACATCCATCCCCCACAGTCCACACTGCAGCCATGTGGAGCTGTCACTGACCTCTGCCCGGGCCGCACAGTCCACCTAAAGCCCGCAGAGACAGTCCCAGAATCCCCCACACCCCAGGAGTGTGCAGATGCTGTTAATTTCATATTATCGAGTTTTGTAGCAATTTGAAATGTTATTTATTAGTAAATGTAGTTGAATATTTATAATTTATTGAGCTACACCTCTTTACCAGCTATATCTTTTCAAAGTTAGTTGAACAATGATTTCTCCTAACTGTTTCCAGTAAAGACTGCAAGATTAAACAGAAGGTGCTAATACCTCTGCCTAACACCTGGGATAGATAACCCCCTCTAGTTCAGCCATCTGGATTTTTTAATAGTACTCTCTAGTATGAGTCAGTGTTTAATAAACATTGAAAATATATCATAATCAATAAGTCTTGTTCATGAAACCATATTAAACTAAATTAATTTGAGAATAACATTGCTCAGACACTTTAAAAATAAATTAAGTGGGAAAAAATACAATAACTTTCTAGAGTATCTGATGATTTGTAATACATTATATCATATACTAATCTATAGAGGCATTATTTCAGATTTATAACTTCATTTGTTCTATAACATACTGTAGTGAGTTCAGGTTGTTCACGGTGTGTTTAATAAAAGTGTGATTGGTGCTTCTGTAATTCATTAATAATAACAAAAGGCATCTTATTTTGACAGTATCTTGTGTTAGTCATCAAATATTTTGAAAACAATCATGCATTAGTTTCCTTTCCTAAATGTATCTATATGTAACAGCTTTTTGGTGAGGATAGTATTTCATGCCTAAACATTTTAAACAAAAACACAAATACTTTTGCAAGTGGAGGGGATGTACTTAACAAATGCATCATGGAAATTGAAAGTATTACAATTTTACAGAAAATATTTAGGCTATAGCTGATTTAAAAAACAGTTTTCTGAAATGTTTTGGCATGTTTTCAGGATAAAGGGGTTCAGTGTAAAGAACATATGATATTTAATTCCTGACTGCTTACTGCAATTACTTACATAAATTCAATCAAAAGAGCTTTGTCTACCTATAGTTTCATCAGTTTTATCCCTTCATCTGTTTTCATCTTGCCATCTGTGGTTCCCCCCTCGTAATGATCGAAACGCAATGTCCTCTTTCTCCTTCCCAGGGTAACCAGTAGTATACAAATTAAAATACTATCCATGTGTACTTAAACCTGTGTTTTTAAAATTTAAAACTGACCATCTTAAACCTTGAAAAAATGTTTTAATTTTGTATAAATTATTTTGTTCCAAGTGGACAATATCTGAGAAGGGAAAGCTTAGCTTGGTAATCCATATTCTAAAGATCTATACTTATAACTCAGCCATTTTCAGTACAGTATTATACTCCCTTAAGAGTTAATGTAATTTAATGTAGGGCCTTTACACTTTAAACTATACAATATAAAGCTTGCCACCTCTGTGTTAGGAGGGCTGGTGCCTTTCAATAAACTAATTTCTCAATAATCACCTTTCAAATGTCAGCTGTTATTGCTTTTTGTTCCTATATTGCTATTTTTGCCCGGTTATTTTCATTTATAGGTAATCATACATGCTAACAACAGACAAAAAAGGATCAAGGTTAATGTGGACAGTGAGCTTTTCTAGGTGTGTGCGTTGTTCTCATCTGGCACGTGAGAGTGTCAAGATGATAAGCATTGTGTGTATGAATGTTCATCTATAAAAAATGAGCAATCTGATTTTTATTTTTCCTGAAGTGTCACGCATATCTCATAGTATTTTCATAACCTGCCGTATGGTAGTAATGCTTCTATTAGCCACTTCTGCTGAGCTTGCCTTTTTCATCATGCACGTGTGTCGTCATTGGAGCTTTTCTGCAGTTTCCTTATTAGTATTTGCCCTTTACTGACTCTGCAGGAGCCATCATCTGAGATTAGATGATTTCTGCTAGACCTGTCTTTACTCTGGGCAGAATGATTACGTTCCATTACTACCTGTCTACTGACTGTCATATATTGCAGTGGTTTCAATAAAATCACAGAAATCATTTTCAAATGCCTTTGTGAGAGCCAACTTTTTTATTATTATGATTACTTTTTTATTAGCAGACACTCTTATCCAGAGTGATTTACAGTTTATACAAGAAGTATATTAAAGCATTACAAAAGTGCAGCAATACAATCAGTCCAAAATGCAATATGCACACATCTTAATACAATGAGGTAACAAGTGCAAAAATAAAACAGCCCTTGGTAGAAGGAAAACACTCTAGAGGAATCTTGAATCCTTTTTTGATACACTTTCCTTCCCTTCCTTGAAATAGCACAATGGCAGCTTTGAATAAGGCTGTTGTTTCAATTTGAGCTAAAGGAATATTCATTATTTTAAGATAGTGCTGTATTAGAGTATATTATTTTGGAAGATTGCACTTGAGAGGAAAACAATACAATTACAATCAGTGTTGCTAGATCGTTTCCACCCACCAAGCTACTGATGATATTGTAAAAGGTGCAAATGTAAAATATCTGCACAAAAATGTACTTAGAACAGGAAACCTTGTGACATCTTTCTGGAAAGCTGAGAATATTGTTTCAGTATTTTTTCAGTGTAATGTATTGTTCTCCCGCTATGATATCCCAGCAGGTGGTGATCTTGTTTGGACAGTTTTCATTGCAAGTGGGCTTTGGCTTCCAACGTTGAACTCTTTTCACATTCCACCTCTGTTTTCTGTTTCCTTTGGTGTTGCTGTTGTTGTCTTGATTTTGTATTCCTTCTTTGTGAAACAGTATGCAATAGCTTTCATTCATAATAAAAACAGGATGCTTATTCAACTATTGCTTATGGAGATCAAAATGGCATCACTTGTGAGCCCACAAATATTTAGCAGGATACGTTTACTTGGCAGTAAAGTTCCTCAGTTCTGCATAAAAATATCTGTCAAATCTGCAGCCTTGGTAATTTTGATAGAATCTGCCATTCACTGAGTGTTCTTTTTTTTTGACAAATGGACAAACAAATGAAGAAATGTACACACACTGAAATGTATCTTATACTTCGTTTCTGATGTGCAACCATTGTACATAAACAATAAATTCCAATTATGTTTAAAGAAGATTATCACATTTTTATGGTAGTGGTCATCAAAATCCCTGTCTGCCCTGCTATTTTCAGGAGGCATATTTCACTAAACTGGTCTTGAATAGCACTTAGATCTCTCAGCAGGAAGAAAATTTTACTTTTTATTGATGCATTTTTTCCTGGCTAGTCTAGTCCATCACAGCTTTAGCAGTGTAACTAAACATGGCACACTTGATTAGAACAGACGCTGTGTAGATGCACTGTGATCATCTGCTGAAGCACAGTTGGACACATTTGGCATAAATATGAAACGCTTGCAAATCAGGTATCAATGTACCATTCAGAATAGGGAGATTAGCGCTGCATATTAAAGAAAGAAATCAGACTTTTCTGCTGAACCACATTAAAGAAAAGCTTCACATTAACCATAAGCAGGCTCTAAATCTTTAGTAATTTTTACATCTGGAATATATTTTTATATCTGCTAGCATGCAACCGTGTGTTTAATGTCAGATATGAAGTCTTCTGTTTGAATAGTATGAAAATGAGAAAAGAGGGAGTGTTGATTATGGTTCCTGTAAAACCCTTAACGTCATTACAACTTAGAAGAAATTAATACCTTTTAATATTGTTCTAGTCAGTGGACTATATCTATGTGTACATGGAGCATATATACAGCTAGAGAGCAGCACAGCTTTTTTAATACAAAGTTTGCAAGTGATTGGATTGTCCTTGTCTGGAGATAATTCCTCCTCACATATGGTATAAAATACACATTTACAATCTCCCTCAATGATTAGTTTTCCACGATAATCCCTTTCCAATCTTCTGGACGTTCATAACACAAAATACATTTATTGAAATGCAAAATTCGACTCGGGAATCTTCATTTAATGATCTATCGTTAAACTGAAAATGTAACTTGTGGATTACAAACCTGAAGAATAATGTTCGTGTTTCTTTATGTATAAGGTGTACAGACACATCTCCGTGCAAATGCAATGCAGTGTAACACAGATTGCAAAATGGTGGCAGTTCTCCTGGGGCAGCTGTGTCTGTTCCCCTATCCATACATTAAACAGTAATGTATACAGTGGTTTATTCCATCTCAAAGAGCTAGCTTGCAAAAGGAGCTGAAACTGTGGTACTGAAAAATCTTTACACATATATTTTGAAGAGTGTTACATATGGCAGTGCTACAGTATGGTTTAATAAAGAAAGAAATCCTCTGTAATTAATCTTATGGTCTGTCCATTTAGTCAAAGACTGAGGACACCAATAACACAGAGCAACATTACAATAAGTACATTCAAGATTTTGTATAAAAATAATAATACTCAGCCCACTGGTTTCTGTTGAATTCTGTTTTGTACGAGTCAAAATATATAACCAGTGTCAAAAGGTGAGATGGGTAATATCAATACATCAAACAATGTTTGCATTATCCTTGAATATACAAGGATACAAAATGTTGTTACAGGCTTTTCAGAATACATTTTTACTTTGCAGTACTTATTGTTTTTTTTTTCTACAAATAAAACATTTGTTTGAAGGTTTTCCCAGAAATCCAATGCTTTCTCTTTTCTACCTTTCTGTTCTTTCTTTTTTCTCTTCTTTATTATTTTTTGCCAAAGCTCAAACTGAGAACACTGAAAGAAGTACATGTGGGGGGCACTTGGCAGTGTCTTTAAGCAAGGGATAAAATCCACACACCGTTGTCATCACACTATGCTGCAAACTTTAGATTTAAGTTAGGAAAGTGCTCTTCACTTTGGTTGAAACATAATAAAACTGTAACTTTGAACATGCACATAGGAATGTGTATCGCTTACAGAACTGATGCTTAAATATCACTCTAAATTGCATCTATTAATATCCTCCAATCCTATTTAGCATACAATATACCACTATGCCTTACTTGTGAAATCACATCACGCAACTCTATTGATTGAATACATCTGATATTTATCAAAATAATTGCTACAACAACAAATATTTCACAAGTACTCTAGAATAAGTGCAAGACAGAGTAACAATTGCTCAAAAAGTAACAATTCAGACATTGGTCCCTATTTAGCAAAGTTTACAAACTTTTAAACTGAGTGCAAATGACATTTTTGGACTATAGATATCACTGAAGCAACCAGGGAAGAGAAAATGTACCAGTATATAAATTAAGTAATTAATTAAATCAGAATAAGCACACACTGGCTTTGTGGAAGAAACATCCCCAGACAGAAAACATGGAGGGATGCAAACACACTTTTTACAGTGTATCCTGTCCTAAATATTTGGTTAACAGAGGGGATATCATACAGATATGATACTATGGTGTATGTTCTTGCATTTACATGTGTGTATTTATGTATTTATTGCTGTTCCTGGTTAGCAATATACTCAGTTAGGTGGTGGGGATCTCAATTAAATCATTCCCCTGTTGAATACGATTAATATACCACAGTTACCTGGATACAGTTAATATAGCTAGGGAACAAAATTACCTGCAGGTGCTCTTCTCAGAAAATAACAATTACCCCATGTTGTGACAAAACAAGATTACATCCAAGGTACAGGGCAAAAGCCAAAATAAGTAAGAATCATTGGAAACCCAGTGCATTTTCAGAAAAATATGTCAACAACAGCTGCTAGGAAATAAAGAATGACATACAGTTAGTGTTTTCCTAGATATATATTTGGTTAAAGGAGAGGCAAGATATGTCTATATGTAATGAAAAAAAGTGCTCTGGCTTTTCTGTTGCTTAATCACTACTACGTTTTTACCCACTAAGGGTTGTGAATAGTAATAATAAACTGATAGCACACTATTGTATTCTCAGTTTTTTTTTATTGAAAGAGGTCAAAGGGCATACCAGAGTGTCGTGACCCCTGCAAAGAAGTTAAACAAAAATACTACGTATGAGACACTTGACATGTAAGTATCTTGGAAGATACTTGTGTAAATTGTAAATTGGAATTTGTAAAATGTATTTTGAACTATGTTTTAGTTAAATTGAATTTGTAATGATTGCCTTGTACTTATTGTATTTTTGCACTTATGTTGTAAGTCGCCCTGGATAAGGGCATCTGCCAAGAAATAAAAAAAAAATAATAATAAAAAAAATAAAAAAAAATAAAAATAATAATAATAATAATAATAATAATAATAATAATAATAATAATATAATGGATGCAGTGGCTTTCTTCGAAGATCGCACTTTTAAAAGACTTTTGAAGCATGTGCCCTGATCTAAAAATACAAAGACAAATAAAATGTATTCTAATTAACAGTGTAACTCATTGATTAATGATCAATTGGAAGAAGTTCATGGACCAACTAAATAAATAAGCTGAATGAAAATTAAAAGGAACATGACACTCTTAAAACAATACATTATTAACAGTGTTTAGTATGCAGAAGCACAACTTGATATACTGCAGAGATATGGCTTGTAACATGGCTCCTACAAATAACGGTTTTGGGTATAATGACAGATTAAATGCACTGAAGGAAAGAGGGGGGGAGGTCTGCAGTGTAAACAGCAGTGGTAAGTAAATAAAGAGGTGCCCCATGATTGCTAAAACAGCAGGCACGCTGTCAATAGAGGACTAACCGTGGTTTCTCCAGTACATATTAGTCAATAGTTGCATACATAAAGGAGATTTTTGACTCTTTTTAATAAGTGTTCAAGCTGATCTTTTCTTGAAATCGTGTCATGTCTTTGAAACATGATTGACAGGTTCTCTTCTCCTAAGAATACTGAGAGTGGCTACTTGTGTGACTGACGGATTTGTATTCTTCCTTACTTCTCTCAGAGCTGTTTACTCCATTCTTTGCCTGTCACATGTTGACTCATTGCATATTTACATATCAGGGCCAACACAAATGGGTTTAGCTGTGTTTATTCTTGCCTGTGTGAAGTAAAGGAGTTTGGACACTAGCAAAATATATCAGTATATATATTTATGTATATATACTCTGACTGGCCAATTTATTAGGTGCACCAAATAAAATAGACTGTGCAGTCAGTGACAGCATCATGTGTTCAGACTATGCTATTTAAAGCAGGTAGGCAGGTACCTAGGGACTCTGTGTGGGTGCAATTCAGAAGGAGAATGGGCAAGATTTAAGCAACTTTGAATGGGGCATGGTGGTCTTAGACACACAGGCTCAATTATACCAGCACATAAATGCTTACAGTTAAAAAGCTTGAATGTTTTGTGTTTATAGAAGTATAGGATGATTTGTTATGAAGATGTCTAAAAAAACATATGCACAGGACTATAGCCTCGATCAAAGAAAGCAAGTGAAATAATTGTAAAGCATAAAAACCACTTGTTACATGTTATAGGTCTAAATCTACGTCCATGGACATGAGAATATTTTGGCAGAATCAGCTCATAAGAGAGCAGAACACTGATACTTGAACATGCTGGAGGTAAGCCAAGGTGGAAACCGTTTCTCAGGGAAATACACCAAACTAAGCACATACAGTGTGCCAAAAAGTATATAGACAAGCTTGATAAATGCTCTGACAACATCCTATGATATGATGAGTCACAGATTGAACTGGTTTCAAAGCAGGGACTGTAATTAATGTAGAAAGGAGAAGGAGAAGCCCTCAATGAAATGTTAATCTGCTCTACTGTCGAACATTCTGGCAGGTCCATCGCGATATGTTCCTGCTTAAGCAGTTCAGGGGACTGGAATCGTTTACAGGACTGACGTAAACGTAAATGCACCAAAGAATAAAAGACTTACTGACCTGATGTGAATCCAAATCAAATGTTATGGGTCATATTGAAGAAATATTTGAATGCACTCAAAGATGCCAGGTTAAAGGAATGAAGCTAAACATCTCAGGACAAATGCCTACAGCTCAGCCAAACGTACCAGACAAAACAAAAAACAATCAGCACTGTAACACAATCAAAAGGAGACACACTTATGTTTGAATGCTATCATCAAGGCATTATGTCAGTTTTTGCATTATAATGTATTTCATTATAATATGTCTGTAATATGACCTTGAGTCTTGTTGCTCTGCACATTGTTGGTGTTGTTTATGCAGGGAAGCGAATGTTTTCGTCTTTGACTACACATATTTGTCTTGAACTAACTGAGATGAGGCTTCTTGAGGCTGCTTAAAGACTTAAATATAAAGCTTGGAAGCAAATAGACACTCTATATAATAACATGACAGATTGTGTACTCTTCAAACGTTCTTTTAGGCCAAAATGTTGTTGTTTTGATTATTATCTGTCATGTATGAGTAGGAAAGAGACCTCCCAAGTTCTCCCAAGAACTGGTGAAGAATATGGGCTGGATTGTTCTAGATTGATTTAGATCTAGATTGGTTTGTTTCTTGTGAATCTGGGCTGTTATTAGTTTAATGCTATTAAACAAGAGGGTGCTCAGAATTATCCAAGAGCTTTTCAAGGTTTGGAAGTTGGCTAGAGTGTCCTTGGCTTTAATCCGTTGGCTTGCCTGTGAATTCGGCAGTGCTATCAATAACAAGTGCATCCCAATGCCATGCAGTTCCTAGCTTTGATTTGTGTACCTTGGACTTATACTGCAAATAAGTGGTTGGCCTTATGCTCAGAGGTGTTGTATGTGTTTCAGCTACCTGAGTTGTATCATTTAGTAGAATAAATTGAGAATTGTAAAATAATACTGTAACTGGCAATTAAAATAAGAGAAAAAAGATATTGGATTGGATAGGAATGTAAGAAACTACAGTTTTTTTTATTTACTAAGAAGAAAAAAAAACAGTATATCTGTATATCTGTTTTCCATCTACAATTCTACAGTTGATGCTTTTGATATTGTTTTATTTCTTTCAGGTTGCTTGGATAATCTGTTATACTATTTACTTTATCAATTAAATACTTTACTAAACTGAAAAGTCTTGAAAACCTCTAATATTGTTCACAGTAAAAAAAAGGAAATATCATTTAAAATGTGGAAAGACAAATTGAATTTGAAACACAACCAAATAATACAAACACATAGTAGCCAAAGCATGTTTTGATTCTCTTTACTCCAGAATCCCAGTAGACGATAAGTGCGCTCTAAGAACTCCCTTAAAGGATGAGGTTTAACACTGGGATTATACTCAGTATCTTCACTATCAGTCAGTGATATGTGTCTGGATAGTATTCCTTTGATGCTGTTTGATGCTGCATCTATTATCTCATGAACCATCTTTAGAGATTAGGATCATAAAACATAAGAATCTTTATTTAAAATTAACAAGATTCCTCTGATTAAAGGATACATGTGTGATTTGTTCTCTAAACCACACTCTTGTATACTAGAAGGCTATATTTCTCAGAGGTAGATGCAACCAAATAATACTTCCGCACATTAAGGGTGAATTTCGAGTGCATTTAAAACTTTGTGTTTACTTTAAACTCTAATTAAAATGGTACAACCTATTATTAAATCATAACATTGGCATAAGGTATCTCCTCTTGTTAGTTTAAAGTATCTGTTTTTCCAAATTCTTTAAAGTTACAGGTATTACAGGTAATTAAGAGAACCACGTGGCTCCACTGTAGATGAAATGTCAGTGTCATGTACGTATTCTGTGAAGATTTTACATGCAGGAACACAAACTGTATCCTTGTAATACAAAACCTGCACCAGTTGGCTTAGAAGAAAACTTTATATCTACATGATGTATTCAAAAGAATACAACAATCAAGATCTGTTGTACAGCTAAATATTGTGTAATTTCCCAGCAGAGAAGGCTACAGTGCACAACTTCTGCAACCTTACTGTATATTTTTGCATACTTGCAAGATACATGTATCTATATATTTTGAAGTATGCAGAGGACAGTTAAGAATTTAATCTAATTGGTTCATGTTTTAGTTCTTTTAGTTGTAGCCTTGAGCCTACAGCATAAAGATGGTTGTGAAAATAAAATTAGAAAACCATGAAATAATGTATGTACTTCCAGGATGCATTAGAAATAAGCATTTATTCTGATTAATACAGGAAATAAAAGGAAATTGCATCCCCAAGACTGTCAGTTGCTTTCTTAAATTTAATTTATTTTTTCTCCATAATTACTTAATTGACTCATTTATTTAACAGGTACCAATATAGACTTTCCAGAGTAGACATGTAGGATTAAACATACAGTGGGACTGCAGTTGGCTACTGCCGCTCTGGAGTATATTGTTCAATATACCTGTAAACTTTGCATTAACGTGTATGAATATTTAATTGTGTCTGTCAACGATTTATTCCACAACACACTCTATATTGTACATCACTGCAAATAATGTGTTATTGTTACTTGACCTATTCATGTCACTTGGAGTGACAGAATAAATCAATGAAACACTACTACAGACTGCACTTCTGGATGAGCAATTGCAAAGAAGAACAAAAGCTTTCTGGAATGTATGATTTATATCAGAGGTCTCAGACTGGGTTCCTGGAGGGCCACAGTGTCTTCTGGGTTTTATTTTATTTATTTAACTAATTTCCCAGTTACTTAATAGCTCTGATTAGCTGATTAACGGGATGAATTTATAGTACTTCTCTACAAACTGCAAATTATGTTACAGGTGGAGCATCCTGAATAAAAAAAAAAATAATAATATTAAATTCATTCTAGATTGTCTTTAGAACTTAAAATTATATCAGATGTTTCTAATAGTTTTAAACACTAGGTTAATGGAGAGTACTTGAGCACTTCAGGTGGAATGAGAACCATAGGGCACTGCGGACCCCCAGGAACTGAGTTTGAGACCCCTGATGTTTATATTAGCATTTAGATGTATGATATATTTTTGTGTAGATTTCAGTTAAGATAATATTCTGATAGAAAGATGAGTACTTGTGTATCCATGGAAAAACGATCTGGATAGCCTTCTAAAGACCTGCTCTTCTGTACAATTTAGAATATTTATTATTTTTACTTGTTTTACTATGAATATTATTTTATTTGTAAGGAAACTGAAATGTATTTTTTCATATTTTTTTTTCAAAGTGCATCCATTATCAGTTTAATGTTTAAAATTAACATAGAGTTCTGATTATTTATGCCAGACATGCATTGTATTATTTATTGTATCATTACTGGAATTTCAGTCAAATACGGGACACCATGGCGCACAATTTGGAGAATGTAGATGAGAAAATGCAAATAAAATTGCTACCAGAGTGTAATTACCAAACCTTCATAAAAGGTTTTTTAACAGGTTCCAGAGTTATCGAATGTAGGGCTATTACAGCCATTGTAAGCCACTCTCTGAAAATTACATTCTCAAAAATATATTTAATCTTCTATGTCTGGTTGTACATATGCAATACATATATGAAAGAAAAATGGAGGAGATAGAACTGATTATGTTGTTGCTTGCAATGTATTTGTCATATAACAGAAAGCAAATTTTCACCCAGTTCATAACTAAAACCTGTAAAATATTAAAAGGAATATTTAATAAATATTACTCAGGGCAGGATGGCAATCTTCCACGACTCAGCAATAAGACAGTGATATTTAAGTTTAAATTCCATTCAGGTGACAAGTTAAATAAGCTTTGAAGATGTAAATGTATCCCTTTGGAATAGTATCTTCCTCACACTGCCTTCTAATCCCTCACATAAAAAGCAATTAAAAATCAAATACGGATTCAAAAACAATATCTTACCCATCTGTTTGTCCGCCTGAATATTTGCTATTAAGAATTTACACTTTGTTAACAAAAATATGATTGTGTAATGTAGGTTCATGAGCAGTACATTGTCATTCTAATTGAAATACTATGACTAATTACTAATTGATTAATTAATGTTTGCAATTGTAGATTAATAAAGCCAGTACAGTAATTTTATACACACCGCCTATCTGAGTTCCCAGGCTTGTGTTTATTTATGTTTTTGTATTAAGCGAGGGTAATTTAGGGTCAGTATACACCCCTGGGTGGAAATGCCAGTGGAATGAATAAAGAGTTCAAGGACATCATATCGATCTTTTGCTTTTAGTTCAGAAGGCCTCATGAATAAAAAAATGAATTAAATACATATTTCTGACCTGTGAGCATTTAGAAAATAGTATTTACTTTCTAAGTATTTCTCACATAAGGTTACAATAAAGAGTCGTGAGAGAATTTCTCTCTCTCTCTCTCTCTCATATATATATATATATATATATATATATATATATATATATATATATATATATATATATACAGCTCTGGAGAAAATTAAGAGACCACTGCAAAATTATCAGTTTCTCTGGTTTTATTATTTGTAGGTATGTGTTTGGGTAAAATTTACATTTTTGTTTTATTCTATAAACTATGACAACATTTCTCCCAAATTCCAAATAAAAATATGAATGGAATGGAATGGCTGCCGTACATGTAGAGATGCTGATTTAAGAAAAATGTGCAGTGGTCTCTTAATTTTTTTTTATATATATATATATATATATATATCTATACACCAATCAGCCATAACATTATGACCACCTGCCTAATATTGTGAAGGTCCCCCCTTGACCAGGCCACCTTCTTCCATTGCTCCGTGGTCCAGTTCTGATGCTCACTTGCCCATTGTAGGTGCTTTCGGCAGTGGACAGGGGTCAGCATGGGCACCCTGACTGGTCTGCGGCTACGCAGCCCCATACGCAACAAACTGCGACGCACTGTGTGTTCTGACACCCTTCTATCAGAACCAGCATTAACTTTTTCAGCAATTTGAGCTACAGTAGCTTGTCTGTTGGATCGGACCACACAGGCCAGCCTTCGCTCCCCACGTGCATCAATGAGCCTTGGCCGCCCATGACCCTGTGGCCAGTTCACCTCTTTTCCTTCCTTGGGCCACTTTTGATAGGTACTGACCACTGCAGACCGGGAACACCCCACAAGAGCTGCAGTTTTGGAGATGCTCTGACCCAGTCGTCTAGCCATCACAATTTGGCCCTTGTCAAAGTCGCTCAGATCCTTACGCTGCCCATTTTTCCTGCTTCTAACACATCAACTTTGAGGACAAAATGTTCACTTGCTGCCTAATATATCCCACCCACTGACAGGTGTCATGATAATGAGATTATCAGTGTTATTCACTTCACCTGTCAGTGGTCATAATGTTATGGATGATCGATGTATATTCCTATATAATAGACACTTAATACGTATAGCACTTAACACACTTTCCATATAAGGCTCATTATGGGATATAGCCTACAATAGCACTACTTGCTTATTGGCAGTGCAGAACCATTAAGAATAATCCATAGGAATTTACTCAGCAGGATTGGAAACTGACAATGTAGGACTGGATATATTTATCAGAAAACAGTCAGGACACTCACATATTTTATCAAAGTGCAGCCCAGGAAGCCATTCAATAGTATTATAATATGCAAATACATTTATAAAAAAACCTGAGTACCAGGAGAGTTTCCAGAGAAAGGCAGGATCAAAGTGCTGATCTGACCATTTAATTAATCTGACCTGAGTCCAGTGGAAATGTGTGTGATTTGTTAAGACTTCTACCAGGAAACAAACCAATTTACATGTTTTGAAGATTGCATCAAAGGCAAGGGAAAATGTTTACCTGACAGCTGCTGATAACCCGTCCAAAATTAAAACTAATAAATACATAACGTGTGCATTCCATAATGGCAGACAGGTTTGATATTAACTATAATTCTGCAATTTTCTTTATGATAGAACACAAATGTTTACTAGCAAAATATCCCATTTGGGCAAAGGGAGCATTAGATTAAGTGTAATATAGGTTTTCTTCAACACATTCTGGTGAAACGTGGCTCTACAATACACCACACATATCTATGCTTGAATGAAGGTTGAATATGACACCAAAAAGTGTCACTAGCAAATCAACATCATACCTCAAGGATAAGTAACTCTTGCAGGCGTAGTGCACTTCATTTAAGACTTCATTGAGAAACGTATGGACAAATGGTGGTTTGAACAATTGCATAGTGGATAGTTCTCAGGTTGCACATTAAAATTTAACATCAGGAGTTAATTATAGAGGAGTTACGTTGGTGACCATGCATGGCCTTGTGTGTGCTGTCAGCTCCACGGCAATAAAACAGTGGAAGCAGTGTTGTTTATTTCCCTTGCTTAGTTTGCAGAATGCAATTACTTTGAACAGTTCATGTATGATGTCATATGGTCTGCCACAGGCATGTTTGAAAGAAATTACACACAGAAGATTAGGTCTTTGGAGTATTGTGACTTAATTGTAAAAGCATCTGCATGGAAAACGAAGTGCTGTTTGTTAATGCAGAAGTTAAAAGGGTACGTTTAGAAATTCAGTCATGTATTCTTCAAAATAAGTTCTGGCTGTTCAAGGAAAACTAAAATAAAAATGAGAAAGTGAATTGACCCCTGTGATGCATAGAAATCTATGTATATATTAAATAAATTGTGTAAGAGCTAAGTTTATGATTTTTGAATGTCCTTTATGTATGTATGTATGTAGCCTATGTATTTGATCATGGGCAATGCTGTATACATTGTTACAGGTTAAAAACACAGAACAGATCTCTCAGATGCAAGAAAGAAAACTGGACTTAAAATGAACCTGTACTTTGAAGAAGTCAAAAGTTATGTCTACCTAAGACCGTAAATCAACACAGATTGGGATCTTATTTAAGATTTCAAAATAATTAAAAATGGAATAAGGTATTTGATCAATACATACTACCAGTGTAGTCGGAGTGTTGATGCAGCATTGTTGTGGATATATTTAATACAAGTTCTATAGGTTTCCTCAATGTTTGGATTTCTTAGAGCTCAGGTGGCTGAGTTTGTATATATTGAATCAAATGCTTTCTCATAGTCAACAAAAGCAAAGCACAGAGGAAGCTCATATTCTCTGCATCTTCCCAATACTTCTCGTACAATTTGATATGAGCCATCGTGTTATATCCTCTTCAGACTCCTGCTTGTTCTCTTGAGTGGGAGAAGTCCAGTGTGTTATATATATATATATATATATATATATATATATATATATATATATATATATATATATATGTGTGTGTGTGTGTGTGTGTGTGTGTGTGTGTGTGTGTCTGTGTGAATACCTGGATATTAGATACTTTAATATACTGTGGATTTATAGTACACTTATATTCAGTGCTTATGGATAAACTGTCACCTGTGTGTTGTTTTTACCTGAAGAACCTGGTGTGGCAACTCCTGTTTAAACTCAGTCATTCCATGGCTGGTTTGATAACACCTACACTACTGAGAAAAGAGGTGGAAAGCAAACACACATGCTCTACAGCTTAGAAAGAAGCTGTCTAACAGGAACCTATTTAATGGCACTTTTGATTAATTATGGACTCGCAAGATACTCATCCATGAAAAATGTATTCAATTAATTAAGATAAAGATTAGTGATTACTTGATTAGTATAAAGTTTTAATTGGCCAACTATTCATATATGTGAACAACATGCTCTGTTGCAGTGAATATCATGTATGTCTTGTCATTGTTGCAGTAGTGCTGTTGGTCAAACAACATTTTTTACTGAAGGGAACATTTATAGTGCTGTTGATGTAATCAAAACGAGACATATTTTGTTCTTTAATGACTTTATAATTTATGTTAATTTTAAATTAACTTTGATGAACTAAGACAGTTGGTAAGTAACTTCATGAACAGAGGGATATGATCCTTGATGTTTATTAAGAGCAAAGAATCAAATTCATAGACTGATTGACAATGGATTGTATGCATGTTTATTGTTTGTTTGTTGTTGTTTTCATATACATCAGTTACACTATTATCAGATTGAATCTGCACTATGAACAGAATACATTAAGTTCTATGTTTTCACATTGAAATAAATAGTGAGAATAGGTTTTCTGTAAGCTTTTGTTGAGGACTCGTTGTCTTAGGAAATAAGTTTGCAAGAGAGGTCTTTAACAAGCATGTGCCTTCTTAAGGAGTGCGATGGAGCACAGGTCGAACTCCATTGTTTGACCTTCGAGTTTTTGCTTTTTCTCCAGTCAGAAATGTGAAGTATCACCTTGGCCTCAAGTGAACAACAGTGCATATCTGAAAACCATCAGGCTATTTGTCAGGATTCTAGTTTATTTTCTGAAGATCCCACTGAGTGACAGTTGAGACTGATTTACCCTTGAACTACTGGAAGGGAGAAGTAGATTGGTTGTGGCAACCTAGTGCCTTACATGATTTCACAGAGTGAAGGACATTTCATTTTCTTTTGCAGGCATGCAGACAATAAACCTATTGACTTATTTTATTTATTCAATTTAAAGAACAAATACACACTGTGTCTCAGTATTTTGTACCGCAGAGCCCTTGTGTGCGACTCATTAAACTGATAACAGAACAATACATTTATAGACATCAGGAAAACTTTGTACCATATCCCTCAATTTAAATGACTGTAGAAAAGAACAATACTTAAAAATGCATTACAATTATTTGTATTAGTCAAGTCGTTTTTCTACTAACTGTATTTTTCAGCTTTCAGTCAATCCATTTATACAATTTTAAGCAATGGTTTCCACTGGGTGCCATGGTACAAGGAACTTCTCCCTATTGATCCATTTCTCTTCGAATTATATAGTTGTTGTTTTTTTTTTAATATTGAAACTCTATGTCTGCCACTTTGCTTTGGAGACTTGAGAAAGATTTAATTTCTAAAATCTTGAATAGATAGATAGAAGTCCATCCAGGGTTAATTTTTATAATGCAACAACTTTGTCTAGTCAAGTGTAATTTTTAATGAATATTTATTTAAATTCATTTGTGTAATGTTGATTGTAATTACATGCAGACATGATTTATTGCTGAGATCAGTGCATTCAATGAAAACATTTTGCATTAGGGTGTGGAAAATTGCCTTTCTTTCCTTTTTTTAACAGGTGCTCGAATGTGTTGACTTTCTAAGCAATGTAATCTTTTTTATTATATCAGAGGAGTTATTCAGATGGAGAAGAAACATACTGTCTGTGATTTAACTTTTGAGACTTTCATAGTTAAGGTTTGAAACATTACATTTAACAATGAGGAAGTACGAAAGTGGTTGAAACACCTGTCAATAGAAACCAAATTAAGACAACACTACTAAGTATGAGAAAAGGGGCCTACAGTAACAAGATGGTCTTTGTTAATTTCATATTAGTGTTACAAAAATGCAAATTTTGGCATTTGTTTTCTCGTGAGAGAATCAACATAAATGCTACATTTACAGTTAATTTCTGATCATTGCAATGCACCTTTCTCGTCACATTTACATATATTATGGATGTATCCATGTAGATATATAGTATGTAAACCTATATGTTTAGATATTTAAACCCACTAAACAACTAAGGCAGGATGGTTGCCCGATGGCATGCACAGTTTGTAGTCAGCAATCAGTAGTTTATATGGTGAATAGTGTTGTTGTATTTTACGAAGTCTGTGAATGTATTTGTTTTGTGAAACTGTAAGATGTTAGTCCCATAGCTTTACAGATTGTAGTTCTGAACGTTCACGGTCAAACGTCTTAGACATAACACCTATCAATAACTTTAACTCGCTGTCACATTGTGAGATTTATTTTGTATTGTGTATACCTCTTGCTGCAGAGCTATAATTTATGAAAACAATTACAAGGATGTGTCTTGTATTAAGAAATTGTGGAGTTTGAGGTATTTTCTACAAAATCACATTTTAAAGCATTTTAAGTATTCATGTTAGTCACAGGGACAGCCTATGGTGAGAAAAAAAAAAAAAAAAAACATTGGGCCTGGAGACTTCAATAAGCAGGGGAGTACAATTCTTTTTCGTACAAAGTTTATGACATGACTCCAATAAAAATCTCATCATGAACACATTCCCTTCAGGGCTTGAGAAATCAGGCTGTGGCTTTGAAAGGACTGGTATAAATGTCAATCCAATACTTCACTTACACAAAGTCCACACCTGTGAAACGTCTTGACTACTCATTTAGTAGTTTTATCACTTATCATTGAGGCCCTGTGTTTTATGGGATCAAATTACTAAGGCTGCACTTCATTCCTCCAAGCGCAAGGTGGTCAAGTAGTCTGCTTAATTAAACCACTTACTGATTTAAAATACTGAAATCATAAGAAAATAATAATGCCAGTTACTTGATCAAGGCATAATGCCCACATAAGCCATTGCCATCAAAATTGGGGCAAATCAATTTCCAAAAGCAGACAAGCTGATTTCAACTATTACAACAAAATGTAAAAAATGCTGCATTTTAAAGACCACCTCACAACAAGAAGGCTGTACTTTACCCATAAAGTCGCCACCATAGTCATGCATAACACAATGGGTCACTTGGTATTCTGCTGCTGAATATCATTCCAGATATATCCCTTTTTAAGTAGGCTTCGTGAAAAAGGAAATGCACATTACACCAAAGTGTTAAAGACCAAGAGAAATTGCTTCATGTGCAAAATGTAAAATCTTCACTCTCCCTGATTATGTCACATTGCAAGGGACTGGTGGATCCGTGAAGTGAAAGTCCGTCAAACATTGAATACATTTGCAGAAATAGTATATACCAAACAATGGCAGAAGTGGTACACAACACAGATGCCCCAATAAACAAACTGTGGAAAAATCTTCCATGACATTTCAGAAAAACTGACTAATTGCTGCAGCCGGGATCAATGCAAAAAGAAACCACATTTTATACACCCAGCAAATAACTTTCTGATGGAAGTAAGGATGCGCGACCCACATCAAGTGTGTAGTTTGGATCTGGAAGTCCTCCCATTATATTCTGTTCCAAGATTTGATGCAGACTGTAAATCAGAAATGGACAAATACCTTCCATATGCAAAATAAATCGGCTCAAAATGACTGCATTCATTTCAGATTAAAGCTATAGAATGATTTCCCAAATGAACAGTAAAATATATGTGTCAGTTGTTACCAGTTCTGTGGATGCTGAATGAAGTGTTTATTGTCATGGCCAAGTTTTTATAGACAACGCCAATCTCTGAAAGAAGGGAAGGTTAAACAACTGACGATGATGATGATTTTAATGCACAGGACATTTTCTGTAATGAAACTGTGACAATAATTGTAATACAATAATAATTATTAAGTTATCGTTGAAATGATTTTGTCACAATTTCAGTATTTTAAGTCAATATTTTCTGGGAAGTGATGGGTATACAATATAGTTTCCTCTCAGCAATGCTATTCCTAAGAGTTCCCAGGAGCCTTTCACCTGAATTAGCTTAAAAGTGGTGATTTAAATTCATAAACAGATAGTGTACAGTAAGCCTATTGTAAAAGGAAGTTATGACATACCAATTAATTAAATCTCCACTATCACAGCTTTGCCCTGACAAATACATTGTAAAACATTGACATGTGGGGCAAATGAGAAATTTATTCATATTATTCCTTAAATCTGCATATTTTAGCTTTATCTCTGCATTAAATGACATTCCAAAAGAACACGACTGACTTTCAATCTCAGTTGATAAATGTTTTCTACCTCCTTTTGGAAAGACTGCAGTGTCAGAATATGTTACCTAAAAACTGTAGGCGTTGCAGGCATTGAAAACAATTGGCAGATTTCCAGATTATTTCTTTTAAGAGAGTATTGAAACAGGTAAAAGTACATGTTGAAACAGTTTTTATGTATTTTCTAGAATTGCATCTGAACTCCTTTACTATGCCGAAGAACATAGTACACAGGAGCTTAACATTTGTTTGATAGTAAATGTAATATCAATAGCTAGATATTGTACATGATTGTTAGCCAATAATGTCACTATTTATTTGTGTATGTATGTATTTAAGCTTGTCTAGTTTAATGGTATGAAACTGAGAGTGTGTTTTATTTCCGAAATGTGCCTGTATTGTGTAATTTGAAGAAAACAAATCTATGAATAAGTAGATTTAATGTATTTCTACAGGTCCTCATGTATCCTTACCTTGAGAGTCTTTCCAAATGACCTATGGGGCATTTACAAAACCCACAGACAACAAAATACTGTTAAATAGCATTGCCAACATAATGGAGCATATGTCATTATCTGTGTAAAGTAGGGCTAAATCTCCTTAATGAACTACAACGTAATATTTCAAACAAGTAATTAAGTGTTGATGTTTGCTGTTGGACACCAAAGCCAGATACTTTGCTAAACTATGGCTAATAATACATGTCTGTACATATAAAATATGACAATAACTAGCTGTTTATGCACCATTTGATTTTGGTTATGACCATTTGTCTTTGCAATGTTTTGGCTGTACATTTAAGGAAATGTGTTGCTAAGCAGAAATAGAGGAACCAGTTGAGTAATGCATCTTACTTAATTTGTGGTAATATATGGGAGGGAATATGTTAGGGTCACTGCATATGAAATCAATCTGCAAAATACCTATTTTATTTTGATGAAATTGTGTACATATTTATTTGTGCATTTGTTGCCATTCATTAAAGTTCTACTTAGGAGACTATGGACATTGATGACTGTAGGGTATGGAGGTATATGTTCCAAATGACCTCTAAATTACATAATTGAATAAATCACTTTCTCAATTAATTAAATAGTGTTTACCTAACAAACCTGATGGATAATTGCCCTCCAAGACCAGTGTTGAGTACCACTGCTTTGGTCAAATTTAAATCTGCAGCAATTCTCTGCAGATATACTTTAACGTGGGACTAAACTTGATTACAGATAAATCCATTTGAAAATTTAATTTGTTGTGTTATCACTCCATTAACATGATTTACCTGACACTCTGCATTCAACTCATATGGTGTCAACCAGTAGTGGGCACAATGTGAAAATTGCAGGAAAAGTAGATAAGAGCCTAGGCTGCAATATATAAAGAACTGAAAAAATACAAGGTTACACAATTTAATGTGAGGTTACGTCACAAAATCTCACATCTAACATTTCACAGAAAATAATATTATGACAAGATAACGGTTTGGATTACTGGGCTCCTACTGTATATGTGAATATGTGTGTATACTGTTAATACTCACATATTGAGTGAGTCTGAAAAAATAAAAGTGTGGGGGAGCTGGGCCTGGATATGCAATTAATGAAATGATGGGGTTCAATTAATACAATTTAAAGTTATGTTTGCTGTTGCTTTATTATGAGCAATACGTCACTAAGCCATGGCCGATTGGAGACAGTGCATGTAAACCCAGCCAATGATGTACATTATTTGTTAAGATATGACCTCATATGTCTAATGTTACATTAATTAATTCACATTTATAAGATATGAAATGAAAATGATCACACTACAAAAATCACATTGCCTACACATATACAAATATATGTTTTTTCTTTGGTTTCTAAGAGATGCTCCCTGACATAAGACATGCAGTCATATTAAACACACACACACAAGCACTTTATTACACACACTGCATGTTATACTACATCTTAATGGTCAAAACTTAAAGCAAGACTTTTACAGAATCTGACTGAATTTCCTTAAACGTTCATCCCACTTCTGCATTCACACACAACGAGCTCTTAGCGCTCGTGTTGAAAACCTGCAGTAAACTGTAATTTCTGACTTCTCAGTCTCAAAAGTGACCTTCAGAATCTCTTCTCTTGTAGCCATTTCGCAGAGTGACGTTTTCTGTGGTGAGCCAGCCTCAGGACCCGCATCAGGGATCATTGCAGAGTTGCTATGATAGTGGATTGGAAGAATCGGAGACGCCCAGCAGTAAGAGCTCGTCAGGTCCCAGGCTGGGAGCCCTGCCCCTCCCCGAGGACAACTACGAGAGGACTACGCCGGATGGCAGTGTTGGTGAGGCAGAGCATATGGAAAATGGTAGGGGCAAACACAATCAGACACACATGTATTTGCAACACCAGGAAACACTGATACCCAGGACCATAACTGTGCGAAAAGCTCATCAATTGCCAGTGAAGACACCAGCTGAATATGCCACTGAAACATGTTTTTATTATTATTTTTGCATTTCTACCATATTTCTTACAAAACCCCAGATTTATCTGGACCATAGTGCATACACGTGCGCAATCACATATACCAGGATGTGGTTCCTCAAATATTATGATTTAAAGATAAAAATATATATCTTTAGATAGAAATGTGTTGTGGTTCTCAAAATGTAATTAGCTTCACATACATATATAGCTACTATTGTAATTGAAAATGAGATATAATATCTATATTATCTAGGAAAAGGCTTTGGATTTCAAAAAGCTTTCATCCTATCACTGGGTAAATACTTGCAGTTGGAGTCCAGGAATGAGGATATTGCTGTGTGTTTTTTTTATTATATTTAACATCTAAGTTCGGTATCCTGTTATTTATTTGTTTAAAACACAAGGCCATCCTTGGTATTTTTCAGGAATGTGGTCCAGAAATAACCACGTTTATATTAATAAAGTGATATTAAAAAAATGTATCTTTAAAGGCAGCTCAAATTTTAAGTATCAGTATTTATTATTTTTCAATGTATTTTTATTTTAAGGTTTTATTCGGTGATTGGTAGTTGTTTTTTTACAGAAGTGAATGCAGAACAAAACATTAAAGTATTTTATGGTAAGTCTAACTGGTGAAATTGAATAAATATACATTTTGTTTGTTACACTGGCTGCACAATTACAGCAAATCGTATGAAGTGTCACTTATCTTGATTAGTCTAAGGTTCGGTAATAATAGGAAGGAAACAGATAATTGCTTTGTCATATTCTTTTAATTTCTTGGTGGATTCTGTTTCATTTCAAAGCATTAGGCCATACGGGCAGCATGTGGGATCTACACTGAATTAGCTGTGTAGATTGATGTTGATTTATTCCTGAATGACTTTGTGGATCAGGTTGTCAAGAATCACTTGGGGCAATATGTCCTTCAAAAGAATGAGTTTCTTCTTTGGGGAACTGGTAGTTTCATAGATCTTCAAAGCCAGTACCATGATTTTAGAGTGATTTGGGGTCTTTCATTAGCCACTAATGATTGCCCTTGTTTGTAAAAGAAATATTGACCCAAAAAGGTAAATCACTCCCAGTGGTAAAGGAATTGGCATGGCATTTGTTACATAAGGAGTCAGGATTGTATTTATCAGCACTTGCTGGCACTTGTTTTCTACCCGTGCATTTAACTATACATTGCCTTGGTGTATTGTAATTAAATAGATATGCCCACTAGATACGGGACTACTAACGCCTTTGATTATGGTTTGTAATTGTAAGATTCTATAAAATTGAAAGACAAAATATGTGTAGTTATACAAACATGGAGACATGGGGAAAATAAGGAACTTAAGGGCAGTAGAGTAGTGTGTTGAGTAGAGGGTTGGGCTATAGACGTCTAACTGGAGGGTCCTGGTTTCAAATCCCAGGTGAGACTCTACTTGAGCAAAGTACTTTCCTCAGTTTCCTCCAGTAAAAAACTGACTGTATAAATGGGTTCTCACAAAATAAATGCATGATGAAACATTTTCAGAAAAATACTTTTGTATTTTGTATAAATTTGTATTGGATGGTAGAGAGAACAAAGAGAGACAGCAGAAATATAGTACCTATTCATTTATACAGAAAAAAACACAGATTCCATATTCTTACAAAGAGATTTACTGTAATAACTACAATACATGCAATTCATTTGTACACATATAATATTGTGAGCTATCAGTATGACAGTGACTCTATGCTATTGATATGTATTGTATTTAAATCCCTTGATGAGTAACATTAAATCCTCAAGTAAAATACACTTTCATATATCTTCCAAAATACATTTTATTAAACCTGAGACAAAATGTTCAATCTATTAAAGACCTCCGTCAAGTAATAAGCTGATGAATAACTTTAATAAAATCCATAGCTATGTTGTTTCTGGTTTAATAAAACGTTTTTGGAAAATATATGTAAGTCTGTGGGTACTGCTCTGTTTTAATTTATGTTTGTTTTACCCAGCACCTTATTAGATTTTGGATGTGTGTTTCTTTTCTAACATTTAATTAGTTGTAACAATAGTCATGTAAGTGCTTTGAATAAGAGCATTAATATTTGTCGTTGTTAATACTGTTATGTTATTATAATACACACAGACACACACACACACATACACACACACACACATATATATATATATATATATATATATATATATATATATATATAGTGAGAGAGAGAGATTAATTTATATTACAAATATGTTTATTTGGCTTTTCTGTGAATTAAATCAAATCACGTAAGCTTTCTTTTTCTCTTACACTACTGTACGTCGAACACCTCAGCACAAATAACAACTTCATTAATGAGGACCAAGGCCATTATAAAATTCAAAAATATCCTTTTCCAATAAGGAATTACAGAATAGTCCCTACAGTATGTTCTTTTCTTATCATTTGCATTAAAACCATTGCCTGTTCTTTGATTAGTGCTTATGGTTTTTACTGCACTTTCAAAGGAGTGTTCAAGGTCAGAGAAAAAACAGCATGGATGACTGATATGCAGTATGTTCAAAATTCATATGAGAATGACTGCTCAAATGATCTTAACCAAAATAGACATGCATTATTTTCTCTATTTCTCTGACACTCAGAGGTTGCAAAGATTTTGTAATTAAAAGAAGATGGGCACAACAAATTATATTGACACACACATTAAAAATCCAGTTGCTAATAAGTTTGTGGACAATTACTATCTTCATCAAAAAAAAAAGGAACAATACATAAATTATGTGATACAATGAAACAAATCATTACATATCATTTATGTTTTACATGGATGACACTACATTATGAACACATTAATAGAGGATTTGTCTTTATTTATTTTATTCACCAATACGTGACTTCAACTATGTGAGATTGTATTGCTAGTAATGATTTCCCTTAACCCTTTAATGAGGGTTATTAATAGCAAGCACTTACAGATGAATGCTGAGTTTAATTTGAATCTGTGTTTTTTTAGTATATTGGATAGATTGATACCTAAGGGGAAGTAAATTATATATTTTGTGCAATTTATTTTGTTTGTTTGTATAGTGCATTGAGATTAGTTCATATTAAAATGTCTTAGTTTAAATTGTAATCTGAACAAAATGTTTTAACAAAATGTTATTATTTAGATTGTTGCTTATGATCAAAAAGTATAAAACAGTCTAAACACCTTTTCAAAACTACAGCCAACACAGTGCTATACAGGTCTGGAAAAAATTGAGACCACTGCACAATTATCAGTTTCTCTGGTTTTATTTATTTATAGGTATGTGTTTGGGTAAAATTAACATTTTTGTTTTATTCTATAAACTATGACAACATTTCTCCCAAATTCCAAATAAAAATATGAATGGAATGGAATGGCTGCCGTACATGTAGAGATGCTGATTTAAGAAAAATGTGCAGTGGTCTCTTACTTTTTTCCAGAGCTAGAGTGGACAAAACAATGGAAATACCAATGTAAAGTCATTCTTCCACGATTGACTCATGCCTGGTTGATGTAGGTGGATAATCCTGTCTCAGGCGTCGTTCCAGAATATCCCATAAATGATTGATTGGGTTAATCTTATCAAACCATTGGGCGACCACACCTCTGTGGATTGGGGCATTGTAATCCTGGAAGACACTCCTCCAGGAAAGAAATTCTTGAACATGGGGTGAAGATGATCAGTACCATTAAGTAGTGATTAGCATTCACCTTGCCTTCTAAGGGAATTAATGCAAGGAAAATGCTCCCCACAATATTATAGAACCACCAGAACCCTGCACAGTTGAAACAAAGCACTCGGGTCTGTACAGTTCCTTCAATGGTGTCACACGCCCACTCAGGTCCATTTGTGGAGAACATGTTGGAGGATGATTCATCTGACTAAATGACATTTGTCCGCTGCTTGGTAGTCCATTGCCTGTAATCCAATGTGCATCGCCAGGTGTGATGGGCAGTTTGTGCATTACAAACCCAATGATGGTATCCCGCTGTGTGGAGTTCTTGGCAGATTGTTTTTGATTAAACTGTCTGCTTATGCTCCAGGTTGAAATTTGCAGTCATGCACGAATATCACGATCCTGGAGTACAGGCTACGCCCACCATTGTCTTTCCCTCTGAGTTCCATGCCAACATCACTTAAGACATGGTCGCTTGTGAAGCTTCAGCAAGTTGAGCTGTCTTGGTCACTGAAGCTCCTTCAAAAGACACACAAGCAATCACCCCTCTCTCAAAGTCACTGAGCTCTTCTCTGACAGCCATGCTAGCCATGCTTATCGGCAACCAGGCCTGTTTTATACAGACCATAAGCATGCTGGGATGTTATTTTCTTAATGAACACATGAGCCATACCTGTGGGGAACCCCTAGCTTTCAATATACTTGGTGTCCGTCATTTACTCAGGTGTTTCAATATTTCTGTCCATTACCTGTATGTATGTGTGTGTTTGTACAGATCCACACACAGACACACACACACACACACACACCTTTTATTGATGGGACTGAACATTAAATCTGTCAAATGTTTATTAATTGTAATTCAAGTGTTGGTTATATGCATGGATAAGTTTTAATCAAATGTTGTATTGAATATAGATTTGCAGTTCTGAGGATAGAGCCAACATTTGAAAGCAATACTGCCTTAAATATGTACTGTTACAATTGTTGTTTGGGGTTAAATTAACCAATAAACTGTGTAATTTTTGTTTACACCTCACATACTAAAATAAGATTTGTTGGCTTCCTTTTACCAAGGTCTTAAACTGATGAGCACAGTCTGGAGATGATGGTCTGTGTTAAATATGATGACTACACAGATGACATTTTAAATGAATTCCATTGGTTCCTTCATGTAATATCTTTAATGGACTAGGTCCTGCCAAAATGTAATGCATCCTACTGTTTAAAAACGTATTTTGCTTAAAGTAATTTTCATGTTTTCTAGGGAGAATGAAATGTCAGCTGGAATTAAAACTGGTTACCTTTAGAATTCAGGGTATCTGCTTTGGATATGTTCAACAGTGAAGAATTTTAATTGCCAGTTTAATGCTCAACAGAGCAAAAAATGAAAAGGAGAAAAAGTAATTTGTTGATGAATGCTATTTCCTTAGATACATAAGAACAATTCTACTTACCGTAGCTGTTTATTTCTGAAGTTTAAGTAACACTTTACAGTCAGTTTGTGCTCTTGCATATGTGGTTGTATTTCTTAATATTTAATACATGACTATATTTAAAAGTGTGCAGAAAGGAGTTAACAGTTTTGCACATTTCTGCTATTTTCAGAGGTCTGATTATTACAAGTCAATTAAAACTTACCAGATGGGCAAACTGCCATTCATCCAACACATCATTAGCCAGTAGTAATTCTAGCCACTATTTGTGTGAAAGACAAATGCATATCATTTGGAGTATGTCATAATCTTTGTTCATAGTATACTAGGCTATGTCTCTAGTGACTTAAATAGAATGTCAGGATTAAGGTCAGTTAAGTGATAAAGGTTTATCTTAATGAACAGGCCACTGAAGAGCGTTACCTAACCAACACAAATTTGCCAGTGATTTAAAACCCATTTCAGTACTATGTAAGTGCAAATTATTCTCAGCAGAATGAATATCACATTCAAATTATATATTGTTTTAATTTTCCGGTCCTTTCTAGTGGTTTGGAATGGCTTTGTATTTTGTAATGAAGCACAGCGATGATACATGGCTCCCATTTCCTTACATAGACCTAGCATTACCATAGAAGTTACAGTCCTTGATATGTTACAATACCTCTTTGACATCTACCGAAATTAAGGGGGATTGTTTTGTCACATTCTCTAAAAATGGTCTTTCGAGGTTCTGTTGAGGTACAAAACGGAAACTTATTTTGTAGTCTCGTCTTACTTGCATTCTTTATTCTTGAACTGCAGTGCTTTCCAAACTCGCTGCCCACTTATTCCCTTAGGTTACTCTAATACACTTGGGAAACTCAGACCTATATTTATCTCTTTTGTTCTGTGATTCATAAGGGAGAAAGACCCTCTGCTTTAGACAGTATTAATCAATATTTGCCAAATCAATGTGCAAACACGGTTCTTGCTTCTCCTTTCTTGAATGAAGCCCTTTTCTTCGTACATCAGGTGTTCATCCAGCCAGTTAGGTGATCAAAAGCATTATCTGGTTCGGGTCAAGGTCAGCATTTACACTTTTGACCTATTGATAGCTTGAGGCTCAATCATTTGTCCAGCTTACTAGCTTAAAGAAGTGGTCTAAAACATGTATTAATGGGTACACCTGACATCTCTGTGACACAATGAACAATGCGAATGTCGGTTATTATGGTTTTTGTGGCATTAATCTTTATTTATTTGTAGTGTTTTTTGTGTTTTTGTCAATGTCCACCTTGTCATCAAACGATCATTAATGAAGCAATGTCTGCTTTGAGGGAAGAACAAGTTTAGTCCCAATAGCAGAGGCATTGATTGAAGTTATACATCCCATAAATTATTCAGCTTTAGTTCCAGAGGTAGGAGGCCTAACACTTTGAAAAGCACACATTTTATTTGTTTATTCAAAACAAAATCAAAGTCTGGGTGACATTTTCTTTGCTGTATCACCCTTGATCGTTGTGTGCTCCGTATTTATTTAATATATAGTTATCACTACTAATATAAAAGAAACATTGTGCCTTGATATGAAATTGTGACCTATTTGTGTCAATTAATCACCTGTGCTTTTGCAATAATTGTATTCATATTTTAAGTGTATTGTAGTTTAGCTTTTTAGATAGTGAGATGCTTTTGTTTTATTTCAGTAGGGCAAAGATTGACAAAATATATGGCAAAAAACTTTTATATACCCCAAAGCATCTTTTGTATTAGTTTTATTTTTTATAACAGCACAGATACATATATATTGAATACATTTTATATTAACATTATCTTCGATCTCAGAAGGGTAGAGGAATAGATGCACTGGGATGTTTATCCTAACACACATTACTTATGTATTTATTTCTGTGCCAAGGTTTAAACCCATCGCACATTATATACACAGTATTTCAAGATTAACAGTAACAATAGCAACAAAAACGAGTGTATATAAATATTATAATTATTTTATTTGTATTTTTTAATGTAATGTAGAATGGTATGCTGTGGTAACAATGGGAGGCAGAGGATTTGCATGCTTATGATATACAAAGCCATCTTTGATCAGGGAGTTTATATCATAATATATGTATTTATAATCAAATAATATATAGGAGGTGGTATGCATCTGTGCCACATAATATTTCAAATTGTCAGGGTATTTCATTTTTTTTTTTTTTTCATAGATGTAGATGTTATTCAGACCTATTAATAGTACTTGAAAATTTAAAACATAGTTAATTAAACAACTGAGATCTAAAGGCCAGATGGTAATGTAAGCTAGTTTAATTAAATACATTCATATTTGAAGTGTTCAGTAGTTACTGCACATTCTTTAGCCTTGCAAATTCTGAAAGACCCTGTATCCACCACTTGACAAATACACTGGTAGATGAGGCATATTGTTACTTAGATTAATATGTTTATAGTAATGGTGAGATAATGCTACTATGAGGAAAGCTATACGTTAATTAATTTTAAAATAGCCCCCCACCCCCCCCCCAGTTACTGAAGAGTGTTCTGAGGCACTTATGTTCATAGTTTTGTAGTAATCTAAGTTATCGTTTATTTTTCCTTAGTGTGAAAAATAGCTTTTAATTAATTAAAGAATAAACACTTTTGTTAAGTGATTTATTAATGAATGAATGCAGTTTAGGGATCAATTAATACTACTGGAGAGACTACCAGAATACTTGATGGCAAAGTTTACATTTTTGATTATTTTACAAAATGGCATTTTGTTTTCATATTTGGAGAATGTCGAGTGAAGTAAATATAGAGTCATGTAAAGTGTTTTATCTGCATGGAAACTACATATTCAAAGATGTTATTAGCAAAACAGCATTCAATCTTGGATTCTGAATATGTATGGCTTATACAAATATGAAACCGCACCTTTCCCTCCATGTGCATGACATTTTGAGACAAGCAGGTTTTCCAAGGCAAAAATAACTTTCACCATGGAAACTAAATGATGACCAGAGTTCTGTGCTTTGGATTGAACAAAATGCCTAGAGAGAAAATAGTACACAAATTAAATCTAACTTGTCTTTGTCTTCTCAGCCACAGTGTGTTTTCCAGAAAAATGTGATTGATGAATGCGTTGTATGTTTAAATTCCAGTACAGATGGGTACTCATATCTTTCTAAAGTCACTCACTGTTTACCCCTTTTGTAAAGTATACGTGTAGTCAAACATTAATTTCTTAAACTGTATATGTGTACTGTATACAATAATTTTAAACCATGTGATATATATATATATATATATATATATATATATATATATATATATATAGTGTGTGTGTGTGTGTGTGTGTGTGTGAGAGAGAGAGAGAGAGGTTGAAAAAATGACAATTTTAAAGCTATAATAAAATACCTGAATATACAGTAAAATATACTGTGGATACATGTGTAATGTATAAATCATATTTAGTGGGTTCAGCTGTGTTTTTGTATCAATGTATATTTTGGATTTATTTTTACTTTATTTAATCAAACAATTACTGAAAGGTTTAATATAGAAGAAAATGCTTTCAGAGGTTATAACCGAATGGTTCAATTTGCATATTCATGTATGAATATATTCATTCCAGGGATTAGGGAAATGTTTTTTTTATGATTTAAGCTGTTGAAAACCCAGATCAGACCTGGATACATTTATTAATTTCTTCATAACTTTACTATATGCTGGCCATCATTGTGCAAGATATTAATTTACAAATAAAATATACTTGCTTATTTACTATTTCATTACTTAATATTTGCCTTAAGAAAGTGTATCTATTAGGAAAACAAAACATTTATGTAGACACTGTATTATTATGCTTTATGTTCTCTGGAACAATAATTGTGTGTATTGTTCTAGGTTTAATCAACAAAACAGTGTTGCAGGGAACAATATCATCAGAATTATATTTATACAAATATAACTTAGTGGTAGTTTCTGTAAAATATGCAGTTTGACACTTTATAGTAACTCCCATCATTCTATAATAATTACAGAAATGTACAACTCTGCTGCTAGTAAATTAATGTAAAATTTCCAGATATTGTTTACTGTGTGTGTGTATTTACTTTGTTCTGTGTACTGGATAAGAGCATTAATTCTGTTCAGCATGTTGTATTTAATATTTAGTCTGGGTTAAACCATATATCTTATTATTGGGTGTTTCACACTGCACTGCAGTTCTACTTGGTACACTCATACACGTCACCTCTCTAATCTTATACAACCTTCTGTTTTGCAAGAACTAAAAACAAGTAATGTTAACTTGCATGTTTTTGTTTCTTCTTTCATTTTTTAAAAGAAGGCAAGTAATGTATTTATCTTAAAACAAGGTGGGGGTAATTAATCAAGATCTGCCAGTGGGGCACAAAGTCTTCATATTTAGCCACTGACATAATTTTAATGAGTAACAGCATACTCAGAGTAATTAGCATGCACTGTCTTCCAGTTCTCTGATTTGCTGTCAGTGCACACTGCCTTGAGGGTGTGCAGGTAAATATATATAAGAGGTAGGGTAATTTTAAGAGTATCTTTTGTAGTGTCCTTATCTTTTGGATCTGCTGTCAGTATAGGTGTTAATAATGTAAACTTTTAATGTTAAGCATGTCATTTTGAGTTGTGCTTAATTATTTACATGTTAAAGGTGTGCAAGAAACTAACTGCTACTAAGTGGCTCTTCTATAGTTTATGTCTTGCATTTGTCATGTGGAATTACTGGCAGACAGGGAGCTTCACCTCCCGATCTCTGTCATCCTCTTGGTTAGATAAATACACTGCTAATCTCTTGATTTTGCCACTATACATGTTTAAGAACACTTAAACATCAATATAATTTATATTTAAGTCAGATTCGGCGTGCAGTCGATCTGTGAAACTCCCACCTGACTGCAACCTGGTTTTGATTAGCCTGGGGGCTTTAGAGACTTGGCCAATCTCTATTTTTTCTTTAAGGCAAGGACCTCTTCACATTTTGTCCTTTTAGACATAATAATTACTGCATGATCAAGTAAGCAGAGGCTGTAATGTCACAACTTCACAAATGCTGCTGTTATGCAGCCCTGCTAAGGGAATGTAACTCATAAGAATGTTTCTCTTGATTTTTATTTTTTTTGGCTGCAGATGAATATCTACTGTAGTAGTAGTAATAATAATAGTAGTAGTGGTAATAATAATAGTAGTAGTAATGGTTAAGTAAAAGTAGAACACATTCCTATCCCTATTTTAGTGTAATAATAGGCTTGTGTCAGTTTTGCTTAATGACTGGGATCCCTATATTCCCATATTAAATCTCATCTCAAACGGATTAAACTGCTTCATGCCTAAGACCCACCCGGCTGTAAAACACGTACAGGCAGGCAAGATCTGAGATGTGGCAACATAATTAGTTTGTTTGATTATTTCATCTTATCAGCAGACATTAGGCCTTTTTAATAAATTGACCACCAACACAATTTATCAGAGCTCTGCAGATACTGTGTGATGAAGATGATGATGATGATGAATATAATAATTATTGCTGTCATTTTGCAGACACCTTTCTCCAAGGCTTATTACATGTATTAACATACACTAACATGTATATACTGTATCTCTCTCTCTCTCTCTCTCTCTCTCTCTCTCTCTCTCTATATATATATATATATATATATATATATATATATATATATGTATATTACATGTTCTTATACATATGCTATTAATATGTAATACATATTATACATAATAATAATAATAATATGTATATATATATATATATATATATATATATATATACATATATATTTTTTTAATTTAACAAAATGGCTAAAATATATATTTTTTATCTAATTTCCAAATACTAATAGTAACTGACACAAAAGTCAAGACTGAGATGAGCACATATAAATATCAGATGAAGGTCAGGATGGATCAGCTTGTACTAATTAAAGCACAATCAACAATAATCATAATTATTTTTATATCATTATACTGTGAGAAAAGTAGTTAATCTTTGAAACTCTAGATTTGCCTGCAGGTTATTTGAAATATATTACCCCTGGTCTAGTTTATTATATAGGATGCCATTAACTTTTTGTTTAATTATTTGTCATACTCTTTTCATTCCAGCCTCTTAAAATACATTTAATTGTTCTACTACTACTACTACTACTACTACTACTACTACTAATAATAATAATAATAATAATAATAATAATAATAACTAAATGGTCAATATTTTTGTGTTCTTGTATACAGAAAGCTTGCAAATGACAAAATGCACATTACATGTAGAAAGTTATTTAACAAAACAATTCTAGTGAAGAAGTTCTCACCCAGGATATTGTAATGAAAAGAAAAGAATTGCATACAACAATTTCAACATAAGATATTGAGCAATCTGTGTGTTTGTTGTGTAACTGCTTTGCTCTGTGTGTAAACGTGGAAACTGTTTTCTGTGTGTTCTGGAGGAGGTGATTCAGTGCTGTTCTTTAGGCCAGTTCTGCAGATGGGTGCCATTCACCCATTTCATCTGTCACATGTTTCCTTGGGCTTCCACATCGTGAAAAAGAGGGGTTCAGAAGTAAATCATCTGCTCCAGGAGTGCTCAGGGTGAAGGAAATGTGATTGATCACAGTTCTGATAAGTCAGGCAGTTATTAAAATTACCTTGAAGTGTCATAATGATTGCTGACTTTTCAGGGGAGGATATCTTTAAAGACGTGCTTTCACCTGTATAAATTCTGCATCCAGACAAAAAAAACAAAAACAAATCTCTTGATATTTATGATGTGTGTCAAGCATCATCTTGTAAAGAACCAAGAAAAACAATGAGCGAGTTCAGCAGGATCAGAAATGTTCTTTGCTTTCAAAGATAAAGTTTTTTTGTTTTCAATTAACACAACTGAATTATACTATAATGGTATGAAGTGATAACAACATTCAATCTAGAAGCTGTGTCAAGTCATTCCACAAAAAGCATTTAAGACATGAGAGAAACATAAGCTGGAAAAGTCACTCAAATCATGTGAAGTGAAAGTGGTGACTGGAAAATGCACACTAGCTGATTTACTGTATCTAAACAGCAATGCATCACAAGACTGTAATAGGCCACTGCACAAAATGTGCTTTTAGAACCCAGCGTTCCAGCAGGTGCCCTTGATCATAATCAGAAAACCTCCTTTCTTATTGATGTCTAAAAGTGCTTCAATTATACATACTTTCAGTTCATTCATCAGACATAATTGTATCTTGTTCCTTGCTGAGAATTGCCAGTTAAAAATGATGACCCATGAATGTAATTATTTTCTAAGAAGGGGTACAGTAGAATTTCATAGGAAAGTAACAATTTGATCTAATTGCATTGGCATGATGTATGCACCAGATTTTCCACTGAATTAAGAGAAGGGTTGTGTAAACTCTGAACTACCACTCCATTTGTTTCTTTGGAAAGACAATCACATTTGTTACTCCCCCTATCAGCTGGAATCTTTTGGTTTGTTCTAGGTTGAATCCACTTTAAACAAAAAAAAAACGTGTATTTATTCATTTATTCAATTTCTTTAGTGCCACTCGCCGCCAAGCATCAGAGGACTGTCTATTCAAATCTTTACCACTATTTCCCTTAAAAGTTGCCCACAGCTGATTTATATATAGAGAAAGAAAGACAATGCAATAATGAATCAATGCTTTGAATATTGAAAATGTCCACACTTTGATAACAAACTACATGAAATTAGAATAAACATTAAATCCATGAGTGTGTTATGTTACATGGTTGTACGGTAGATAACCTGCATGCATGTATGATACCACAGAAGTTAAGCAGTGCTTTATCCATTGGAAGAAACGCAGCTAATGTTTCTATTAACGATTTGCAGTGCAAACATTTTTTATTTAATTAGGCCCCTGGAATTTAAATTACCTTGTACTTATGAGGTAAATAATTGGTCCAATTAAGTCATTAAGTATTCCACTGGAATGAAAAAACAAAAGTTCCTGTAGCACCCAGCACCAGAGTTTGAGACCCATGATGTAAACTATACTCATCATCATGTCGTGATTTTATCAATAGCTAACCAGAAGAGCATTTGCTTATGAAAAGGCTGTCGTAGTAGTGCATACAATGATTTACAAAAGCAAAAGATTTTAAAGTAGACACAATAATACATAAATTAAAAACAAATTTAAATAGAACATTATTCCTTGATTGGGATAACACTCAGAAACAAAATGACTGCTATGTTTAATCTTAATGGGTTATTTTAAATTGAGGAATTATTCACTATTTAAAATAACATTTTTCAATTAAAAGTGTAGTCTATGCTGATAGTGGCACTCTCTGGCAAAGGAAAGCGAAGAAGAATTTCATATTTTTTTACCATGCCAAAAATCATTTGACTGTGACTAAATTGTTCCCTGAAGGTAAACTCTCTTTAAAGCTTACAGAATGAGTTTATGGCATACTGGTTTGATGTGTGTCAATGCTGGCTTTGTATGTTGTGCAAAGAAACCATCTTTATAGAGGAAAAGGTCATATGGTCCGAGCATATGTTCCTGTCTTATCCATTGTGGAATCTAGAATCATGTGCTGTACCCTCGGAATGTGAATCCAATCAGAGGCAAATGCAATGTTGGCTTGAGAATGTGTAACAAATATAGTTATTTTTCAACAAGTTTAAGATATAATCCGGGAAAGTAATCGTGTTAAGTGGCTGTTTATTTGAAAAACAGAAAGCAAAAAAGCAAGCTAATGATGTTAATTACAATTGTGAATGGGAAGCCAATGGCAGTGGCTCAAAATCCAAGCTAAGAGTTATAGGTTGCAACTATAATGCCATAATTTTTGTCGTCTGTTTTAAGAGTATTTTTCATATTTACATTGATTGTCCTAGTGTCCATTTTATTTAGTTATATGCTCTAGTATGCATAGTGTCTTAGAATTGTCAGCATTCATTCATTAATTATGTTTAATGTGAAACAAAAAAGTAGGGAGTTCAAGTATTGGAACAGTGAGACAGAACAGCTGTTTTAATTGTGTATCAAACAATTAAATACCCAGTATAGGACATTAAGTCAGACTTGTCCTTTGTTCCTCCGTAGGTCAATGTAAATGGTGAAAAGTGGGGAGGTTTACTACAGTAAATGGGCTTGAAAGTCTGCTGTGATGCAACTGTAAAAATGATCAAAGCACGTTAGCTCAGCAGGACTTTGGTTTAAGACAAGGGCTCAGTAGGTGCCCTTTTGTAGAGTAAATTGAGCCCCCGTAGTGTGCTGAAGTTTCCTGGCCCCAGGGTACGCTGATGGTACTAAGCTGTACATTGCATTCCTTTTCCTGCCAGTCCCTCAACCAGTTTGTTCAGGCAGATTTTGGACAGCAGCTCAAACTTTGTTGCTTGGGATTATCATCTTCAGAACCCAAAAGAGTTCTGTGATACCTTGAGCTTAAAGCACTGCAGACTGTGGTTATGGTAGTACAGTAGGTACTTGTGTGAGCCATTAGTCTCTTCAAAGGGTCGCTTTAAATATTTAGTTCATCTAAGTTACTTCATTGCGAATAAAAGTTCCAAGATTCAAAAAATAGAGTAGATTAAAGTAAAAAGGCAGAGCTATCTAATACTGTAAAGTAATATGTGATGGCAGAGGTTGTTCAGGGTTTTCCCCATCCTGTCAGCTCATTGGCCTAAAATCATTAAGAGCAGTGGACCTAAAACTAATCCCTGTGGTACTCTACTAATTACCCAGGAAGAAGTCACGCCTCTTTTCAAAACTCTTTCAGTTCTTTGTTTTCAGTGATCCACATATATACATTTCTACAGTTTCAGTTTTGATTCATCCTGCATATAAAAAAATCCTATATACGTTCTGGAAATCTAAATATATAATCTCATATATTGTTAGTTGTGATGAAAAGACTTCTTTACACTGCGGACTGAAGTGAATTTTAGTTTTTATGTATGTTTGAAAATAACTGGAGACAGAGAAAAAGGTAAAGATTTAGAAATTGTCAGTTTGTATTATATGTATGTGTGTATGTATGTTTTTGGGGGGGGTTTTACAGGTAAAAGCAGTGTTTGCCTGAACTTTAGATTTGTCCGCTGCAGGCGATATTGTTGAAAATGCAAGGCAACACTTTAACAAATACAAATGTCATGTAAAGGAAGATAAACTTTAACCTCTGGCATTGTTACAGCCTTTTCAAGCCTTGTGACTGTATTGTCATGTTGGGTGAAATAAAACAAAAATCCTAAACAGCTGTGACTGGGATTTGCTCTAAGGTAAATTATTTTGTTATACAACTGAATATTAGAGTATGAAAAATGAGAGAGGAATTCATGTTTTCTCATATTCTGGTGTTTGCTTTAATAACACATTTGTTGAGGCAACAGGCATTAACATCACTGCCATCGGACTTCTGTGGTAGTTAAACATGGAGGATTGAAGCGACTTCTGGATCTGGGTGAATAACATTTCTGATGTAACTATAGTCAAACTAATGAGATTCAGAATGACTCACTAATTATTGGCATCAAGCCTAATGTAAGGCAACCAAGACTAAAACCCTATTATTGGACATCATGATGCCAGGGTTTATTAGCTGTTCTAATAGTCCAGAAGATACTGTGTTAAATATTCAGAAAGTAAAACACTAAATCAATTGTTTTGTTCTAAGGAGTACAGTGCATTGTTTTGTAGTTTCATAAAGCATAATGTTTTGGGACACTGAGGAACAGACTGGCTACAGACTAAGGACTTGACCAAATCAAAACTCCTTATTGCTGATAGAACTGATAGAAATCAAACTTAATACTCTCATAGAAATATATTAAAAATGAAAGTAAATCAATCTGCAACTTATTTTTATTTCTTATGTTTGTCTTTTCTATATATCTCCTGCCTAAACATAAAATAAAATAAATATATAACCATATACATCTATATGTATATATATAAAGATCTAATAAGCAATTAACAATTTTAAATGTGCCGAAAACGCAAAATCATGAAAAATTAACGCATGTTTTATTTCTTACCCGTGCTTCTTTTAGGAATGTCAGAATCACATGGTGCAGTACAGAATCAGTTACAAAGTGAAGCCATATTTAAAGTAGGTGATGAATTGTTTGATGACCTGAGGACTAATGTGAAAAGCCACTTCATTGCCCCCCAAAATCTGACAGCTTCTCTCAGCTTCACTTTGCTGTGATTTTTATTCAATTCCCCACTGGCAGTGGTGCAGTATAAATCTGTCCTTATATCAAGATGTATTGCTTGACTGTCAGCAGCATTGGGGAGAAGAATGAGGAAATGCATCATATTTCTAAGACATCAATACTTACTACATGTATTTTTTTTTCTGTTATAAAAATAGATTAAAGCACCTTTTGCTGTTAGTGAATTAGTTTGTGGTTTTGTGCATCCAAGGCCACTGGATAAAGTTGAGACTGAGAAGAAAAAAACAATTACTACAGAAAAAATGACAACCAGAATCATATACCTATATTAAACATAACAACATAATAATTTATTTATATTTCCTTTTTGATTAACATAGATTTTATATATATATATATATATATATATATATATATATATATATATATATATATAATATTGTAGTGTTCACAAAACCTGGCATTACAATTGGTAGTCATTGGCTTAGGACACAGTTCATGCAGAGAAACCCCTTCAATTGTGATGATATCAAGATGTTTATCATAATTCATAACTAATTCAATAAAGCATTTAAATATTTTCTCCCTGCCTGGCCAATGCATATTTAGTTTTGAATGGATATGGTGAGCCAAAAGCACATTTTATGATTTTATGTGGTGCACAGTTTATTTTCAGTTAGCCTACTGGAAGCGTTACATAGGCAGGGAGATGTGTTGGTGTAAAAGTCAAGTCTGTATGCATCTATTTATATATTATTCAAATGTAATTTGTTTAATGAAGTAATCTTGTAGTGAAACCACTAGAGGATTTTGACAATATTGAAGACTAAAAAAAAGGAGCCATGAGTACATTAGCAGGTTGTCTCTTTTTATTTGAATAGTGCGAGAAATGGACTGCTCCCATGACATTGCTGTGCGAAACAGGAGCTGTTTTCGCACTGCAGTCTTTACTGTTTTAATACTATGAGCAGTGAGAGAAATATTTGAGTTACAAGTGGTAAAACGTCTACATATGATTTGAAGTTTGAATTTTAATGCAGCCCTTGTATTATTGTGGAAGTTTCTACCAAAAAAAGTTCATACAAGAGTACATAACACTGGTAAATCTTTCAGTATTGAACATTTGACAATGAATATCTTACAGAAACTCATACCAAATCAGAATCAAATAAACATTATACGTATGTGTGTGCGTTCGCATATATGAATTTCTGGTGCTGATAAGAAAGGTTACATTCAAAATAAACCTTTGCCATTACCACCTCCATTTGTATCCCTCCTGTTTTCTCTGAGCTGCATCTTTGTATATCTGGTCATTTTTCATATTTTTCCACCTTTCCAGTCAGTATACAGGCACCACAGCTACGACTTTAGCTACTTAGCAAAGCATCGTTGACCCATTTAAGCTAAATATTGAGTAGCATCACATGATCCATTATCAGCCATTCCCTTGTGGCACAAAACGTTCCCCCCTTTTAACATCTTTACCCTCATGAGTTAAAACCATGGCTAACATAAGAGGAGAATGGGCACCTAAATATTGCAGAAAACTCACAAATGTCTTTCTATATTATAGAAAACTGTTTTTATACGTGCTTTCAGCAACAAGACAATGTCCTTTTTGTTTCTTACATTTTGTTATAAACATGTGATTAAGTCAAATTAATGGTTTTCCTTTTCTAAATTCAACAAAATAAATCAAATTGCACATTACTTAACTGTTGTAATGTTGTTTAGGTGTCTAATTATATGTATCACTCTAAATATGTATATAGCATTTTATAAAAGGTGCACTGCAAATATCCAAATATGTTAAACTACCTATCTTCAACGTATGATATTCTATAATTTTCCTACCTCTAGTTTTCTGGGTTTGTCTAGGAAAGAAGAAATTTTGAAAGGCATATGGAAGCTTCCAAACCTGCTTCATAGAAATTCTACAAAACAAAACTACCTACTGCCAGGTACAGCGTTGGCAAACATCCAGAAGATGCATATATTACAACAGAAACCATGAGAAAACAACACTTTTAAATACCACACTGACCTTCAACACTACAAACTGCTGCAATGCCTATGTATGTTAACGCTGAAGGAGAAATAACCTGAATGCAAAGAAAACAAATAATGCCATGGCTATGTCATATATGTGCAAGAATGATCATGAAGAGACCAAAGATTATACAATGGTGAAACTATACAGTATCAATCCAATGAAAGAGCAAAAATAGAAAATATTCAGTGGAAGGTGATATAAAGAAAACATTAGGCATCAAGCATCATTTTAAATTTGATTTTTATTTTATGTGGAAGAGGATTAATAACCTATACAAATAAACACCTGTGTCAAGGATAATAAGATGTATGGAAAAAAAGAAATCTTTAAACAACACAGGAACCTGGGGGATTAAGGACTGTAGAAGGAGAACTTTCCTTCCGTCAGAGATTCTTATTTTTTTTCACAATGCCGAAGAAATTACCCAAATAACCCTTTGAAAGAGAAAATTGGAACATTTAAAACTTAAAACCCTTCAATGAAGTTAATGAAATATTGTATAACAGATAAAAAACAGCTTTGCTATTACCTTAATAAAGGTCTTCGAGATAGTGCTGTTGTGTTGCTGTCACAACTGACAAAGACATGAAAGGACCTGAAGAAAACTTGGAGAGATTGGATGGATTTTTCTTTTTTTATAAACCTTTTTGTTCTTGTTGAATAAATCATTTCCAGAATGTGAATACAATAGAAGCTATCTTTGTTTTGTTTTTTTCTCCCCTATCTATTGTAACCGAGTTTATTGTTTTGTCGCTGTGCATGCAGAGTTATTTGGGTCTGATCTTCCTGGTCTGGCCAAGAGAATGACATAATAACAAAAAGATCAGTCTAAATCTAACCGGAGCAGAGATGAAATGACAAACAGAGCATCATAATCCTGACGATGGAACTGCAAATCCACTTACAGCACCAGTTAATCTCACAAAAACAGTGGAATTGAATTCTACAATCAAACTTCAAGCAAATCTAATATAAGAGGAAGACAATGAAACATCTGTGTTTAATATAAAGGTTAGTTGTTGAGGATGTAGATTTGCCTACATATGTGACTGATGTTTGTCATCTTTGTCCTGTTTAAGAAACATTCAATTTCTAGAAAGCCAATCCATACAGGAAATAGTTGAACACATGCTGATATGGGCTTTGTTTTCGCGTGACACAACACGTAAATTACTTCACAATTACAGACTTTTGAATATGCATTATTTCCTGACTAAATAAGTCGTTTATAAATGAGCAATAAAATTGTGGAGTCTTATGTAAACACCAGTTGGAATGAGTAATGCGTAGCTTGCAGCCAGGTGGAATAGATGCTTCATGGTCTTTTCCTTGAGTGCTGAAGCATCACCAACTTAATTTATTTAAAGACTATAAAAAAATAAAAACCCCTTTTCAATGTAATCTACTAACAAGAATTGACATCTCATTAAGAATGTAAATGCTATCTGATGTCCTAGTGGTTGGCAACAAGCCAAGCAGGACAAACATGTGAAGAATTTTTCAGTCAGTAATATCAAAGGTGGTTCCTTAAACATAAAGCACAAATCATTTTAATGTATAGGCCAGTGATTAATTATGTATTATTCAGAATCATATGGACTGGCTTTAATTAAAAATATGTATATTTAGAAGCTTTAGAAACAGACTGATTTATGTGTATTACTGTACGGTATAGATACGACTACAGTTTTGCTTTCCATTATATATTTTCCCCTTGCCCATATTGCTATACATAAGCATCCCAAAATGATCAAATTACTTTCCCAAATATGTATACTTAAGAATTAAACATGTGCTTTACAGTGAATTTCATACATTTAAGTGTAGTGCATTCAAGAGTACCAAGCTGATACATAAACATAAAAAGACCTCTAGTTTAAAACATCACTTTATTGTTACCTTCTTTTGTTAACACCTCCTGTGGTTTCCCTTTCCTACTTCGAGACGTATCTGATGAGTGATCATTTAAATAATGTGCTAGTATAATCAGTGGGTGGTCAAACATGGATCATGTTTCTTGAGTTTGAGAGACAAATCGTTTTTGACTGGTTCATTAACAGTACAGCAAAGAAATGCATTTTCTCGCCACATTGTTTTAGATTGAGAGAAATAAAATAATCATTAATTATACTTAATAATGATAATAATAGTAATAATACCAAAGTAGTTAACTGCATCCTTAATGTTAGTTTGTAGAATTATGTTGTAAGTCACCCTGGATAAGGGCGTCTGGCAATAAATAAATAATAATAATAATAATAATTATGTACGGTGGAAATTAAAGGGTTTTTTTCTGTACAAAGAAAGAAGAGATTGAGATAAGTTTCTCACCATTCACCAGAAAACTATTTCAGAAGAAAACAACACCACATATATTATTATAGTCCCATAACTATGGGAGCTCTTAAAACCAGTGAACATGGAGTATGCCAGGGAAACAGTTGTTTTTTAGTTTAGTTTTTTTCTCTCTTCACCTTGGAAAGATTTACAGGACTTAACATTGTCCTTTATGAAAATAAAACATTTCAATAACATCTGCTTTCAGGAGTAGCTTTAATATTAATCAAAAATGTTAGGATAATCTCCTTTCTGACCAGATGTTTTAGGTGAGAAATTACATTTTCCTGCTGCTTTTTTATTGCTATTGTTGATATTATTTTGTTCTTACAAGTATTAGAGTGGATTACTATTTTGATCCTATGTACAGGACAAAGACCTTATCCTTACACATTGTAAAACATGTTTGTTAATCCTGCTTTAATACTGAGAGTTGACAGACATATTAAATTGTAAATGTAATGTGGGTGGGGCGGGGGGAGGAATTTAAATCGATGCATGGGCTTTCACTTCAGCAATAAGGTTAACTAAATGCTTTTGTATGTACATTGGAGAGATGTAGATTACTGTACATAATATGTTGAGTTGTGATAAATTGCATGAAATGCTGCACAAGCCAAAGGCAAAAAGATATCTAGAAGTGTTGGTTTATATATTGTATTCTTAACGTCTAAAAATAAATATACCTACATATTTTTCTTTTTGTATTTATGTGAAAAAAAAAAATATATATATATATTTTGATATGCCAGGTAATTGTAAACTTAGACCATTTTTATATACATAAAGGCATGATTAAACAGAGGTAACTATATGATATTTACATGGTTATTGTGGTATTTCTAAGGGATGTTTCATCATCTGACGTTTAATGTAATATCATGACACTATAATCTCCAGGGAATATGTGCTTACAAGAAAATGTGTACTTTAATGTTTGTTACATTAAAAATACAGATCACAGAAAGTACCACACCCTCCTTTGCTTTTTTCTTTTTCAAGTTACCTGTCTGTAAACCACAATAATCCAGATTATAGTAGGTAATTCTGATGGGTATATTTTGGAACTGACAACTTCAAGAAAACCAATATAAGTGCTGTAGCAACTCCTGGCACTTGTGGATTTAAGGTACTATTGTACAGCATTTTATATGAATTGTAATAAAAGACTGAATCATTTTAATAACCAGATCCAAGTATAATCTATCTGTTTAAGAGAACTGAAACAAACTTGTTTTTCAGGGATGCATTTATATATGTTTGCTAGTTTATTAAACAATATCAGTGCCTAATGCTGCAGTTATCGTTTGTTAAGTCTGTGATTTTGTGTCTGGAGACCTCATACTTTTAACAGCTGGCTACGGGAGATTAATTTACTGCCAGGAAATTAAAAGGAAAACACCAAATATTTCAAGCATTGAGGCATTTTGGCCCAGTGTATAAATTTGTTTTCAGTTCCTAATATGGAGTTTTGCACAGTTCAGCTCAGATGGCTGATGGTTACTTGTAATCATCTGTTTATATGCAAGCTTTAATATCATTCTGGCATAATCGGCTTGCATTTCACAAAGAAATGTTATTTAACTGGCATTTTGGATTATTTAATTGCAAATCTTTGCATGCAAGTGGATATGTCAAAGCTTGAATAACATCCTGCATCCAATCAATGCAGAGTCATTTATCAAACAGGGTAGGGCTGTTACAAATACTAATAATATAATTATAACAGCATATTTCTATTCTCTTATTGGTAAAACAGATGGTTATGCTATACCATTCATTAAGCGGAAATAATGTATTGGTGGGACTTTGCCTGTGGATAAAGGGGGCTGAAGCACTGAGCTCCAAGGTCAAAAGGTTCTTTAAAATGTTTGTGATCAAGACGGATATTTGACCGTATCAGTTACAATTATTCCTGTTCTGTCTATATATGCTCTCAAATGCCATATACATTCTTACTGCTCAAATACTTTGACTATAACACAAAATTGTTGTCCATACACCAAAACATTACTGTTACATTGTAAAAACAAAAACACACACACTTTCCTCTGGTAAGAGTATGTCAGTTGGGTAACCTCATCTGCTGAACATGGTAATGTTATGTTTAGAAACAATGACATTTATTGTAAATGAATAAAACCACTTAGTGTAATTCAAATTCTTCATAAAACAAATATTTAATGTTTTTGATGACCTCTGAATATATGTGTCTGTGATTAAAACTTAATAGGAAGAAAGATAGATTATCAGAGTTTGTTGTATATACAAACTTCCCTACTGGCAGTTTTGCTTATTGAGCACACGTATCTGTGTATTATTATTATTATTAATAATAATAGTAGTAGTAGTAGTAGTAGTAGTAGTAGTAGTAGTAGTAGTAAATGCATGCTGCAAGTAAGTGTGAAGTACTCAGTTTTAGATTTTGAATGTGATATGTGTGATGTGATGGTATTGAAAATATTTAAATTCTCTAGGAAGGTTAATATTTATTTTAGCCGCTCATAAGACCTTTAATGACAAGACATCAAGAGCTCAGTCACACATATTCCATCAAGATTTCTGGAGAGAGTTGTGACCTGCTTGGCAGGGGAAAATGTAAAATAAATAAATACATAATCAAACTATATATATTTACACACACACTGAGTATAGTTATTTCAGAGTCATAATATTACTAAAACTACTACTACTACTACTACTCATTGTAATAATAATGAGAAGAAAAATGTTATTGAAGTTTTGTTAAGTGGATCAATATTGAATGTATTTATTTCTGAAATATGTGCAACAGAAATACTATTAATAACTATTACATTGTTAAAATTAATAATGAATAGGAATGTGTAATAGTAAGTTAAATAATGATATTGGTAGGTGATATTGTCCTATAATATATGCTAAAAGAAGTTGTAGTAAAGACAATGAGGTGCATTTCTGCGGACTCGGTTTACTCGCTTGCAGTTTGCAAAGAATTCCAAAACAGATTTTGTTTTAAGTCTCTGGAGATCAGGGAATGGTTTAGTCCTTCGCACAAAGCCCTGTCAACAACAATATGAACATGCATGCAGTTATTTCACACTTAAAACACAGCCAAGGAGATCATATTTTTGCTGGTTCAGCTTATCTGACATTATGTCAATAAACCAAAAGACTGCGGATGATGTTTAAACTTTTCCTGCTGAGATCATCTCCCCAATATAGCTGTTTAGTCAATGACACACTAAAGTGGATGCAACATTGTGGTTATAGTATTGTCTTACACACAACCACCACGCTTCCACATTGGCTTCTTTAATATTTTTAGTTTTTACATTTTGAATTAATTATTATCACAAAATTATCTTCAATGTTTAATAACCCTGTGACATAAATTAAATGCTTCTAAGTGCTAACATGTTTGTTCCTCATATATTACTCAGTTTGTGTATTGTTGTTCATATGGGTGTTCTTTTTCAGTTCATATCTATAAATTGCCACTTCTACTATGTTTTGGTATTAATACATTGGTAAGTGTTTGAAGGTCATTTTATCCTACTGCACATTCAACGTCTTCCCAGTACTTTATCATAGTAAAAGTGTTTAAATTTCAATAAACTGCTCCATTTAAATAAAATGTGGCATTGTTTATTAACTCAGTGCTAGCCAGATAGGGCATTACAGACTATCGGGGGAAAAAATAATGATAAAGTCTAAAACTGCATTGCATGGAACTGGACCATCTTCACAGGTTTAGCATGCATGCTATGGATTGGCTGTCCACTGTGTTGAATAATGTGCAGGATTATGCTCCAAGTGTAAAACTACCTGCTAGAGGTACGATTGAGGAAGGTCATCAAGGTATACTGAAGGGATTTTTAGAAGGACAACCTTGTAAGATGCTGCATAAACTGAAACATAATTTGCCCCAAGAAATAGCAGGACCTGGAAGTGTTTAATCACATTCAGGTTAAAAATAGACTTATCTAAGTAGGAATGACATTGGTTTGTTATTTGAAAAATTGATATATTCACTTAAATGTTCTGCTGCTGGTATTGTCTGTAAGTATATTATTTTGTATCTGTGATACTATAAACAGCCATTCTCCATACATACTATTAGACAGTGGAAGCCATTTTTCTTGTTGTCAGTCTCGGCTCTCCAAGTTTGGTTGCCAGAACAATTGTTGCAACTTCATCAGTTATGGAATCAGTCCACTAATCCTGTTTCCATCAATCTTGCATGTGTGCCTTTTTTTTGCGTGCTTACTGTTGAATTACTCCGATGTCATTTTTGCAATACAGCATAATTGTACTTGGATTACAAGTGTTAGCCTTGGCATTTTTAAAACATACATTTCTCATGGAAGAACCAAGTATATGTAGACATTTAGCTCCCAAATGTTGCATTAAAAAATATTTTCAAAGTAATTTGTCATTTCGAAATTATCTTAAACAATTTCTAATTTCATTTTGCTATGGTTTATGAATCACCCTTTGTTTATACTTAAATTAATGCTATGTCACTAAAATTAATAGGACAAGCACCCTTTGAAAAATACTAGATTGTACTTGGGTCATGTGTTATGTGTAAGTTGATTGTTTTCAAAGGGCACCGTAACTGCCAGTATATATTATGATATTTTGGACAGCAATGTATTGCCAACGTTGATGAAAGCTCTCTAGTGAAGGCTGTACATCTACCAACACAATAAAGCCATGTCACAAAGCTTTGCATTATAATACAATGGTCCTAGGAGAGAAGCACTGAAACCATGTCATTGCCTGCTCTGAGTCTAACCAAAATCCCCAAAGAATACTTCTTGGATAAACTGGCATTGCAAATCAGATGTTACTGCAGATAATAACTTTGTCTACAAACTGCACTGTTATCAGTAAGGCCAAGGATGGGCCAACACCCTATGAGGCAGTGGCCTTTTCGTATGTCTTAGTTGCCACAGCTTTATATATGTATACAGTGCCTAAAGTCACACCATTTTGTTGTGTCAGTGCCTCACATTTTAACGTATTTAAATGGGTGTTTTTCCCTACTTATCTACACACCATATTCTACACTGTTAAGTGGAAAAACTATTTTAATTGTGAAATATAGATATATAATAAAAAATAAAACTGAAATAAGTCTCCACCCTCATGAGTTAATACTTGATGGATGTACCTTTGTCAGCAATTACAGCTGTGATTGGGATAGGTCTCTACTGATTTGGCAATATTTGATCATTCTTCTTTACAAAATAATTCAAGCTCTGTCAGGTTCCTTGGGGAGCATTTAAGAACAGCAATCTTCAAGTCATTTCACAAGTATTTCATGGGATTCAGGTCAGGGCTCTGACTGGGCCACTCAAGGACATTTACCTTTTTGTTCTTTAGCCACTCCAGTGTAGTTTTGGCTGTGTGCTTGGGGTCATTGTCATGCTGAAAGTTTCAGCTATCTTGCAGAGGACAGCGGGTTTTCCTCAAGGTCTTTTCTATAGTTTGCTCCTTTCATTTTCCCTTCTATTATGTCTGCTGATATGAGACATCCCTATAACACGATGCTGCTACCACCATGCTGCACAGTAGGGATGGTGCTCTTTGGGTGATGTGCTGTGTTGGGTTTGTGTCAAACATGATGCTTTGCATTTAGGCCTAAAATTCCATTTTAGTTTTGGCAGACCACAAAACCTTTTGCCATGAAATCTTGTGAATTGCTACAATGTAACACAGATGAAGGCCAGTTAACTTTGTATGTGATTACTTACACCTGAGCTAATTTAGGATTGCTATTATGAATGAGGTGGACAAGTAATTTGTTATATATATATATATATATATATATATATTAAAGAAATTAAAAACTATCACCATCTTCCCAAGTTAAATAAGATTATCAATTAGTAATATTACAGTGTTTCTTGTTGCCTTGATATTTAGTTACCTTAGGATGCAGACCCTAGCTTAAGGTAATTCATTCTCCCCCTTTCCGTCCCTATCTACACACATCTGATACTGAGACATTGCAGTATTATAGTCACCTCCATTCAATTATACATTTCTAGTATATGTGTAATACTCTATAAAGTTTTGTAGGTAGTATTTATTTTTAGCTTTACACTTGCATTTTGATTTATGTGGAAGGAGAAACTGCTGCTGCACAAAACATTATAACGTCTCACTTGCGATTCCATGCAGCACACTGAAGCTGCTCCTTAGATTAGTTTAATTAAGGGAACAGTGATATGTTACTTTGATACCAAGGTACATTTCATGTTGAAATGTTTCATTATCTGGATTGGTTGTAATATATTTAGATATTGCCAATATAGTATTTAAATCAAAGTGATTCATTTATCTTGTATTAACTGGATACATTTTTTGACTGACAATATGTACAGGCTACAACACTTAAGTAATTAATAATAATTACTTATGTATCATGTTGTCGGAAACAGTAAATTTGACAACACTAAGAGAACAAACAGGTTTTATAAGTGTTTAAGAGTTTTGCATTCATTGAGTTGCCTTTTTGATCCTCCTGTCCTAAGTGATGTGGATTTGGTTATGACATTTTGGTTCAAGTGAAAATATTCAGAGTGTGTATTAAACCCCCACTGCACTTTAACAGTAATTGAGAATGGCCCATTTCTCTCTCCAGATACACATGCAGAATAATAATATAGAGATCTTGTGGCACATTTTGGCATAGTTCCTGTAGGCAACACTCCTGTAGCCAATTATAAATTAAGTGGTCGTGCAAGGGGATAAATAATAATATATCACCTTGCATGACCACTTAATTTATAGTTATTTAAATGTTTGGTCTATGATGTGTTTTTTCCAGGTTATGTCAGCAAAGATTTTGATTTCATCTTCCCATTTTCTCTTGAGATCCAGTCTATACCTTCTTCAGTCTCTTCTGTATCTCTGTTCTTCTCACTCCTAAGATTTTTCAAAGTTATTGAATGCAACTGTGGTCTTACTTAAGTTAATTTTGTGTCCGATATTCGTAATTGCATCAGTGAGTTTCCGAATTTGATGTCATTATCAGATTGTAAGTTGCTCAAACAAATGTATTTTCAATTGCACATGAACTCTTCCACCCTCTTTTTAATTGCATCTTGGTTTTTGATTGTTTGTGCCGTCATCATTTTTCAGGACAATGATCTGATTCATTGCTTTGCATTTTAAATGTTCCCGTTATTGCTGAATTTCGATTAGAACAGTTCAATTATTTGTGTTTATTTGTGGTGCTTTATTTATTTTCTTCTTGTTTATCTTATATATTGACTCTTCCAAGTTCTTTTGCAGCTTTCATGGTGTTGTTCATGATTTTGTGATGCATCTAGTCTTTCATGTTGGTCACGAAGTATACTAAAGCTATTGCTCAGTTCTAGTTTGTACTGCACTCGATGATTTCAGAGGTCTCTATAGGCTTGTTTGGTCTCTTCATTCATTTTCTTTCAAGAAGAGAGAGTTTGTGTTCTACGCATATTCCCCCAATCTGTCTCCTCTTTCATTCCTCCACATCCATATTTACCTGCTGATGTCTCATCATATTGTTGTTTTTAATTTTGTACATGAAAGTCTCCCATGAGTGTGCCCTGGCTTTCTCATGTACCTGTCCTATTTCTTCATGGAAGACTTCTATTTCTTCTTCTGAGTAGCTTGATGTAGGTGTATAAGCTTGTATTGTACAATCTGAACTTGAAATATGTTTGTTGTTTGGATAACTATTCTTCCTGCTCTGTCAGAAGTGCTGTCAACTTCTATGATGTTATTCTTCTTTTGTGTTTAATGAATCCAACACTTATATGACCATTATTTGTGTCATGATAAAATAAAATAGGTCTACTCTTTCAATTTGATTAGTTCTCCTCCATATTTCACTAAGGCCTACAATGTCGCATTTCATTTTGTAGAGTTTCAAATTCTTGAAGAATTCACTGGAAAGATTTCTGCATTTGCTCAGTAAACTCTGTCTGTGTCTAGTGATTGTTAGCTCTCTCAGCATTTATGTTCAGCTGACTGCTTCTTTGGTCAGTGGCAGTCCAGCCACCAAGGACTAAGCGCCATTTGTGTTGTGAAATACTTGCTAGCTATAAATCATTATAAATCATTGTGTTGGCCAGACCAGCTGCTGAGTACCTGTTTACATTTAGACATATTTGTTAATCAGGTATTTTACAGCTTGTTTAAACCGTTGGAATCTTATCACCTTGTATATCCCTCTAGATACTTCACAACACTTAGGCAGAGCGTTATGTCAGTTTGTGAACACATTTAGAAATTGTGGACAAAATACAGTGAAGCCATAACCAATAGGCATCAATTAATACTAACGTTGCAACACCAGAAATCAATAATACCATTTAAATAATAGTTATCTTAACTTCTAGACTCATAGGCTAATTGTCAGCAATATTGGTAGCAATAACTATACATGAAATAGCCCAACAGCCAATTAACATCAATTAATACAGACTTAGCAACATCAGAAAACAATAGCATCTAAACAACAACACTTTTTCATACATGTAGAATTTGAACATGTGTATACAGTAAATATAAAGTGAAGATAGATCTTGATGTACTTTATCCAATGTCAGAGCAGGGTTTTCATTTCAAAAGCAAGGCAGTAACTCAAGTCATTAAATTTAATACGACAGACAGACATTAAGGTCATGGTCGAAATCCCTTGTGGTTTTCAAGCAAGAGTCCAAATAACTGTATACAAGGATCTTCTTTGAAAATCTAGTTCATATCTCTCTAGGTTATGTAACCAAAAGGGGTCAAAAGTGTAAATAAAATGTTGTCACATGCTATTATTCTATAAACATCCATCTATGGTTAAAATCTTGAAAACTTAGATTAAATCTTTAAATTAAATTAAATAATCAAATAATGTATTCTTAAATGTGATAATCCTTTGACCTCTTTCAATTTTGCAATCAAAATCAAATTAGCATTTAACAATGATCTAATTTACCTTTATACAGTAAAACTCTTATACAAAGTATTAATTATTGGCTTGTGATATGAATATAGAGTATCTGTGAAGTTCAAAAATAAAAGTGTATCAGTATGTATATCAGATCCCATGTTAATTGTATTTTATGTATTTTAAAATTATAGCATAGAATAATAAGTATTGGTAAAGAGTATGGAAATGCTTTAAAACTAAATCCTTAATGTGTCACTTTATTGTGTGCGAAATTTAATTTAAATTAATCATGTTAATAGAAGGTGAATAATTACTTTGCAAATGCCTTGCACAGACTGCATAATGTTTCAAATCATTTGTTCGGCAAGTTTCCTTATTTTCCTATATTTTGAATTCCATGTACAATGAGTGAATTTAATCTTTAATCTTACTTAATCTAAACCACGGAAGTTAATATTCAGAACACGGTAGAGTGAAATGAAATCTATTTGTTTCACCAGAAAAGTTCATTCTTGACAATTCATGTGGGTCACTTAAGAGGAATATGGATGAATGAATTTTAATTAGTGTATTTTAAATAGATTTTCAGCTTAATTGTAAGCAGTTATTATCAATATAAAAATAAATATCTCGACACAAACCATACATTTAGCTCCTGTAATTGGACAGATAGCAGTAAGCAATTCATTTTCAATCCCTTTTGCTTCACATTTCCAAAATGAGTATTCTTAATATAAAAAGATATAACAGCACAATATAAATAATCTGCCTGGAAATCTAATTCACTATAAATTACACACACATACTGTACTGTCCTGCTCAAAATATTCATGAAGTAGTAGATGAGAATATTAGTTATCAGATATGTTATCAGATACTTTTTGTTTTTCTTCGAATTAACCTTTTTTTAATTTATTTTTTAGCACTATCTATATTTTACCACTTGCATACACATTTGAAAAAGTATGGTGTGAAACCTGCACTGTGAATTAAATGATTTGCCTTGTAGGGCAACAGGCTAATCCTTACCTTGAATGGTATATTATTCCTTTTGCAAATGTACCTGACCTGACTACAGCTACTGACTACAGAGCCCAGGTACCAGATTGTCATTCAAGTACTTGAAAATAGTAAAAATCATCACCTACAAACATTTTTATTTCTGCACTACTTCACTGTGTAGGGGGGCTCCACTGCATTTTCAGTTGGAGGCTGAAGTAGCATGCTGATTTTCAATGGGCTTTCTGCCAACAGCCGTCTTTTCTCCAGCAGGAGGGCTGTGGGACTAAGTCTTTGGCTGTCATTTGTTTAAATGATTCAGGCTTTCTTTTGGAAAGGCAGCCAGCCTGCCCCAGAATACCGACGAGAGACCTGTATCTGGGATGAGCACCCACAATCTCTAGATACAGATGCACAGTTGTTTCAACAGTTGTTTGTTCAGTGCAGCCGTAGTGGATTATTCCATCTGTTGTTATTGTCTGATGAAGGTTAATGGACCAAACCTATGTTGAATGTTGTTTAACAGACTTTTGGGAAATACCGAATCTGAATAGAGAGTAATACCTCAAAAATCAACTGCAAACAAACTAGGTACATTTGAACAATTCAGTGCAACACATTAATTAAAATATGAGTGTCTAAGTGAAATATTACACTTTTAAAGGTAGCAAAGGTCATGGGATTTATTATTGCAGATAATATGGTGGAGAATAGGACATTGTTTGCTCCACTGCAGTGTCATTTTTATGATTATCTTGCAGTTTGAAAATCTTGTCTGCATGGAAATTAGTTAGATTGGTTTGAAATAATAATGTATACTGGCTTCATTAAGAAATAAAACATTTCCAAAGCTTAAAACAAGCCAGTTATGGACTTGTTAGGGAGTTATTAATAGTTACTGTGCAATACGTGTTTTGGAACATAATAGTTTGGATTGATTGTAAAGGATTCAACAACTATTCTTCGGATGCATTATTTTCACTCAATTTCCAACATCAACACACTTCACTACAGTCTCCTGACTGCAGAGCCAGCCATGTTTGTTTGTTTGTTTGTTTGTTTATTTGCATAGTGTACTACAACAAAACCAACTGAGCTTAAATATCACTTTGAGGACAGCCATGGCTTGCACTCACACGACCCAGTTCTGCAAGTACCTCACTGGGTTCAGGAGTCTTTGCTTACTGCCAGAATGAGGGTCCATCCCCCTGATGACTTTGTTTCGAGCGTTCCTGGCAGTAGTTCAGCAAGTTTAATGCCACCAATAGGGACTTCCGGGCACACTGCACAAGCTAGGAGTTAGGCTTAACCTGCCAATTCTCTGCACTCCATGCAGAAGGTTTAACCAGTAGAACCAATCATTGATGTTTTATTTACCTTAATTAGTGTCATGTATGCATTAGGTCTGAAGGTTTTTTAAATTGTTATCTTTGACATAACAAAAGTAAGTTATCAGAATATTAAAGTATTAAAAAAGGTTTTACTCACACCGTACTGTTTAACATTAATTTAATTATCACTTAATTTACTCTGATAATTAAAATATAATATTTTGCCTACTTGTTCTTCTTCTCCTCATTATTATTCATAATTCTGTTATTTATCCCATTGACCTGCTTTTAACTAGAATGGAGAGTCATGCTGTTTTTAAGGAGCTAAAAGTGTTAGAAGAGCTGGTGTTTTTATTTTCAGTTTCTCTTCACACACACACACATATATTTATTATTCATCTTTTCCTCATCTATTTTCTGTTGGTGGCCTCCGATGATTTGTCTCCTTTGTAATTAAGTAAATGTATTGCCTTTTCATACATGCATATTGTTAATTATAAGTTGACTGAAGTTCCGCCTAGCCTTTCCTGAAGGAGTCTTACTTCAGAGAGGTGTCCTTAAGCCCATTTTAGGGGATTAGCTGTTTTTGTGAATTTCATTTTGTGCAGCTTTGAATAGAGCTCTTGCTTTTATGTTTACCATACTTAACTGAGTCATTATGTTCTTGGTGACTTGCCAGGAAATTATTAGCAAGCCTTTCTCAAATTTGAGAATCCATGATCCAGATATTCTATGCAATAATTATTCCTTGCTAAACAGCAGAACTACTACATCTCTGAAACAAAATCATATTTTTATTTTTCTATTCATATGTTTTGAATTAAATAAAGCACCCTATGACACAGTGGTAATCCACTAATGCATTTGTGTCTGTAAACAGTGTACTGAAAGAAAACAACACTAAGCACGTTAACACATTTCTAGGTTTACTCATCTAATTTTGCAATGAAAATTAGTTCACTCCTGATTTCTTCTTTCACTCGTTGGGGCTGTCTGTGTGCACCATGGAGCGATTAAGTTTTTTGCCTTCAGACAGTTTACTATTTAACTTCCTCATCTGAGAAAAACACAAACAAGCAAGCAAACGCTCTTCTCTGTCTCCCTGGGATTTGCTTGAGGGAGAAATGTTCAAACTAAGGGATTTGAGACTGGAAAGAATTACCTCATTAGACTACGGTGTGGAATAAATGAAGTCAGGTAATGGATAATATAAGGCAACTCACATTTCAAATAACATTAAAAAAAGAAGGACAACAGATCTGTAGTTGTGTACTTGTGTACTGGTTCATAGCTAGAACCACAGACTTGTGATGTGTAGAATCAAGCTGACTTTGGCCACACTTAAGTATTGTGAGGTATTAGACAATTGCTAAACGCTTAATCTTTTCTGATTATCCTGATTGTAAAAGTTGCATCCTAACATCTTCTTGATTCCTTTCATGCTTGACACTTTCTTGATTCACTCTTTCTGACATGATCACTGCAATGCATCACGCATTTTGAAATGACCTTGACTGAGCATGTTAATATGACAGACAGACATTTGGATAGATAGATAGAAACAGAGCGATAAATAGGTAGATAGATTACCTGTCTTGATGTGACTATATTCTCTGTTATACCACTGCAATCAAAATCACTTTGATTAAAATAATTCAAAGAAGATGATGACAAAGAAGCGATGAAAACATTTAAACTGTTTTATCTATTATAAATAAATAAAACATCCTGTATTTGGAAAGTGCTTAAATGTAAATAGAAAACCAAAAAATAATAATGTCATCCAAAGCCAGCAGAATTGAACATTTCATTATTAGATTAAGACCTATTTCAGTCCTTTCTGCCCACCAATCTAGCTCCTGTGCAAATTCGTAGCAGAACTGCTTTGTAAGAGACAGCTTTGTAATCGTCGATCAATACTGCAGGATTAGAACAGGCTTTAGCACTACAAAGGTGGCCTCGGCAAATTGTAATCTTCCTTTCAAAACATGCTGCAAACTTTCTGAAGGAAGCCGTTATGGGGATTAATATTTTATAGTTTTAATTGCTGTCTAGTGCTGCCAAAAGGAAATGGGATCCTGTCATTTCTGGTGCAGACTGAGGAGATGGGAGGCTGAACAGATGTACAGAAGATTGTACAAATCCCAGTGTCACCTGCAATGCTGTCCCAGTAGTAGACTCGAAGTTCATAAAGCCACTTGTGGGCTTTGCTTGCTTTGATGACTCTTTCAGATCCCAGAACATTTAATTAGGCAGTAGTTTTTTGTTTAATTTGGTGTCAGCCATGGGTGTTAGCAATTGCCAAAGGAATATTTAAAGGATGTTGCCCTGTGTTTAGCTGTGAAAGCATCTCACGGAAAAGGCTTAAGGTAGCAACAACGAAACCCAGTTACTGTTCATCCTTGAGTTGCAGCTCTTCCTTTATTTATTCCATACGTCACTGGCAGCACTCCAGACTCCGGAAATACTGTGAATATGCCGGTGTATCTGTCTACGTCATTTACGTAGTGATAAGAAAGTCATATATGTTTGAATAAATGGTTTTTCCTTTCTTTTCCTTTCTTTCTTTTTCTTGTTTGTTTATTATAAACACTGTTATAATAGGTTGCTATTTCAGGAAGATGATACCTTGCAAGACTCACCCCCACTGCAGTCTCGAGTAAATCTGCTATTCATAGTTTAAATTGTCTCCTACTGTACACTAAATATGTGGTTCTGATGATTTGAGTTCTTGTACTGTCAGATTGTCTGTTATTCTTATTCTGATTCTGATAATGATGATGATGGGAGCAAATATCTGAGAATTTCCAGCATCAAGGGACAAAAAAAAATAAAACATACTTAAAAACAAAAAACAACAAAGGCTGCAAAATTAACAAAAATGACATTTACAACATGCCGAAGCTAAAAATAGCGAGTTGGGAAAGTAGTGCGACAAAACTGACATGTAACCGCAGATTATGAATACACATAAACATCTAAAAAGATGAAGAAATGTATTAATTTTTAACCCAACAATGTCTTTGCTGTTTACTACTTCAACATGGAATTGATTTCATCTTGGGATTGATAATAGATAATGAATTGTTTTGTTTCTAGACAAATTGCAGAATTATTATTTTAGTTTGTGGGATTTAGTGATGGATAAAAAACATATCCTACTTTTATATTGCATATTATATATCCTATTGTTTTTTTGACATGGAAACGAACCCCCCCCACCCCCCTACTTAACAGTCACCACGAGTGTGACTTTGGCCTCAGTGATTGACAGGTTTGGTCTTGGCTTGGGGAAAATGTGTCCCCTGTTAATGTGGCCATTTTGTTTCAGATCTGATGTGCAGTGCACGCTTGGCCTGAGACAGCTATGAGGAAAGAGAATGCAAGGATGGGTACCTGGCAAACAGTATGTTCCTTCTAGTAGTTCTGAAATCCACAGGGAGATGGAAGGGTACCTTGGGAATTGAAAAGTAAATCAGAAAGGTAATCAAGTGCAGCGATGCTGTGTTCCTGCAGCAGCTCTACACAGTTTGTTTGAGATCAGCAGAGCAACACCAAGATATGGGGCACCGAGGAACCAACTAACTGTACAAGAAGCAATATGCAGAACCATTTCAAACGCAGCATACTTTGTTTAAATCTGTGGTTTGTATTCTGTGCCATGTCACTCTCGCTCTGATCTCTGTGTGCTTACAGCTTGAGTGGAGATAAAATTGTCAGACACACCCTGTGCTATTTAATTAAAGGTTTAGAGATGACATTATAAAATAAGAGGAGAAAGCAGAGCAGACATCGGAAACGCGGTAATGCTTGATAAAATGAAGTGCTTAAACCACTTAGCACTGAGACTTCAAGGGAGCTTACAAAAAACAATGAACTTTTCATGGTTTTTACTTAATAATATAGATATTTTCTTGTCAATCAGATCTGAAGCTTACATCAAACTGTAAGTTGAACTGAAATTAAAGATTTTCACCATTTCTTAAAAATTAGAAAACAGATTAAATTCAACATTTGAATTTTTGTATTTAGTTGAATATTTTACTGTGCTGTTGTTGTACAAAAGCTTTGTTGTATATCACCTTTATTTAGTTAATTATTATTTTTTAAACAGTTTTTATTCTCAGTATATGGTATAGATATTTAAATATATATAACAAAATAATCAAATAATCAAACCATTTTGCAACAGTAACAATGGTGACAGATTTAAATGTAAGATCTGCTTGATTTGGTGACAATGCAGTGGTTATGTGTGCATATGTGTGCATTGATTTACACTGGAATGCATGGCTTAAGAGATTATCCTATAATATGATGACATTTTAAAGTAAACAGAAAATGTGTTGAGTTTCTTATACAAGTTCAAGTTGATTGACAACTGAGTAACAGCTAACTGATCAATGTGACATTTTGGTGTCACGTGTGCAACATATAAAGAATGTAATTTAGATTGTGTGTGTGTGTGTGTGCATGTGTAGATAGATGGATAGATGGAAGGTGAGGCCGTCCCTCCAAACTGGATGACAGAGCAAGAAGGAGACTGATCAGAGAGGCTTCAAAGAGGCCAATGGTAACTCTGTAAGAGCTACAGGCTTTTATGGTGAAGACGGGTCAAAGTGTGCATGTGACAACAATATCTGAAGCACTCCACCAAATCTGGCCTGCATGAACACTGTCCCTACATGGTGGTGCAGCATCATGTTATGGGGATGTTCCTCATGTGGGGGCTGGGGCATTTGTCAGGATATAAAGGGAAATTAATGGAGCAAAGTACAGAAATGTTTTTGTAGTTAATTAAAAACAGATAATACATTTCTTCCCCAACATCGACATTATGTAATACTCTGTGAAGATCAGTGACAGAAAATCCCAATTAAATCCATTTTAATTTCAGATTGTACAACATATCCAAAACGTCCTTGGGGGGTGAATACTTATTCTGAAAGTATAACTTATGTGCTGAAACATGACTGATACTCTATTGATTTGTAATGGACTGGACCACTGATGTACTTTTTAATAATCTTGAATAGTAGTTAAGTACTTTATCATGTAAGTATAACATAATTATCCTCTTGACTTGCTCAAAGACAGTGATTACTGTTAACCTACTAAAATTGCTTATATTGAATTCTAAAATGTTTCCACTAAAAACAGTCATGCTTATTAAAAAATAGAGCTTTGTCTTCTAGCACCCAGTTCCTATTGATTAAGCTGAAAACGAAAGCCATATTCGCTATTTTAAGTCATCTGAATGCTGTTTAAAACAGATTTTAAGTCATCCATTTTAAACAGCATTCACAGGGTAATAATCTGTTGTGGAACTGGAAATATGTTTGTGTTTTATATTTATTGAGTATTCTAACAGCAATTCAAGTGAGGCCCAAGTAAACTACACTATGCAGTTTAATTGGAATTTGCTGAATGAATGGGTCATAAAACATGGGATACCTAAGTGACAATAGGAGTGCAAGTACATGACCTGGGCATACATTTTTGCTTCGCTTGGATAAATGGGAACATCTTCCCTTAATGAAGACATTAAAATCTGTTTTCAGGCCACCCAAAGACTGCTCTTTCTTTACTAAGGAGAAAAAAAACAAAGAGGCTGCCCTCCCTATTGGCCAGTAAGTGATTTAGCATGCTTGGTGTCAGCAAATATCCTTCCATGTCAGTACATTCTGAAACTAATTTGGTCTGATTGTCTTGAGAATTACTTTGTCAGACTTATTGCAAAAGACAGACCTGTTATTTCCAACTCATTTAATTTATATGGCATAAAAGGTGAACGTCAGAGAACTAGCCTCAAGTCAAGCCTAGGCTTTTAACTCTCAATGTTCTTTGCAAATGCACTCAGTTAGGGTGAATGCAGTATTAATGTAACAAGGGGGGAAAGACAACAAAATGCCAAAAATATAAATCCATTACATTATGGTATTTGGATTGAGTTCGTTGTCAGTAAAGAACATGCAAACTGTTGCATGTTAAGGTATAATCTAATGCAAGGATAAGGTACAGGATGTAGCAAATGGAATCAATCAGTAGAAGAGTCCTAATGTTGTACCTGCTGTATATATCAACATGAAGGGAGAACTCTCAGCGCATTTTAAATACATCAATACTGAGGAAGCACTTATTGATGCAAACAGCAATGCCTACACCAGCAAAACCAGAATACATTTAGTGATAAACTGTTATGTATTTGGACGTTCTATATTTAGACCAAAGGGTGAGTCTTTACTGTAACCAGCATGCAGTTCACAAAGTTTAATATCGTCTAGGCAGTGCGTATATATATAATTTAATTGTCTGTAAATGCTATTATTATTCGTTTAACATATTTCATCTGCAAAACACAAAGAGGATGTTTTTTTTTTTTTTTACGAAATGCTTCCTGATAAGATTTATCAGAACAGTTGTTTCTTAGTGATATTACTCAGCTAGGAAATAAAAAAGAAAGAACAAAAAATATGTCTGTCAGAATGTACAATGGGACTGAAGTGCATTTTTCTTTCATTTATTTGAATGCAGTCCAAATATTCAGCTAAATCTGCCACAGGAGAGCCACAAAGAAAGTATTATATTCCACTGGTCGAACTGTTGTTATTTAGAAAGATCTTGTGTACATAAAAAAGATTGCAACAAAGGGAAATATATTCAATACTTTATCAAAGCGAAAATGTCTCGGACATCCCACTGTTATAACCATCTTTTAAAATACACTATGAGCAGTTATGGGTATTTATTTCATATTGTGATGATACAGTATACAGTGTGTATTTAAGATATACATTCATATAATAATTAAATATATGAAATAGTACTTGGTTGAATACTCTATAGCAGAGGTCTCCAATCTTTTTGAACTTGAGAGCTACTTTGATCGCTCTGAGATGTCCCGCGACCTACTGGTCACTCACGAGGGACATGTTGGAGACCCCTGCTCTATAGTGAATACATTCTTCTCTTTTTCAAATATAATACTGCACTTGTAACGGGCCATTTCAAATCATCTGCCAGGTGTCCTGAAGCTGAACTAAACTAGCTTGCAATGTTTATTTTATACATTTCAATAACAATTGCTATATCATGTGCTGTCCTTGTTTCCTTGTGTCTCCGGATGGTTACTGAAAATATTGCATTCAAGCTTTTCAAAGCGTCAGATTGGTAATCAAGTAGCGCTATCTCAGAATAGAGTCTTGAAAGCCATTAGATGGAAAGCTGACACAGGTTCACTCAAGAAGAAAGACGGAGTGAAAAAAAAGAAAACAACAGACAGGGAAGATAGAGTGGTTGTTTAAAAGCCTGGAGACATCCGTCTTCTCACAAGCAACCAAATAACTGCCAACCACAGTGTTATACCAAAAATGTATCATGCACTATAAACATTTTAGAGGACTGGCTGATGGGCCATGTAGCCTTAAAAAGCTCATATGCAGAAGAGGTTATGCGGAGAAAGCACTCTGGTCAGAACACACTGCCATTGAACTTGTGTGTGCAGTACTGTGGACTGATGAAAGTGAAAATAGCATCGCATTAGAGAAAGTAAAGTATATCTATAAAGACGAGTGTTTGTAAGAGAATATATCATCTGTACTAGAATCACAGCAGTGCAAAAAGGTTGCAGAATTAAGTCCTTCATTGTCAGAAGCACTGCAGATGTAACCCTTTAATCATTGTAGGACTGTAACAGGCACATTGGAAAACTAAACAGAGGTTAAACCAATGCAGTTATTGTTATATAATAGCAATACTAAATTAGCTAAGGCGTATTAAGAAGTGGAAGGTGTATGGCATTACCAACACCTTGCTTATATCAGGATGCCCCTTGACCGAGCAAGGAGACTGATCACAGAGGCTACCAAGAGGCCAAGGGCAACTTTGTAAGAGCTACAGGCATTTATAGCCAAGACTGGTCAAAGTGTGCATGTGACAAAAATATCCCAAGCATCTGAAAGTTCTTCAGTTTTGAAGCTGCAGGTCTTCAGGTGTTTTTACAAAGTTTTTAACGACGTCATCGGCAGATCATAGATTGTTCAAGTAGGCTCCACTTATCTTGATTCCTTTATATTTCCAGTCCAAAGTCTCAAACACTTCTTCAAGAGTTGCTGTGAAGTGTTTTGGAGAGATTGCGTCTCCTTGTCATACTCCTCTGCCGATCTTAATCTTGTCAGTATCGTGGTGGAGTTGCAATGTTGATATTGCATTGTTGTAGAAGTATTTAATAAGATGTGTGTTCGTTTCCTCAGTGTTTTGATTTCTTAGAGTTCTGATGACTGAGTTTGAATATATTAAACCAAAATGCTTTCTCGTAGTCAATAAAACCCAGGCATAATGGAAACTAGAAAATGGAAACTTATATTCTCTACATCTTCCTAATACTTCTCAGACTTGTATATAACCCATCGTGTTATATCTACTTCTGAATCCTGCTTGTTTTCTTGGTTGGGGTAAAGACCAGGGTATCTTGAAGGCGGTGTTAGTAAATACTTTGTATACAATGGGATGTAGACTAACGGACCTATAGTTCTTCAGATCTTTTTGTCTACTTTCTTGTGAAGGAGGATGACAGTTACATTGTTTGATCTGGGATTGTTTAATTCTGAGACGTTTTGCAATATTTTTCTCTCTATATATATATATATATATATATGTGTGTTTATATGTAGGTGTGTGTTTTGATTATTTAATGCACTGTTTTCTCCTGATTGTGTTTGTGGCTTTGCACTTTAAAGACTTGTAGCTCCAAAATATGTTATTTGACCCTGCTGGAAAACCCTCACTTCTATGTTAAGTCAATAATTGCCTTTATAAATGTAGTCTCCATGTTATGAGCTCCGCTGCCAATGAAAATCAATAAAAACAATTTCCATCTACATTCATGATCCCACTTCACACTAGTTTCTCCTTATTCTTTGCAGGAGCTTTTCTATCAAAATGCCATTGTGTGAGAAAAAAAATGCAATTTCACTGTGACTTCAGAAGGCATACAAGGAAACAGTTTATTGATAAAAGTAATTTTGTTTAATTTGCTGTCCGTAAAAGGTGCACAGATATATTCCATGGGGCATGAATGATAGCACAAGCAATATGAACGAAACACAATTAAGATTTGTTACAGGTTAAATATTTGTATCAATGCTGCTCTCTAAAAAGCTAGTGTTATAGTGGATTTATTCTTCCCAATATTTAAATTTTCTGTTTCTGCTTCATTAAACAATATTTAAAGGCATTATTTTGTCACAACCTTGACTGAAAAAAAAAAAAAAACAGGGAAGGGGTCAAATTATAAATAGCACGAGTGTGGTTGATGCAGAATATGTGTACTTATAGATATTTATAATTATATTTCTGCATTTGAGTTTTACCATTGCAGTAGATTTAGTCTACTGAGGCATTTGAGTAGTTACTCAGTAGTAACTTATGTCTAGCTGTAGTAACATAGTGGACATCAAATAATGACTTTTACACACCCTAACTTGTAAAATTACTTCTATGATTTTCGACATTTCAATATTTAAAGGCTGATAATATATCTGAACTGCTTACATTTTTATAGCCAGTGTTGTTTTAATTAAGATACAACACTTGCATTTAGTATTTAATTTTCTTTGGCGTATGATCCCTTCCTTTGCACCTCAGTCTGAAACTGCAATTAAACCATTGTTCTATATTATCAGGACCAACTTCTATTATGCTCGTTAATTAAAGGCATATAACCAATCTTTATTGTTGTTAAAATAGTTTTAATTTACATGTTCCATGAATGAGTTTGAACTTAAATGAAACCATAGTTTTAATTGCAGGTATATTAATTATTTGTGTATGCATTAGTAGTAGCCTTTACAAAATTAATTAAGAAAACAAGGAACATTGTAGTTCAGTTTCTTATATTTGCAGCATTCCTGGCATTTTATTGAAGTAAAATGGCCCCCAGTATATAGACAGACATCTGACGATTAATGCTTCTCAGTGCTCTACCAGAATATTTGCAGCTATCATTGATCCGCCAAGATCTAATACCCAGAGTGCTTTTCTGTTTAAATTAGGAGTCAGTGCAGAGTGTTCTGCTCCATTAGTACAAGAGAATTGTTTGAGTTGCAAGGGGATGTTTCAAGGACAATATGTATTCCACAGTTTTGCCAGCAGAAGTATACTACATACATCTTATATGCAACATATAAAAATCATTGGTATACACAATTTGCTTCTAACTGACTGAATATATAAATAAACACATGCATTATTTCTCTGGTGTATTACCAAAACAAAATATAAAATTAGGAGGGAAAAAATATTTGGACAATTATTTACATACTTTTAACTACAATTCTGTACTTGATTGTTATGTGCCTTAAAGGTAGATGACACAGAGGGATGAGAGATTGAATTTGATCAAGGAGTTAAGAAAATAAAATTAGAAAACCATGATGTTCATACTCTGTATTTATGTAATTAATTATTTGTTTATGTATTTATTTTTCAGGGTAAGATTTCGTATGTGATACAAAATATTTTGGACTAGATTAAGCCACCTGCCTACAGAAAACAACAAGTCTGTGAACAGATGCTTCTTTCTTTTACTCAAAAATATAACCTCTATTAAGTAAAGGTTTGTAGTTTGCTATTTACTGGTGTGCCAAGGTTTAGATTAAATCTAGCCCTTTTCTCAGATGAATGGTATAAAAATAATGTAGTCTTTTGGGAATGTGTATTTGAATGAATCAAGATACAAATAACCATTTCTGCATTTTTGTATTAGGAATAAATAGTTTAAACACATCAGTGATTTCCCATTCCTAAATTGACACAGAGAAACCTGAACCTGCCATTATCTGCAAAAGCCAGAAACAGCTTCTCAGAGTTTGTGCAGGATTCTCATAAATGTAATACAACATTGCTGGGTAAGATCAGTATTATTCTGTCCAGATTTGCAGACTAATCTCCTGCTTAGTCCTAATACAATTAAGACACATTGAGCAGCAATTGAAAGCCAATTTAACATTTTATAGATCAATTTACTTTGGAAGATGAGAAACCCAGACTTCTGAGCACTTGCTTGGAGCCTGGAAACAAACTAGTTTTCTTACTGTGTATTTTAAGCAGTTTAATTTAGTGAGGCAAAAAGGTGAAATAAATGATAAGGAATGAAAAACTCTTTGCAGCTATGGAGTCAAGTACTGTAATGTTTAGAATGTTTCAGGCAAAGATTAATCATTGCAATAACTATTGCCCCAAAGACATTTATTTATTTATTTATTGATCAATTATCAAAATACACCTTTGTACTTCTGTAAACAGTGATGGCTTTCTAAAATCACATTTCCCAGCTGCCAAGTGCTTTTGGGAGCAGCTTTTAAATAATAACTCAGTGTCCTATGATATTGATGACTGCTGATACTTAGTGCTGGCCGGAAAATAGGCTGATGGGTTACTTGCATTTATTGTTGTTGTTTTTTTTTTACTGTATGTCAGGTAGGTGGTAATAGGTGTATTTATGGGGGGCATCTTTTTCATTAACCTTCCTGGTTGAAATTTATGTGTGCATTCGCATCAGGTCAAAGGAGCGCTAATCGTCTCAATTGGTTCCATAGCAACAAATTTGACAGTCGTCCAAATAATTCACGAGACCATCATGAAATAACAAGAGACTTAAATAGTTTACTTGTAAATATATTTGCATGGTTTCTGTGTTTAAATATTTCAACAAAACGCATGTGTTCAAAACCAACACATCACGAGTTTGTTTGTTATGGGCTATATTTGTGCTAAGGCTCTATTGATACATTAACGCACATTTGTGATTTGACACACTAAACTCATAATTCTGTTGTTTAGGACATAGACTATACTTGGTAACACAGTAGGCTCAGTCTACTATATGGGTTTGTGAAAAGGAATCGGGTTCATAACTCAGTTAGATGTGAAGGACACGCTTTGAAGTAATGTTCTTAACACATTATTTGATTAAGAGGACAACACATTTTGTGTCCTTTGTACAATCAATGGTTATTACATAGATCCCCCCACCCCATAGTTCAACATTCAGCATTTGCATTAAGTCACAAAATGTGTTGTCCTTTATTGAACTAAAGTGTAATTTAACAATACCTAAATCATGATTCTATGTATTAAGCCTTTTGCACTTTTTATTGTGTCTCAGGAAACAATACTGAATGCTTTACGTATACAACCAGTCGTGTTTTTTTGCTTGCTTTGTCATATAGTGTTGTCGTGTGAGTGCATCGCCTAATTCTGACAAGTTTTATCAATGCACCTTCCCTCCCTGCTCCATTACCCAGTAGCCATAGTATTTATATAGCGTAAGAAAAGTAGAAATGGGAAATGGTGTGCAGTCGGGTTTTTTTACACGTACCACTCATAAATATAATAGTAATAACACCATTAATTAAATTACTTCTTCTTCTTCATGGCAGCATGAATAGTTGTAACCGCCAGCCCTTTGCATCATAGACAGATGGGAGTAGCCTTCCCCTCAGCCTCTTCACCATCTCTGCCCAGTGTAACACCCCTTGTAAACCCCTGTTTATTATTTGAACGATATCCTTTATAGTGCAGCATCTCTTTTCAGCGTTTTCCCTGCTAGGTAAATAAAGTCTCCTATTACGTTATTATTAATGAGGTTGTTTCCATTTGAAAGTCTAAAGTCTTTCTCTGCAATAGACTCACATGTAAACGGGGAAGGAGAACTGTCGCGACCACAGATGCACGAGAAATGTTTTGTCACAACATTGAAATATTTCGGCGGCCACGGCGAGACTCGGACACCGGTCTCCCGCAACAGTGCTTCGAAGTTTCCGAATCACTAAAAAGCCTGCAATGCTCATAACATTAAACTGCTTGGACATGTATAATAGATGGATGTCAACATATGAAGATTATTCTCAAACTGATTCTAAATATGTATTATATAACATAACACTTTCACTAAGAGCTAAAGAGAGGGATACATGAATGGTTAAGCTTCCTTCTCAGCTACTCTCAGATCTGTTTTGTTTACAAAATGAAATACAGCCACTGCCAAGTTAATTTAACTGTTATTGAACCAAAGTGGACTGGCCAATTCAATACTTGCTGCAGTGAGATAGCAAAATAAAATACATTACCCTAGACTCCAACTTATTTCCCTGACATTGGCTTTATAATAATCAGTTTTGCAGGATAGAAAATCAAACCAAATAAAACGCTGGAAAAAAGTGGGGTACTCAGTCTTGAAGGATGTGTGCAATAGATGATTTTAATATATATATATATATATATATATATATATATATATATATATATATATATATATATATAATTTTATTTTAAAAAGGTGGTTTGTTGATCATTTTCCAAAGCTGTCAAGTGCTAGGGCCTAATTAGTACACTTATCTTGTTGCACCAGCTATCAAGCAACTGGTCTGTAACAAGGGATTTATCCTAAAACTTACTGAAGAACAGCTGTAGCATTTATAGCCAAAGAGGTCAATAAATCTTTGCTAATGCATGTATGAATCTTTTTGAATTATTTATACCACGGTATGTAAGTCTCAGTACATAGCTTGAATGCATTCTGCAGCAGCTTCAGTGTTTTAGAGTAAGGGCAGTTACTTAAAACATATATGCAGCTGCCTTAGCAATGCAAAAGACAACGTTAATCTCTATCACCTTTTTTTCATAAACAATCAATTAGACAAAGCATTGATCTTAGGAAATCTTGTATTAAGTGGATTTTGTGGTGATAGTGTGTCATGTTTTCGTCTTCGTTGTGGCTGTTAGAAATTCTAGAGATATCCTGTGTGCCATTTTCTAAATAAAACATAGCAGACTCAGACTTTTAAAATGCAAGGCATTACAGTAGGCTGTGCCCAATAATGGTCTTCTGTGTCTCAATAAAGCAGTAAAACGATTAATCAATCAAGGAGGTGGAAGTTATTTATTACTGTCCCTTTGATAATGGTAATGTACCTCTCTCACTAAATGCATGCATCCCACAATGCACCATTCATACAGCAGAGTGGGTTGTTTAACATCCCAAGGAATGTGATTATGTTTCTGCTGAGTTGTGTTTTATGCTGGATTTATTTAAGATGGAGATGCTAAACTAGTAAAAGAAATTAAATGGTCATTTTGAGAGCAATGCAAAATATGCAATTTATTATCATCTTTTTTTTTTTAAACTTACTGCATAAAATTATTAGTATTCTGCTGAGTAGCTTTTCCTTGTTAGTCCCACTTCATTTACCTTGTACTTTTTCTCTGTTCAGCAGGCTCATATTAAGTTAAAGCACTTCTCTATGTTAATATTGTGGCACTGTTGCTGCAATAAAGTAACAATGCAATAAGCCCAAGCGACAGTTTCCTTCTGTAGCATTCCTTATTTTTTTTGCGCATCAGCAGTCTTTAATCATCAATCTGTGTTTCTACTCACAATCTGGTTTCAAAGCCAATACCATAAAGGTCCCCAGTGTCTGAATCTAAGATTTTATTATGTATTTATTGCACTCCTTTTCTGTATGCACCATATATCTGCTAGATTGGCAATAGGAATTAACACCAGCTCTAACTATGTTGATATATATATATCAGGATATGTAGACCAAAGTATCTTTTCAAGGTGTGGGTGGACAATCCAGGACAAGGAGAGATTGGCAGAGCAGTGCTTGTGATTTAAAATGTGCACATCTTTGCTGCACATTCTTAAGTGGATTGATAATAACATTGATTTTCAATTTTAACTAGCTGCTTGTCTTGCTCATTTATAAAGTGCTTATACGATAGATACCTGTGTGTTTTTAGCTTGTTTTTAGATACTTACATTATTCCTAATTAATTTAAATATAACCACAGAATAAATACAATGCGTATATTTCCTATTTCCTTATTTCTTATCGTTAAAATACATTTGAATGTTTTTGATTGTTACTGTCACTTTTGCACATGAAATTACTAGTGTAGATAATGTTCATGCATCTTGACTTTCTTAAGGTATTCTTAAAGGTTAATGTATTATATAAAATATACTACGGGGAAAATAAAGTATTATGAATGCTTTTTCCTAGGCATTATAACACAGAAAAGGTTTAAAGATTACTTTAAAAAAGGATTATTTCAAAAGTGTAGCCCATGGTGCATTAGAAAAAGTACTACTTTCATGCGTGGCTTTATATTAAGCTTTTAGCACATTTGGTTTGTCAGAATGATGCATCATTTCTTATCTCTGCATTTCATGTTTCCCAGTGGGGCTTGTTGAGCAGGAGATATTATTGAGGACTGTTGAGGCTTATTAAATCCCATGCATATTACTGCTTTCTCCTACCATGTTAGAATGTGCAGAAATATATAAAATATTAGATTTTCAAATGCTAGCTCTGATATTGAAATGTGTTGCATACTATGCTAGTTTGACAAAAAAAAGTGAGTTTATTTACATTGCAGTGACTGCTTTTCCCATCTTGCTAATATGCAATTCAACCCAAAATCTCTGGTTATATTATTAGCAATCTTACCACGCATGCATGAAAAAATATTTGAAGTGAGAGATTATACATAGTAGGCAACAGTCATTAATTTTCCTTATCTTATTTGTGTATTTTGAAGCAGGTTTACAAGGTTGACTTAAAGTGACTTGAGACATTTACAGGCTTTTTTTTAAATGTTCATGGCTACTCTCATGGTTATCCCAGGGAATTTGAACCTATTCAATTTATTTGCTTTCTCTTATTTGGTACTGTGCACACCTTGGCAGAAATGTTTGCTGTTCCAACACTTTCCAACACATGTTGTCTATATAGATTCATACAAATATGTAATGTGTAAATGTATCAGTGAAACATATTGCTTCAAAACAAATGTTAGTAATAAGGGCCTTAGTCTCTAAACAGCGGTAACATGCTGAGACTGTTCACATAGTAAATCCCTGTACTGCATGCTTCGTACACCTGCTTTAATCACTAACTACTTTTAGACTATTGATGTACTGCGTCTCCCAACAAATTCAAGTGGTGGACAACTGAGAAACGAAGGGAATGTGACAAAACATTGGAAAACATTTTTATAATATTTAAATCTTTAAACCAGTGTAATGAATCACAACATGCATAGTGGCAGATCACCAGTCATGCAGTGTGTGAAAGGCATGGAGTTCAGTGTGTTACAGAACCAGGAGAAGAGCTCAAATGGGAGCAAAGGAGCTGCACAGCAAAGCGAGAGAGAAAGATCAAGGAGATAGGATTTCAAACCAGGCAGACATTACCAGGTTGAGGAGGAGGTAATAACTAGACACAGATTAAGCACTGTGATCATGAACTGTATCCTGTTATAATTGCTAAGGTATTCCAAAGGGCTATGAATAAATTTAAAACTTTGGAAAATTGAGTGTATTGAATTATTACTGTAGAGCAATAGTATTGAAGACACTAAACATGTAGATATTAATATTAAGTATACATAAAAATGATTTAATCACCAGTTTCATACACTCATTCACAACTCATGAAACATTACATGTTATACATCTCTAGACTTAGATCTTAGAACATAGATCTGCATGTAAATGAACATGAATGTTTTTTTAACTATTACTATTTGTCTTGTAGGGTTGTTTGGCAGTGTAGAAGTAATATGAAGGGTGTTTATCCCCAAACTACTTACAGCTGTTACCTAAGTGGCAATGTAGAAGAGGGACTTTTATACATGTTCACATTCTTTCACAAGTAATCCATCAGAATCAGAGCTTGCAAAGGTTATTTCCAGAGCTGCTAACACCTGTGTAACGACATTGATTGTCCTGCCGGACAGCTCTCTGTAGCTTTGAATGTTATGTTTTGTCATGTGCTACAGAGTGATAAATGATAGCTAACAGCTATCACAACTCTATTGCAACCACTTGTTTAACCAAATGTAGAAATTATTTCTGTGTATTAGTTTGTTTTCTTGTTATTAACTTTTATTTTTGATGGCATACGTTTTTTAAAGTATTCAAGAGTCAAAAACAAAGATTTTCTCACATGGGTAAATTTCCAGTTGTGTCTATATGCAATAGAAAGCATTGGATGTACATTTAAATACAAATTCACATAATTCATATTCTCAGAACCTTTGTTTACATTAATAAGGGAATATGCACCATGTATGCTAAATCCTTTTCACGCAATGTACAGAAGTCCTAAATAACTACAGTAATAAATCATGTGCAATACAAATACAAACACACAAACATATATTTATATTTCATTTTTAATACTATTATCACTGATTTTGTGGTCGTGTTTTGTTTATGACCTTCATGGATGGGTAATTGATTTCTGCTCACTAGATGTTAGATGCTTGTTTATAAAACCAGATATGTCAGACATTTCTTCTCTTTTGAAATCTTTGAATGCCAGACTGCAATTAATGAATTCTGACTAAACTGCAGAGAATCAATTTCTGGTTTTAATGGATATTTATATATTAGCATATGAATATCGTTTTTATTTTCCAAAGCAACTCAGCAGTACTTAAAACTATGAACAGCTATAGCAGACTGCTATAATGATACTTTTAGGTCATAAATGATTGTATTTACACTTCACTCCTTTGATGTTCTATAGGATTGCACACATTTGTCTAATTTTAAAAGATTTAACTCATCTTTCTGTCAATCAGTTATATGACATGTTTTTTGTAAAGGGAAAGTAGAAGATTGTGGTAGTCCTATTTTTTATTCACTCCTTACTCCATTCTCCTTACATGGTAATAATAAACATCGGCTGCATTTACAGCCAAATGTAAGCCTTTGTTATATGTTACTTGAATGCACTGGAGAAGAAGTGTTCAATTTGAAATCCATCACACTTTGGTAAAGCACATAAAAATGAGCACACATTTGACACATTAGTGTATGAGAACAACCATGACAACTGTGCAAAAGACTTTAATGAAAATGAAAAGACTCTCTTAACATGTATGTGTGTGTGCAAGAACATCAGGCTCTTTGCTAAAAATAAAATAAAATGGTGCTTCTATTATATCGCAGTATAGCCTTCCATATGTTCATATAAATGGTGTAATTTGCATTTGGAAGGCCAGTTTCTTGGTTAAATAAATTCTATGTAAATGAGGGTAATGATCTGTCAAAAAAAGAAAGGCTTACACTTTTCACTCTTTGCATAAAAATTACACCATTGTTAGTTGCTTTTCGTCACTCAAAAGAGTTTAAACAATATTAAAAGCATACAAAGTCAATAGTATAGTGTCCTATTTCTAAAAGTTGTACAGTTATAATATTGTACATTCTTAAAATTGACAAAATATGTAAAAAAAAATAAAAAAATATCCAGTACTGTTAACAAGCTCTTTTTTTAACCCCATGGAACTCCACTGATTTGTTTTTATTTATGCATTTATTTATTAAATGGTGCATGTATTGTTTATCGTATTTACTTATTTATTGTAGAGTGCATCTGAAATAGCCAGATGATATAAAAAATGAATACAGAAAAGATTCTGCAAGTATTACATTTTTTATGAGCATGCTGTTACGGGATGTAGAAGGGTCTTAGGTTTGGAGTTCTACTCAAGCAATCCTACCCACCAGCGTGGTGATCTCTATAACTCTTGGCCATATTTCAATGCTCTTTTTCTTCTTCTTCTAAGGATTTTCTGAATAGATAAGCAACTTATACTTAGAAGCCAACCAAACGGGCAAGTGAAAAATTGTACAAAGTGAGCAGTTTATGATGGATTATAAACAGAATGGTAGGCTTACTTACATGTCAAAAGTACCTTGATCTTCTGTATGTATATCTATATATATATATATACCCACACATACATTTATTTATATATATATATATATATATATATATATATATATATATATATATAATGTATATATATTTAAACTAAGAGCTCCACCGGTGAAGGTGAAAGCAAAAAGACGATTCAATGAATGTTCATTATCAGAGTTCCAAATGAATATAGTACGTTTTATATTGTATAGTGAGTTATTATAGTTATTTCCATGGCAGGCAAAACAGGCTTATGCGTTTCAACCTTGTCTTCTTTTGAGCTTAGCCATTTTTCAAATTTCAATTCCAAAACAGTACAAACTATAAGAGGGTTCCTCCTGTACTCATCAGTAAATGTGTGGTTTAATTATCTTACCTTATTCTCTTCATTAAATGTAAAGCATTTTGTGGAGAGAAAAAAAAATTGTTGACATTTTGTTTTCACTTTGATACTGTATGTTCTTTATCAAGCACAAAAGAATGTTTGTCTTTTTAGAATCAAGATGCTCAATAATTTTCAGGCAGAGCACATTCCTTGTCAGTCTAGGGATGTGATTAAATCCACCTTAAATCCAAATCAATGCTAAGTTATTAGTTTCACCTCTAGACATGGATAAATACAGGTAGTTGACAAAAAATGGAAACCCCCATGTAAAGTCAAATCATAGGGCATTGGGCCACCACGTGCGGTCAGTATGGCCTGTATGCATCGTGGCATGGAGTCTACCAGTGTCTACCATTCTTCGACAAACAAGTTAATCAACATGCTTGATGGAGGTGGAAAATGCTGTCACAGTTGCCATTCCAGAATATCCCATATATGCTTGATTGGGTTCAGATAACATAATAATCATGCTCATCAAACCATTGTTTGACCACACATGCTCTGTGGATATCATCATGAAAGACAGCCCTTCTGGTAGGAAAGAAATAGTGTAAATGGTGAAAATGATCACTCAGTACCAATTAGTATTGACCTTGCCTTCTAAGGAAATAAATGCACCCACAATATGCCAGGACAATGTGACTTGTCAGACTTTTGTTTCTTGGAGCCTAAGCTGTGCTCACACCAGTATAGCAAGCCAAGCGGGACAAAAATGGTAATGGCCTTACCCATTTATTTTTGTAACTTAAAGCACAGCATTTAGCACTACTGAAATTCACAAGGAAATGTAGCCAATGTGGAGTATAATTCATGTTGCCTCATGTGATAAATCATGGTAGATTTATCCTGGTGCAAACTGACGCTAGCGTGCCAGGAAGAACAGACATTTTATTTTATGTTTGTGCACCAGCAATAAAGCTCCATATACTTCTATTTTACCATCTCTGTGTTTTATTATTGACAATACACACATTTTGACCATCACTCAGTTTTTTTTCTTTTCACAGAGGTGAACATTTTAAAACAGTTTTGATGGGTCATTTATTGCTCTTTTGGCCAATCATTATCGTGCCTATTCTTAGCTTCTTTGATATTCCCTTCATTTCAATAAAGGTTTTTCAAGCTGTAGCTCTCACTATTATATCAGATTCTGTAACATTTTACCCCGTTCCCTTTGATATGGTGAGATTTGATATGAAAATGATGGCTACACTTAACTTTAATCAAACAAACTGTAACCACAGAAGTCTTGCAAGCCTACTTCAGTCTCCTTGAAATGAAATAAAACTTGATGACAAGTACAGTTTCGCCTTGACACAGATTCCTCAATAGGAAATATTATTTATCTACTACCAGCCTACATCCACACAAGAATAAATAAATGGTGTTATACCATGTTAACAAATGTGTCCACCTGGTCTAAATTGTAATGTGCTTGCTGTCTCTTTCTCAAAAACTCCCTTCTTTTTATATCTTACAAAAAGCATTAGGTCATCTGACCATTATTACTTTTCTTAATTGGATTCAAGTGACCTGCACATGAGATAATGTCCTTAGTGCTAAGCATCCAATTCAAATATGCCCCCTGTTGTATACATTTTAAGTTCTTAGGTCATGTGAACTGTGACGGGTGCATTAGTTAATCTTTTAACTTCTTGGCTATTAAATATTACACAGTGCATCCTTTGCCTTTCCCTGACCTCTAACATTTCCTTTGAGAAACTATTACCATATATATATTGAGACACTGAGTTATGTGTTTGACAAAAAAGGGATTTTAATTTAAATCTGATTCTATATAATTTCTTACTGCGAAAGTATCACATGCTGCATTCATTTTAATCAGATTTGCTCCTGTCTTAGTCATTTGAAAATATAAAGGTGAAAAAACATTTGGGTAGATATCTGCTATGTACAGAGAACGAAAATAAGGAATAGCTGTCAAAGATACTGCTGAGGAAGAGGTTCTGCTTTGAATTATATATGAATAAATCAGTTCCTTTAAGGACAAAATAGAAAATGAGAAGGAGTACACATTAGTAGTTTAAAGTTCCACCAAATCACTGATGTAAATTATTTTGTTATTTCTACATTTTAATTGTATTTCGTTGTCAAATAAAATTTCAATCATATTCACCACAAATACAAAGCTTTGATCCCACATACATTTAAACTAAACCCCAGTGAAGCAAAAAGAAACATAAAAAAATAAAAGTATTTACATATGACAAATAAAGCCCCAAGTGTTTTTAAATAATGAAACAAATGATGGCTATTTCAATAATGTAAATATAGTATTAACATTTTCAAAAATAAAAACGCACCCTTTTATATAAAAACAAAAACCTGCAATATTGAATGTTGGTCAGCTTGAGCCTTTCTCCCAAATGTAGTAAATGTGCTCGTTCATGTGTAATGCGTTTGGAAAGCTGTAGTTTAGATGTCCAAGATTTCAATGTTCTTATAAAGGCTTTAGCAATCAAGCATCAAAGTTTAAATTTGGTCTACATGCAAAGCTCTTTGAAGGGAATGGAATGAAAAAGGCAATGACACACACACACACGCACACACACACACACACAGCTGGCAGGATTGTGTTTGTTGTGGCTGCCCCTTGTCTGCTGCTTGAACAGCAAAGTAAAAAGGTTATTGATCGGTTAGTGCCAGCTCAAACAAGAAGTAGTACAGCAACTCGCTGCGAGGTTTGGGCTGATTTAGGAGTTGCTTGTACAGCAAGCTCATATGGAATGCTGAAGTGCAGTTATAAAGTCCTTCATTATGACTCATTTTAATAAAATGTTTTGGGAGTAAATATACTGATTGAAGATGTATGTATTCATAACTCACTTGAAACCAAATTGTCCAGGTTTTCTAAAACAAAGTAGTCATATTTTTTATAAGAACAGATGGATGAGAGATTCAATTTGATGTTTTTCAGCATCATTAAAGATGTTTCTTAAGTACTATTTTGCATGTGACAGAAATGACCAGATTGTCAACATGTTTTGGAAATGTGACTGAAATCATTGAAATTTAGTCCCATGCAAATCATTATTTAATGTGTACACTAGATATTCTTTTGAGAGCTCAAAACTCATTTAAATTGCCTTCTAAATTAAAAGTCACTTCTCAGTAAGTGCTATGTTGCATCAGTCAACAACTGTGTCAAATGTTCAATGGCACACTGAGTAGCATAGTGTATTGACCTTTTATTTTCAAGCTGTAAAAGTATTTTTTATGTTTGCTAAGGCACTGCATTTTCATAGACAGGTACACTGTCATCTTTAATAGGCTTTCCCATTGCTAATCTCTCCTCGACAATGAAAATAGTAAATCATTCACTCCGTTTTCAACTCTTGATTTACTGTGGCAAACTGTTGCAAAGTTATTAATGTTCAGACAGTCAAAAGCAAAAATGTGTAATCAATCTTCGTGAGAATATAACAGCTAATAAATGACTTAAAACTTTGGGAATATTGCTACAATTAGGAAAGAATAAAACCTCTCTAAGCAAAATACAATTTATTTTGACTATGAAAAATATCTCAAAAACATTTGCAAAATAAACAATAAATGGTGTTTTATGATTAGAATAAATGTAATCCGATTATTGTTTTTTTGTTTTTTATCATGCAATATGGCATTCCATCTCTTAAAGTGCAACTGTTGATAATTTGTACAATTTCTGAAAATAATTTTCCTATCTTTGAAACAGTCTTGTTTTACTGATTTAAATCTGTATTACTGTGTTATAGTATAATACATTTTGATCAAATGTAATTTAGCTACAGTCATCTCAAATGAAACATAACAATATTGATGAAACTGTCAATATGTATGCACGTTCTACCACTAAACTCAGTAGTAAAAGATGCCACAGTCCACTACATGCTGTATTGCTTCTGTTTTCCTTGTTTGTTGTGCATAGCAAATCAGTCCCTTATAAATGAAAATATAAGGAAGTTATCAACACTAGGCAAGTTTTTAATTTGATTGATGACTTTACATTCCACAGATGCAATTAAATATATTTAGATAACTGTAACCCAAAGTTGCCATCTGATATTGGTGATAGTCACACAATAGATGTACTCATACATCAGCAAAAGTACTACATTAATGTAGTACTTCATGCTATTCCACCTTGGAAGAAGCTGATGTGGCAGAATTGAAATGAATCTCAGTTTCCCTGCCAAGTTATAAAACTACTGATGGAACTAAATACACTTTTGTCAAACAGCATACAGTGGCTATTATCAAGTATTCACCCCCCTTGGACTTTTTCACATTTTCTTGTGTTACAACCTGAAATTGTTATGCATTTAAATGGGATTTTTTCCCCCCTTTGATTTACACAACCTACTCCACACTTTGAAGAGGGAAGAGATTTTTTTATTGTGAAACAACAGTTAATGAAAAAAAAAAACTCTGAAATGGCTTGGTTAAAGAAGTATTCACCCCCCCTGAGTCAATACTCGGTAGAACCAATTACAGCTGGGGTCTTTTGGGGGTAAGTCTTTAACAGGTTTGCACATCTGGATTGTGCCATTCTTCTTCAATTTGTTCAAGCTCTGTCAATTTCAATGGGGGTCATTGGAGAACAGCAATCTTCAAGTCTTGCCACATTCTCAATTGGATCCAGTCTTTGACTGAGCCACTCTTGGACATTCACTTTCTGTTTTTTTAAGCCACTCCAGTGTAGCTTTGGCCGTGTGCTTGGGGTCATTGTCCTGCTGAAAGGTGAATCTGTCCCAGTCTTAGGTCTTTTGCAGACTGAAGCAGGTTTTCCTCAAGGATTTCCCTGTATTTACCTCCATCCATTTTGCCCTCTACCCTGATAAGTTTCCCAGTCCCTGTCAATACAAAGCATCCCCATATCATGATGCTGCCACCACCTTGCTTCACTGTAGGATGGTGTTACCTGGGGGATGTGCTGTGGTGGGTTTGTGCCAGACATAGTTCAAGACAAATAGTTATTTTCAGGTTTTTGTATTAATTAACACCATCACCACCTTAGCCTCAACAATGTAAGCAAGGAAGCAGACAATTGTAATTGTGGAGGAGTATGCTGATACAGAAGGTTTGGCACCAGGTGCACAGCTATAGATTTTCCTGTTTTTATGGTTAGATTCCTGGACTCAGTAGAAGCAGTGACTAATGATCATTTTGTGTTCCCTGATCCTATGTTTTAGCCAGATCCTGTTTCTGTTCTGTGAACCTAATCCAGGTTATTTTCCTTCACTCAACAAAAGCCTTCTCAGGTGTGCCCAGATTAGCACATTTAATCCCATCAAATTTTCTGTAGAAATTCCAGAGCAAGTGTAGTGTTCCACAGGCAGTATATGAAACAGGACAGACAGGTAATGCTTGGGTCAAGGAGCAGAAAGGCTGTCATGGCTTACATTTTCACAAATTGTATCTTCAGCAGCTATATAATAATTTTGGTATTGAAGTTTAATGATCTATGGTAAGCATTAGTAATTGCCAATAGCTTACAAACCAGCTGCATTATATATTATTGCTCTGTTGGAAGTGAAAAAAACAAACAAACAAAAAAAGCATGGGTGCTGAAACATCTAAATTAACACATGCTTATAAGAAAAATACATTTCAGACTGTGCCACAGGCATCATGTTTAATTGAAGACATTTTATAAAAGAGTGTTGCAATTACCCTTATTACCTAACACATTTTAAAACATACATCATAATTTGTCCTGTGACTTAAGCTGCACAATTACAAAAAAATTAAAATAATAATAAGATTACAAACTACTTTTGCACAGAACATTTGAAAAAACAGATTTCACAAACTAGACTTATTGTATTCAGACTTCTGTGTCCAATTGCTAACCTCTCCTTAGATATAATACAAAATATCCAATTATGTATCTAGGAATTGCAGCAGTGAACCTTTTAGTATTGCACTTACTGGCCAAGTTTGATTTTGTATTTCCACAATGGTATAGTTAGCAGTGATTACAAATTACATTTCTTTCTATCATATAAATATTACAACAGGGTTTTAAAATATTCAATATTCAATTTTCTCTGATGTTTTGTCAGTGAGAAGTATACATGAATCAGTAGATAGGCATATTTAGGATTCCAGATTTTTAGAATGACTCTTATTGGCATTCTGTGGAATGTTTTCTGCTGATGTCCAATATGGTGTTTTAAACCACCAATAAATTGTGATAGTGGTTTAATTTGACTTAAATACATAACTGCCAGAGCTTAAGATAAGTATTACATTTAAACAATCATATGTTTTAAGTGTACACTAAGTTACATGGCATAACTGAGCTCATGAGAACTTTTTAATAATTCATATTATTTGTATGGATGTTATAATATACTTGTAAGCAAATAAAATATTTGAAAAACATCTGGGATAATTCCTTACACAATTGCATTGCAGGGGCAGTATCTCACTAGGATGTGTAATTCAAAATAACCTGTTTAAGAAATGAACTAGTCACAGACAGTCAATGCATAAAGAACATATGCTAACACCTTTTCGGGACCTCATCGCTCCCTATTTAAGCAGTGAACATAGTCACATTTTATTATTATTTGAGTTCTATTTTACTGTATACTGCAAATGCCAATTCCATTTCAGACTAATGCCAGGCTGAAAGTAACACACAGAATTTGATTTGAAAAGGAGTAAACAATGCTGAAAGTCCTTTTTTATTAATCCAGTGCCAATAAAAAATTGTAAAAGAAGCAGGTTTCAGGTTATTTAAAGGGTATGTTGACAACTAAGCATTTAAAAGTGCAGCATAGGCTATTGTGTAAACATAGCTGGAATGCAGAGATAAGACAGACGAGAGATTTCACTGAACATGTAACATAAATATTGTTTTTACATGCTATTTGTTAAAAAAGAAAAAATCCCCATACCAGTCCTTTTATTTGTTTCACTGTAAAGGAACATAGTTTGAAGGAGAATCGGAATCAGTCATGTGCCATATTTAGTTTATACATTTTTTGTGTATGTTTCTATAACCATTAATTTAAGGTCTGTGCATGTAAAAAAAAACAGGAAAAGATAGTTTTGTGAATGTTTTGTGTGTGAACTTGTGTAGTAATCTTTTAGCTTGCTCACTTTGTATGTGTCACATATCAATCGTAACCACTTTACAAGAGATGACATGAAAATGTGTGGTCAGCTGCAGCAGATAGTGCATTCAAAGGCACCTGGGATATTTTGGTTTCCACATACCAATTAAGGTTTCGCAGAGGTCAGGTCAAATAATAGACTGGGCTATCATGGACAACACATGCTTCCCTTTTACTGTCACACTTGTGCTCTTCGAAACCAACAGGAGCAGGAAAGAAGGACAGAACAACTCAAACTCTTCAGCTTCTCGAGTCATCTTTGATTGTATATAAAAGCAAAGCCGTTAGTGCCTACTTCACATTTTAATGATTCAGTGCAGCAGCCTCATACTTGTAACCTTAAGTATGCATCACCTGCCATAGTGGAGATGGATTAGGTCAGTTCTTGAAGTGACAAATTCTCAGAGGCTTAGCTCAATACCATCAATACGTGATTATTTCACTCTGCATTAATCCAAATCTTTCAGGGAGGAAAGTCAGAGGATGCACAAACAATTCATGCAAATTATTTGATAAATTCATGCTATTATTTAAAATCAGGAAAGGGTGGAGAGAACGTCCTATTATAGTGTAAAGGTATGCACATGCCCTGTCGCTGCAGTTCATTCAATAATTAATTGATTAAATCAAAGGTTGTGATACAAATAAGCAGGTCAATACTATTTGTGGGATTCATCTTATTTAAACATAACTATAAAGAGAATTTGCTTTACTTAAAAGTTCTCAGATATATGCTTTGTTTAACAAAAATCATTATTTCTCAATGGGCAAGATTAGGATATTGAAACAAACCTTAAAACGTATCCTTTACTTATATATATATATATATAACAATACCTATATAAGCCATGCACTGAAGGATATAGATGGATATATAAGCCTCCTCTCAAGAAAATCCACAAAGGCAAGTGCATAGAGTACACAGACAACCCCAAAAGATTAACTGACATTCTACAGTCTGAAGAGTAAAACAAATATTTGTTTAGCAAGCAGGGACCAACGCACACCTAATTGGATGTGCTATCATGAAATATGGCGATTCCATATGATGCACGCCTTGTTTAGTTTTTTAGGATCTGAAATGCCGTACATTCTTACACGTATTACTAACTGAAATTGAATTTAAGTGATTCAAAATGATCTAAGGGTCAGGAGTGCATTTCAGCTCCACAACTATCATAAACAGACAACAAAGTCACTACTAGAATTTCCATAAACAAAAAGGGTGTATTTACCATGAAAATCACCTGACCTGAATCAGAAATGTTTTGAACAAAACTGAAGGAAGTTGTTTGCCACCAAAACCACACATTTGAATGTAATAAGAGTTGCTAACATCACAGATGCTCATGCATGTTGGAAGAGGATACACTGTTTAGCTTTGTTAAAAGGATATTGGTTTACTGGGTATTGCTTTTCAAATGTGATGCAGGGTGGACAGTAGAGTTTTGGGAGAAAACTGCAGTAAACTAATGTACAGAATACCAACATTATTTATGTACATCGCATAAATTACTTAAATAAAAAGAGCTGACTCCTAATAAGAAGATAGAAGTGGTGTTTGCTATCTGTATATTTATATTATTTTGTATACAGATGACACCATTGGGGGGTTGGTGGGAATAATCCTACACAATGGAAATGTCTTGACCTTAAATTGTAAACAACATTTCAACAAATAATATTTCATTGTTGCAGCTGAAAGAGTAACCACTCTTGAGAGGTACTTTTGAGAGTTTTTGAAAATAAAAAATCATAATTATCCAACATTCTCAATGCTCTTGGGAATTCTTATCATCCAACGTTACATTGTTTTTGCATAACAGAAAAAAATCAAATGCTTTGGATGTTATGGATTCTGCAGTTTTGACAATCATATGCAAGTCAAAAGCAATAGGTGAAAAGGTGGCATTATGTTTCAAAGTGTTCTGCTTTGTTATTGCTGGCTTCTATTTACAGTATAAACCATTTCAAGTATATTTCCAGGTATTTAACTTTTTGTTTGTTTGTTTGCAGTACAGGACATCTTTTCAAGTTCTAATGGATTTTAAGAAAGTAAATAATCATATATATATATATATATATATATATATATATATATATGAAAACTCCTCTTTTTATGCAGTCACTATGTTACCTGCCTTTCTAATACTTTTTAATCTAAATTCAACTGAAAATTAAATACTCTTCAACTGCCTTTTGTCCCCAAAAATAGATTGATTTACATTTTAAATAAAGCAATATATATATTTTGGTCAAGGATTACAGCATTATAGGAGGGAATATATTGTAGATAAAGTATGTCAGTCACTTCTTTAATGTGAATTCTTTTAACTACAGATTTTAAATGCTGGTAATAAAGTTAAAGACAACAAATAATGGATTGATGCGACAATCCATGGTTCGGATCTAAATAATTAAAATCTCCATTTCATATATTGTAGTCATGATATACCTAGAGAATGCAAATGTATTGGTAAAGGCACAGCCATGGAGCAGACCCCAGAACAAAGCCCACAATTACTGCATTGATAGTGTGTCTGGATCTTTTGCTGACACAGTATTTATATGTGTGTGTGTGCGTATGTGTATGTGTGTGTGTGTGTGTGTACAAATTAATTTAAAGAATTTGATTAACAGGTTTTCTTGCTAGTTTCAGGTGTTTTCCCATCCCAGCATCTCTTTACAATATAACGTAATTATACAGCAAATGATTGTCAGTTCGAGGCCTACTGCCATATTTACAAACTTTCAGTAAAATGACCAATTAAATCGAAAATGACACTTACAAGAGAAATTAATTCCCCTCGGGGTAAACGTAACTATAGACTTGCTGGCTGAAATTGTTTTCTCTGTATTAAGCAGGCTAAAGCATACTAAATTAGAGAATTTAAAATTGTGTCCTTTGGTGCTGTGTGGGTTGATCTTTAAAATTATGCTTAATGGTGTTATCAGGAGCAATTCAGGGATTCCTAGTCTATTTATACTCATTATCGCTGCTATAATAAGTATATTGTTCCAATGGTTCATTGCAGTTGATATATGCTGAATCAGTGCAGTTGTCTGGCCAACCTACTCCTAACCCATTCTGACAAAATGTCTGCAAATGGAGCAAAGAAGCATCACAACATGTTATTTTCACAGCGAAAGACAGGTAGCAACACAGCTCTTGGTAAAAATTCCATGGGGCATTCTCGTGATTTACAACAGCCCTCTTGACATCAAATAGCTATTATGATCTCTGACTCACCAAGTCATGATTTATAAACATTTACATCTCTAGCTTTAAGAAATGACATAATTACATTTGTGTTTTGTTTGTTTTAACAATTTTCTTTTCATTACTGTTACATTGTGTGTGTGTGTGTGTGTGTGTGTGTGTGTGTATATATATATATATATATATATATATATACACTGATTATAAAATATATCTTTACACAGCTGGAGTTCATGCCTGCCTTCTTCCTTGTTCCCTGCTGTTTAATAATTTATCACTTGTACTTAGCTTTCACCTTTTAGTATAATGCTGATTTACTTGAAACCAAGCTTTTAATGTAAAACCTTCTTAAATATGCAGGAACTCTGTATGTCATACTAAGGATTGCAGGTAGATATCACTGACAGATAATTAGTCTCTGGGCTGGGCAGAATTTCACATAATTAAATGGAACCTCTTAGCACAGCAACTGGAAATCTAAGCCAAACTGGGAGGCTATGTTTCGACTTCTGAACATTTCTGACAGCTGACTAACCTGAATAAATATTCAGCACACAAATATAATGTTAATGGCACCTAGTATAGAGTCATGGATTTGGTTTAAGTATTCTATTTCTTTGAGTTTCAAGAACAAGTTTAAACAGGCTGTGGATAAGAAAGAGTCGGTTTAAATTAATGCTATTTCTTTTTTTAATTGTTTATTATTTTGTTCATGTTTTTTTTGTTTTGTTTTTTTCAATGAAGGCTGATTATTTGTATGTTCGGGGTTTCATAAATTGTAATGTTTTAAAATATATATGTATATATGTTCACGTATGTGGGTTAAAAATTTGTAGCCACACATTATAATACTGTGTCTTTAAGGCCGAACACAGATTTTGAGATGGCAGACGGTACAATCCTGTAGGCAATGCTTCTCCCTCACACAGCTAAACAACTACACCCCGATGCCTCTTCCAAAGCCAATCCCAGCAGTGTTCAGCCTTTGAATTACCAGTCCTGGAACTATGGCCTACACTTGGAACGAGGCACAGTCTGGATTTGATATACCTATCTCCACTTTGCAGGGCTCCTATTGTGTTCCAGGGGGAGACTTTTATTGAATAACAGATTCTGTCCGCTTTAAATATGAGTTTTCTGTTCAAATTCAGCTTTTTGTTTGTTTTTTTAATCACTTAAGAGAATTTGATCTCTCCCATCAAAATCAAGGTTCATCAGATTAAACAGCTTTTCATAAATCTTTGTTTTCAAATGAGTCAATCACACCTGGTTATTGATATTTTCTATTCTATTTCACCTGCACCCAGAAAAATAAGAAAAAAAGAACAACATCAATCTAATTTGTGTGAATTTAAACTGAACTCACGGGAGAAGCCTTAAGGTAGACCAAGAAAGTGAAAAACATTTAAAAGACAAAACACCTTTCAGAAGAATAAATGTCTTCATTGAGAGTTTGGTGTCAGCACATGCAATTAACGTAATATGAGCGTAAAGCTAAAGACTAGTATCTTTGTGGAGAAAGAATGCAAATTAAATGCTAAAATATTCCAAACATGTACTGTTAAGTTAGCAGAATGTTTGACTGCAACCTTTAGTGTTAAAGTCTGAGATTTAGCAGGCTTTTATATATAAAGTAGCCTTTAATATTAATGTCATGTGGTGATACAATTGTTGACTTTCAGTGTATAAAAAAGTCTTTTGAAGAAATCATGACATTATAATTGCATTAGACAGCTATATACATAACTTAAGTATATGAAGTTTGAAAATCTGTCTATACAATCCAATTGTTTGTTTGTATTTGTCTTTCTATTTGCTACAGTGACACTCGAATATAATGCAGGCATAAATTTGTAATGTTATAATAGGGTGTATTGCACTAAAAGACTACAGTTATCCTTTGTGCCTTGTACAGTGGACTGAATACTGAGTCATTCCTCCCCCAGCACTCTGTGCAGTTTTTAGTGCAGACAAGTTGGTCTCTGTGGTCTCTTCCTGGTTCACCATTCTAGTTAATCTAAGAGCTCTGGGTTTGAGGTCAGAACAGAGCAGGCAATTAAATGTTTTCAATGCTATTTTCATTGAACTACGGTGTTACAATCCTAACTTTGTAACCTGGCATTACTGTGTTAGTAGATACACGGGCCCTCGCCGTAAAAAAGCATTCAACGCAGGCAGCACACTGTTGTCCAATATACCAGACGAGCAACCAACTATTCAATCTACTACGTAGAAGCAGAAACAACAGTTTAAGGGTGGAATCAAAGAATTCTTTATTTTAATAGATGATAGAAAAGGAAACTTAAATACAGATTCATTTCGTGCTCATAAAGATCAGAAGCTTTTTAATTAACTTATTACAATTATAAATTAATAAACTACTAGATGCTGGATTTCAATAAATAATGCATTTATTGTTAGTTATATATTTATTTGGTGGTAAACAGATTGAGCTGTACTTTCATACATAGCTAACTAATTTGTTGTATCAACATATACTGTACATATAAAATTATCCTGCTTGTTTGTTTATGAGTTATTATAAAAGTAAAAGTGTCCATGTGGCCCTTTTCTACTGTCAGTGTATATAAGGTTCAACCAATGCAGTAGAAAACTGTCCCATAATACTGACCACCACAAGGAGAAAACATGCATTCTTTGATTGCTTTGATATCCCTGCCTAGGGGACAATACTTTTTCAGTGTAAGTCTTAACTCCACTCCATATCTGTATAATGGAAAGATATACACTTTACTGCTTGAAAAAAGAACAATCGCCCTACAAATCAAATAAACACAAGAAACCCATCCAGACACATTTTTCCTCTTGTCTGGCCGGGACTGTCCGTGTCCTGAAATGAACAAGTCTGATTCTCTCCTGTCATGTTTGTCCTTGCTGTGTTTGGCGGTCTGCTTCCACACGTCCCAGCTTTCATTTAGTTGCACGGCTGTCATTTAGTTGACCACGCTCCCTCAGCAATGTCTTTCCAGCAGGTCTTTTCACTTCTTTAACTTCCCAAAGAATATCTGCAGTGTCTTATTAGGGACTGCACGTTCAGGGCTTGCTCATTTACCGTATGATACCTGGATGGAAAGATAGGTTAAACAGATAAGGAAACATTTTCTGTGTCATTTTTTGTATTTGTTATTTGATATCACTATGACATCCATGTCTTCACTTGTATATTGTAATTATGTGAAGGAAAATGTATTTTGCAATCTTTGTAACATTAATTTTAAAATGAATGCTTTCTAATTAAAACAAAACAATTCAGCCAGTTTACTGCATGCAGCTTTTGGGTTATGGTTTGTATATGTAACATTGTTTAGAGTTTAGACCATTAAAGCAGTCTCTCACTTGGTCTGCATTTACATTTAGTTGCGAACAAGCCTGAGGATCACAAAATAAGCTAATAACAGGTTAGGTAAAATTAACATTACATAGGTTAATTGTACAAAACATTTCAGATGAGGCAACAGAAGCAGCCATCTACTTTAAACACTATGTCACACTTCCAGAACAACTGTGAAAAACACACTTTACAGTTTTATTTGGTAAAGCCTGCTATTGCTATTTATTTAGTTGTATACGTTTGAATGTCAGTCTTCTATTTTCAGTGAATTAAACAGTGAGAAACGTGATGAACAGATGTTATTTTTAAGTATTTGCCTCCGACTCTCACAACAGACATTCACATTAGCCAGTTTAAATTGTCCTTTTACCCAGTCAAACCATTTGCCCACTGAAGCAATCATGTCTTCCTCCCTGTTGGGTGGTAGAGTCACGAAAGAATTGACTTTTGTCCATATGCAATTAACTTGCAGAGCTGCTCTTAGAACAGTCAGCTTGTCCCCCAAAAGTGGATGCATCTCTGACTTTATTCAAAGGGACTGCTTTGGAAATAGCACACATTATCTGTGTAATGTTCAGTGAAGCCCTATGCAAAATGACGGCATTCCCAGCCTTGGGCAAAAAATGCTTCCTGAGATCTGTTCAATTGCTGTTCAGCTACTTTTAGCCTCAGGTGTACAGAAAGGTTGCTGGGGCTATCAGGCATGTTAAAGTATTTTAACAGTGGTTTGGCATCTCATAGTATGCAGTGTACTGTTGCTTAAAGTCAGTGTCCAGAAATAATAAGCAGATTTTGTTTTCACCACAGATATTCTTCGAATGAGCGTTCCACATTGTCTTTTGTGTATAGGTTTGTGTATTATATTTTATAATGTATACTGTCCTTTAAAAACACTCTGGCATCAAGTGGTCAATAATTACACAGTCCAATACTCAAGATTTGATTAGCTTGGCAGCAATTAAAAACAAAATCAATTGATGCTGTTGGTTTTCAGCCTTATTTGTCTTGGTATTAGCAGTTACATGTAGATTCCAAGTGCATTTTCAACATTTTTCAACATATTTTTTGATGCGCAATGCACCATATCATAGTACATTATGAGTTTCATTAAAACACAAAGAGAAACACCAATTACAATTATAATTTCTTTGTTGCCATTGTTGTTGTCTTATTTCATATTTTTTGTGTTATCTAATTGATTTCATTTATATAAAAAAAAAGTACATATAGCTGTATACGTGAAACCATAAAAATGATTGCTGTGGCAAGGTATTTAAAACTGATTACAAATACAAGTTAAATAATATACAATAGGTGATGAAACATGGGTCACTAATGGTTACAAATAACTATCAAATAATAAAATATTGTGTGCTGCATCTTACTGATTGTTTGACTGCTTTGTACACAGTTCTGCTTCTGATTACGATTAACATGAATTGGAAAATAACACATTTTAACAATTTTATATATAAAATGTTATTTTGGAAATGCTTTAGTAAAATACATACAGTAAATGTGTTGGCAATTAATTACATAGTTACGGTGCTAATCTTAGAGACATGTATTGCAGTCTTTATTAGATGACCATGTTTGCATTACCCTTGAAACAACCTTTACTTCAAAATGAATGTTTCTGCTACAATATGATTATCTAAAAATGTGTTCTTCAGGGACATCCTCTTAAATAAGAACGAAAGAGTGCAAGTGATTGAATCAAATGTGGTTCCTTGAGGACCATACTAAGTATAGTAACAATAAGTAATTTAAAATGTTGTCATTTTTTGTGAAAAATGAGTGCTGAGCCATTGAAGATCATTATAAATATGTCTTTTAATAAGGCTATTGATAATGTACAGGAAAGAAGATGAGAAAAAATCACTTCAGACTGTTGTTTGTGGTTTCTTATGAGGCCTAGCCTTTACTTAAGTGGAGGAATGCACACAAATCAATTGAAGGCTGGAAGAAGGCAACAGTGCGTTACGAAATGACTAAATGAAAAAGGTCATTGCTGTGCTCCCCATCTTCGATCTAGAAACCTAATTCAATAGTTTATTTTGTTTTAATTATCAACTTCTCCAGTTTTATTTAATTAGTCAAATCTAAGAAATAATTATAGTCTCAAATTAGAGGTTGACTACAAATACAGTCTTTTTCATTTTCTTGAATCCTTTTCCATATAAGAGACTTGCAGTTTATTCCTGCACTGCTGCGTGAGGGATTTCTGTTTGTTTTTATTAGTAAGTTACACATAGTACACAGACTACCCAGGATTGCAATTCAATTGAGCAAGTGTTTCCACTATGACAACCGACAAAATAGTGTTTTACAAACTGCATAGCTTTTCTACCATTCACTGTGTGTGATCACTCTTCATTCATAACAAGAGACAATGCCAATCCTAATCCAAGTACACACTTGCAGGTGTATTTTCAATGTTAACGAAAACATTTTCCCCCACATGCGCGATGAAAAGTACAAATCACTCTGTAATTACTTCATTGATTTTGCTGGTTTCACAAAAAGACACTCCTCATTAATGAGTTCTACCAGCCTACCAAATGAGGGGTTTGAACTAGCGCTACTTCACTAACTTCACTAAATGTGTGAATTTCACGTTGTTGCAATTCAAGGATAACAGTCTCCACCAGAAGATATCGATATTGTTTAGTGCTGACAGCGTATGGACCAATCAAGAGCGATGCTGTAAAACCACACTACCCACTACATTAGTAGAGATGTTTACCTGGACATTTCTTGACCCAAATATGATTATTGTGTGTGTCTGCAGTCCCACAGAGGGTGACATTTTTGTTGGATCCACAGAACAAGAAGGATGTAAATAGTCTTTGTTGTAAACATACCAATCAGTAAGCAATTTTGTTCCTTGTATGGCACGCCAATGGGTAATATGCCACCTTGTGGTGGATGGTGAATGGTCTTCAGAGAACTTCATAACCATCCTGTATTTATATAAGTGTTATAAAACCATGATGTAAAGGTTACAGGAGTCACTTAAGCATTGTGCTTAAAGTAACACAAATATTTTACTTTTTTGACTTTTAGAAATATAGCCATGGAATAATGCAGGTCTTTCATATTTATATAGGTATTTGAATGTAAATGTGTATGTTATGTCTTGATAGTGCTTAAGCTAATCCTAATGTGATTAAATGGATCATGCATTTCATGGAGAATAACCAAGAAAAATACTTAAACCACTTGACCTATGAGTATTACAAAGGAAAATAATCAGTCGTGGTTTCCAGCTTGACAAATAGATACAATTTAATTGAGATAAAATCAGTGTTATTATAAAATAATTCAATCAATTAAATATGCATCATAGAATTTTTAAGGTAAAGATAAATATCTGCTAGAAATGTGATATAGTGAAGTTTTCTACCAAGATTATAATTACAAATGAACAAGAACATGTATGCAAAGGTTAAAAGTACCTTCCCTGTGACTTTAGTGCATGGTTCAGTTTTATTTGCCTAATACATAAAGAAGCAATATCCTTATCTCTGTACACCAAAAAACAAAAATATAGCATTGCTGAGGAAAGACAAAGTGATTGTTCAAAGGCAAATCTATAATTAAAGTATCCAGAGCAACAGGTACAGCAATAGAAGAGGAAAATAAGGTGTTCAGAGAATAGGGAAAATTAAATGTAAATTCAAAATGCAATAAATCCTCGTCAACAAGATTGTCATCCAATATGGCAAGAGTTGACAAGGCAGGTCAGCTGACAAATGCAATTGTGTGTGGCCAAAATTCATAGCACTGGACACACCTTGAAGTCTAGGAGAAATTCTCTTTGGCTCAGGTTAATTTACCAAAGGTCATCTAGAATTCATTATTTAACTGTGGCCGGGCTGAATGAATACTTTCACTTACAGTACATGAAACATATTTGCAAACCACACATTTTATCCATGGTTTACAGTAGAAGAAATAAATAAAATAGTAATATAAATGCATAATATTACTACAACTAATATTATTCCACCTACCACATCTAGCACTACTACTACTACAACTACTCATAATTATAATGTTAAGTATCAGAAGTGCATTACATATTAGTAACACAACAGATATTGATTTAAAAAAAAACTCACACACATACAAAAACAAACAGTGATGTTATTTTATCCTTTTTTTCTTACAGGAGAAAAAGAACATTAAAAGTAAGCTATGGTTAAAATTAATTTTCTATAAAAACAACAGCATGCATTAACGTTGGTCCACATTTTGCCTGTCTTACAAGTTTACATATGTCTTACAGATGAAGCATTGAACCAAAAGTAAAACATGTATTTAGGTTTTAATAGAACAACTGTCTGTTTCAGACTAGAGCTATGCTTAGTTCAGAGTGAGTTGGTGGTATATTAATGATAATTACTCACACCACCAGCGATCACTTTTTAAGTTTATTTGTATGATATATTTCTTGTGCATTCTTGTTTTATGTGTACAAGTCAGCAGCAGTAATTTATTTCAGACAGATATTGTGGCTTGGCCCATCACATGTTAAACAAGAAATATCAGTGCAGAAGAGGTATGATTGGATTATCCCTGCAAACACATTACTATGGTCAGGAAGTATCTCCCCCTTTGTTCTATATCCAGCATAGTAACTGGCATAGCGATGATTCATTCATAAAAACGGTGAAGGGTAGTACTTCTGAAATATCTCCGGAATATTAAATATTGCAGGATGGACCCCCAAATGCAGTCATGTTTGAGAACCACTAAAACATTTTGACTTTTGCTGCAATTATTTAATTTAAAGTACTATTTTACACAGCAGACTTGAAGATGTTGAGAATTAGAAAGTAGTAAAACTATTATGTTTCATGATTTTATCAGTTGTAGTAAATTAATGTTCTTATATTACATATCTGTTCCATTTAACATCAAGCAGACGATGAATGTTAAACTGGCTTATCAGATTTCATATCTCTAAAATGATTGAGATTGAATTCAAAAGATATTTTAGTGAACATGGTGTAGAGCTTTGCAGTACATCACAATTTGAGACTTTACATTTGACGGTCTTTTTAAAACACGTTTCAGAAAAAGTGTGATGGTATCCTTTGCATCTAATAGCACAGTTACACACACCTTCACAAATATTGCATAATGGAAGTTCAGAACACAGAATCACATTCATTATTGGCCTACAGTCACATTTCATATATATTTTACACCTATTATTTAAACACATACATTGCCCCCACTTTTAAGCATGAGATTCCTGTAGAAAGAAGTCACATCACTGTTTTGTTTTAGTCCTTTTTTTATCTATGTTTCTATCTGTGGTAGGTGTTACTCATTTAAATACCAAAATAATAATAATAATATTAATATCTTCAGAGA